>NC_053039.3:249514621-250139621 GCF_002575655.3 Aegilops tauschii subsp. strangulata
TTAAATCTTATCTTATTATTCCAAGGGTGTTTATAGTTATTATGATATTGAACAAACTGAAGAACTTGTCGCTTTTAAGGGTGCCGATGAAATTGCTTCTTTGATTCAAAAGTATGATGACACTCTATAAATCTGAATTTTTTGCCATACTTAAATATTGCTATGAAAATTATGCTTATATTAAAGAATTTATTGATAGATTGTCTGCTGCCCTGGAAGAGGCTAATATTTTGCAGGCTCCTAAGGAAGAAGAAATTGTTGAAATTGTGAGCTCACTAGATTAAAAGATGAGGAGGAGAGCGAAGAACAAAAGGAGGAAGGGCGGATTGATCACCCGTTCCCACCTTCTAATGAGAGTAACTCTTTATCTCGTACATTGTTTAACTTTCCTTCATGCTTACCGAAGGATGAATGTTATGATTGTCGGTGTCAAAACCGGCCGATGTCGGGTAGGGGGTCTCGAACTATGCGTGTGAGGATCGAAGGTAACAAGGGACAAGTGGGACACAATCTTTACCCAGGTTCGGGCCCTCTTAATGGAGGTAAAACCCTACGTCCTGCTTGATTGTATTCGATCAATATAGGGGTTACAAGGGTTGATCTAACTCGAGATCGTAATGGCTAAACCCTAGTTGTCTAGCCTAGGAGGATTCTGATTGCCCCTACAGACGAAAACTCTCCGGTTTATATACACACTGGAGGGGCCTAGGGTTATACAGAGTCGGTTGGTAGAGGAGGGAAATTACATATCCGGGCACCAATCTTGTCATCCACTGTAGGATCGGAAGTATGTCTAGAGGGGGGGGGTGATTAGACTACTTGACCAAATAAAAATCTAGCCTTTTCCCAATTTTAGTTCTTGGCAGATTTTAGCAACTTAGCACAAGTCAAGCAATCAACCTACACATGCAATTCTAAGAGTATAGCAGCGGAATGTAAAACAATTGCATATGAAGGTAAAGGGATGAGTTTGAAGGAGCAAACGCAATGTTGACACGGAGATTTTTTATCCGTGGTTCCGATAGGTGGTGCTATCGTACATCCACGTTGATGGAGACTTCAACCCACGAAGGGTAACAGTTGCGCGAGTCCACGGAGGGCTCCACCCACGAAGGGTCCATGAAGAAACAACCTTGTCTATCCCACCATGGCCGTCGCCCACGAAGGACTTGCCTCACTAGGGTAGATCTTCACGAAGTAGGCAATCTCCTTGCCCTTACAAACTCCTTGGTTCAACTCCACAATCTTGTCGGAGGCTCCCAAGTGACACCTAGCCAATCTAGGAGACACCACTCTCCAAGAAGTAACAAATGGTGTGTTGATGATGAACTCCTTGCTCTTGTGCTTCAAATGATAGTCTCCCCAACACTCAACTCTCTCTCATAGGATTGGATTTGGTAGAAAGAAGATTTGAGTGGAAAGCAACTTGGGGAAGGCTAGAGATCAAGATTTATGTGGTTGGAATGGAATATCTTGACCTCAACACAAGTGTAGGTGGTTCTCTCTCAGAAAATATGTATTGGAAGTGTAGGCATGTTCTGATGGCTCTCTCCACGAATGAAGAGTGGGTGGAGGGGTATATATAGCCTCCACACAAAATCTAACCGTTACACACAAATCACCAAACTCGGTGGGACCGAATCATTAAACTCGGTCGGACCGATTTAGTTCAAAATGTGAACGTTAGGATTCTCGGTGGGACCGACATGTCAACTCGGTGAGACCGATGTCATTAGGGTTAGGGCATAACGTAATCTCGGTGAGACCGATTACACAAACTCGGTGAGACCGATTTTGGTAATAGTCAAACAGAGAGTTGGTCAGGCAAACTCGGTGGGACCGATGCGCTCATCTCGGTTGGACCGAAACGTTACGAAAAGGAAACAGAGAGTTTGCATTGAAATCTCGATAGGACCGATCGCTCATCTCGATTTGACCGAAACGTTAAGAAGGGAAACATAGAGTTTGCAATCCCATCTCGGTGAGACCGAGATCCCTATCGGTAAGACCGAATTGATTAGGGTTTCTGGCAGTGGCTATGTCAACTGAACTCGGTGGCTCCGGATGGAAAGAATTGGTGGGGCCGAGTTGGACTTTTTGGTTTAGGACATATGTGGATATGAGAAAGTAGTGGAGGGTTTTGGAGCATATCACTAAGCATTTTGAGCAAGATCCTCATTAAGCAACACCTCATCCCTTCTTAATAGTATTGGATTTTCCTATAGACTCAATGTGATCTTGGATCACTAAAATAGAGAATGTAGAGTCTTGTGCTTTGAGCTTGAGCCAATCCTTTGTCCTTAGCATTTTGAAGGGTCCACTTTCTAATCCATGCCATGCCAATCATTGAGCTTTCCTGAAATATTTATCTTGGAATAGCATTAGCTCAATGAGCTATATGTTGTTAGGAATTACCAAAACCACCCAGGGATAGTTGCACTTTCAATCTCCCCCTTTTTGGTAATTGATGACAACATATAGATCAAAGCTTCGACAAATGATAAATAAGATTGAAAAACATCGTCGCTTTGAGAAGTATGTGATAAGCAAGAGCTCCCCCTAAATTTGTGCATTATTTAAGATTTGCTTTTGAATGCAAATGCACAATCGATTAGGATCATGGGTTACTCTTCCATGTCACATACATCTTGGTGGAGCGTTCAAAATGATAGAGATTAAAAGCATGCACTCATCACCAAGCAAAGTGAATGATCATAATAGGATATGAAAGATAGCATTATCCAACAAGCATTAAGGGTAGCATATGATCAAACACTTGACCAAATAAGTATCTCACAAGGACACAAAGTAGTATCACACAAGCACACAGTAAAGTTTCAAAGCAACCAAAAAGAGTGCAAAGAGAGATAAAAACCAACACACTCTCTCTCTCTCGAAGCCTATGATCTATACATTTTTCTCCCCCTTTGGCAGCAAGTTACCAAAAAGTTTGAAAATGCATAGTGCTAAACGACTCTCAGGCTTGATCTTCGGGAGGTGGTGTTGAGAGAACGCCAAGGACGAAAGCTTCTGATGATGTGGCTGGAGCTGGTGGAGTAGCTGCTGGAGTTGGAACTGGAGCTGTAGCTCTAGTGTTTGTCACTGGCACTGCAGCAGATCTGTGTCCTCTGGGCACCCTAGCAAATGCATTTGTGGTAGACTTGCCCTTCTTCTCCTCTGCTTCCTCCTGAAGTTGCTCAACTGCAGTTTGGATCTCTGTGATCTTGACATCAAGCTCATAGAATTTTGTCTCAACAATCCTTTCCAAGCTCTCCTGGTTCTTGGTCAGGGTGGCCAGGCCCTGCTCAATCCTCAGAGTGGATTGGATCAGATATCCAAGCTGGTCTTGCTTGCTCTTCAAGAAGACCTAAGATGCCTCTTCCACAGTTGGCATCTTTGCAGCCTTCTCAGCTTTAGCTTTGGCTTTCTTCTCTTGTGCTTGCACACATGATGGTTCATTCTCAGTCATGACAACTGTGTTGTCCTCAAATTCAGGATAGATGGGTAGATGCTCCTTGTCCAAGATGTACTTGCCTTTGCCCATCTTTGAGTTGATGAGCTCCTGGATGTGTGGGGCATATCCACAACTTCTCTTCTAATCAGCTGCAGTTCTCTTGATTGTTTCCACAATCAGGCTCATAACCTTGAACTTTTGTGGGACATCAAATATGTGCAGCAAGTTGATAGCATGTCCTCTGATCATCTTGTGATCACCTGACTTGGGTAGAAGTGTGTGCCTCAGAATCCAATTGATTGTTGGCAGACCAGACAACAAATAGTGTACAGATCCAAACTTATGTGTGTCCAAAGCAACATCAGGGATCTCTTTGTACATATTGGCCATAGAGTTGTGGTCTTTCTTCTTCTTGGCATAGACATCCAAGTCATCCTCATGTTCCTCAGGAGCATTTATGAGTTTTGCCCATTCTTCAACTGTAGACTGGTACCTAGTACCCTCAGACATCCACACAATCCTTCCATCTGGATAGAAGTGTGCAGTGGAGTAAAATTGCATAATGAGCTCATCATTCCACTTGGTGAACTTCTGAGCCACAAACTCATCAACTCCACATGCCTTGAATCTGTCATATACACCAGGGAAGTGATCCTCATTCTCCTTGATGAATTTCCAGTCAACCCATCTCATCTCACACACTATGGGCTTCATGTCAAGTAAAACAGTCTCATAGAAGTCCTGCTGTTCCTTAGTGTGGAATCTGTAGTCCACAGCAGTCCTTCTCCTGATGGCATATGGATCAGACTCTCTCCATAGTCTCAATCCTGAATCCTTCCTGATTTTCATATTCTCTACAACTGGGTGTGCATCATTGTGATCAGGGATCTTGGGCTTCAGCTTTCTCAAAACAACAGAATCATCATCTTCTTCTTCTTCAGCAGCTTGAGGCACTGGGGCCTTGTTCTTCTCCTCGGCAGGGATGTTCCTGGTGCTCCTCTTGGGTTTTGGCTTTGGAGCTGGAGCAGCAGTCTTAGGAGCAGTTTTGGGCTCAGATGGAGCAGCCCCTGCCTTAATTGCATCTCCCATAAGCTTTTGAGCTTTGGGTGCTGGTGCTGCATCCTCTTCCTCTTCCTCTACTTCAGAATCTTTCCTCATTGAGGGCTTGCCAAGAACTCTGGCAGTAGTGGTTCTGGCTCTCTTCTTCTTCTTATCTTCTCCAGCTACCTCTTCTTCGGACTCAATAGTGAACTTCATAGTTTCACCTGTGGCAACTTTCCTTGGCTTAGACATGGGTTGTCTACTTGCTGGCATCTTTATTTTCAGACCTGGCTTAGTTGCAGCAGCTGAGCCATACTCTTTCTTCAGCACTTTCTTCTTTGAAGTGGCTTCATCTTCAACAGCCACATAATCTTCATCCTCAGAGTCGGAATTCCTCTTCTTCCTTGTCCTTGTGGCAGCCTTTGGTAGATTACTGGGAGTGCTCCTACTGTCATCATCATAGCTGCTAGAGGGACTAGTGCCCTCACTCAACTGAACTTGTTCCTCTGACTTGTTCTGGCTGTCACTTTGGTCAGACATCTTGCAGGCAAACTATCAGTAGACCCTGTGAATAGGTTATAGATGAGGTAGAGTAGATGAGCATCACAAAGTACAGGAGTTTTTGCAAAACAGATGACTTAAAAACTTAGTTTTAGTTCTTCACAGAAAGCATTTCGGATCTACCGATTTGTAAACTCGGTGATACCGAAGCAGCTTTTGGAACCTGAACTAGTGAACTCGGTCGGACCGAGTTACAGTTCGGTGGTACCGAGACTGCTAGGGTTTCACAGAGAATCGAACTCGGTCACACCGATTTGCAATTTTTGGTCGGACCGAAAATGCGTGTGCTCTGGCCTAAGCCAAAATCGGTGAGACCGATTTCTACAACTCGGTCGGTCTGAGATGAATTCGGCGGAGACCTAACCCTAAATTTTCAAATCAAACCTAATCTACGGGACATTTTCGCTGGACAGGATGATTTCAATTATGGCAAGAAACATGGCAAAGCAATGTGCTAAGAATAGGAGTTAAAGATTAGCACAATGATCAAGTCCGTACCCTAGTGCGGCGACGAACTTGCTATGGCGGCAACGGCGGAGAAGATTTCCGTTGATGGCGGCGGAGACCAGCAGTGGGAGGTCGCTGGCGACGGGAGGACGATCCGGAGACCAGAGGAGGCAGAGTAGGTTACGCGAGGGCGAAGGGGTTCAGAGAAATTTCCAAATTTTGACCCAGCGGTATATATAACCTGACCCTGTCGGTGTGACCGAGTGGAACGACTCTTTGGCACCGAGATGCAAAACTGCAAGCAGTTACTGCAACTCGGTGTGACCGAAAAGTTCTAATCGATTGCACCGAGATTGAAAACCCTAGATCAACTTGGTGACTCGGTAGGACCGAAAAGGATGAATCGGTCAGACCGAGATGCACAAAGAGGTTTTGGAGGTTTAAGTCTATGACGAATCGGGATCTCCGAGTGCTCCTGACACAGAGTGGTTCGAATCTGACTTGATCAAAATTTCTGATGTAGCATGAATAGAGTTTGAGATGAGAAAAGCATAGATAGCTAGAGGGTGTTCTTAGGCATTCTTGTCCATCCATTTGGCAAAAGAGAAAGAGCCAAACAATCATAGCAACAAATGGATGTCCTCGAATGAGTAAAATATGCATCCAACATGCTCACACAATTAAAATGGCAAATGAAATATGTGACAAAGCATGCACAAACATTCTAGCATCTATCAAGCAATTTGGCGATGACTAGGTCATCTATATATGAGTATATTGACATAGGAGTCAAATGAGAACACTTGATCATAGGTCATACTCATCGTTTAAGCACAAGTGGGGTTACCACTTTTACATAAAGCATTGTTGCGTTCACACCATTAGAGTTGCTTTAGCTCATTGATTTGAGTAAAGCTCCCCCTAGATGTGATATTCCCCCTAAAGGGAATGAACTAACCTTGGGTTTTGTCGATGATGACTTAATGTAGGTGTTGAAGATGTAGATGCTCAATGTTGATGTAGATCATTTGGAGCAATCCTTTGGAGTGAGTTGCACTTTCAATACCTACACGGGTTAGTCCCACAAGGAACAAACAAGGATATCCATAGACATAGAGTGACACATACACAAGATGGTGTCCATGAAGTCATTAGGTTACCTTGTCCCTTGTCTTACCAACAAGAGGGTTTGTGACTCCTTGAACTAGTGCAAGATATGGAAGTTGTTTGCACTTGTCCTCGCCAAAATGATAGGAGTGAAGTATGTTGGCGGAGTCACCCTCAAGAACTCTCTAGTTCTTCTTCTTCTGGATCCACACCATCTTGATGGGAATCCTTGGAGTCGTGGTTGTACTTGATGAAGTGGAACTTGATGTAGTCTTGGGAACCCACTTGACCAAGGCCTTAGGTGCTTCTTCAAATGCATCAATTTCCTCTTGAAGCTTATCCTTGCCTTTTTGCTTGTGGTCTTGTGGTGGAAGATCATCTTGAGCTTGTGTTCCTTTGAAAGAAGTAGGACCATACTTCTCTTGTTGAGGAACAAACTTCGTCTTGGGGTATTGATCTTCTTCCCACTCAACTCCATTGGCATCGAACTTCCGTTCAAAACCAACACCTTGATTCTTTCGGTGTCTTCCTTGCTTGCGCACAATTTCCTCAAATTGCTTACTTCCGGCAAGACTCTTGTAAACACCTTTCTCTATGATTCCCTTCAATAAGCTATTTTCTTGCTCAAGTGTAACTTGGCTAAGAGAATCATTAGTGGAATCAAGAGAACTACTAGAAGCATCAACATTGGATTTAGCATGATTGTTGTTACTACTAGATGAAGAATCTTTCTTGTTCTTGTTGCTTGATTTAACTTGTGGCATGTAAGTAGACAAGAGTAAACGCTTGGCAATGTAAGAAGAACTTTTCTTGCGAAGATCATCATTGATTGCCTTTAAAAACTCATGCTCTTGCTCAAGGTTGAGCTTTTCAAAGCGTAGCTTATCATGAGTCTTTAAAAGTTCTCGATGATTTTCCAAGGTAGTTTCATGAGCTAACTTAAGAGTGTTGAGTTCTGGAGTTAGACGCTCAATCTCCTTCTTATCATCATCATTCGTTTTATCTTGATTAGCATGATTAATTGACGTTTCATCATAGTTTTCATCACTAGAGTTGTCAACAAGTAAATCATCATCACCTAGCAAATCATCTTCATCACTATTGAAATCAACATACTCGGGATGTGTTACCTTTGGACCTTTGGTCATGAAGCATCTTCCAATTCCTTCATTTGGTGAGTCAAATATTTCATAGGAGTTGGTTGACACAAGTGCTAGACCGGCAACAACTTCATCTTGAGTATATTCGGAGTCGGAGTGATAACTTCTTTCGGAGTGATTGTCGGAGTCGGAGCCAGATACCCACTCACCAACATAAGCTTGATGTCTTCTTTTTGTGTAGCTCCTTGATGACTTTTCCTTTCTTTCCGAATCCTTGCTTCTCCGAGAGGGTCTTCGTTCATAACGATCATCTCTACTCCTCCTTTCTCTTGGTGGTGATTCTTCTCTTCTACTTCTTCTTTTGGGAGAATCTTCTCTTCTTTTGTAGGGGGTCGTACACTCATTGGAGTAGTGTCTGGGTCTTCCACAATTGTAGCAATTACGCTCACGACTAGAAGATCTTTTGTCTTTGTAGGACCTTGACTTGGAACTTCTCTCTTTGCTTCTACTCTTATAGAACTTGTTAAAGTTCTTTACCATTAGGATCAATTCTTCATTGAAGTTTTGTTTCTCACTTGAAGATGTGGGAGTATCACATGAGGCTTTGTAAACACCACTTGACTTGTTGTGAATCTCTTCCTTATCCTTGAGTGACATCTCATGAGCAACAATTCTTCCAATGACTTCCGTTGGCTTGAGATCTTTGTAATTGGGCATCATTTGGATCAAGGTGCACACGGTATCATATTTTCCATCCAAGGCTCTTAGGATCTTCTTGATGATGAATTTGTCGGTCATCTCTTCACTTCCTAAGCCGGCAATCTCATTTGTGATGAGAGCAAGCCTAGAGTACATTTCGGCGACACCTTCACCATCCTTCATTTTGAACTTGTCAAGTTGACTTTGAAGCACATCCAATTTGGATTCCTTGACGGAGTCGGTACCTTCGTGCATATCAATCAAAGTATCCCAAATTTCCTTTGCATTCTCAAGACGGCTGATTTTGTTGAATTCTTCGGGGCACAATCCGTTGAAGAGAATATCACAGGCATGAGCATTGTATTGTAGCATCTTCAACTCTTCCGCGGTAGCTTCACAGTTTGGTTCTCTCCCATCAAAAAATTCACCTTGCAAACCACCAAGGCTATGACCACCAAAAGCTATGGAAATCAAAGCAAATGGAGACCAAAGCTCTGACACCACTTGTAGGATCGGAAGTATGTCTAGAGGGGGGGTGATTAGACTACTTGACCAAATAAAAATCTAGCCTTTTCCCAATTTTAGTTCTTGGCAGATTTTAGATACTTAGCACAAGTCAAGCAATCAACCTACACATGCAATTCTAAGAGTATAGCAGCGGAATGTAAAACAATTGCATATGAAGGTAAAGGGATGAGTTTGAAGGAGCAAACGCAATGTTGACACGGAGATTTTTTATCCGTGGTTCCGATAGGTGGTGCTATCGTACATCCACGTTGATGGAGACTTCAACCCACGAAGGGTAACGGTTGCGCGAGTCCACGGAGGGCTCCACCCACGAAGGGTCCACAAAGAAGCAACCTTGTCTATCCCACCATGGCCGTCGCCCACGAAGGACTTGCCTCACTAGGGTAGATCTTCACGAAGTAGGCGATCTCCTTGCCCTTACAAACTCCTTGGTTCAACTCCACAATCTTGTCGGAGGCTCCCAAGTGACACCTAGCCAATCTAGGAGACACCACTCTCCAAGAAGTAACAAATGGTGTGTTGATGATGAACTCCTTGCTCTTGTGCTTCAAATGATAGTCTCCCCAACACTCAACTCTCTCTCATAGGATTGGATTTGGTAGAAAGAAGATTTGAGTGGAAAGCAACTTGGGGAAGGCTAGAGATCAAGATTTATGTGGTTGGAATGGAATATCTTGACCTCAACACAAGTGTAGGTGGTTCTCTCTCAGAAAATATGTATTGGAAGTGTAGGCATGTTCTAATGGCTCTCTCCACGAATGAAGAGTGGGTGGAGGGGTATATATAGCCTCCACACAAAATCTAACCGTTACACACAAATCACCAAACTCGATGGGACCGAATCATTAAACTCTGTCGGACCGATTTAGTTCAAAATGTGAACGTTAGGATTCTCGGTGGGACCGACATGTCAACTCGGTGAGACCGATGTCATTAGGGTTAGGGCATAATGTAATCTCGGTGAGACCGATTACACAAACTCGGTGAGACCGATTTTGGTAATAGTCAAACAGAGAGTTGGTCAGGCAAACTCGGTGGGACCGATTCGCTCATCTCGGTTGGACCGAAACGTTACGAAAAGGAAACAGAGAGTTTGCATTGCAATCTCGGTAGGACCGATCGCTCATCTCGGTTTGACCGAAATGTTACGAAGGGAAACAGAGAGTTTGCAATCCCATCTCGGTGAGACCGAGATCCCTATCGGTAAGATCGAATTGATTGGGGTTTCTGGCAGTGGCTATGTCAACTGAACTCGGTGGCTCCGGATGGAAAGAATCGGTGGGGCTGAGTTGGACTTTTTGGTTGAGGACATATGTGGATATGAGAAAGTAGTGGAGGGTTTTGGAGCATATCACTAAGCATTTTGAGCAAGATCCTCATTAAGCAACACCTCATCCCTTCTTAATAGTATTGGCTTTTCCTATAGACTCAATGTGATCTTGGATCACTAATATAAAAAATGTAGAGTCTTGTGCTTTGAGCTTGAGCCAATCCTTTGTCCTTAGCATTTTGAAGGGTCCACTTTCTAATCCATGCCATGCCAATCATTGAGCTTTCCTAAAATATTTATCTTGGAATAGCATTAGCTCAATGAGCTATATGTTGTTAGGAATTACCAAAACCACCCAGGGATAGTTGCACTTTCATCCACGCATAGGAGAGTCCTACCCGGACATGGGGGAAAGCCTTCTGCTTTGTATCTTCACGGCCCATCAGTCCGGCCCATATCGAATAACCCGGACACCCGTGGACCCCCTAATCCAGGACTCCCTCTCAGTAGCCCCCGAACTGGCCTTCAAATGATGACACAGTACCCGGCTTGTGTCTTTGGCTTTGGCAAGGTTGGTTCTTCATGATATACTAGGTAGATAATAGTTCGGCCCTAACTTCCTCGTTCTGCCTTTAGGACTCCTTCCTGCCGCCTCGATTTCCACGCGCTGGGCGAATGCGAATGGTCCATAATTTTTTATCAAAAAAGAAAACATCCGGCCACACGGGGACGGAGCCTATATAAAGAGGTCAGATCCCCCAAGTGTTGTCCACACCGTGCAGAAAAAACACCCCGCCTAGCCACGAAAAAGCTTCAAAACATGGCCAGCGCCCCCGGATCGTCTTCATGCCCCCATGGCCCTCAAGAGAGTGACTGGAAGAGCTGCTCAGTGTCTCATCTTCAGTTGAGTCGGCTCCAGATGCAGGGATATCTTCCTCTCGCAGATCTAGTCTCTGTACGAGTGGGATTGGCCTCAATCGGCAACGACGTGATGGCTGAAAATATCCCAAACCCCAATAAGGAGGAGAGGGTGTGCTTCGTTCCGTTCCTTTTGCGAGGCTTAGGATTTCCGATCCATCCCTTTCTCAGGGGCGTATTGGAATTTTACGGCATCCAGTTGCACAACCTTACCCCAGGTTCGATTCTGCACATCTCAGGCTTCGTTGCGCTCTGTGAACTGTTTCTGGGTTGCGAGGCTCATTTTGAGCTATGAAGAAAGTTCTTTTTCCTCGTCCCTCGTCATCGAGGGGGCTCTATATTCAAAGTGGGCGGCGCCGAAATATGGCGTATAGCCGGATCAGGCTACCCAGTCAGAACTCCCAAAGAAGTTTCCCAAGAATGGTCTTTGGAGTGGTTTTACATTGATGACGTTCCACTTCCGGACCCAGTTCGGCGCGGCCTCCCTGGATTCTCTACTGCTCCTTTGAAGAAACGCTTCAACTGGCGTCCCTGGAGTCCCAAGGAGGAAGATAGTGCGAAAATAAAAAGGTTGGTCAGCAAGGTTAGATTGCTAGCTCGGACCGAGCTCTCGATAATCGAGGTTATGGCCATTGCAATAAAACGATGTGTTCAGCCCCTTCAATCCAGAATAACCCCTTTATGGTGCTACAACGGAGAAGACAACACATCTCGTTATCAACGCAAGGTTCCAGATACCCCAGCTAAACTGGCCATGATCCTGGCTGATCTGTATAAGGGGAAAAGGAAGACTTCCTCCGCTTAAACTGCCGAGAAGGCTATTCGCTAATCAAGTTGTTCTTTGTTGTCATAAAACAGTCGTGGAGGAAGTAGGTCGAGGACGTTCACTGTCCCGCTCCACAGCCAGAGGATCACAACCGGGATGAAGACCCTGGCTTATGCGAGGATCCGGATATATACATAGAGTTCGATGATGGAGTATTTTATCAGGCGAGCCTTGATGGCTCGGAAGTGGCTATTACAGCCGATTACCCCCGCCCCTATTCCTTCTCTATCGTAAGTATTCAAAGAGCTTTCTCAAAAAGAAGTTCCTACCTGCACCTTTATCCATTATTCTAAATTGTTCTTCATAGGACACGAGAATTTTGTACTGGTTCGGCCCCTTGCGGTGAATGTAAAGGCCTAATCTAGTTTGAGGTGGTATTGCTGATGTTTCGATTACCAGGGAGCGATTACGCTTGACCTAGCTTCGATCTGTTCTTTCTTGCCCTAAGCCGCCACCGGGTCGTCCCTTTATATACACAGGTTGACGCCCAGCGGCTTACAGAGTCCTGTCCGGCTCATAAACAACGTGTCCGGCCTGGTGACTAATTATACTTGCTTTACAATACAAGTTATACATATATGGCGGTTTACACATATGGGCTTTAAGCCGCCCTTGGACTTTGGGCCCTTTAACATGTCTGCTTCATGAACCGCCATCTTAACATCTCCATGGGCTTCGTCTTGATGAACCGCCATTGGGATAAACCGGCCCCTCCTGGGCGGGTCATACCCAATAGTCATATCCCCAACATTAGGCCCGAGGTTGATTTGAACTTGTTCATGTCAATCTTCAACACTTAGAAAAAATCCTTCTCTGTTTGTTCTCTCGAGATATTGTAACCCGCCATGATGTCATCTCCTGGAATTACGGAAACCCGCCATGACGTCATCTGTTATTAAGTTGCACAATACCCAGTATATCTTAACAGATCCTTATCTTTAATAACCATCCCGACAATCGAGGCGTTTCCGTCATCATGTATCCATTTTTTGGCCTCCTCGATTCCCGCGCATGCCATTTATCCTTCCAGCCTTATAAATAGGGCCAGGGGTCCCCCTTTCCCCCTTGCCTCTTCATCTCTTTCTTCTTGCTCACATCGCTCCAACGCTCGAGCTCCGTCGCCGTCCTCGACCTCAGCTACTGCATCGACAACGGCCGCTGCATCAACCTGATCTGTCCAGAGCTTGGTCCCGCGCCTCCGCCGCTTAGCAGCTCAGGTAAGTTTTCCTCCATCCCTTTCCTGCAGATCTCATTTGGGTTTCCTACAAGTTCGTTAGAGTTCATCCTTGTTCTTCGTTGTAGCTTGTAATTTTGATTCAAACTTAGCACTCCTCCTGCACGGCGGCAGTTTGTGATACTTGTCTTTGTTATTAGACCATCTCCTTTGCGTAAGAAAAACCAATCTGAACATATGAACTGCTCGAGCACCGTAATTTAGGTCGAAAATATTTTCCTTTATCTGAAGTGTCGCAGATCCGAAATCTTAGCATTAATCTGTGAAACCTATTTGCTTCAACACTTAGTAGAATTCGCTCTTGATAGATCTTGAATACCATTACTGTCATGGCGGCTTACACCACCAGTTATAATTTAGTCATATGTCATTAGGCCCCACTTAAGCCGCCAATCTGAATATATACTACAACATTCATTTCCGGCTTAATGAAACAACTTAAACCGGCAAATTTCTTTCTTTTAGGCTTCTTCCTTCACAATGCCGAAGATAGTCACTTCATGCAATTGGGTTGCTTCTATCGTCACCGAAAACACGCTCAAGGACTTTGTTAAAATCGGCTTCGTACCAGCAAAAGACATTATGCATTGGCACGCTCCCAAGCAAAATGATAAAAAACCTCAGCCGCAGGATGGTGAGATCATTGTTTTTACTGATCATATGAACCGGGGCTTCTCACCACCTGGATCTAAATTTTTCCGAGTCGTTCTGCACTTCTTTCAATTGCATCCTCAAGACATCAGACCCAACTCCGTGTCAAACATCTGTAATTTTCAAGTCTTCTGTGAAGTATACCTTCAAGAGGAACCCAGTGTTGAACTCTTCAGAGAATATTTCTACCTGAACCGGCAAAATGAGTTTACCAACGGACCCAGCTTAGAACTTGGCGGGGTCTCAATTCAACGGAGAAGGGATGCTATCTTCCCCTATGCTCGCCCGCTGAGTCACCCTAAAGATTGAAACCAAACATGGTTCTATTGCAAAGATACTTCTCCGGCTGACGAGAATCCTCTGTCGGGTTATCGCGTCCAGCGGCTCGACCCAAAGCATCATCTTCCTGAAAAGCTTACCACTGTTGAACGTGCAAAGCTTGCCCCCACTATTGCAAAGGTCAAGGCCCTGCTGGGAAATGGACTAACTGGTGTTGACTTGGTTCGGTGCTGGGTTTCTTGGCGAATCATACCCTTGAGCCGCCGCCCCGGCTTAATGTGCACCTACACGGGTGGTGCAAAAGATCCACTGCGCCACAGCTCCGTGTGCTTAACTCATGATGCTGTGAATGAAATGACAAAGACCCTTCTGAATGAGAGCCTGGAGAGCTGCAGCAAAGTGGGACTGAACCCTTTGTGTAAGCTTACTCCGCCACTAGATGTAAGTCTCTAAATAACTTATTTTACCTCATTACTCAGATGTTCAATTCACTCAACTTTGATGATTTTCACAGGCTAAATCCGATTTTTGGAATAAGGAATATGACCATGAAGCTGCCAAAAAGGTGAGGGCCAAAGTGAAAGCCGCCAAGAGAGCCGCTAAGAAGAATAAAAAGAAATTGAGCGCTTCCGAGATCTTTGAGCTGGACAATAGTTCTGAGTCGGAGGTAGCCCTTGATTCCCTTGGCTCCTTTCTCAACCATCTTACTGACACTGATTATTATCAGGATGACACGGGGGCCAGTCAAGCGGTCGAAGAAGAGGTAACTATTATTTCCTCTGACTCAGCGCCTTGGCCAAGACAGAAAATTCGACGGGTAACCCGGAAAGTAAGCTTATCACACCCCTTAGCTCATTTGGATCCTCACTTTCTTTTGAAGCAACAGCAGCACGAGAACCGGTGACAAACCCGGACCAGCAGAGGTGAAGAACTATCCTCCGGCTTACCATATACTCTGGCTCTACGGCAACGTCGAAACGATGTCCTTCCAAATTTAAACCCTTTTTATCCACTGGCGGGTCTCATTCGCCAGCCGCTTAATTCTTCCGATTCAAACTATCAGGAGGCTTCTCGCTCTTTTTCCGGCGACTCATCTCAGACCCAGCTGCCGACTTTCAAAACTGCCCCTGGGCAATAACAATTACTTATTATTCTCTGCATCCTTATGTTCTCATACTTGTATTGACCTCTCATAACGCATGCAGTGGAAAAGCAAAGCCTAGCAAGAAGGCAAAAGTGATCAAGCCGGCGGAAGATCCCAAAGTCCATGATCCGGAGCAGCAAATTCCAGCGCCTGACACCTACGTGTTACAAACTGAAGAGCTTGTCCATGATGTCCCACCAGAAATTCCTGACCTCTCTAGTGACCATACAAACCTCAATCCTTTGAGCACTGAATCTTCAAGCCCCAATAAACCGTCAGGAACACATGCCGACGATGTTGTAATCACTAGCACCGGCTTTAAAGAACGAGGAAATCCTACTGTCTTGGCCAAGCACTCCGCCAAACAGGAGTTCATTGAAAAGCGGAAAGTGAGATTTGACATCGCCAATTATTCTCAATCGAGTATTAGTGAAGTACTCTTTGGCTACCTCAACCAAGTGCACACCAGACGCGACCTTGAAATTGATATGGTGAGCAGATGCATAAAAAATACGAGGTATGAATTCCTCCTTTAATAAGTTATGTATATCCTGCCAGCCCCCTAGTCTACTGCGTATGATAGGATTGAATATGCTGTAGACTTAGAATAGCTATGAGTATAAGAAGCATCTTGGATAGAATCCTTCAAGGCCAGCTTTCATGTTCAGAATTGAACCGGGCCTTTAGCAATTAACATTGCATCCGTAGCCCCCAAGGACCGGTTTAATCAGTAGGAAAGAACCGGTACTATTCACCATTGTTTATAAATGAAAGCTTACTTGTGTAGTCCCCATGAGCCGGCTATGGTTGTTTGCAGGACAACCGGGTCATCATAAAATTGGAGTGAAACGCGAGCAATATGCATTAGCCCCCAAGTGCCAAGTGCTCTTGCTTGCAAAGTGCTTGGGACTTATTTATATTTAGCCGTTTGTATGAAGAATGTTTCCGTACACATTAGCCCCCAAGTGCCAAGAATTGTTGCTTGCAAAAGGCTTGGGACTTTATTCTTGTAACCCAAATATGAATATGACTTCAATTTTGTGCATACACAGGACGCCACTGCTCAACTTCAATCAGAATTGGCTGGTGTGAAAACTCGACTGGAACATCAAGAATCTGAGACCCGGAAAGCCGACTCAAAGTTCAAATTTAGTCTGGAGGAGACAGAAAAACTAAAGACCAGTTTTGATGCTGAAAGAACCGCCTAGGCTGAAGAGAAAACTGCTCTTACGCAGCGGGCTGAAAAAGCGGAAGCTGATCTTTAAAAGGTGACCACTGAGATTACCGGTTTAAAACAGCGTGTATCCCAGATGGTTTCAGCTATCTTTGGTGAGTCGCCTTGCCAGCATCAACATTGAATCTCTTCCTTAACGGTACAAACCGCCTCTAATCAATCCATAACTATTACTCAGGTCCCAGGAGCAGCAGTCTTAGCCAAGAAATGCTTGTGAAGCTCAAGGCTGTATATACACTTGTTGAACAGTTATATACTGGAACTCAGCGCGTGCTAGCCACGATTTCTCCAACTAATCAAGCACCCACTCTTTTGAGTGATGTCTTGAAAAAGCTTTCTGTTCTGCCTGCTAGGATTGAAGAAATGAAGTGGTCCTCTACAAGAGCCGGTGCCGTTACGGCTTTAAGCCGGGCCAAGGCATGGCAAGCAAAGCTAGACCCGGCCGAGCTAGCTAATGGGTATCCAAGTTTAAAAGAGGATGGCACTCCCTTTGATAAGAAAGCTCTCGCGGCCTGCATGAAGGAGATACTCCCCTGGCCAGTCTTGTTGCAAATGGGACGGATCTTTCCAAATATCAACCGAATTATGACATGGAGAATCAGAAGATGCCTACGCCGGCTTATAAAGTGATGGATCTGATCCCCCCAATCTATAAGAAAACTTATAGATGATTGTCGGATTTCGGGTTCCGGCAAAACCATTGAGGTTCGAACACTGGGGTGCGCGCGAAGATCTCCCCTACCTAATCACGCCCTCACCCTCACCGCGATCTCAAAACCTAGCTCGACGAACTCACAACACAAGAGCCAGAAGGTTTATACTGGTTCGGGCCATCGTTGTGGTGTAATAGCCTACTCCAGTGTGGTGGTGGTGGATTGCCTCTTGGGCTGGTGATGAACAGTATAAGGGGAAGAACAACCTCCTGAGGAGAGGTGCTCTTGTGCTTGGTGGGTGTGAGGATGGAGTGGATCCTATCCAAGATGAGCTCGAGATGCCCCCTACTGTGGTGGCTAGTCCTATTTATAGAGGCCTTGGTCCTCTCCCCAAATATTGAGCGGGAAGGGATTCCACAACGGCCAGTTTGAAGGGAGACAACTAGTACAAGCTATCCTGACAAAAATAGTCTTCGCCTGCCAAAGGCTCTGGTGGTGACGCCGTCTTGGGCTCCACGGTGACCTCCGTCCTGCCGTCCTGCTGGTCTTGGTCTTGTTGCACCTATATGGAAACCTTTGCCTGATGCCTCGGGACTCCTCGCCTGCGCTTGCCCCTTTAGCACCAAAGAGGAAACGAGGACACTGCGCGCGCTGGCGCCCGCCTGGCTCCAGTCGTCATGGCTTGCGTCATTTGAACCTCGCGAGGTTCGCCCTGCCTTGCTCTCTCCGCCCCTCGCGAGCCAGCCTGGTGAGGCTGCTCCCGAGGAGGTCTTGTGTCGTCCGCTTCGCGGGGCTTCGCCCCAGCAAGGGTCTTGAGTGATGGTTGATGAAGACGGGCCGTACTGGGCCGCTAGGAGAGACACGCCACGAGCCGCAGGCAGGCAAGTCTGGGGACCCCCGTTCCCAGAACGCCGATAGTAGCCCCCGGGCCCAAGGCGCGCTCGGACTTGGCTTCGAGGCGAAGCCAAAGGGCAAGTGCGGAGCGCCGCTGGCCCCAACAGCCTGCGGCCTTGGTCCACGCGTGGCGATTGATTGGACGTGGGCGTCTCCGCTTCCCCATGCTGCCTCGGCAACTGTCCGATTTGACGAGTCCCTGCTGCATGCAAAAAGGGTTATCATTACCTGCGATCGTGGAGGCCGACGGTTGGCCTCCCTTGGGCTAAAAATGAGGAGGGAGGCGGAGCCCCCATTGCACATCTCTTCTTGCTCCGCCCGCTTCTTCTCTCTTGGTCCATTTCTGGTAGAGACACCAATGGTGCCAATTCGGAGGTTTTCGGCCGCAGAGAAAGGAAAAGCTCCCCGCGACGAGCCTGGGCCGCTTCCGCCAAAGAAGAAGCTGAGCCACCATCGTGACGTGGTCGTGAGGCCAGAGGTGACGAGGCCTTGGTACGAGCGACCTCCTCCTGGGTACCCGCTGCCTCTGTACGCCAAGCCGAGGGCTCCGGAGGAAGAGGCGACGAGCGCCGCCGCCCGCGCCGGGGCGACGCACGTTGTCGCCCCAGGAGTCCACGCCGCGGACTCCTCGCGCGAGCTCGTGCTGTGGGCGGCGATGCCTCCGCGCACTTGGATCCGCTTCCCCCAGTTCTTCTCCACCGAGATGCCGCTGAGGGGCCCTCTGGAGCTGTGGCTGCAACACGCCGACTGCGACGCCCCGACGACCGGAGCGGAAGTTGAAGTCATCTCCCCTGGAAGATCTTCATGACCCGAGGCTGGGGGGAGGTTGCCCGGGTTTGCGGTGCAGAAGGCGCCCTCGCGGTCCACTTCGAGTACGACGACGCCTCCACCATGTTCTTCAAGGTCTTTGACGCGGAGGGCCGCCGCTTAGAGTGCTGCTCGGGACAAGGCCGTCAGGACCGCCCCGCCAGCGGTTCCTCCAGTAACAGCAGCGACGCGTGGGAGTCCAATGACTCTCCCGAGCTCTACGAGACTCCGGAGACGAGTGACGACAGCTACGTGCCCCGGCCGCCGCCGTCCTCCCGTGGCCCACTGTTGATGATGGCGTCGGCCGCCGCCGTCGCTGATCTGGATGGGGTTGGCGCTGGCCTCCCGTGGCCCACTGTTGATGATGGCGTCGGCCGTGCTGGCACGTGTAGATAGGGCTCCTTGAATTTCCTTTCTTTTGCTTCCTGCGAGGAATCGAGAAGAGCCCCGCGGGGGTGTGTAAAGGGCCTGTAATGTCTTTTGTTGACACTATCCTTATTATGAAATTATGCGGGCGCGTGTCCTGTTTCAGCTCAGTCTCCCCTTTCTATCCTCGCGACGGCTTGATGCTCTACGCTGACAGGTTCCGGTCCCCAGGCAGGCTGCAGCCGTCGCTGGTATGCCAGGTCGCGATGCCGTGGTCAAGGCCAGGAGGTGAGCGGCCCAAGGTCCAGTAAGAGCCCCTGAGATGTGATGCTCAGGAGTCCCCTTTAGCGCTCAAGCGGCCATCGAGAGGTAAGAAAGGGGGTGGCGCTGCCATGACAGGGCTACAGCAAGTGAGGATCCCATGCCGTAGCGATTGGTAGATTCCGAGCGCGAACTTATCTTGGTAGTCTGGAGTCGTTTCCTTGTGTTGTGCCTAACTCGTGCGTTGGCGGTCGTGGCGCAGCTAGGTCAGGCCTGTGCGTGCCTCCCCCTCTTCTTCATGCTCTCCTTGGTGCTCTGCGTCCTCAGGTCCCGGCCCTCGAGCGAGCTCAGCTGCCACTGGTATGCCTGGTCACGATGCCGTGGTCAAGGCCAGGGGGTGAGGGCTGGAGAGCCAGTAGGAGCTCCTGAGTCGTGATGCTCAGGAGCCCCCCTTTTAACGCGCAAGCGAATCGCATGGGAGAAGAGGGAGCCCGTGGTACCGCCCGCTGTTGTCCTTGGGAGGTTCCTGCACGTCAACACGAGGAGAGGCATAGATTGCCATTATGATTGCCGGCCGGCCACTGGTCGCTCCACAAGAGGATGAAGGCACCGAGGGCCTGGTCAGGTGACGCGCGCGGGGTGTGCCGCGGGTCAGAGCTCGACCGCTCAGATTTGTCGACGTTGCAGGGATGGACCCCAGCACATGCGCCGTGCCAGCGTGAGCATCTCCCGTGGTAGGTGTCAATCAAGCAAGTGAGAGCCATAGATAGATTACGCATGGAAAGCAGACAAGCTTAGGTAAATGCAGGAATGATACATGCCACTGGGTCAGACCCGAGTGGCTTGGGGATGATGCAGCCCGAGGGGCGCCCCCAACAGAGTAAGCTAAAGACGTAAAGGGATACATGCCACAGGGACGGATCCACGCGGCCTGGGAATGATGCCGCCCGAGGGGCGCTCCCAGCTAAATGAACTTGGAAAATGTCACCAGGTTCTGTTGTTGAAGACATGTTGGGGCAGCTGAAGACGCGTGGTGCAGGGGTCGCTCCTGACGAGCCACCGGGGCCCTGAGCCTCGGGAGGCTCTGGAGGTCCGGGCGGCTCCTTGAGGACCGTCTCCATCTCCGCCAGGACTGCGCGGTGCCTGGCCTCCTGAGTCGCCAGGATGCTCCGCAGGTCGCGCTGGAAGGCGGACGCCATGCTCAGTAGGCCAAAGGGCATGCGAACGTAGCTGCGAGGCGGGCCCTCGCAAAGTCCCACGCGCGAAGGCCAGAAGAGCTCCTGAGATGCGGCCCTGTTGAGCCCTGGGATATCGATGCAGATGCGCAACCCGCCATCCTCGCCTGGATGGGGAGCTGTGCCAGGTGAGCGGCGGTCGCCGCACATGGCTCTTGCTTCCTGCAGTTCCTGAGTGGTCTTGGCGATGAACTCCTGAGCGTTGGGCGCTCCTCGCCCGATGTCTTCCTGAGGGAAACATGCTGCGAAGCACGCCTCCACGTGGTGCCCGAGCGCCTCCCTCGTGATGTTGGCAAGGTCTGAGGCCCTCCAGAAGAGAGCCCCCGAGTCCCGCCCGAGGAGGGCGCCGGGCGCGCCTTCCTATGCGAGGGAGGAAGGCGCCCCAGGTGTGGGCGCTGATCCTGACGAGGTACCACTTGCGGCGCCGCTCTGCTGAGGCCCGACACGGAGTAGCTGCTTCTTGTTCTTGGGGACGACCTCAGGAGGGTACTGTGCTGCATTGTTGTCGGGGTCTTCAATTGACGCTGCTTGGAAGGCGCGCTCGAGGGAGCACACCGCATCTCTTTGTTCGCAGGGGACTATGATGATCCCGCCACTTCCTGGCATCTTGAGGACGTTGTAGCCGTGGTGCGTCACTGCCATGAACTTGGCCAGGGCCGGGTGCCCGAGGATGGCGTTGTACGGTAGGCGGATGTGGGCGACGTCGAAGTCGATGAGCTCAGTGCGGTAGTTGTCGCGCTGTCCAAAGGTGACAGGGAGGTGGACCTGCCCTATCGGCATGGTGGAACCATCGGTCACTCCTGAGAAGGGCTTGGTAGGCTGAAGTTGATTGTAGGGCACTTGAATGCTGTCAAACATTTCGACGGACAGGACGTTAAGCCATGTGCCGCCGTCGATGAGGGTCTTGGTGACTGCTACCTGGAAGATGGTGGGCGTGCAAAGCATTGGGAGCACGCCCGAGCCGACGGTGGTGACGGGGTGATCTCCCGAGTGGAAGGTCAGGTTGGCTTTGGGCGCTACCCAGCCCGGGGGAGCCCCCTGCCGCGCGGAAACAGCGCTGATCTGGCAAAGGAACGGATTGACGTGGCGATCCGAGGGCGGCGCCTGCGAGCCGCCGAGGAGGGCCACGACCGCGTGAGGCACCGGTGCCGCGAAGCACGCGGCGAAGAGGGCGCGCAACTCCTCCCAAGTCGCCACCGTGGATCCGGGGAGGTTGAGTAGCCAGGCGCGTGGTGCTACCTCTTGAGCACTGCGTTGGTTTTCCCTTGAAGAGGAAAGGGTGATGCAGCAAAGTAGCGTAAGTATTTCCCGCAGTTTTTGAGAACCAAGGTATCAATCCAGTAAGAGGCTACGCGCGAGTCCCTCGTACCTACACAAAACAAATAACTCCTCGCAACCAACGCGATAAGGGGTTGTCAATCCCTTCACGGTCACTTACGAGAGTGAGATCTGATAGATATGATAGGATAATATTTTTGGTATTTTATGATAAAGCTGCAAAGTAAAATAAAAGCAAAGTAAAAAGCAAAGGAAATAAGTAAGTGTTGGAAGATTAATATGATGAGATAGACCCGGGGGCCATAGGTTTCACTAGTGGCTTCTCTCAAGAGCATAAGTATTTTACGGTGGGTGAACGAATTACTGTTGAGCAATTGACAGAATTGAGCATAGTTATGAGAATATCTTGGTATGATCATGTATATAGGCATCACGTCCGAGACAAGTAGACCGACTCCTGCCTGCATCTACTACTATTACTCCACTCATCGACCGCTATCCAGCATGCATCTAGAGTATTAAGTTCATGAAAACAGAGTAACGCCTTAAGCAAGATGACATGATGTAGGGGGATAAATTCATGCAATATGATAAAAAACCCATCTTGTTATCCTCGATGGCAACAATACAATACGTGCCTTGCTGCCCCTACTGTCACTGGGAAAGGACACCGCAAGATTGAACCCAAAGCTAAGCACTTCTTCCATTGCAAGAAAGATCAATCTAGTAGGCCAAACCAAACTAATAATTCGAAGAGACTTGCAAAGATAACCAATCATACATAAAAGAATTCAGAGAAGATTCAAATATTGTTCATAGATAATCTTGATCATAAACCCACAATTCATCGGTCTCAACAAACACACCGCAAAAAGAAGATTACATCGAATAGATCTCCACGAGAAAGGGGGAGAACATTGTATTGAGATCCAAAAAGAGAGAAGAAGCCATCTAGCTAATAACTATGGACCCGAAGGTCTGAGGTAAACTACTCACACTTCATCGCAGAGGCTATGGTGTTGATGTAGAAGCCCTCCGTGATGGATGCCCCCTCCGGCAGAGCTCCCGAACAGGCCCCAAGATGGGATCTCGTGGGTACAGAAGGTTGCAGCGGTGGAATTAGGTTTTTGGCTCCGTATCAGTTGCAGCGGTGGAATTAGGTTTTTGGCTCCGTATCTGATCGTTTGGGGGTACGTAGGTATATATAGGAGGAAGGAGTACGTCGGTGGAGCAACAGGGGGCCCACGAGGGTGGAGGGCGCGCCTTGGGGGGGGCGCCCCTCTACCTCATGGCCTCCTCCTTTGTTTCTTGACGTAGGGTCCAAGTCTCCTGGATCATAATCTTGCTAAAAATCACGTTCCCGAAGGTTTCATTCTGTTTGGACTCCGTTTGATATTCCTTTTGTGCGAAACTCTGAAATAGGCAAAAAAACAGCAATTCTGGGCTGGGCCACCGGTTAATAGGTTAGTCCCAAAAGTAATATAAAAGTGAATAATAAAGCCCAATAATGTCCAAAACAGTAGATAATATAGCATGGATCAATCAAAATTATAGATACGTTGGAGACGTATCAGGCATCCCCAAGCTTAATTCCTGCTCGTCCTCGAGTAGGTAAATGATAAAAACAGAATTTTTGATGCGGAGTGCTACTTGGCATAATTTCAATGTAATTCTTCTTAATTGTGGTATGAATATTCAGATCCGAAAGATTCAAGACAAAAGCTTAATATTGACATAAAAATAATAATACTTCAAGCATACTAACTAAGCAATCATGTCTTCTCAAAATAACATGGCCAAAGAAAGTTATCCCTACAAAATCATATAGTCTAGCTATGCTCTATCTTCACCACACAAAGTATTTAAATCATGCACAACCCCGATGACAAGCCAAGCAATTGTTTCATACTTTTGACGTTCTCAAACTTTTTCAATCTTCACGCAATACATGAGCGTGAGCCATGGATATAGCACTATATGTGGAATAGAATGCTGGTTGTGGAGAAGAAAAAAAGGGAGAAGATAGTCTCACATCAACTAGGCGTATCAACGGGCTATGGAGATGCCCATCAATAGATATCAATGTGAGTGAGTAGGGATTGCCATGCAACGGATGCACTAGACCTATAAGTATATGAAAGCTCAACAAAAGAAACTAAGTGGGTGTGCATCGAACTCGCTTGCTCACGAAGACCTAGGGCATTTTGAGGAAGCCCATCATTGGAATATACAAGCCAAGTTCTATAATGAAAAATTCCCACTAGTATATGAAAGTGACAAAATGAGAGACTCTATCATGAAGATCATGGTGCTACTTTGAAGCACAAGTGTGGTAAAAGGATGGTAACATTATCCCTTCTCTCTTTTTCTCTTATTTTTTTTAATTTGGGCCTTTTCTCTTTTCCCTTTTTTGGCCTCTTTTCCTTTTTTTCGTCCGGAGTCTCATCCCGACTTGTGGGGGAATCATAGTCTCCATCATCCTTTTCCTCACTTGGGACAATGCTCTAAAAATGAAGATCATCACACTTTTCTTTTCTTACAACTCAACAATTACAACTCGATACTTAGAACAAAATATGACTCTATATGAATGCCTCCGGCGGTGTACCGGGATATGCAATGAATCAAGAGTGACATGTATGAAAGAATTATGAATGGTGGCTTTGCCACAAATACAATGTCAACTACATGATCATGATAGCAATATGACAATGATGGAGCGTGTCATAATAAACGGAACGGTGGAAAGTTGCATGGCAATATATCTCGGAATGGCTATGGAAATGCCATCATAGGTAGGTATGGTGGCTGTTTTGAGGAAGGTTTATGATGGGTGTATGATACCGGTGAAAAGTGCGCGGTATTAGAGAGGCTAGCAATGGTGGAAGGAAGAAGGGTGCGTATAATCCATGGACTCAACATTAGTCATAAAGAACTCATATACTTATTGCAAAAATCTACAAGTTATCAAAGCAAAGTATTACGCGCATGCTCCTAGGGGGTTTGATTGGTAGGAAAAGACCATCGCTCGTCCCCGACCGCCACTCATAAGGAAGACAATAAATAAATAAATCATGCTCCGACTTCATCACATAACGGTTCACCATACGTGCATGCTACGGGAATCACAAACTTTGACATAAGTATTTCTCAAATTCACAACTACTCAACTAGCTTGACTCTAATATCACCATCTTTATATCTCAAAACAATTATCAAGCATCAAACTTCTCATAGTATTCAACACACTCATAAGAAAGTTTTTACTAATCTTGAATACCAAGCATATTAGGATTATTTAAGCAAATTACCATGATATTTAAGACTCTCAAAATAATCTAAGTGAAGCATGAGAGATCAATAGTTTCTATAAAACAAATCCACCACTGTGCTCTAAAAGATATAAGTGAAGTACTAGAGCAAAACTATATAACTCAAAAGATATAAGCGAAGCAGATAGAGTATTCTAACAAATTCCAAATCATGTATGGCTCTCTCAAAAGGTGTGTAAAGCAAGGATGATTGTGGTAAACTAAAAAACAAAGACTTAAATCATACAAGACGCTCCAAGCAAAACACATATCATGTGGTGAATAAAAATATAGCTCCAAGTAAAGTTACCGATGGAAGTAGACGAAAGAGGGGATGCCTTCCGGGGCATTCCCAAGCTTTGGCTTTATGGTGTCCTTAGATTATCTTGGGGGTTCCATGGGCATCCCCAAGCTTAGGCTCTTGCCACTCCTTGTTCCATAATCCATCAAAAATCTTTCACCCAAAACTTGAAAACTTCACAACACAAAACTTAACAGAAATCTCGTGAGCTCCGTTAGCGAAGGAAAACAAAAGACCACTTCAAGGTACTGTAATGAACTCATTCTTTATTTATATTGGTGTTAAACCTACTGTATTCCAACTTCTCTATGGTTTATAAACTATTTTACTAGCCATAGATTCATCAAAATAAGCAAACAACACACGAAAAACAGAATCTGTCAAAAACAGAACAGTCTGTAGTAATCTGTAACTAACGCAAACTTCTGAAACTCCAAAAAATCAGCAAAAATAGGACGACCTAGACAATTTCTTTATTGATCAGCAGCAATTGGAATCACTATTTTATCACGTTCTGGTGATTTTTAACAATTATTTTCGTGAACAGAAAGTTTCTGGAAATTACAGCAAGATCAAATAACTATCATCGAAGAAGATCCTATAGGTTTAACTTGGCACAAACACTAATTAAAACATAAAAACACATCTAACCAGATGCTAGAACAAATATTAATTCCTAAACAGAAGCAAAAGCAAAAAAACTAAAAATAAAATTGGGTTGCCTCCCAACAAGCGCTATCGTTTAGCGCCCCTAGCTAGGCATAAAAGCAAGGATAGATCTAGGTATTGCTATCTTTGGTAGGCAATCCATAAGTGGCTCTCATGATAGATTCATATGGAAATTTTATTTTATTCCTAGGGAAGTGTTCCATGCCTCTCTTTAATGGAAATTGGATTCTAATATTCCCTTCCTTCATATCAATAATTGCACCAATCGTTCTAAGGAAAGGTCTACCAAGAATAATAGGACATGAAGGATTGCAATCTATATCAAGAACGATAAAGTCTACGGGCACATAATTCCTATTTGCAACAATAAGAACATCATTAATTCTTCCCATAGGTTTCTTAATAGTGGAATCCGCAAGGTGCAAGTTTAGAGAGCAATCATCAAATTCGCGGAAATCTAGCAAATCACACAAAGTTTTGGGAATAGTGGAAACACTAGCACCCAAATCACATAAAGCATATAACTCATGATCCTTAATCTTAATTTTAATAGTAGGTTCCCACTCATCATAAAGTTTTCTAGGGATGGAGACTTCCAACTCAAGCTTTTCTTCATAAGATTGCATCAAGGTATCAACGATATGTTTGGTAAACGCTTTATTTTGACTATAAGCATGAGGAGAATTTAGCACGGATTGCAACAAGGAAATACAATCTATCAAAGAGCAATTTTCATAATTAAATTCCTTGAAATCCAAAATAGTGGGTTTATTAGCATCTAGGGTTTTGATTTCTTCAATCCCACTTTCATCAAATTTATCATCAAGATCTAAAAACTCCGAATTCTTGGAACGCCTTCTAGGTAAAGGTGGATCATATTCAGTCCCATCATTATCAAGATTCATATTGCAAAACAAAGATTTAATAGGGGACACATCAATAACTTTTAGATCTTCATCTTTATTTTCATAGAAATCCGGTTTAGCGGCCATCTTATTAACTAAGGTAGCCTGCTTATCCGATATTTCAGCAGTCAACTTCTCAAGACGAGAAATTTGAGATCTTAAACCATCAAATTCTTTAGACATATCATCGAGCTCTTTATTCATATAACTCATAAAACTTTTTTGTTCCTTAAGCTCATTTCTGAAGAAATTATTATGCTCAAATTGCAAAACCATAAAACTCCTGACGTTGCTTTCGATCTCTTCTAACCTTTTAAGGTGAAGATCACCAAATCTAGGTAGAGCCATCGTGACAAGCAAGCAATCCAACACATGAGCAAACAAAAAGCAAGCGAAAGAGAGGCAAACGAAAAAGGAGAGGGCGAATAAAATAGCAAGGGTGAAGTGGGGGAGAGGAAAACGAGAGGCAAATGGCAAATAATGTAGTGCGGGAGATAAGGGATTTGTGATGGGTACTTGGTATGTTGACTTTTGCGTAGACCTCCCCGGCAACGGCGCCAGAAATCCTTCTTGCTACCTCTTGAGCACTGCGTTGGTTTTCCCTTGAAGAGGAAAGGGTGATGCAGCAAAGTAGCGTAAGTATTTCCCTCAGTTTTTGAGAACCAAGGTATCAATCGAGTAGGAGGCTACGTGCGAGTCCCTCGTACCTACATAAAACAAATAACTCCTCGCAACCAACGCGATAAGGGGTTGTCAATCCCTTCACGGTCACTTACAAGAGTGAGATATGATAGATATGATAGGATAATATTTTTGGTATTTTATGATAAAGATGCAAAGTAAAATAAAAGCAAAGTAAAAAAGCAAAGGAAATAAGTAAGTGTTGGAAGATTAATATGATGAAGATAGACCCGGGGGCCATAGGTTTCACTAGTGGCTTCTCTCAAGAGCATAAGTATTTTACGGTGGGTGAACGAATTACTGTTGAGCAATTGACAGAATTGAGCATAGTTATGAGAATATCTAGGTATGATCATGTATATAGGCATCATGTCCGAGACAAGTAGACCGACTCCTGCCTGCATCTACTACTATTACTCCACTCATCGACCGCTATCCAGCATGCATCTAGAGTATTAAGTTCATGAAAACAGAGTAACGCCTTAAGCAAGATGACATGATGTGGAGGGATAAATTCATGCAATATGATAAAAACCCCATCTTGTTATCCTCGATGGCAACAATACAATACGTGCCTTGCTGCCCCTACTGTCACTGGGAAAGGACACCGCAAGATTGAACCCAAAGCTAAGCACTTCTCCCATTGCAAGAAAGATCAATCTAGTAGGCCAAACCAAACTGATAATTCGAAGAGACTTGCAAAGATAACCAATCATACATAAAAGAATTCAGAGAAGATTCAAATATTGTTCATAGATAATCTTGATCATAAACCCACAATTCATCGGTCTCAACAAACACACCGCAAAAAGAAGATTACATCGAATAGATCTCCACGAGAGAGGGGGAGAACATTGTATTGAGATCCAAAAAGAGAGAAGAAGCCATCTAGCTAATAACTATGGACCCGAAGGTCTGAGGTAAACTACTCACACTTCATCGGAGAGGCTATGGTGTTGATGTAGAAGCCCTCCGTGATGGATGCCCCCTCCGACGGAGCTCCCGAACAGGCCCCAAGATGGGATCTCGTGGGTACAGAAGGTTGCAGCGGTGGAATTAGGTTTTTGGCTCCGTATCTGATCGTTTGGGGGTACGTAGGTATATATAGGAGGAAGGAGTACGTCGGTGGAGCAACAGGGGGCCCACGAGGGTGGAGGGCGTGCCCTGGGGGGGGGTGGGCGTACCCCCCCTACCTCGTGGCCTCCTCCTTTGTTTCTTGACGTAGGGTCCAAGTCTCCTGGATCATAATCTTCCTAAAAATCACGTTCCCGAAGGTTTCATTCTGTTTGGACTCTGTTTGATATTCCTTTTCTGCGAAATTCTGAAATAGGCAAAAAAACAGTAATTCTGGGCTGGGCCTCCGGTTAATAGGTTAGTCCCAAAAGTAATATAAAAGTGAATAATAAAGCCCAATAATATCCAAAACAGTAGATAATATAGCATGGAGCAATAAAAAATTATAGATACGTTGGTGACGTATCACGTGGCGCGCCAGCGAGGGCCATGGGAAGCCAGTTGGCCATGACCTTGTCGTCGCCCCCAGCCTTGAGGACGGCCTCCTCGTACTCCAGCAGGAAAGCCGCCGGATCCGCCGCGTCGTCGTAGCGCGGTGGCATCTCTGGCTTGAACTTGGGCGGCCACTGCACCTGTCGTAAGGCGGGGGCCAAGGCTCGGAGCCCCCTGGCCCTGCCGCTGGCATCGGTCGTCGGAGCGGGAAGAGCAGTGCTTGCCATGGGGGCGAAAGGCGGTGGTGGCGAAGCGCAGATCGACGGAAGGTAAGGTCCGGTGCACCCCTACCTGGCGCGCCAAATGTCAGATTTCGGGTTTCGGCAAAACCCTTGAGGTTCGAACACTGGGGTGCGCGCGAAGATCTCCTCTACCTAATCACGCCCTCACCCTCACCGCGATCTCGAAACCTAGCTCGACGAACTCAGAACAAAAGAGACAGAAGGTTTATACTGGTTTGGACCACCGTTGTGGTGTAATACCCTACTCCAGTGTGGTGGTGGTGGATTGCCTCTTGGGCTGGTGATGAACAATACAAGGGGAAGAACAGCCTCCTGAGGAGAGGTGCTCTTGTGCTTGGTGGGTGTGAGGATGGAGTGGATCCTATCCAAGATGAGCTCGAGATGCCCCCTACTGTGGTGGCTAGTCCTATTTATAGAGGCCTTGGTCCTCTCCCCAAATATTGAGCGGGAAGGGATTCCACAACGTCCAGTTTGAAGGGAGACAACTAGTACAAGCTATCCTGACAAAAGTAGTCTTCGCCTGCCAAAGGCTCTAGTGGTGACACCGTCTTGGGCTCCACGGTGACCTCCGTCCTGTCGTCCTGCTGGTCTTGGTCTTGTTGCACCGATATGGAAACCTTTGCCTGATGCCTCGGGACTCCTCGCGTGCGCTTGCCCCTTTAGCACCAAAGAGGAAACGAGGACACTGCGCGCTGGCGCCCGCCTGGCTCTAGTCGTCATGGCTTGCATCATTTGAACCTCGCGAGGTTTGCCCTGCCTTGATCTCTCCGCCCCTCGCGAGCCAGCCTGGTGAGGCTGCTGCCGAGGAGGTCTTGTGTCGTCCGCCTCGCGAGGCTTGCCCCCCCCCCCCCGCGAGGGTCTTGAGTGATGGTTGATGAAGACGGGCCGTACTGGGCCACTGGGAGAGCCACGTCGTGGGCCGCAGGCAGGCAAGTCTGGGGACCCCCGTTCCCAGAACGCCGACAATGATGAAGCTGAATTCCAATCCTTTTGTGGCATCGATTGGTCATCACCAAACTGCTAGACAGCAGAGGAGGACGAAGAACCGGAGAAGGATGATCCAGAAGCTTCAAATCGTTAAGGCCAAGAATATTCATCCGCTGGGCGATTCATATATTTGATCTTCTCAAAACACTTGATCTTTTTTGGCTCACCGAGTCATGTAATAGACTAGTGCAACTTTGATCTGTCGTGCCATCGTGCATGTTTTTTGTTGTGCTCAACACTGCTTGATCCGCCAGTGAAAAAGCTAGTTTATGCTTATCATAACGTCGATTTATGCAGATGAGATTTAACATTACCCTGCACATAAACAGATAACAAGTGTCCTGGCGGCTTACCGCTGGACGGGTCATAATACCCCATATAAAACCACTGGTAACTAAAATAGTTCATAACCAGGGCCGATTTAATCATAACGAGATACAATCAAAAAATATCATACCTGTTCGGCGGCTTGATCATACTGCCGGTTTATCATACCAGTGCAGTAAAGGTGGCAATCCAAGGATTGAATATATAATGCCCAGTTTAATTGTCACATACTTCCGGCTTACAACGCTTTATACAGCGAGGGGTAATATCCCGAAACTTAGAATACAATGCTACCAAGTATCATATACTGGCGACTTATAGTTTGCCATCATGGTGGGTTATATAAAAATCCCAAAAGATGCTCAAATATGAGACAGACAGACTGCTTGGCCCAATTTGTGAAAACCATACGGCGAGAAAAAAGGAGTGATATAAATCCAAGATAAAACCCATAAAAATGAGACGGTCATAAATTGCCAAAACCAAACTTTAAACATAAAACTTCAATGAAACTAGCACGATAGCCACTGGAGTATCCTCGCTTTTTGTAAGCCGGCTCTAACGTGACCCAATCGATGTTTTAACCTGGATAAGTTCAGGGTCTTGTTTAAAGATTGACTTACCGAGAGTACACGAGGTCGGAGTAGCATCAAGCAGACAGACAGGTTTAACCAAGTTTCAATGAAGGCGGCTTAGTAGACTGGGTTCATCCTTGCTATCTGTAAGCCGTGCCCTCACATGACAATCTGGCGTTTTAACCTTAACGAGTTCAGGCTCTTGTTTTAAAAGATTGACTGTTAAGAGTTCGGCGGGTCAATCAGGATTACCTGATGGAGAAGCAGCTGACCTATAGGCAGGATGACCCGAAAGGGTTACGTCCTCTTTGGTGAATACACCTATGTTTGAACAAGACAACCCCGTCAGTAGGGTAGTAATGCTATGTTCTCTTTGGTGGATACACCTATGTTTGAACAGGAAGCCCCCAAGTGACTTATGTGTGAGCTATGCTCGCCAGGTACCTATGTTTGAGATGTGCTTGTGCAACAAAACTCTCTTTGGTCCCGGTAAACTGGGCGTCAAGCCGCGGAAGTTAATCATATGTCATGACAATGACGACTCGGATTCTGAGATTTGAAGACAACAGAGGCCCTGAATTATCAGGGCTGCTCATTTTATTATATTTCTCATAGTATATACACTGATATAAATATGTACATCACGAGAGCCGGTGACTCAAGTGTAGTAAGGCCGAAGATGAGCAATATTCCACGGCCGTCGGGTCTCCTCCTCCGATTTGCGTGAGTCCTTATGGTCTCGAACATTGATAAGATAGTATAACCCATTGTTCATATTTTTGCTGACCACGAAGGGCCCTTCCCAAGGCGGGAATAGCTGGTGCATATCAGTCTGATCCTGGATAAGCCGGAGGACCAAGTCACCTTCTTGAAAGGTTCTGGTCTTAACCCGGCGGCTGTGATAACGGCGCAGATCTTGTTGATAAATCGCCGAACGAGCCGCCGCAAGGTCACGTTCCTCATCTAACAGGTCGAGTGCATCCTGACATGCTTTTTCATTGTCAGCTTCAACATAAGCCGCCACACGGGGCGAGTCGTGATGGATGTCACTAGGGAGAACCGCCACTGCTCCGTAAACCATGAAGAAAGGCGTGTAACCCGTAGATCTGTTGGGGGTAGTATTGATACTCCATAATACTGAGGGTAACTCATCCACCCAACAACCCGGCGTCCTCTGCAAAGGAACCATAAGCCGGGGTTTGATGCCTCTCAAGATCTCTTGATTGGCTCTCTCGGCTTGACCATTAGGTCGGGGGTGAGCCACTGATGATACGTCAAGCCGCATATGCTCACGTTGACAAAATTCTTTCGTATTACTCTTGGATAAATTAGTGCCATTATCAGTGATGATGCTATGGGGAAAACCAAAACGGAAAATCACCTTTTTGATGAACTGAACCGCCGTCGCCGCGTCACACTTACTAACCGGCTCTGCTTCAACCCACTTTGTAAACTTGTCAACCGCCACCAAAAGGTGGGTCTTCTTATCCTTGGACCTTTTGAAGGGCCCAACCATATCAAGCCCCCAGGTCACAAACGGCCAAGCAATTGGAATCATCCTCAACTCTTGAGTCGGCACATGAGCTCGTCGTGAGAACTTCTGACAACCATCACATTTACTGACTAGATCCTCAGCATCAGCATGAGCTGTCAGCCAATAAAACCCATGACGGAAAGCCTTGGCTACGAGAGATTTAGAATCGGCATGATGACCACAATCTCCTTCATGAATCTCTCGTAGAATCTCATAGCCTTCTTCAGGAGAAACACAACGTTGAAACGCCCCTATGATGCTGCGATGATGCAACTCCCCAGTGACAATAGTCATTGACTTAGGTCTATCCCGTAGAGGTAGTCAAATTGGATCAGTGATCGATTTATAGGTTTCGTCGTAAACCTAATTGGTTACTTCCAATTACGTAAATCAATAGTTCAAACCGCACTCAAAGGTAGGGCATTTCCCCCGTAAAAGATGGGATCGACCAGTAAATAGAAAATTACTGATATTTCATCCTTGTGAGATTGTCAATTTGGTACCCACAGTGATATTTCGATTCATCCTTTTCTTCCAAGGATTTCATAATTGGACGGTTCGATATACTCTTATCTTCAACGAATGGCCCCGCTTTCAATGCGGGTCGAAGCCTATGGTTGCCCGGATGGTTGAATGCTGTTAATGAGAATAGTAATGGATCTCGGCGCACAGACTCCTTTCCTATATTTTTAGAGAGAGAGAATTAATATATGATCTATTTGAAGCTGCTACAGGCCACTACTACATTGATTTCGTTAGGAATCGAGGATCTTTTAACAATACCCTCTAAGGGATGGTTAGTCCAAGACGCGGAACAACAGAGTTTTCTTTTGGAGAAACACTATTATTATGGGGCTGTACACGCGGTAGAAAAATTACGCCAATCTGTTGAGATAAATACGCTCAGTGTGTGATCCACAGAAAGAAAAAAGAGTTGTTTTGGTGAACATCAAAGAGTGCTTTAGGCCGTCCACAAGATATGTTTTCGGATACTGCCATACAATTACAACCTATCTTTGCTCAATGGGTACAAAATATCCATGCTACTGCGCCTGGCGATCAAATTATTGGACCCGTGCAGGATGTCACTTTCCCCCCAGGGAAGTTACCTTATATTTATAACGCTTTGGTAGTCCAGAACCGCCGGGTTATCTGCCTGGCCAAAGTTTCATCCTCAGGTAACTCGCCCCGGGTCATATAAGCCAAATATGGAACCGTCCAGTCAGGAATAGCATGAAGAGCCACCACCAATTGTGCTTTCGGGTCAGGAATAGCGAGATCCTCCTCTGTAGGCAATTTGACAGAAGGGTTATGCAAAATATCCAGGAAAGTGTTAGGTGGGACCGGCTTACACTGAGACCCTAACCGGCTTAAGGCATCAGCCGCCTCATTTTTCCTGCGATCAACATGTTCAACCTGATAACCCTTGAAATGCCCAGCAATAGCATCAACCTCTCGATGATAAGCCGCCATGAGTGGATCCTTAGAATCCCAAGTGCCAGAAACTTGCTGAGCTACCAGATCTGAGTCACTGAAGCACCTCACCCGGCTTAAGTTCGTCTCCTTAGCCATCCGAAGACCGTGGAGCAGGGCCTCATACTCAGCTGCATTGTTAGTACAAGAGAACATCAACCGGAGAACATAAGACAATTTATCACCTCGTGGGAAAGTCAATACAACTCCAGCCCCCGAGCCTTCCAACTGCCTGGACCCATCAAAGTGAATAGTCCAATATGTGTTATCCGGCTTCTCCTCGGGCATCTGCAACTCTGTCCAATCATTGATAAAATCCACAAGTGCTTGAGACTTGATGGTTGTACAAGGCACATACTTCAAACCATGAGGTCCAAGCCTAATAGCCCATTTGGCCACCCGACCTGTGGCTTCTCTGTTCTGAATGATATCCCCTAAAGGGGCAGAACTGACCACAGTGATAGGATGACCCAGAAAATACTGCTTAAGCTTCCGGCTAGCCATAAAAAACCCCATACACGAGCTTCTGCCAATGTGGATACCTCAGCTTGGACTCAATAAGTACCTCACTGATGTAATAAACCGGCCGTTGAACCGGATACTCCTTGCCTGGCTCCTTTCTTTCTACCACAATGGCTACACTGACAGCTCGCTATTGGCAGCCACATATAACAACAAAGGCTCCTTATCAATGGGAGCAGCGAGAACAGGCGGCTCAGCCAACTGATTTTTCAAATCCTCGAACGCTTGATTAGCGGCATCACTCCAAACAAAGTGATCTGTCTTCTTCATCATCTGGTAAAGAGAGATAGCCTTCTCACCAAACCGGCTTATGAACCGGCTTAAAGCCGCAATACGTCCCGCCAAGCGCTGAACATCATTAATACATGCCGGCTTAGCCAGAGAGGTGATAGCCTTTATCTTCTCCGGGTTAGCTTCAATACCTCGTTCAGAAACCAGAAAGCCCAAAAGCTTACCAGCTGGTACACCAAAAACACACTTGGCCGGGTTAAGCATCATCTCATAAACCCGGAGATTGTCAAAGGTCTCCTTCAAATCATCAATCAGTGTCTCTTTCTTCCTGGACTTCACCAAAATGTCATCCACATAAGCATGAACATTACGCCCGATTTGATTATGAAGGCAATTTTGCACACACGTTGGTAAATCGCCTGGGCACTCTTGAGCCCAAAAGACATGGACACATAGCAGAAGGCTCCAAACAGAGTAATGAAAGTTGTCTTCTCCTGGTCCTTCACTGCCATCTTGATATGATGATAACCAGAATAAGCGTCCAAAAAGCTCAAACGCTCACAACCCGTTGTAGCATCAATAATTTGATCAATACGCGGGAGCGCAAAAGGATCAGCCAGACAAGCCTTGTTTAAGTCCGTGTAGTCCAGACACATACGCCAGGTGCCATTCTTCTTAAGCACCAGCACTGGGTTAGCCAACCACTCAGGATGAAAAACTTCAACAATGAACCCAGCCGCCAAGAGTCGGGCCATTTCTTCACCAATGGCCTTACACCTCTCTTCATTAAAACGACGAAGAAATTGCTTGACCGGCTTAAACTTCGGATCAATATTAAGAGTGTGCTCAGTGATTTCCCTCAGTACACCTGGCATGTCAGAAGGTTTCCATGCAAAGATGTCCCGGTTCTCACGGATGAACTCAATGAGCGCGCCTTCCTATTTCGGATCCAGATTAGCACTGATGCTGAACTGCTTGGATGAATCGCCAGGAATGAAATCAACTAGCTTAGTGTCATGTGCTGACTTAAACTTCAAGACCGGATCATGCTCTGTAGTTGGCTTTTTCAAAGATGTCATATCCGCCGGGTCAACATTGTCTTTATAAAACTTCAATTCCTCTGTCGCGCAGGCAGACTCAGCATAAGCAGCGTCACCTTCTTCACACTCCAAAGCTATCTTCCGGCTTCCACGCACCGTGATGGTCCCCTTGTAACCCGACATCTTGAGCTACAGATAAACATAACAAGGCCATGTCATGAACTTGGCATAAGCCGACCGTCCAAACAAAGCGTGATATGGGCTTTGAATCTTGACCACTTCAAAGGTTAGCGTCTCGGCCTTGGAGTCATGTTCATCCCCAAAAGCCACCTCGAAAGCAATCTTTCCTATAGGGTACGCCGACTTACCAGGCAGTACTCCATGGAAAACAGTATTGGACAGCTTAAGATTTTTATCAGTCAGCCCCATACGATGGGAAGTATCATAGTAAAGGATATTAATACTGCTGCGTCCATCCATGAGTACCTTAGTGAACTTATACCCTCCAACCTGAGGTGCCACCACCAAAGCCAATTGACCCGGATTATCAATCCGAGGGGGGTGATCCTCACGACTCCACACAATGGGCTGCTCAGACCATCGCAGGTAACGGGGAACCGCCGGCTCAATGGCGTTGACAGCTCTTTTACGGAGCTTCTGATCCCGCTTGCATAAACTTGTGGTGAAGACGTGGTATTGCCCACTATTCAACTGCTTCAGATTATTTTGATAACCAGATTGGTGTTGTTGATTCCCCTGACTAGACTGTTGATTATAACCACCTTGACTGCCCTGATTGCCTTAGTTGCTTTGGCCCTGGAAACCGAAATTAGAACCGCCACCACCGTAACCCGTACCATGAGAGCCGGAACCTGAGCCACCATTCGGCCCATGATTGTTCTGGAAAATATGGGATTTCCTGAATTCTTTCATGATATTGCAATCCTTCCATAGATGCTTGGACGGCTTCTCATGAGATCCGTGCTTCGGACACGGCTGATTCATCAATGCTTCAAGGTTGATGTTTGACCCTTCAGCCTGAGCAGGCCCTCCTTTGCGTCGCTGGTTATAATTCCGCGTGCCAGTGTTATCCACGAAGTCCAAACTCCCCTCAGCTCTGCGCTTACCATTGCCACCTTGCTGCCCTTTCACACCGCCACTCTTTTTTCCCTTACCCGGCCTTTCCTCATCAGACTCGAGGTCCTTGGTACTATCAGAGTCGGCATATTTGACAAGAGCCGCCATGAGCTCCCCCATATCGTTACAGTGGCGCTTAAGCCACCTAAGTTTCTGCTTAAGGGGCATAAAACGACAATTCTTCTCTAACATTAAGACTGCAGAGCCAACGTTGATGTGATCTGATGAGTGCAGGATAGCCGAGACCTGGCGCACCCAATGTGTTGTTGACTCGCCTTCTTCTTGGACACAGGCGTCCAAATCCACAATTGACATAGGTTGCTTGCACGTATCTTTAAATTTTTGGATAAACCGGGCTTTTAACTCGGCCCATGATCCAATGGAGTTATAGTTGGCAGCCCTTTCAACCAAGTACGGGTTGTTCCTTCCAACATCATGGTGAAGTACTTAGCACATGCAACATCATCAACATCCAATAGCTCCATCGCCATCTCATAGCTCTCAACCCACGCTTCAGGGGTAAGTCAGCTATGTAGTTGGGCACCTTACGAGGACCCTTGAAATCCTTGGGCAAACGTACGATACGTAGAGCCGGCACTAAACATGGCACTCCCAAGGTTCTGGAGGTTACACCTATCACCACCGAAGTCGTCGGATAAACCGGAGGAGGTTGATGAGCCGCTTGTTGAATCGCTTGCTGAGCCGCCAGCTCAGCCTCTCGACATGCTCTGCCTTGGTCCACCAAATCCTGAGCACCATCACGCGCCGGGTCATGCCCACGAGGCTGGTTACGGTGCCTGTCACTGCTTGAAATGGTCGGTGAGTCAATGTGTCTGCTATAGCTTCGGCTTGGGCGAGGGGTCGAGTGAATCCTTTCATGACTGTAAGAATAAGCCTCCTGTTGCACCAATGCTGTCCGAAGAAGCTCTCTACCCCTCCTCGTTTCAATTGCAGCTGGAGACTCGCCTTCAACTGGAAGAGCCGCCAATCGTGTCGCCGCAGCGATCATATTATCCAAAGGATTAGAATGACCCGGCGGATCCGTCGTGCGTGGTTGAGCTGGCGGTCCAATCCCAGGCGCAGCTACCACCCGATTTACTCCTGGTGGGTCACTAGTCCCAGCACCAGGTGTGTTGAAGAGGTTCCTCGCCTCGGAAACCGGAGGCAGACGACTCCAGCGCCTTCTCCTCATGACTTCGTTTGAAGCGTTCTGATCCAACGGGAGACGGAAGGAATCAGCCTGGATCCGTTGTGCCTGAGCATCCAGAGCCGCTCGCTCTGCGGTCATCCTAGCGTTCTCAGCCGCTAGATCTTCCTTGGCTTGCGCTATTTCGTCACTCAATTTTGCAACCTCCGTGTTATGCTGATCTTGATCCAGATTGTCCAGCAAGTCAGTCAAAACATGAGCCGGTGGGCGCACAGGGCCTCCTGCCCAGGCCGCCGTTGCTGTTGCTGACCCGGAAATCATCGCCGCTGCAGTCATAGAAATCTACGCTGGTTGTGTACCTGCCATGAAAATTGCAACCCTATTCGGCGGCTCATAGGGGTCCAGAATACTGTCGCCATCGGAACAGCCCCCAAACCGGCCATCTTGCAGCTGTTATGTTGAATTAGTCTCGCCTGTGAACGATTCACCATCAGAATAGATGGTCATCTCACCGCCAGACACAGATCCTTCCTCCAATTCCGCCCCATGGATGAATCCAACGAAGGCGCGCTTCATGGCGGGTTGAACCCGGGCGGGTCGTGCACGCTGAGCCGTCTCGATGATATCGGTGCAGATGTCCGGCTCAGGGCCCGGTTCGCCGATCTTGCTGATGAGGACGTGGATTTCGCCGAAGGGGACCCGGTACCCGTACTCGATTGAGCCGGCCTCGGGGCCCCAGCCCGCATCATTGATGTAGAGCTTGCCGCACCGACTCTTGGTCATCCGGCCCACAGCGTATCCCTTGATCCCTTCGAAGTTGCCCTTCAAAAACTCGAAACCGCCGTGCGATAGCCCCGTGGTGGGCGCCAACTGTCATGGAATTGTCACGGCAGATGTCCTAGTGTGAGGACTTAGCCGTGGAGCCATCGCAACGAGGTTAGCTTAAAGGGGTTAAACGGGACAAAGGACACGAGAAGTTTATACTGGTTCGGCCCCTTGCGGTGAAGGTAAAGGCCTAATCCAGTTTGAGGTGGTATTGTTGATGTTTCGATTACCAGGGAGCGATTACGCTTGACCTAGCTTCGATCTGTTCTTTCTTGCCCTAAGCCGCCGCCGGGTCGTCCCTTTATATGCATAGGTTGACGCCCAGTGGCTTAGGCTCATAAACAACATGTCTGGCCTGGTGACTAATTATACTTGCCTTACAATACAAGTTATACATATATGGCGGTTTACACATATGGGCTTTAAGCCGCCCTTGGGCTTTGGGCCCTTTAACAGGTCTGCTTCATGAACCACCATCTTAACATCTGCATGGGCTTCGTCTTGATGAACCGCCATTGGGATAACCCAGCCCTCCTGGGCGGGTCATACCCAATAGTCATATCCCCAACAATGGGGTTTATTCATGCATGAGTTTAGTTTGTCTACATCATGTCATCTTGCTTAAGGCGTTACTCCGTTCTTTATGAACTTAATACTCTAGATGCATGCTGGATAGCGGTCGATGTGTGGAGTAATAGTAGTAGATGCAGGCAGGAGTCGGTCTACTTGTCTCGAACATGATGCCTATATACATGATCATTGCCTTGGATATCCTCATTATTATTCTCTTTTCTATCAATTACCCAACAGTAATTTGTTTACCCACCGTATGCTATTTTCAAGAGACAAGCCTCTAGTGAAAACTATGGCCCCCGGCCCGGGTATACTTTTATCATATATTAAAATCCCAAAATACCTTGCTGCAATTTTATTTACTTTATTTTATTTTGTAGTTTTGTGCTATCTATCTATCACTACGAGACTTGATCCTTGCAGTTAACCGCCGAGGGATTGACAACCCCTTGTTTGCGTTGGGTGCAAGTATTTGTTATTTTGTGTGTAGGCACTACTAATAAGGTGTTGCTTGGTTCTCCTACTAGATCGATAACATTGGTTCTTAATTGAGGAAATACTTATCTCTACTGTACTGCATCATCCTCTCCTCTTCGAGGAAATCCCAACGCAACTCACAAGGAGCAGGAAGAATTTCTGGCGGCGTTGTCGGGGAGAGATCATCAACATCTATCAAGTATCCACGCATAAACTTTCATCTCCTTGCATTTACATTATTTTCCATTTGCCTCTCATTTTCATCTCCCCCGCTTCCAAAACATTTTCACAAAAACACAAGAAAAAAATTGTTTGCTTGTTTCTTTTTGCCTTCATGTCAACACTGAAAAGACCAAAAAAGAAATAAGAGAAATAAGATGGATCCTCATCCTCTTGATAATCTTTTTAAAAGATCCAATTATGATGAACCAAATGCTAGTGAGTTGAGTGCACTAGATTATCTTTATGAAGTCTTGCTTGAAATTCGTGAATCTAAAAATTGTGATGAAGTGTTACAAGAAATTTATGACGTGATTCATGATACCTCCTTGAATGAATAGCATGATTGCAATGATGTTATTATAAATTCTATTAATGTCAATTGTGTTAAAATACCTTGCTGCAATTTTATTTACCTTATTTTATTTTGTATTTTTGTGCTATCTATCTATCTATCACTACAAGATTTGTTCCTTGCAATTAACCGCCAAGGGATTGACAACCCTTTGTTCGCATTGGGTGCAAGTATTTGTTATTTTGTGTCTAGGTACTGCTAACAAGGTGTTGCATGGTTCTCCTACTGGATTGATAACCTTGGTTCTTAACTGAGGGAAATACTTATCTCTACTGTACTGCATCATCCTCTCCTCTTCGAGGAAATCCCAACGCAGCTCACAAGTAGCACATGCTGGTATGAGTGGTTGATTTGTAGAATGCTCTTTGCACATCACTTATATCTTTTGACTATGGCTTTATAGAATGCTTCATGTGCTTCACCTATATCGTTTGAAGTTTGGATTCTCATTTTTCTACATTTGAAAAACCGTTATTTGCGAATGCTCTTTTGCTTCATTTATATTTATTAGCACGTGGACAAGTCTTTTCTAGAAAGAAATAAACTCTTATGCTTCACTTATAGCTATTTAGAGAGTTAACGGGAATTGGTCATTCACAAGGTTAGTCATAAAATCCTGCATGAAACTTGTACATCACTGAATATGATAAGTTTGATTCTTTGCAATAGTTTTGCGATATTGAGGTGGTAATATGGGGCATGCTAGTAAAAGAATTAAAGTTCATTATTGATAATGGTGTTAATGGAAGTAGACTTTACGCAAGTAAATCTTCATGTGTGTAAAGTGGTGGCCGCTGACATTAGCGTTGACGTGGAAGCATATTTTATCATTAATTGATACTTTGTGTGGTTTGGATCGGGGGCATGCGATGGTTAACTCCTCCCAACCTCCCCCCTAGGGGCATCCGTTAGTTCTTTGCTTCGAGGGCTAACAGATGACACAATAAGTATCTAGGTTCTGTGAGTATGTGGACTACAAGCACTTCTACCTTTCCGCAATTTGCTAGCCTCTTCAGTACCGTGCATTGCCCGTTCTCACCTCGAGGATTAGTGCAAAATTTGCCGGTGCATCCAAATCCCATGATATAATATGCTCTATCACACATAAGCCTCATTATATCCTTGCTCAAAACAGCCACCATACCTACCTATCATGGCATATCCATAGTCATTCCAAGATATATTACCATCACTACTGGAAACAGAGAATTTGCCATCAGTCAGCTCTTTGCCGTCTGCTAGCGGATGACAAAGAAGGCCTTTCTCGTCTGCTTATAGAAACCGGACGGCAAAGATCTGGCTGATTGAAAAGACCCTATTTGCCATCAGCCAGTTCTTTGCCGTCTGCTAGTAGACAGCAAAGATTCTTTGCCGTCCGCTAGAAGATGGCAAAGAGGTGGGTGGGGTCCAGTGGAGGCCCAAACCCTAACAGCCCACCAGCCCCACCTCTTTGCTGTCCGCTGGCGGACGGCAAACCAAACGCTACCTAACGGCGCCCCCACCCCACCTCCCATTCTCGCACTCTCACTCCACCTTGCCCCCACCCCAACCGCCGCCGCCGCCGCCCCCGACCCCCACCGCCCTTGCCGCCCTGTCGCACCGCCCCACCATCTGCCCCGCCGCCTCGACGCCCCACTTGAAACCTCGCCGCCCCGCCACACCCGCGGCCTCGCCGCCTCGCCGCCCCACCCGCCGCCCCGGTGCCCCATCTGCGGCTTCGCCGCCCCACCCGCCGCCACGCGGCCTCGCTGCCTGCCACCCCGGTGCCCAGCCGCCCCATTCCGGTGAGCCTCTCCCCTCTGTTTTTTTTTCTTTTTTTCTACTGTTAGTAAGGTTAGTTACTAGGGTTAGTTAGGTTAGTTACTAGTGTGTTAATTAGGTTAGTTAGGTTAGTTCTAGGTTAGTTAGGTTAGTTTTAGAAAAGAATTATTAGGAGAAGAAAAGAAGAAGAATAAGAAGAAGAAGAGGAGAAGAAGAAAAAGGGGTCAAGGGTAGATGAAAAGAAGAAAAGAAGAAGAAAATTATTAGGAGAAGAAAAGAAGTAGAAGAAGAAGATGAGAAGAGGGAAGAAAAAGATGAAAAAAAGAAGTAGAAAAGAAAGAAAAGCAGGAAAAGAAGGTCGAAGGGTCGAGGGTCGAGGATCACCGAGGGGTCAAAGTTTTTTTCATAGTTTGAAGTGTCGATGCTTTATATGCTGTGATGTCCTAAACTTCCTTGACTCGATCGGTAAAATTTGCAGGGTTTGTGCTATTTCATCTCCTTGGAGTCATCATTGGTCGAAGTTTTTTGTCCGTGATCCCGCCGTTGTTCGACTACTTCCTCTACAGCCAAGGGTGAGCTACGAATCCACCTGCACCTCCTATGCTCTTTTAATCATGTTAGTAGATTTCATTTCCATGCTAAGTCGCATAACCAGTATGCGTCTCCCATCCGAAAGGGTTGCATTGATAAATATGCATTCAGTTGCATATTTATCACCGTAACTCATTTGGATTGTCCAGCGATTTCCACAGACAGCCCGAGTATGTGTAGATTGGGTACGTTCTCCATGCTATACCCCATTCCGAGACAAAATTTTGTCAGCGCCTCCCTGTTGTTCTCCGGATGCACATTCTCTCGGCTTTTTGCTGAGACGTGTATCAGGAGAACAGCAGGTAGGTGCTACCAAAATTTTGTCTCGGAATGGGGTAGAGTATGGAAAACGTACTCAATCTACACATACTCGGGTGGGATTAGGACCTATCTTTACCTATTAGAGTGTAGGTTGCATGGACGTAATAAAATTGACAAACTAGATAAACTGATGAATATAAATGCTGAATTACATATATTTCTTGTATGTCTAGTAGCTAAGCAAGATGAGTGATCGTGCGTGGATGTACACCGGTCGCACTAGTCAGAAAGAGATTACGAATGAATGGTTAACAAAAACCAAGGGGTGTGTGAAAGCCGTATTTGCAAATGGCTAGAGGAAAACTGGTGCCCCTATGTCCGGTGCGAGAATTGGGAAAAGAGGACACAAGATGAAATGGGCAAACACCTGCAGAAGAGTGTTATTACGCCCGGTTATATGGTGTGGACATTTCATGGTGAGTCTGCCCAACGTGCCAGAGCTGAGGTGGTTCATCGTCGCACCGACGAGCATGGTACCAGATGGAATACATGGTGCAAAACTTTGATGATGCTTGGGATTCGGACGAAGAGATGGAGGAATCTGCAAAGGCCTTCAACGAAATGTTGGATACTTCAAAACGTCCTCTCCACGAGCACACTTAGCTTTGTCAGCTGGATGACATCTCACAAGTAATGGCTCTGAAGGCTCAATTCAACTTGGGGAGAGAATGCTACAATGCGATGATGACAGTATTTGGACGCTTTCTACCCAAAGGCCATGTACTGCCTGCAAACCTGTACCAGTCAGACAAAATCCTCCGTGCTCTCAAGATGCCCTATGAGAAGATACATGCTTGTGAGAAAGGATGTGCCTTATTTAGGCTTGAGTATGCGGACTTGAACTATTGTCCCATTTGCAAGTCTTCCAGGTATATTGTGGTAGATAATGGTATGGGTGAGAAGACGCAGACCAAAATCCCGGTTAATGTTCTTTGGTGTATGCCAATCGTACCAAGACTTCAACGTCTTTTCATGGTTGAAGAGACGGCCAACAGATGACATGGCACAAAACGGGCAAAAGAACCGAACTAGATGCAGATGGGAATCTGATGATGGTACACACATGAGATGGTGAAGCGTGCAAGCGCTTCGATGCATTATATGTGGAAAAAGCGGCAGATCGAAGGCATCCCCGAGTCACCATCAGCACGGATGGGTTCAGTGTGTTTGGTCTGACGACAAACCAATACAGTTGTTGGCCCGTATTTGTCTTTCCACTCAATCTCCCCCCTGGACAGATTGTGCAATGAAAGAACATTTTCCTGACGTTGATAATTCCAGGGCCGAACTATCCAGGGAAGAATATGAATGTGTACATGCAGCCGCTTAAGGACGAATTGCAAGAAGCTTGGGATAATGGGTTCAAGACATACGATGCCTTTAACAAATAAAACTTCATAATGCGTGTCTGGTACATGTACTCGACGCATGACTTGCCGGCGCATGCGCTATTCGTTGGCTGGTGTGTGCATGGAAGGTTCCCGTGCCCCACATGCAAGGCAACTCTTCAGTTTCGTTGGCTACAGGCGGGTCGCAAGTTTTCTTGCTTCGACTTGCATAGGCAGTTCCTGGATCCTCGCCATAAGTTCAGGAAAGACAAGAAGAACTTCATGAAAGGTAGAGTTGTCAAAAACTCTGCACCACCTCGGTTGACAAGCCAAGAGACCCTGGTTCAGTTAAATGCTCTCGAGGCAGATCCAGAGCGTCCAGGGTATTTTAAGGGGTATAATTCAAAACATGCGTGGACTCACAAGACATGCTTGTGGGATCTGCCTTACTTCAAAGACCTCCTTTGCCCACACAACATCAACGTGATGCACACTGAAAAGAATATCGCCGGGGCACTTTTTGGTACATTGTTCGGCATAGAGGGAAAGTCAAAGGATAATACTAAGGCTAGAGTCGATCAGGAGGCGCTATGTCATAGACCGTTACAAAACATGCAAGAACCAAAATGTCGTGGGAAACCACGGCCACCTATTGGACCAAGGGCCCCTTGCTGGTTCGGCAGGGGGATGTCATGTTGCACAAAGAGCAGAAGATCGTAGGGCAGCGCGGCAGCGATCACACAGGCAATTTTAGCCAAGTTCGGGCCGTCGTGAGGCTTAAAACCCTACTCCTGCTTTGGTGGATTGATGGTGGAAGAATGGTGGTGGGGCGTAGTACACTTGCCCGGCAGGGATGCCTCGGGGCGAGAGTGGCTACACGCGTATGAACTGTGTGTTATCCAACCTTCTAACCCTTTCTACGGTTGCCATGGGCCTCCTTTTATAGATTAAGGGGTCACGACAATGGCAAAGTAGCCATTATGCACTAATAAGATAGCAAACAGTGCTATCATACCTAACTCTGCAGGCTGACAGGGTGCATTAAATGCACCGCTCAACGTCACGTCGTCGCTTGCCCGGCAAGCCTTGCCGGGCTGTTTTGCCAACTTTACACCTGCCCGCTTGACACGTCGCTGGACGGGTGTCGTTCATGGGCATTTCCTGTAGAGAAAGGCCACCATGTGGCGATTGGCCGCCACTTAGTCACTTCGCGGCTTGACACCGCATCGATTGACGACCTGGGTCATGGCGGAGTAGTTGGGTGAGGTGGTTTTGCCTCCGTGAGTCCCGACAGGCCCTGCTGGGATGTTTTGGATGCTTTCTTCCCGGGTGACCCCGCCCTTGCCGAGCTTGCCTGCCCGGCAAGGGAGGCTTTTCTCCTAGTGGCATCTCGTTTCTTTGGCTTGATCTTGGTCCTTCTAATCTACATGTTGGTTCTTCGAAGTTCTTGTTCTATTGTACCCTGGCACGGCCTTGGCCTATCCGTGCATGAGTCAGGGGAAAATATATACCCCTGTCTGTTTTCCCCGACATAAGCCCCCGGGCCTGAGCCATACGTGTTGGCGCGGCATGTTGGGTTAGGCCCCAAACAGTGCACGGACACGTGGCAGGAGAGGGCTGTGCATGCCGGTTTGCCATGGCGACTAGTCAATCCAACGTCCACTTCATGCAATTACTGCGCGTCATGGGGTCGTGGGACTGTTGCAGTTAAGGTAAAACGGTAACTTTCTGAAGCGTCGCGCCTCTGTTCCGCACTTCCCCCATTAAAAATAGGGAAAAGCGGAGTGGCACGGTTCACCTGTCTCTTGCCTCACTCTCCCATCTTCTTCCTCTGCAAGCCAAACGAAGGTTCCCCCTCTCGCTCTCCTACCCGCCGCCGTCCTTCCCACCGAACCCTTTCTCCATCCGCATTGCCGTCGCGGAAATGGGGAAGAAGCCCACAGAGAAAGGAAAGCAGACGGCCGTGGCGAAGGAAGTAGCCGCCGAGGGGAGTAAGAGGGAGGCGGAGCTGAACAAGAAACGGAGGGGAGACGTCTTCTTTCTTCCGTCGACCTTGAGCGGTCCAGTCCTTCAAGCGAGGTATGGGTATTTGTGTGTGTGTGGGGGGGGGGCTGTTCCGAAAGGGCATGGAGCGCCCAACGTTTTGGCGGAGGGGAAGGAAGATCCACCAAACTCGTATCGGTTCTTATGTGCTTACTTCATCTGCGGCCTCTGTCCCCCCTTCTCCGAATTCTTTGAGGCGATCATGACCATCTATGGATTCCACCTGCTTGATTTCACGCCGAATGTAATGGCGACCATGGCCATTTTTGCGCATTTGCGTGAGAACTTCGTCGGAGTCACTCCCAATGTGGATGTGTTCCGGCATTATTTTGTTCCGCGGGTGGAGAACAAAGTCCACCTCTCTGGGAACATTTAATGGATGTCACCGGTGGCGAGGGAGCTCTGGGATTATATCCCTGGGAAGCAGCACGAGAGGTGGGACGAGTGGAGAGGGGATTGGTGTTGGATCCAGGATGAGAAAGCCCCTGATTTCTGTGAGGCACGGATGGAATGCAGGGAGCGCAGCAAGGAATGGAGTGCTCATGGCCTCACTGAAGATAGGTTGCGCCCGGCAATCAACAAGATTACCCATTTGAAGGCTGCCGGGCTAACCATTGAGCATGTGGGGGTAGATTTTCTTCTTCATCGCATTTCGCTGCTGCAGGAGAGGGACAGACCTGCCTGGCTATATGGTGACAGTGGAGACAGGATGAGGTTTCTCCCAGGGTTGGCCAACAACTTGTCAGTTTATGGTCACGCCTGGTTGTGCGACCAATTGTTTGGCCGCTTCGAGCTGTTCAAGCTCCTGGCAACTGTCATTCCTCTGAACATCTATTCAGCTCGGGATCAGATACTAACATGGATGTTGGATTGCAATGCTCACGGAGTGGCAGGTGATTGGCGACTGCCCACCCTTGATGAAGAGCTCCAGTGGTCGAACACCCTGGTGGAGAAGGCCACCAGGGTTGAAACTAGGATGTACAAACGCACCTCCTCCGTGGAGGTGGCGTATATTTTGAGGATGGTCGAGGAGGACAAGGTTGCCCGCCTTGCGGAGATGGCGAGGGCCGCGAAGGCCGGGAAGGGCAAGGGTAAAGCTGAGGACGAGAGTTCTTCCCACGACGGCAGTGAGGTGGAGGCCACGGAAGGGGCTGCCGGGGATATTTCTGCCGGGGACAACCTCGCCGGGCTTGATGCTTTGGCCACAGCGGCAACGAAGCTTCAAGAGGAGGTGGATATTGGTGAGGTGGTGGGGCTTGACGAGGAGTGGCTCGCGGCTGGGTCTCAAGCCCCCGAGCTGGTTTTGGACCAGCGCCCACGCAGGCGCGCTGCTAACCCGGGGGCGGCGGCTTCCCATCCAGCACCAGCCGTCAAGAGGGTAAAGAAGACCACCACCAAGGTCACCAAGGTCAATGTGGCGTGCCACCAATCTCCTCGCCTTGCCCAGACCAAGACTTCCCCTATCGAGCAACCAGCGGATGTGGAAGTTGATTCCAGCCCCCGCTCTGGCTCGAGTTCTTCACAGAGCTCGCCTCTTCTGGGGGCCCCGGCGCCACACCGGGCTCCGAAGCTGCCGGGGAGTTCTGCCCCTCCACCCTCGAAGAGAGGAAGCGAGCCTTCGCCTCGCATGGAGTTCAACTTGAACTCCATGCTCATTGAAGAGGAGTAAGGAAGATTTTTCCTTTTATGGATAGCTTTGGCATACTTGATTACTCTTCGTGACTAACCTCTTGTTCTGCGGTTGCCGGCAGGGAAGTTGAGGAGGAGACAGAAACCCTCGTCCACCGTCCCAGGAAGAGGCTCCAACGTGTTGGGCCGCGGAGTGTCCGGTCTTGGCGGGGAGCGACATGGAGGATTCCATGCCGAGCCCCCAGTCCAGCCCCCTGGCCCGGAAGAGGGGGCTTGGTCCTTTCTGCCGGAGGTGGTGATGAGATGACGCAGGGCGAGCCCCTTCAGGAGGGGCACATCCCCTCGGCCGACCGAGCCGAAGATCCCCCGGCAGAGCCCTCCACGGACGAAACCACGGAGAGAGCTGCCGCGGTCACCGCGGCAGGGGATGAGGTGCATGGCCCGGCAACAGATGCTGCCAGGGAAACTGAGGTCTCTGCCCGGTAGACTTCTTCAGGTATTCCATTTATGCACTTTTTTCCTTTCTTGTCCTGACCACTTCTCCTAATTCCCTTATTATCTGAAATTTCTGTCTCTTTGCTGTTCGTCGGTCCTCTGATCTGCAGACCCCCAAGCCGAAGAGCCAGAACTATTGGAGGTGGTGGCTGACATAGGAAGGGCTGCTGCGGATGAGGCCGTCGAGATTGCTACTGTAGAGGGACAGGACCTTGCTGCTGGGAATGCCCAGGATTCCTTGGCAGTGGTGGAGTGCTCTTCGGAGGACGCCCCGGAAGAGGAGGTGGTGGTTGAGGTCAAAATTCCCCTCCAAACCATGGATCCACTTCCCTCCTCCACGATCGTTACAGAGACTCCGCCACCCCCTCAAATACGCTCGCCATGGTGTTGTTGCCGCCTGGAACTGGAGCCCCCGGCCTGTCTCTGACGACGGGCGTGGAGCTCGACGAAGAGCTTCAACGCCTCCTGGCACCGCTTTACCAGGGAGCTGGAGAGACCGATGACTCTGCCGCCGTCGCAATGGACTTGTCCTTCATGGAATCCATGGCGACGGGCGTGAAGGAGATGCAGGCCCGGCACAACCAGAAGTGGCAGGCGCTCAAGGAGCGGCGCGAGTCTGCCAGCAAGGTGGACCAGAAGCTGAAGGATAAATGCTTGGAGTTGCGCGAGTGGCATGACAAGCAGTTCAAGGTGCTCAGGAGGCAGCAAGAGACGCTCCTTGTGACAACGGAGGATGTCATGGCCCGCGAGGCGCGCCTGGCCGACCGCAAAGCATCCCCGGACGCTAGAGAGCAAGAGATCTCCCTCCGTGAGGAGAAGCTCGAAGCCACTCTCCGTGCTAAGGATGACAATTTGGAGACTCTTGTGCGCCAGCGTACCAAGGAACTGGAAGACAAGCATGGAGCTACCCTAGATGCCCTTGCTGCTAACTCTGCCGCCCAACTAAAGAAGCTTATCGACGACCTGGCTGCCGCGTCCACTGCTAAGACTGACCTCGACCAACAGGTGGCTAAGCTGACGGAAGATCTTGCCGGGAACGCCAAGGAGGTGAAGGCTCACAAAGAAGAGGTACGGAAGGCGGATATCCTCTCGGCTGATGTGCAGTCACAACTCTCCTCCAAGACGCAGAGCCTTGATACCGCCAACGGCACCATCACAGACATGAAGGCCAGGATCGGCACCTTGGAAAGCGTGGCAGAGTCCATCGAATCCCACCAGCAGCTTTTATCCAAGGATCTAGACACTGCCAAGCGTCTCCGGAAAGATGCGGAGGATAAACTGAAGAACCAGCACTACTAGGGAAAACCCTAGTAGTAGAGCTTGCTTTTGAGCTAGCAGTGGCGCTTGTACCAGCGCTACCACTAAGGCACTACAACTAACTAGTAGCAGTAGCGCTGGAAAGGGAATGCTACTGCTATATCTAGTTAGCAGTAGCGCTTCTCTTTGGTAAGCGCTACTGATAGTACTAAGTAGCAGTAGCGCTTCTTCTGAAAAGCGCTGCTACTAACTTTTCCTGTATTTTTAAAAATACAGCTTATTTTCGTTGTGGTTTCATATACAGTACTTTCATCGCATGATTTTATGACCATGATTTGTTATTATATATAACAGTGGGTGAAATGAACGTGGAGTAGATTCAAGTGGAGGCAACATGTGGAGCATGTCGAAAGTACTACTAATCCAAACTTGATCTAGTTTGGATTAGTAGTACTTTCGATGTGCGCCACATGTTGCCTCCACTTGAATCTAATCCATGTTCATTTCACCTACTGATATATTTAATAACTCATCATGCTCATATAACAACTTAGCATCATGCATCATCGATCATAATAATAAATAACTCATCATTGGTATCATAAGAACAACTCATACTCATCATCATCGATCATACAACTTATACTCGATACCACATCATCATCATAGTCATCTAACCAATCCTACTTAGTTGTCTTAGCACATGATCATGAGTATTAGCTAGGACCTACTACCTTCTCCTAGGTAAAATAGCATAAAACAAGATAGCCCCTGACACTCCATTATGGAGAATGGAGATTATCCTGTCTCCAATTCTTGCCTTTCGCACAATCTTGCTTCCAAGAAACTCCCTATGACTGACCATACATTTTTTCCATTCTTTGATTACCAGGTCTTCACTGTTTTAGAAATCCGATATGCATATGTGTGACTCGTAGGATGACCTGGCTGTATGTTCAAAACATCAAGGCGACCATTCTGATACATCAGATGAGGCACACAATCCGACGGGATTTTCTGTTGACAAACATAGTAATAAATTCGTAGTTAGCAATGTACTTAAGTTTTAAAAGAATTTATGCAAAAGATGCACGGATGTCGTAATAGTAAAAAATCTTACCATGGCATCTCCATGGATGTTAGTGTGGTTCAACACGTGCACTAGTGGCACGTATTCACCATAATGTGGAGGAGTTTGATAATAGGTATTGTAATTCGCAAGATCAGTACAAAATGCGATCAGATGATTTGTCTCCTGATAAGTTAACTCAGAGCCATCTGTGTAGTAGGTTCTGTCTACCATCTTCCGCACATTGTTTGAAGAATGAAAATAAGCTATCAATGGAAATAAGCTATCAACTATTTTGAAATAAACAATATAAATTAGTTAATAACTATGTTTGAGAAACTCACATAGCGGTAGAATTGGAAGCATATCAACAAGGACCCAAATGTCCATATTGTCTTGGTCGATGTCAGGATCACCAAGATCCGTGGTGACAAGCATACCCTCATAAAAACCATACATCTTGCAAAGTGCTTCCCAATTTTGCAACCAAAATGGGTTACGCTCTCAGAATTTTACAGATTTACTTCAAAATCCATACCATGATGGGTCCTTAGGTGAATTTTCTTTGTTTCGAAATTTTCATGGTCTTCAAAATCCATCCTGTCCAAGACATAGCGTCTTGCATGGCATGGGATAAGCTACTCGAATTGTAAAAGATGAAAATTACACGTTGAAATAGTTGAAGTCATGCTTAATTGCGAAAAAACACTTGTCGTCGTTGCTTACCGTTTCAACATCGAAGGTCTCCTGGAGCTTAATGCTGAAGCACCGATCTTCGTCCAGGTGAGGCCTGTCGCACAGACCTCGGTCGTCGTTGCACCAGCTGCACTCCCATGGGAGACTTTTGTCATCCGATGACGACATTTCCTACGTTCATAATTCAAAGATTAAACTTGTACAATTCAATATATGTACTACAAAAATTAAATTAGATCATTATTATTCATCACGGGTTGACTATCGGTCTGTCGAGTTTTTTTCTTGAAAACTCTCAGGTCGCGTGGTGTATACATTCGACCGTTGGTGGTGGTGGAGACTCTCACTCACTGGTTCCTCTCTGACATTTGCGACCGTCGGTGATGGTCGTTACTCCTTCTCCCGGAGAAGGAGAAACGACCCCCACGACAACAGTCGGGCTTCTTCGTCCTCTCTCATATATGGTGGATACACTTCCTTAGTGATTTTTCGACCTTCGGTGATGGAGCCTCGACAGACTTAAAGTCAATCCGAAATGTCCTTTAATTATTTTTCTAGAAAATCCATGCCACTCGATATTTCCTACATATTCTAGAACAAGTCGTGCCAGAATTCACGAAAAAATCCGGCATGACCTTTGCTAAAAAGGACATATTGAGCGCCTGAAATTTGCCGGAACGGAAATTAATCAACACTCCGGCAAAACATAGGCCACTATAGGAGGTGTAACCTGCAAACATGGCCGGCCATTTGGGCAAGCACATATCCTATTTGAGCAACACAACATATACATGTTTATATCTACATTATATGGGAAAACACATATCTAAATCGTAAAATAAATTAGTATTCAAATTAGCATTCATTCAATAAGCAAAACTAAATCATCTCTTTCGTCCGTACATCATCGAATATTATCACTAATAGATCTCGAATAGTATCATACATATAACATCACTAATACAGCTAAAACCGTAGCGAACGACGGGTATCGGCGCGGGCGGTGGACACCCAAAGAGAAGGAACCATCACAGGATCATAGCTCCAGTGAGATCCCTGAAGAACCTCCCAGGTATTGGAGAACCTGCCCTCCAACGACGGACGTGCTCGTCCTCCTCGCTAACACGGTGACGTACCACCTCCGCGGGGTCCCCAAGCCTCCGCACCGTCACTGGCCCATGCGACCGCCACCAAAGAAGGTTCGGGTCAACGACGGGCTGGCTCCTCACCAAGCTGCGCCCCCTGGAAGGTAGCACCTCCCTGTACCAGCCCGGCAGAGCCCAGTCCCGTACATGGCTCCTCACCAAGCCCATGCCTCCTCCGCCGAGTCGACGACGAGGATGCGGGATAGGCATCGTCGACGTCGATGCGGGAATAATTGCTTTAACTAAAAAATAACAACAAATGTGACACCTAAAACACCTAAATTCTATTAACTACACCTAGTTGAAAACCTACATTTTGAACATGATTCGATCATAACTAGGGTTCATACTACATTATTCTAAGATTAAACACCTAAAATACCTAAATTAAATTAACAACATGGGGTGGCTGGTCTCACCTCGATCGAGGTCAGAGGGGGTCGGTGACGGGGACAACGGCGGGGATGATGCAGGGGCTCCTTGATTTCTGCAAAAACAAAATATAAACAAAAACATTATTATCATCATCTTAGGACTTAGTGAAACTCCATAAGCTACATTAAATTATTCTATTCAAATTTACTTATAATTTCCTATTCTATTCAAATTTACTTATTCAAAATTTCTAAAAATTTCCTATTCTATTCAAAAGACCTACATTTACTTTTTTTTTCAATTTCATAATTTATTCTATTCAAATTTACTTATTCAAAATTTCTAAAAAATCCTATTCTATTAAAAAAACCTACATTTACTTATTCTTTTAATATTACTTATTCAAATTTTCTAAAAAGAAAATATACTAAAAACCTACATTTACTAAAAACAAAAACCTACATTTAACAAAAACTAAAACCTATTTATGGAAAGGGGGAGGAGGAGGTGGGAGTAGGCCAGGAGGAGGAGGGAAGGAGGAGGGGAAGGAGGAGAGAGGAGGAGGGAGGAGGAGGAGGGGGGCCGCCGGAGAGGGAGGAGGAGGATCAAAGGGGGCCGCCGGCGGAGAGGGAGGAGAGAGGATGGCCGTGGGAGGAGGGATAGATGAGGGCGGTGAGAGGAGGAGGAGGGAGGGAGGGGAGGGCGGCGAGAGGAGGAGGAGGGAGGGAGGGGAGGGCGGCGAGAGGAGGAGGGAGGGAGGCAGGCAGATACCTTGGGGGCGTCGGCGGCGACGGCGCAGGCGATGACGTGCGGCGAGTGATGAGAGTGTGTGAGGGAGAGTGAGGGACGCGCGTGGCATGGATAAGGTAACCGTAGTAGTAGCGCTGTTTAGAAACAACCGCTACTCCTATTTAGAAGTAGCGCTCGTCAGAATACAGCGCTATTGATATGCACAATAGCAGTAGCGCTTTTTAATAAAGAGCGCTACTAGTATATATGCACTGCCATGCGACCGTTGGCAACTATAGTAGTAGCATTTTATATAGCAAAAGTGCTACTGGTACATGAGTAGTAGCGGCGCTCTTCAGTGACCAGCGCTACCCTTATTTAGCAGCAGCGCTTTCTTATAAAAAGCGCTACTACTGACCTCCTTTGTATAAGCATTTTTCTAGTAGTGCAGTCCGAGAAAGTCAACCTCTGGATCAAGAGCTTGATTGACATCGCCGAGCGCCTTGCTGCCCAAGCCGTGGTGATGGGCATGGAAGGCCTAACCTTCTCAGTCAACAAGCACGAGGTCCCAAGTGCCAAGCTGGGAGTCTTCTTCAACGAGTTGATCAAGAAGCTGAAGGTGCATGAGGAGGGGAGGGCCGAGCGTTTCGCAACTGAGTCTCGGAAGCTTGGCCACGACGCCCTCTTCATGGTCTTGAGCAATATTGCCTGCCGCCATCCAGATCTTGACCTCCATGACGGGTTCAAGAAGCCACCAGCGGGTGCCGACATCGCACCAGCCAAGGAGAAAGCTGCTTCTCGGGTTGCCAAGGTTCTCCACATCTAAGCGGCTTCGTCCGGCCACCAGACCAAGTAACGGGCTGCTGTTGCTCCTGCGTTGCCCGGTTATGAAACATGACATATATTTTTGTGTTTAGGCACTGTATCTTTCGTGTTTGTGTGAAAATGACATTTCCTGTTAAATCTTAAATGCGTGTTTATCCATTTGAGCTTTATATGCTCGTGTTCACATGATCAATCCCTATGTCTGTTCTGGATGCCTGCCGGTATCATATTGCCACGATCGATCGTAAGGGTCTGGCCCTTAACACTCATCTTGGCGTGGATGCGTCCCGGCAGGTTTTTCCTAGGTAGCTCTCGACGCATCCTCTCGTCCTGCGAGCATGGCTCGAGACAGGACGATGGTGCGGTCAGAGAAACTAGCCAAGGTTCCATCACATTAGGGTTTTCGTGATATGAACATTTACTAAATTAGAGGGATAAACAATCGCAAGGACCTGAAATGCACCAACAAGAGATGGTAACATAGACTTAGCTTTTGTTTTCGGTTCTTTTTCTCTCCGCCAGGCCACACGCACTTGGCGTGTTTGCGGCGTCCGGAAGAGCGAAAGCCAAACAAGCAGCCCTCCCGTCCCCGGCAGGGGGCGGTATAACGCCACGTGTGCTAGGCGGGCAGTGGGGTATGGTGTCGGGCTCTTCCGGTCCTCCCTCCTCTTTCCCCATTTCCATTCGAGTCAGGCAGGCAGCGGCCGTCGCATGGGTCATGCCAACGCAGACGGCCTTGCCAGAGCACGCTTGCAGGGGCATCAACCAACGGATTCACACCAGAGTTTCACTCAGGATTTCCCAAAACGGGGCAAATACTGGACCGAGTATCGCGCGGTGGTCATCGACATTGATGATGCCACGCCTAAAGCGGCCCGACTGCTGATGACGCAAAGGGACGGAGAAGGGAGATTTCGCGTCCGCGCATCTCGTCCCCTTTCTCTGTACGGCACATGAACAGCGGGCACGCCACATGGGCCAACGAAGGGCGGGCATATCTCCGTGAGCAGCAATCTTCGCCGTAGCCGGAGCTATGGCAGGATGCGGTGAGGAATAATGTGTGTGGGGGGACGGCCCTGCCCGGCCTTCGTATCTTCGAAGGCGCCGTAGACGCCAAAAACTTCAAGCGGGCTTTTGCGGATAGGATGCGCCGCTCACGCCTTCAGGTTCGCGCAAGTGATCCCCCTACCTGGCGTGCCAAAGATGTCGTGGGAAACCGCGGCCACCTATGGGACCAAGGGCCCCTTGCTGGTCCGGCAGGGGGGATGTCACGTTGCACAAAGAGCAGAAGAGCGTGGGGCAGCGCGACAGCGATCACACATGCAATTTTACCCAGGTCCGGGCCGCCGTGAAGCGTAAAACCCTACTCCTGCTTTGGTGGATTGATGGTGGAAGAATGGTGGTGGGGTGTAGTACACTTGCCCGGCAGGGATGCCTCGGGGCGAGAGTGGCTACGCGCGTATGAGTTGTGTGTTATCCAACCTTCTAACCCTTTCTACGGTTGCCATAGGCCTCCTTTTATAGATTAAGGGGTCACCACAATGGCAAGGTAGTCATTATGCACTGATAAGATAGCAAACAGTGCTATCATACCTTTTCGTCGGGCTTCTTTAATCCAATGCAACACTTGATTTTGCATCTCTTGACCGAGGCAAGATTGGGGGGGGGCGTGCAAAATCGGTTGTGCTATGCAATTGAGAGGATGCAGAAGATGCTCCAAGCAAAATGTAAACATAAACGTAGAATTGAGGCATCGATGGCTGAGGCATTCATTACTAAGGAGGCGGCAAACTTCGTGACAGCACACTACGAAGCCAAAAATCATCATTTACATAATCCGAAGCCTTGGTACAATGCTGGCGACCATAAAAAAGGTGGATCCAACCTGAGCCTATTCAAAGGGAATCTCGCACCAGCCGGTGCCTCGAAACCAATATCGTTGGATGTCGAAGAATGGTGGACCATTTAGTTGTATATCTTCACCAACCTAACAGAAGTGCGGTCGTACATCGAGCAAGTTCTCGCGGTATATTGTTTCGCAACTTCTAATTCCTTTGAACTGCTCTTATTCCCGGATATTTTTTGATACAGTCGATACATCGCCAAATTTTCGAATGGAGCGGTGATCCAAAAGGAATCCATTGAAGAGTATGAGCTTCTGGCAAATCAAGGATGCGGCTTTCCCGGTTTCATCTCTTGGTTCAAACAAACCATAATTTCCATTAGACCATTCTCATTTCTTCGTCTAATTTGTGGCTAATGCAACAATCCTTTCGTATTAAACTTGTAGGCTAATTCAGAGTCTATGGACGCCGAATTGAGATAAGTCGTTAATGGTTTTGACTTTAAGGTCCGTTCATTTGACAAATACGACATCAACGGGTATCGCTTTCGTACCTATGGCAAAGAGTTGTCTATGGCCGACCGAAAGTCTACAAATTGTTGTGTCTCTGCTATCGGCAATGGAGGTATCGAGTATTATGGGAGAGTTGAAGCAATTTATGAACTTCTATTCTATGGTCAAAACGCACCGAACGTCGTAGTCTTGAAATGTTACTGGTTCCAGCCAAAGGAGACTAGAAGGGCTCATGAACATATGGGGCTACGCGAAATCAAACAAAGCACCCATTTAGATGTTCCCAATGTCTATATTACGGCTCAACAGGCGACCCAAGTTTTCTATCTGCCATGGGCCTGCCAAACTGATCCAAATCTGAATGGTTGGGATGTCGTTTATGAAGTGCCGCCACGTGTTAGACCACCTCCTCCCAATGAAGAGGATTATGAACCTCACATTAACCCAGACACATATGAAGGTGAATTCTTCCAAGAAACACGTCTTTCCAAAAAAAATGCTTCAAGAAACGCTCTACTTCACACTAGAACATTGAAGTAGACAGCGACAGTGAACCCGACTTCACCCCTGAGCCAGAAAAAGAAGAGCCCGAACAAGAAGAGGTCACTGCTGTGGATGACTTGTTAATGCTTGACCGATTACGTAAAGGTGGCCTTCCACATGTTTATGCCACTGAACCCGATGAGCACTTCATTCATGATAGTGATGATGATGATGCATTTATTGATCCCAGAGCATTTATTGAACCCGACGATCAAGATTATTATTAGGTATTCAATTTTTTATGTTCTACTTGATTTATATAGTTACTTGTATGATTGTATGATTTATATAGTTACGTGTATAATTTTATTACTTTGTATGATTGTTTGTTATACATAGTGCCATGGTCTTGATATCTGCCCCCGTCGGCCCTCGCCCGGTTTATGATTCGGATGTGGTATATTCTCTTTTATACTATTTGTTGCATTTCGCATTTTTGACAATTATGGCCATCAAGTTGACATAGAAATATTTTTATCTAGGAGGTATGTGAACCAGAAATTGCAACCGACCCTCTTGTCGAGAAGTTAATTTAGTTGAAAAAGAAAATGAGTATTTGAAAGAAAAAATTAAAAGAATTGAAAAAGAGAAGATGAAATTGGAGTTGTATGTTGCTGATGTCGTCGATGATCACTAGATGAAGATGAATGCAATGCACTTGAAGATGGATGCAATGCGCTTGAAGATTGAGAAGATTATAAAATATGCCATTGATAATGAGATTTGGTATCATTATGCCGTTGGATCAATTGTTACCTTAGTTGCAATCTTCATCACATTTGTTGTGATGAGGGTAAGTTTTCTCTAGTGTTTTGCTTAACAAATGCATACTTAGCTTCGTACATGCTTGTTAGCCCTATTAAGCCACATACTTTCCTTATTTTCCCCGAAAAAGACGTACTTAGATAATTATCCTCCTAAATGACATAATTAGCTTATTTAGTTCATTTATGACAGAAGTAGCTTATTCATTTAAAAAATGGCATAATAACCTTGGTTCTCCCGTAGATGTCATATACTTAGCTTATTTTCCTCCTAAATGGCATAATTACCTAAGTTAGATAAAAAATGAGCTATACTTACGTAAGTTGGCTAAAAGATGGCATCATGACCTAGGTTAGCACAAAAATTACCTATACTTACCTAATTTTCCTCCAAATTGACATAATAAGCTTAGTTGGTTAAAAATGGCATAATTACCTATGTTAGCTCTAAAATGACACAGATAAGGAATACGGAGAAGAAAAACAAGAGAGAGGAGAAAAAGAAAGAATAGAAGAAGAAAGAGAAGAAAAAGAAAGAATAAAAGAAGAAGAAGAATGAGAATGAGGAGGAAAAGGATAAAAAGATAGAAGAGAAGAAGAAAGATGAGAAAAGAAGAAGAATTTTCTTCTTCTTCTTCTAGTCTTCTCTTCTTCTTCTTCTTCTTCTTCTTCTTCTTCTTCTTCTTCTTCTTCTTCTTCTTTCTGTCTTCTCTTCTTCTTCTTTCTTCTTCCAGTCTTCTTCTTCTTATTCTATTCTTCTTCTTCTTCTTGTTCTTTTTCTTCTTCTAGTCTTCTTCTTCTCCTAGTCTTCTTCTTCTTCTTCTTCTTCTTCTTCTAGTCTTCTTCTTCTTCTAGTCTTCTTCTTCTTCTAACTTTCTTACTCCCATTTTTGCAGGTTTGATTCACTTCATGGAAGCAACATTGATGGACTGCTAGTGTTTAGTTCTTGTTTTCATTTGTCTTGATGAACAATGTGAAACTATGTACGTATATATGGATGAACTCCGTGAAACTATGTATGTATTGGATCTTTTAATACCCTATGTGTTTTGTTGCATTGATGGACTGCTAGATGTTTGATACATGGGCTATGTTTGAGGTTGAAACTATATATATCATCTATATCTTTTGAAAATGCAAGGATATAACAGAAAACAAAAGAAAACAGTAACAATACAGGCACTTTGCCGTCTGCCACCGACGGCAAAGAGACCTTTGGCGTCTGCCACGGACAGCAAAGAAGCCATGTGGCAACAACATGTGCAACCTGGGAGATGACCCATTTGGTCACTTTGCCGTCCGTGGTAGACGGCAAAGAGCTGGGTCTGCTGACGCGTCTGCTAACGTCACAAGATAGAGGACAAAGGGCTAGGCAGCTTTGCCGTCTGCTGGCGGACGACAAAGGCTGCCGTTAGCCACCTAACGTGGCTAACGCATGGTTTTTTTGTCCATGTTCTTTGCCGTCCGCCACTAACGGCAAAGGGCCTTTGTCGTCCGCTTTGAGGAAGCAGCCGGCAAAGAACAAGTTTACCGTCACTCTCTTTGTCGGGGAGGTTTTCCGTTGGTGGCAGACGACAAAGAGCTTTGTCGTCCGCTTTTGGTGGCAGACGGCAAATAAGCTGATTCCTGTAGTGCATGCAACTTCCACCATCATCATATACATGACTTGAGCATTCGTTGTCATATTGCTTTGCATGATCATATAGAGCTGAAATGGTATTGTTGGCGCAGCCACCTTTCATCATTGTTATACATGTTACGCTAGATCATTGCACATCCTGGTACACCGCGAGAAGCATTCATATGTAGTCATCTTTTTTAGTTTATTGAGTTGTAAGTAAATAAAAGCGTGATGACCACCATTATTAGAGCATTGCCCCAGTGAGAAAAAGAATGGTGGAGACTTATGAGTCCTCAAAATAGTGGGGATGAGGTCCATGAGACTATTCTAAAAAAGAGAGGCCAAAAAGCGCCTGTAATAAAGAAGAAAAAGACAAAAAAACAGAAGGGGCATGCTACTATCCTTTTACCACACTTGTGCTTCAATGTAGCACCATGTTCTTCATATAGAGAGTCTCCATGATTTGTCACTTTCATATACCAGTGGGAATTTTACATTATAGAACTTGGCTTGTATATTTTGATGATGAGCTTCCTCAAATGCTCGAGGTCTTCTTTAGTAAGCAAGTTGGATGAACACCCACTTAGTTTCATAGGGAGCTTTCATACACTTATAGCTCTGGTGCATCTGTTGCATGGCAATCCCTACTCCTCACATTGATATCGACTGAAAGGCGTCTCCATTGCCCAACAATCCGCCTAGTTGATGCGAGACTTCCTCTATTTTTGTTTTCCCTTGATCCCCTACCATCATTATGTATTGCACCAAAAGTGCTAAGTCCATGGCTCACGCTCAAGTATTGAGTGAAGTCGAAAATTTTAAACTGCGTGAAGAAGTATGATACAATTGCTTGGTTTGGCACCGGGGTACCCATGATTTGATATATCTATCCGGGGAAGACTTAGTGTGTCATGCTTGCCACAACTAAGTGTATAAAGGTTGTTTCCTTTAGCTCCATTATTATGAAAGGCAATGATGAATTACATGCATGCTTGGTATTATTGTTTCAATATCAAATTGATAAATTATTGCCTTTAATCACTCATATCCTAATATTCATGCCATGATTATATTATTTGATCAAGATTATGCTAGGTAGCATTCCGGATAAAAAGTATATTTGTTTATCATTTACCCACTCGAGGACGAGCAGGAATTAAGCGTGGGGATGCTGATACGTCTCTGTCGTATCTATATTTTTTGGTTGTTTCATGCTATTATTTTATAACTTTGACATACTTCTGGCAACAATTTATATTATTTTTGGGACTAACATATTGATCTAGTGCCCACTGCCAGTTCCTGTTTTTGGCATGTTTTTGTATTTCGCAGAAAATCCATATCAAATGAAGTCGAAACGAGATAAAAAGTTATGTTGATTTTTTATGGAACATATGATATTTTTGGCGCAAAAATCAACACAAGAAGATGCTCAAAGGGCCCGGAAGCTCGGGCAGCGCGCCCCTACCCTAGGGCGCACTGGGTGAGCTTGTGGCAACCCTGTAAGTCGGTTGGGGATCCTTTGGCTGCAAGGAAGATGATATCCGGATAAAAATCTCCTCGAAATTTCGGCCCAATCGGAGTTACGAATCTCTGGGAATATAAGAAATGGTGAAGGGCCAGAAAATAGGGAACTCGAAATAGAAGAGAAACTAAGAGAGATCTAATCTCAGAGGGGCTCATGCCCTCTGGGAGCCATGGCGACCAAGGACTAGAGGAGAAGCCCTCCTCCCGTCTAGGGGGAGACCAAGGAAGGATCTCCCCCCTCTCTTCTGGTGGTGCTGGAGTGCCGCCGAGGGAACCATCGTGACGACGATCTACACCAACAACTTCATCGCCGTCATCGCCAACTCTCCCTAGCTCCTTACAGCGGTGTAACCTCTCTTCTCCCGCTGCAATCTCTACTTGAACATGGTGCTTTATGCCACATATTATTATCCAATTATGTGTTGCCATCCTATGATGTTTGAGTAGATTTGTTTTGTCCTACAGGTTAATTATGGTACGAGTTATATTAGTTCTATGTTAGTATGGTGTTGTCCTATGGTGCCCTCCATGTCGCCCACACGTGTGGGAATTCCTGCTGTGGGGTCTTGCAATACGTTCATGGTTCGCTTATAGTGGGCTGCGAGAGTGACATAACCTTAAACCCGAGTAATGGGGTTATTGCGTGTGGGGGTAAAGGGGACTTGTTAATTAATGTTGTGGTTGGGTTTACCTTACTGAATTTCATAATTGCGGATCGTTGCTAGATTTCCAATCATAAGTGCATATGATCCAAGTACGAAAAGTACGTTAGTGTATGCCTCCCCCTCATTGCATATGACAAGTATCTACCATGTTATATTCAATTACCTATGGACAATCTAAGCTTTCTACTAAACAACTAATTAACTTTTATTATTCTTGCAAAGTACTTCTACTTTTATACCGCAAAGTATTTTTGTTCTTGTTCTAGGTAAAGCGAACATCGGTGTGCGTAGAGTTGTATTGGTGGTCGATAGAACTTGAACAGAATATAAATTCCACAATTAGCTCCTCGTTGGGTTCGACACTCTTACTTATCAAAAAAAGCTACAAATGATCCCCTATACTTGTGGGATATCAGCAACCAATCTTCCTCTCATGGGATATCAAGTGAATGATCCAATCAATATAATTAGTACACTCCTCCCCTTGGCAAGGCCCACAATATTACTATGATTCAGGTTTGGGCGGATTGGGTGGAGCGAAGTCGAATGGCCAAGGTAAAAAATTCTTGAGCAATGACATATCCAGAAAAGACCTAACTATTCCAAATAGTAAGAATATCCCTAAAGGAGCCCTGAGAAGATATATAAGCAAATTTATCAAATTGTCATGGACAAAAAGATTTAACAAAGTATGATCAATCAAACTTTTCTTAGTCCCCTACAAGCAAATAAAAGAACAGCCACTAATAAAGAGAGCATTATGTAAAGCTAATTGTTTATCTTCAAAATTTATTCCATCGTTGCTCCAAGATAAAACATCCTAACTCTGTAGTAGAACCATGTAAACAACGACGGGGACTTGGCGCTAGATGAAGAAGACTATGCATCCATGTCCCGTTTGGCAGGAAGGAAGGCTTCAATGTAAGGTCAGACACCAAGATGTTGCAAAGACGTGTACCAGTCGGCTGCATAACTGGGATTGGAGTAGGCGGTGTAATCATTTAAGGGACAGAATCCTCCCCAATCCATTTGATCACATAGTCCATCCCCTCAGAAGTGACAGATGGCGAATGTTCGTGCAATATCTGCCTACCTTTATTTTGGAGATTGTTGACATAAATAGGTATGGACTGGTTTGTTTGCTAGTGCATACAGAGAGAAAAAGTCCATATAGAACGGAACAGAATGATGTCTTTGGTGCCAAGTTCGAGGAACTTCACCGAAGCACATCTGCCTTGCAGAGAAGAACGAGCTATATTTGTTGAAGTCATATAGACGAGAAGATTGATGTGAGGGAATTAACCCCTCAAAAGTTTATTACTAAAGCGATGCATATGTTTCGGTATCATCGTCCGAAGAAATTGACTGCAGCGAGTGGAAGTCAGAGACAAAGTGAAGATGTAGTATTCATTCGTTGTTCATCTTCTACTTATTTAATTCATAGAACCTACATACTATTAAGAGGGGCATAGGCTCTCGAAGCTTAGATCCGTTGTGATGCTTAGCCAAAACCTATGAAAGTTGCGAGAGAAATCTCTTTATGTTTCGAGCAAATACTTGCCAGCAAGAGACTGTGATGTTCTTCACTGCGAGCGATTTATCTCAGGCCAAGGAGTTAGCATTACTTGCTCTGCAAGCAATGTTACCGTTGTGCTCAAATCCGACTGTTGGACTCATGTCGTTCGGCCATTGGCTACTCTCGATGTTCAATTTGGTCATTTTCCTTCAGGGAAGGCTGCGGCTATAAATAGCCACCCCGCTCCAACGTTATTCGTTAGCTGCTCCACTTGAGATTTCTGAGAAGATTGATTTGAGAAACCCCTCTCCGAGTGATTTGAGTTTAAGATCCACCGAGAAAAACTCAAGAGCCCAAACTTAGACCATGGTTTGGCATCACAATAGTTCTGAGTTAGAGTTCTTGTACCTATTATTCTTGAGAGCCGCGCACTCTCTAGACGCATAGGTTTCGGGTCGAGTGTTGAAGAGTTTTTGTCTTCACCAAGCTAGATCTTCAGTAACCAAGAGTGAGTGTGGTTCGCAAAGGTCGACCGAAGGTTTGGAGATCGTCAACAAGTATCTACCAGGAGTGAAATCAACCTGAGTCTGATAAGCTCTGCGTTGAAAGAGAATAGGGTGAAGAGAGTTTATCTTTCGTGTTAAGTCACAGCCCCTCCAACCAGATGTAGCCCTTCGGCAGAAGGGTGAACTGGTCTACCAAATCCCTCTATCGCCATCGAGCACCATTGGTTCAATCTAGTTTACTGCAATTCTTTCAGCAGTTTACTTTCGTGCTCTGTGTCGATAGTTTATCTGATCATTATCTTATGCTGTCAACCTTGGATATCATTGTGTTTATTATGTTTCATTCTCATCACTTGATTTCATTCGTCAATGTCATATTCCTTGGTTCATGTGTGATATCTCATTATAGTTTTACTACTCTGTGTGTATCATGTGTTGTGTCTCATTCTACTGCATCTGTTTGCATGTTGCATTACTCTCATCGTAGTTAAACCTGTGATTTCCCAAGCTCGTACTATTATCACTTCTTTCATCGAGGAATATGCTTTTGAAGATGAAGATTGATTTAGTTCATTTTCTTCCTTCCAATATTCTGCTGCTGTGATTGGGATTGGTTTCAAAACATTCGAAAGAATTTTTGAATCTCCCATTCACCCCCTCTGGTCGATATACCCTTGGTACTAACAATTGGTATCAGAGCGGGTATTCCATATCTCTGTTTATTAAAGGTCTAACGTCCTTGGAGTTTTGAGTATGTCGTATGCAGTTAGATCCTTGCACTCTGGAAGATTTCACATCTTCGATGGAAATGACTATCTCTACTAGAAGGAACGAATGAGAATCAGAATGCAAGCTATAAACTATGATATGTGGTAGATTGTGGAACATGGCTACACCATTCGGCAACCGAACAATCCCAACATTGATGATAAAGCAAATCTGCAGTTGGATGCTCAAGCAAAATATATCATATGTAGCTGTCTCTCGAAAAACATTTTCTTTTGGTTCCAAATGCTCGACACTGCAAAGCAACTCTGGGATGCCATCAACAATGCTCATGAAGAATTCATCGCCAGGGATCCCCACACTCAAATGCTTCGTGCTATGTTTGCTGGTTTCAGAAGCTTGCGTAAGGAAAGTGTTATGGAACTCACTGATCGATTGACAAACATTGGCGAAAGACTTCATCATCGAGGAGTAACTGATATCACCAATAAAGATCTGGTCGATAAGCTACTGAGCGCTCTTGATCCATCCTTCAATTCCAACATAGAAGAAATCGAGCAAAGACCTAACTATGAAGAACTTCACTATGCAGAGGTCATGACGCTGTTATCAATTCATGAAGAAAAGATGGAACTGGAAAATGCAAACCAAGAATCTTCTTCGGAAAGTGAAGGAGAAATTCTCTCACACTATGGCAGTTCAGAAGAAGAAGAAGATATTGAGAATCAACAAACGATCACAAGGGAGCTAGAGATGCTAAGAGAAAGGCTAAGTGATCTCAGAAGACAAAACTTGTGCCTCACAAATGATGATGAACTTGATGTGCCTGAAGCATCAAGAAGGTTACCTCCGAAAGAAATGAACTGCTTCAAGTGCAAACTGTTCGGTCATCTCATAGCAGACTGTCCCTGCTGGGAAGGAAAACCTAGCAACAGATGGAAATATCTACACTGCAGTGGATTCACACGAATGGATCGTCATACTAAGCTCTTGAAGGAAAACGAATCTTCCTCATCTTCTTCAACGAGACCAGTCACTGACGTGAAAGCTAGAGCAACCATTGACTCAAATATGAAGAGAATATCACAGCTGAATAGAGCATGTGCGGATATGACCTTGGAGTCTGAAGAGGAGGCAACAGACACTGAATCATATGATGAAGAATTCTACAAAAGGATTGGAAGGAGCAATGCCTTCATTTCCTATGAATCATCTGACAATTCACTCGAGGCAGATACTGATGATAATGCTTCAAGTGATGATGAACCAATCGCCTTCTGTCTCATGGCAAAATCATCTAAGGATCATGTATCAGCAAAACACCAAAAATCCATGAATGGATATTCTCCTGAATACTTGCCAATGCTAAACTTGTTAAGATTGCAAAATCTCAACAAGATGAGCTTGAAATGCTTGAGAAAAATCTTAGGAAGACCGAAGGATTGCTGGTCGAAGAGATGGAGAAGAATCAAAAGTTGGTGAAAAAGCAAGATGCTTTTTCCTCAACCATTGATGATCTTACCAATCGATATGATTCTCTTACAGTTGACTACGAGAGTTTATCAGATGAACTCCTTAACAGGAATCAAGAACTCGTGTCACTAAAAGAGTCTCACGACGAGTTGGCGAAAGAAAATGCTTCTCTCTTCGCTGAGAAATCTAATCGTCTTCCTGATGATTTTGTGCCTCTATGCTTAAAATTCCTAGAACGTCGCAATGCTAATTCACATGTTGAATCTTCTACTGATAGCATCTCAAACATTGCAACCACTATGAATGATATCTCTAACCCCTCTTCCGAGGAATTTGTTGTTGTTACGGAAGAAAATTGCAGGCTAAAGGACTTACTTGAGATAGGAATGTTAAGGAGCCTGAAAGGGCATCAAACCCTCTGTGATGTGCTCAAGAACTCAATATTGCACAAAAATCCTCGAAAGGAAGGATTGGGTTTCGAAAGGAAACTCAACACTGATGGAACCTACTGGACTCCCGAGCAATATCCTCAAGCGAGTTGGGTTCTTGCTAAAAGCAAAACACTCAAACCAGCAATTCTCTTAGGATATGATACTTCTACTTATGTTGTTTCTGATGAGTCTGATGACTCGAGCTATAAACTGTTCAAACAATAGAATGGTAAAGTTTTCGCTCATTATGTTGGGACTAATTGCAGGTCTGGTTCACCCTAGAAGCAAATCTGGGTAAAGAAATGCATTATTGAAAATCTATCTGTCACACCTAACATGAACCTGCAGAGTAATTTTCTTCGAGACAATGATTATCATTCACAGAATGATGCAGGAAAATACCCGAATGAGTATCGGTTAGAACTTCAACCGAAGGAGTACATGTGTACCTCCTCGAATCATTATACTCATGTCTCTGGAAATAACTTCAATGCTTCCTCTTATGATTACTCACAAAATGCACATGTGTCTTACAGATCCAACCGAGAGAATGCTCCTGCTCACACGAAGAAAATGAGATCCTCGTTGCCCATGCAAGTGTGGGTTGTGAAAAAGAACTAACCCCTTCTTGTAAATGTTGTCGGCATTCTGGGATCGGGGTACCCAAACCTGCCTGCCTGCGGCCCAGCGCGTGGCTCCATCGATGGCCCGGTACGACCCAGCTACAAGACTCTACGGACAAGACCCTCGCGAGGCCGCCACCCTGCGAGGAGAATGACACTAAGGCCCTCCCTAAGGAGCAGCCTCCCGAGGCTGCCTCTCGAGGAGCGGAGATCTCTATGCAAGCACCTCACCTTGTGAGGCGCGCGATGACGTGAGCCATGACGACCAAGGCTAGGCGGGCGTCAGTGGGCGCAAGAGAGGATAGTTTCCTCTTTGGTACTAAGGAGGCAAAGACGTATGCGGGTTCCCAAGGAATCCCACAAAGGTTTCCATTCCAGTGCAACAAGACCAAGACCATGATCTCGGCAGGACGGAGATCATCGCCGAGCCCACCACGGCGTCACGACCAGAAGCTTTGCAGACGAAGACCACCTATAGTCAGGATAAGATGTACTCCTGCCCCCCTTCAAAATCGGTCGTTGTGGTATCCCTTCCCACCTAAGCTTCGAGGGAAGAGGACCAAGGCCACTATAAATAGGGACTAGACTCCACCGTAGAGAAAGATCGAATCCCCCCGCCATTGAGCTCTCCCGAGGCAGCTCACACTTGTACCCGTTCATACACATCCTCCTCGCGAGGCAATCCACCACAAAACAGGAGTAGGGTTTACACCGCAAGGTGGCGCGAACCTGGCTAAACCACCGTGTCCACTTCCCCTTCTTGCTCGCACGAACTCACCGGAGCCAAGTCGTGGGGTGACGAGCAGTGAGCCGCGGTTAGGCCATATCCTTCGCACACGCCCCAGAACTCGAACCTTATTGGGTCTGCGGAGCCCCGATCCCGACGTTTGGTGCGCCAGGTAGGGGCGTGTCGAACTTCTCCCTTCCACTCCGCTCCTTCTCTGCTCCGTCGCTCCCATGGACAACGCTCGCCGAGTCCGTGTTGAGCGCCGGGCCGCTCGCATGGCTTAGACGGCACCGGTGGGCCGTGGCACCCTGCATCGCTCTGCCTCTCCCGCGGCCAGCACCGCCACTAACCCTGCTGCTCACGAGCAGCAGGACTCATCGCTGCGGCCCTCCATGCAGCGTAATGGCCGCACCGCCACGCCTTCCATCTCCCTGCTCATGGCCTCGTCTTCCCATGTTCGTCGCGGGCCAACGAACGCGCAGGCTGCACTCCTCATGGTGGGAGAGATGTTGCGCTACCGTGCTGCCGACGAGGGTTATGATGCCTAGCTGGGCCGCATCACCAAGCTCGTCAACGCCGCCGGTGAGGCCCTTGCACCTTGCCGCTAGCTTCGTGCCATGCTGTCCCATGCGGGTGACGTGGCGCATGGCGCGCCTCCGCCTACTCCTCTACGCAGCGCTGACACCGAGCCAAGGTGTGACACGCATCCACGCGACCCGCCACGTGAAGCACCTGCACCAGCCAGGGACGAGGCCAGCTGCCAGGTCATGCAGCGGCCATAGCACGATGCGCGCGCCGCCGTGTCAGCACCAAGACCGAGCTGCTCCAGGAGCTGCCGTGCGTGGGCATGAAGACCGAGCCCCTCCCACGCAGGTCACACCCGTGAGCATGGCGGGTTGCCGTGCCTTCACTCCTAAGCTGCGCCGGGTTGTCTGGCCGGTCAAGTTCAAGCTGGACCTGCCCCCACGCTAAGACGGCGTCCCTGACCCCGCAGAGTTCCTCCAGCTCTACTCTCTAAGCATCGAGGTGGCCAACGGAGATGACAAGGTCATGGTGAACCGGTTCCCCATGGCCCTCAAGGACGGTGTGCGCTCCTGGCTCATGCACCTTCCGGAGGGGTCAATCTCCTCTTGGGATGAGCTTCGCGAGCGGTTCATCGCCAACTTCCAAGGAACCCGCCTTGACCGCGCCCTCACCGTCACCGACCTGCGGTGTGTGAAGCAGCAGCCGAGCGAGACCCTGCGCAAGTACATTCAATGCTTAACCAGTGTTCACCTCAAGATCCCGAAGGCATTGGACGAAGCCATCGTCTCGGTGTTCACCGAGGGCGTCATGAACGTCAAGATGAGCCAGGAGCTCTCCATTCACGATGACCTATGCACGGCGCTGGAGATGTTCAACCTGGCGGTCAGATGCGCCGGGGCGGAGGAAGGTCGCCTCTCCCTCCTCAAGCACCTAGATGTCGACCCTGAAGACAAGAAGGCCAACGCCAAGGAGCAAAATGCAAGGGCCCCACCGTGCTGGCAGTAGAGCATGGCTGAAGCATGGCCGTGATCGCGATGAGCCCCCCAAGGACACTCGCCCGTTCTACGTCCTCCACAATGTGCACACTCACAATACCAACGACTGTCAGGAGCTCAGGGCGCTCTGGGACAAGCGCCTGGGCGCCACCCCGAGCGGGGTGAGTGAGGCTTCGGCCGCAGAGGAGGCCATGGCGGAGGCCGCTGGGACAACCGCAACCCTCGTCGGGGCTGGCGCGACCAGCCTCGCAAGGGTGACTTGCGCGATCAGCCTCAAAACGGCCCGTGGCGCGATCAACCTCACGAGGCACGTCCTTAGGGAAATACCGGTCTCCCTCCGCTGCCGCCACTGCCAAGGAGGAACGACGACAACCATCAGGACGATGGGGCTGGGGGCTACCAGGAGCCTCGCGCGATCGCCTGCATCCTCAGCGGAGCTCAGGCGCATGCCTCAAACCGGCTCAAAGGCGCGCTTCCCATGTTGTGCACGCCCACCATATGCAACATTTTAGTCACCAAGACCCTCATTGATGGTGGCGATGGCCTCAACGTGCTCTCTGTCGATACCTTCGAGATGCTTCAAGTGCCCTACGACCAACTATGCCCACCAAGCCATTCTCTGGGGTGACCGACGGCTCCACCACTACCCTGGGCCAGGTGCGCCTTCCCGTCACCTTCAGCAAGCGCGACAACTACCACACCGACCTCATCGACTTCGACGTGGCCCGCATCGGCCTCCCGTATAATGCCATCCTGGGGTACCCTGCCCTCACCAAGTTCATGACGGCTGTTCATCATGGCTACTACATCCTCAAGATGCCTGGGTGCAGCGGCATCATCACGGTCGCCTGTGATGAGAAGGACGCGGTCTGCTCTTCTTGAGCATGCCTACCGCGCCGCAGCAGCCGAGAACTCCGATGGCGAAGGTGGCGTCATGCCTCCCGAGGTTACCCCCGGGAAGAAGAAGCAACTCCTCCCCAAGAGCCGTCCGGAGTCCAAGAAATCCAATGGTGACGCCTCAGGCTCTCCTCCTGTCGCCGGGGTGTTCCTCCCTTCTGAATAGGAAGGAGCGCTTGGCACCTCCCTCAGGACGGGCTCGGGGGCTTCCATCTGGAGGGCCTCTGACCTGACCAGCGCGACGAGGGAGGTGCTCGGGCAGCACTTAGAGGAGTGCCTCGGCACACGCCCCCACAGCCAAGTGGCGCGATGCGAGGCGCTAGGAGCACGAGAGTTCATCACCAAGGCAATCGAGGAGCTTCAGGAAACGCAAGCCATGAGAGGCGAGCGTCCCCCCGCACGGCCCGCCAACGCAGCCGCCGCCCCTGACACGGGTGACGAGCTGCGCGTCTACGTCAACATCCCGGGCCTCAACAGGGCCGCTACGTAGGACCTCTTCTGGCCGTCTCGTGTCTGCCGGAGTGGGGCTACCCCTACAACTACGTCGGAATGTCGTTCGGTCTGCTGAACATTGGCGCCTCGTACCAGCGCCTGGCGCAGCGTGCTATGGCGTCTCAGCAGGCCCCGGACCCTCGCGAGCCCCTGGGCCTCGCGAGCCTCTTGAGTCGCCCGGCTTGTGAGGAGCAGCCTCCACGATGCACTTCATTGACTACCCGAACGCTTCTCCAACATCATTCCCAGGTGACTTTTGGTTTGCCATTTGAGGGCGCCCCTCGGGCCGCATTCTCCTCAGGCTATAAGGCCCCGCCCCTGCAGTTGTATTTTTTGCGCATGTATCAGAACTGACCTTGCCCTCGATAAAATTTCCTTGATATTTCGACCTACATGTCCGGTGATTCGCCACCATAAATGTCGACGCTCCCTCGCGACCCCGCCCACGATCGCCTCATGATTAAGGGTTGGCACAGCGTCTATGCTCGGGTCCGTCCCTGCAACATTGTTAAACCCAAGCGACCGAGCTTTGTCTCGGGGGCCAGCTCCCGTGCACATCACCTCCCGAGGTCCTTGGTGCCTTGTCCTCGCATGAGCTAATCGTGAGTGGGTAAGTGAGGGCGCGCGGCCCGATTCGTACAACCGCAATTCGGCGCTTCGCCATCGCGGAGCCCGCACCGGATGTTCTTCCTTGGATTATTGCATGAGAAGACTGGGAACGATGTCTGTGCTCGGGTCTGTCCCTGCAGCGTTGATAAACCCAAGCGACCGAGCTCTGTCTGGTGGGCAGGCCCCGTCCATGTCACCCCCTGTGGGTCCTTGGTGTTCGGCCTTCTCATGCAATGACCTCCGAACATTCGTCAGCGCAGGTCACCCCGTCACTAAGGTTTCATAAGCGCACCCCACGCCAAAATTCAGGCGCAACCCGCCTTGAGGTAGGCCTCCTGAGCCCTGTGCTGGCTCACGAGTGTCCAGATACACCTCCTCCAAGTTCTGCCGTGCCAGCCACGCGTATGAACGAAATAGGGATGTACACGCCCGGAGACTGTAGCACAGAGCTCCCTGCCCACGCCTAGTGGAAGCCCCACGCTCAGCTCTGGCGGATACGGTCGAACCGCGACCATGCCCATGCCCAGCGGAAGCCCCATGCTCCGCGCTGGTGGATAAACAACTGAGGGTGCCCTATGGGTAGCACCAACCTCAGGACAGCCTCTCAGCTCTTCAGGCGGCACTGCTCGTAACATTCCCCTAGGATGCATGCATGAAGGGTTGGACACGGTGCGTGCACTTAGGCCAGGCCCTGGCCCACAGGCCTGCCTCCGCGTATGCCACCTCACCAGGTCCTTGGTACCTGGTTTTCCTGCGTCCCCCAAGCGAAGGCTGGCGAGAAAAAGGTATGAAGGGCCTCAGATTAACCTCGTTGTCGCCCACGTTTCCTTCATGAGGGCCGCTCGCACGTCAAGGGGAACCCCTAAGCATCACGACTCAGGGGACTCACTAGTCACGTAGCCCTTCGCCCCTTGGCCTCGCCTAGGCATCGCGACCTGATGACCCAATGGCGGCCAAGGCATCGCGGGGCTGGGCCCTGCCGACGCAGAGCATGAAGGCAAGCATGAAGGAAACCAAGCGCGAAAAGAAAATTACGGAGTTCAAACAGTTATTACAAGCACCAAATGTATCACAAATTCAGGTAAAGTCTTACGCCTCCGCGAGGCACGATTAGTCGTTGCAGGATAAACTTCAGGGGGAAGGACCGTCGCCTCCATTGCCACCATCACCACCGCTCGCCTCGGTCGCAGCAGGCTCGTCTTCGATGGCGCCATCATCATCAATGTTGTCGCCTTCGCTGCCCGCGCCGACTGAGGCAGATCCACCATCGAGACAGGTGAACTTCCCGAGCAGCATGACCACATGGCCCTTCACGACCTCCGCTGTGTCGGCGCGTAGCTCGAGAGGAACGGGGCCTGTCACGGCATCAAAGTCGAAGCTGGCGTCATGGAGATAATGGTTCTTGAAGACGCGTGTCGTTGGTACAAAGAAGAGGTCACGGCATTCTGCCTCCAGGATGGCGTCCACCTTGGCGCCGACACCCTCAAGCTCCGAGGCGAGGAAAACTTTGCATAACCATCCTCGGGGACCGTGAGCGGGCCATTGAACCCTCCTCTGCAGATCGACTTCAGTGCTCGGTGAGCCCTGAGCTCAAGGGTGGTGAAGGTGTCGCAGTCCGCCACCGCCTTCTCCTCGGCATTGGCAAGGATCTTCTCCTGGCGCGCAGTGATACGTCTCCAACGTATCTATAATTTTTGATTGTTCCATGCTATTTTATTATCAATCTTGGCTGTTTTATAATCATTTTATAGTCATTTTATATCATTTTTTGGTACTAACCTATTGAAATAGTGCCAAGTGCCAGTTGCTGTTTTTTCCATGTTTTTTACATCGCAGGAAATCAATATCAAACGGAGTCCAAATGCCACGAAACTCCATGATGATTTTTTATGGGCCAGAAGGAAGCAGATGGGCCCTGGTTGCACCTGGTGGGTTGTGCCCACCTCGGGTGCCCCCGTACCGCTTCTTTGCTCTATAAATACCCCAAAAATACCAGAACCCTAGAAGCGTCGACGAAATATTCATCCAGTCGCCGCAGAGTCCAGAACCACCAGATCCAATCTAGACACCATCACGGAGTGGTTCACCACTTCCATTGGTGCCTCTTCGATGATGCGTGAGTAGTTCCTTGTAGACCTTCGGGCCTGCTACCTCTTGAGCATGCGTTGGTTTTCCCTTGAAGAGGAAAGGGTGATGCAGCAAAGTAGCGTAAGTATTTCCCTCAGTTTTTGAGAACCAAGGTATCAATCCAGTAGGAGGCCACACGGAAGTCCCTCGTACCTACACAAACAAATAAGAACCTTGCAACCAACGCGATAAAGGGGTTGTCAATCCCTTCACGGTCACTTGCAAAAGTGAGATCTGATAGAGATAATAAGATAAATATTTTTGGTATTTTTGTTATAAAGATTAAAAGTAAAGATTGCAAAATAAACGGCGCCAAAAATAGCTAGTTGTCAGGAGATTAATATGATGGAAAATAGACCCGGGGGCCATAGGTTTCACTAGTGGCTTCTCTCAAGATAGCATAAGTATTACGGTGGGTGAAGAAATTACTGTCGAGCAATTGATAGCAAAGTGCATAGTTATGAGAATATCTAGGCATGATCATGTATATAGGCATCACGTCCGCGACAAGTAGACCGACTCCTGCCTGCATCTACTACTATTACTCCACACATCGACCGCTATCCAGCATGCATCTAGAGTATTAAGTTCATAAGAACAGAGTAACACATTAGGCAAGATGACATGATGTAGAGGGATAAACTCAAGCAATATGATATAAACCCCATCTTTTTATCCTCGATGGCAACAATACAATACGTGCCGTTTCCCCTTCTGTCACTGGGATCGAGCAATGCAAGATTGAACCCAAAGCTAAGCACTTCTCCCATTGCAAGAAAGATCAATCTAGTAGGCCAAACCAAACAGATAATTCGAAGAGACTTGCAAAGATAACACACCATACATAAAAGAATTCAGAGGAGATTCAAATATTGTTCATAGATAATCTTGATCATAAACCCACAATTCATCGGATCTCGACAAACACGCCGCAAAAAAGAGTTACATCAAATAGATCTCCAAGAAGATCGAGGAGAACTTTGTATTGAGATCCAAAGAGAGAGAAGAAGCCATCTAGCTAATAACTATGGACCCGAAGGTCTGAGGTAAACTACTCACACATCATCGGAGAGGCCATGGTGTTGATGTAGAAGCCCTTCGTGATCGATTCCCCCTCCAGCGGAGCGCCTGAAAAGGCCCCAAGATGGGATCTCACGGGTACAGAAGGTTGTGGCAGTGGAAATAGGGTTTCGTGGTGCTCCTGGTTGGTTTCGAGGTACATGGGTATATATAGGAGGAAGAAATAGGTCAGTGGAGCTGCGAGGGGCCCACGAGGGTGGGGGCGCGCCCAGGGGGCAGGCGCACCTCCCTGCCTCGTGGCCTCCTCGTTGATTTCTTGACGTCCACTCCAAGTCCTCTGGATCACGTTTGTTCAAAAAATAACTCTCCTGAAGGTTTCATTCCGTTTGGACTCCGTTTGATATTCCTTTTCTCCGAAACACTTAAATAGGCAAAAAAACAGCAATTTGCACTGGGCCTTGGGTTAATAGGTTAGTCCCAAAAATAATATAAAAGTGTATAGTAAAGCCCATTAAAGATCCAAAACAGATAATATAATAGCATGGAACAATCAAAAATTATAGATACGTTGGAGACGTATCAGGGCCCGTAGTTAGTAGCTAGATGGCTCTCTCTCTCTCTCTTGCTGAATTCTCAATACAATGGTCTCTTGGAGATCCATATGATGTAACTCTTTTTGCGGTGTGTTTGTTGGGATTTGATGAACTTTGAGTTTATGATTAGTTATATCTTTTTATATCCATGAAAGTTATTTGAGTTTCTTTGATCTCTTCTATGCATGATCTCTTATAGCCTCGTATTTCTTCTCCGATATTTGGGTTTTGTTTGGCCAACTTGATCTATTTATCTTGCAATAGGAAGAGGTGCTCGGTAGTGGGTTCGATCTTATGGTGCTTGATCCCAGTGACAGAAAGGGAACTGACACGTATGTATCATTGCTACTAAGGATAAAAAGACGGGATCCCTATCTGCCGCAATAGATAACGGATCTTGTCTACATCATGTCATCATTCTTATAGCATTACTCCGTTTTTCCATGAACTTAATACACTAGATGCATGCTGGATAGCGGTCGATGTGTGGAGTAATAGTAGTAGATGCAGGCAGGAGTCGGTCTACTAATCTTGGACGTGATCCTATGTAATTATCATTGCCTGAATATCGTCATAATTATTTGAAGTTCTATCAATTGCCCAACAGTAATTTGTTTACCCACCATTTGCTATTTTCTTGAGAGAAGCCACTAGTGAAACCTACGGCCCCCGGGTCTTCTTTTTCATATATTTGCCTTGCGATCTACTTTTCCTTTGCCTTTTTATTCAGATCTATTAAACCAAAAATACAAAAATACCTTGCTGCGTTTTATCTCTATTTATTTTATTTGGCGTTCGAACTATCAATCTACTACAATTTACCTCACGTCTGTTTGCCTATCTTGAGGCGTCGTACCCCAGAAGGGATTGACAACCCCTTTAACACGTCGGGTTGCGAGGTGTTGTTGTTTGTGTGCAGGTGTTGTTTACGTTGTGTTGCTTGGTTCTCCTACTGGTTCGATAACCTTGGTTTCATCATTGAGGGAAATACCTACCGTCGTTGTGCTACATCATCCCTTCCTCTTGGGGGAAATACCGACGTACTAACAACAACCATCAAGGATAATTTCTGGCGCAATTGCCAGGGAGGATCTTCAACATAACCAGGTTCCTAATCACAAATCCCATCCCCTTGCAATCTACATTTTTTTCATTTGCCTCTCGGTTTCCTCTCCCCCACTTCACAGAAATTTGCCGTTTTATTCGCCTCTCTTTCTCCGTTCGCCGTTTCCTTGCCAGATCTGTTTTTGAGTGCTATCTTGTTGTGTGGTCATCATGACTCAAGAGAACACCAAGTTATGTGACTTCTCAAATACCAACAACAATGATTTTATTGGCACTCCGCTTGCTCCTCCTGCAACTAGTGCGGAGACTTGTGATATTAATACTGCTTTGCTGAATCTTGTTATGAAAGACCAATTTTCCGGTACTCCTAATGAGGATGCTGCGTCCCATCTTAATACCTTCGTGGAATTATGCGATATGCACAAGAAAAAGGATGTGGACAATGATGTGGTCAAGATGAAATTATTTCCATTTTCTTTGCGTGATTCTGCAAAAAATTTGGTTCTCTTCTTTGCCTCGCAATAGTATCGATTCGTGGAATAAGTGCAAAGATGCTTTTATCACTAAGAATTTTCCGCCTGCAAAAATTATTTCCCTTAGAACCCAGATCATGAATTTCAAGAAACTTGAACACATGAGCATGTTGCACAATCTTGGGAAAGGATGACAATGATGCTAACTAATTGCCCAACTCATGGGTTAAATCTTTGGATGATCATACAAAAAAATTAGGTGGGGTTGAATTTTTTTTCTCGAAATCTTTTAGATTCCGCCGCGGGTGGAACTTTTATGGAAATTACTTTGGGTGAAGCCACCAAATTGCTTGATAATATCATGGCAAATTATACACAATTGTTGGGGAACGCAGTAATTCCAAAAAAATTCCTACGCACACGCAAGATCCATCTAGGTGATGCACAGCAACGAGAGGGGAGAGTGTTGTCCACGTACCCTCGTAGAGTGAAAGCGGAAGCGTTATGACAACGCGGTTGATGTAGTCGTACGTCTTCACGATCCGACTGATCCTAGTACCGAAAGTACGGCACCTCCACGATCTGCACACGTTCAGCTCGGTGACGTCCCACGAACTCTAGATCTAGCTGAGTGTCGAGGGAGAGCTTCGTCAGCACAACGGCGTGATGACGGTGATGATGAAGTTACCGATGCAGGGCTTCGCCTAAGCACTACAACGATATGATCAAGGTGGAAATCTGTGGAGGGGGGCACCGCACACGGCTAAACAATCAACTTGTGTGTCTATGGGGTGCCCCCCGCCCCCCGTATAAAAAGGAGTGGAGGAGGGGAGGGGCCGACCCTCTCTATGGCGCGCCCTAGGGGAGTCCTACTCCCACCGGGAGTAGGATTCCCTCACTTCCCTAGTTGGAGCAGGTGAGGAAGGAAGGAGGAGAGAGGGAGGAAGGAAAGGGGGGCCGGCCCCCCACCCAATTCGGATTGGGCTTGGGGGGGGGCTCCTTGGCCGCCTCCTCCTCTCTCCCACTAAGGCCCAATAAGGCCCATATACTCCCTGGGGGGTTCCGGTAACCTCTCGGTACTCCAGTAAATGCCCGAACTCACCCGGAACCATTCCGATGTCCAAACATAGCCATCCAATATATCGATCTTTATGTCTCCACCATTTTGAAACTCCTCGTCATGTCCGTGATCACATCCGGGACTCCGAACAACCTTCGGTACATCAAAACACATAAACTCATAATATCGATCGTCACCGAATGTTAAGCGTGCGGACCCTACGGGTTCGATAACTATGTAGACATGACTGCATAACAACATATGTTGTTCCCTTTGTCATCGGTATGTTACTTGCCCGAGATTTGATCGTCGGTATCTCAATACCTAGTTCAATCTCGTTACCGGCAAGTCTCTTTACTCGTTCCGTAATGCATCATCCCGCAACTAACTCATTAGTCACATTGCTTCAAGGCTTATAGTGATGTGCATTACTGAGAGGGCCCAGAGATACCTCTCCGTAACACGGAGTGACAAATCCTAATCTCGTTCTATGCCAACCCAACAAACACCATCGGAGACACCTGTAGAGCATCTTTATAATCACCCAGTTACGTTGTGACATTTGATAGCACACTAAGTGTTCCTTTGGTATTCGGGAGTTGCATAATCTCATAGTCATAGGAACATGTATAAGTCATGAAGAAAGCAATAGTAATAAACTAAATGATCAAGTGCTAAGCTAACATAATGGGTCAAGTCAATCACATCATTCTCTAATGCGTGATCCCGTTAATCAAATGACAAATCATGTCTATGGCTAGGAAACTTAACCATCTTTGATTCAACGAGCTAGTCAAGTAGAGGCATACTAGTGACACTCTATCTGTCTATGTATTCACACATGTACTAAGTTTCTGGTTAATACAATTCTAGCATGAATAATAAACATTTATCATGATATGAGGAAATATAAATAACAACTGTAGTGTTGCCTCTAGGGCATATTTGCTTCAGTCTCCCACTTGCACTAGAGTCAATAATCTAGATTACACAGTAATGATTCTAACACCCATGGAGTCTTGGTGTTGATCATGTTTTGCTCGTGAGAGAGGCTTAGTCAACGGGTCTGCAACATTCAGATCCGTATGTATTTTGCAAATCTCTATGTCTCCCTCCTTGACTTGATCGCGGATGGAATTGAAGCGTCTCTTGATGTGCTTGGTTCTCTTGTGACATCTGGATTCCTTTGCCAAGGCAATAGCACCAGTATTGTCACAAAAGATTTTCATTGGACCCGATGCACTAGGTATGACACCTAGATCGGATATGAACTCCTTCATCCAGACTTCTTCATTTTCTGCTTCTGAAGCAGCTATGTACTCCGCTTCACACGTAGATCCCACCACGACGCTTTGCTTAGAACTGCACCAACTTACAGCTCCACCGTTCAATATAAATACGTATCCGGTTCGTAACTTAGAGTCATCTGGATCGGTGTCAAAGCTTGCAACGACATAACCATTTACGACGAGCTCTTTGTCACCTCCATAAACGAGAAACATATCCTTAGTCCTTTTTAGGTATTTCAGGATGTTCATGACCACCGTCCAGTGATCCACTCCTGGATTACTTTGGTACCTCCCTGCTAAACTAATAGCAAGGCACACATCAGGTCTGGTAGACAGCATTGCATACATGATAGAACCAATGGCTGAAGCATAGGGAATGACTTTCATTTTCTCTCTATCTTCTGCAGTGGTCGGACATTGAGTCTGACTCAATTTCACACCTTGTAACACAGGCAAGAACCCTTTCTTTGCTTGATCCATTTTGAACTTCTTCAAAACTTTATCAAGGAATGTGCTTTGTGAAAGTCCAATTAAGCGTCTTGATCTATTTCTATAGATCTTGATGCCTAATATATAAGCATCTTGACCGAGGTCTTTCATTGAAAAACTCTTATTCAAGTATCCTTTTATGCTATCCAGAAATTCTATATCATTTCCAATCAACAATATGTCATCCACATATAATATTAGAAATGCTACAGAGCTCCCACTCACTTTCTTGTAATACAGGCTTCTCCAAAAGTCTGTATAAAACCATATGCTTTGATCACACTATCAAAACGTTTATTCCAACTCTGAGATGCTTGCACCAGTCCATAAATGGATCGCTGGAGCTTGCACACTTTGTTAGCATCCATTGGATCGATAAAACTTTCAGGTTGCATCATATACAACTCTTCTTCCAGAAATCCATTCTGGAATGCAGTCTTCTACATCCATTTGCCAAATTTCATAATCATAAAATGCAGCAATTTCTAACATGATTCGAACAGACTTAAGCATCGCTACGGGTGAGAAAGTCTCATCGTAGTCAACTCCTTGAACTTGTCGAAAACCTTTCGCAACAAGTCGAGCTTTGTAAACAGTAACATTACCATCAACGTAAGTCTTCTTCTTGAAGATCCATTTATTCTCGATGGCTTGCCGATCGTCGGGCAAGTCAACCAAAGTCCACACTTTGTTCTCATACATGGAGGCCATCTCAGATTTCATGGCCTCAAGCCATTTCGTGGAATCTGGGCTCATCGTCGCTTCCTCATGGTTCGTAGGTTCGTCATGGTCATGTAACATGACCTCCAGAATAGGATTACCGTACCACTGTGGTGAGGATCTTACTCTAGTTGACCTACGAGGTTCGGTAGTAACTTGATCAGAAGTTTCATGATCATCATCAATAGCTTCCTCACTTACTGGTGTAGAAATCACTAGAACTGATTTCTGTGATCAACTACTTTCCAATAAGGGAGCAGGTACAGTTACCTCATCAAGTTCTATTTTCCTACCACTACTTCTTTCGAGAGAAACTCCTTCTCTAGAAAGGATCCATTCTTGGCAACGAATGTGTTGCCTTCGGATCTGTGATAGAAGGTGTACCCAACAGTCTCCTTTGGCTATCCTATGAAGACACATTTCTCCGATTTGGGTTCGAGCTTATCAGGTTGAAGCGTTTTCACAAAAGCATCGCAACCCCAAACTTTAAGAAATGACAACTTGGGTTTCTTGCCAAACCACAGTTCATAAGGTGTCGTCTCAACGGATTTAGATGGTGCCCTATTTAACGTGAATGTAGCTATCTCTAAAGCGTAACCCCAAAATGATAGCGGTAAATCAGTAAGAGACATCATAGATCGCACATATCTAGTAAAGTACGATTACGACGTTCGGACACACCATTACGCTCTGGTGTTCCGGGTGGTGTGAGTTGCGAAACTGTTCCGCATTGTTTCAAATGAAGATCAAACTCGTAACTCAAATATTCTTCTCCATGATCAGATCGTAGAAACTTTATTTTCTTGTTACGACGATTTTCCACTTCCCTCTGAAATTCTTTGAACTTTTCAAATGTTTCAGACTTATGTTTCATCAAGTAGATATACCCATATCTGCTCAAATCATCTGTGAAGGTCAGAAAATAACGATAGCCGCCGCAAGCCTCAATGTTCATTGGACCACATACATCAGTATTTAGGATTTCCAATAAATCTGTTGCTCACTCCATTGTTCCGGAGAACGGAGTTTTACTCATCTTGCCCATGAGGCATGGTTCACAAGTACCAAGTGATTCATAATCAAGTGATTCCAAAAGTCCATCAGAATGGAGTTTCTTCATGCGCTTTACACCAATATGGCCCAAACGACAGTGCCACAAATAGGTTGCACTATCATTATCAATTCTGCATCTTTTGGCTTCAATATTATGAATATGTGTGTCACTACTATCGAGATTCAACAAAAATAGACCACTCTTCAAGTGTGCATGACCATAAAAGATATTACTCATATAAATAGAACAACCATTGTTCTTGGATTTAAATGAATAACCGTCTTGCATCAAACAAGATCCAGATATAATGTTCATGCTTAACGCTGGCACCAAATAACAATTATTCTGGTCTAAAACTAATCCCGAAGGTAGATGTAGAGGTAGCATGCCGACGGCGATCACATCGACTTTGGAACCATTTCCCACGCGCATCGTCACCTCGTCCTTAGCCAATCTTCGCTTAATCCGTAGTCCCTGTTTTGAGTTGCAAATATTAGCAACGGAACCAGTACCAACTACCCAGGCACTACTGCGAGCATTAGTAAGGTACACATCAATAACATGTATATCACATATACCTTTGTTCACCTTGCCATCCTTCCTATCCACCAAATACTTGGGGCAGTTCCGCTTCCAGTGACTAGTCCCTTTGCAGTAGAAGCAGTCAGTCTTAGGCTTAGGTCCAGACTTGGGCTTCTTCACTTGAGCAGCAACTTGCTTGCCGTTCTTCTTGAAGTTCCCCTTCTTCCCTTTACACTTTTTCTTGAAACTGGTGGTCTTGTTGACCATCAACACTTGATGCTCCTTTTTGATTTCTACCTCCGCAGCCTTTAGCATTGTGAAGAGCTCGGGAATTGTCTTATCCATCCCTTGCATAGTATAGTTCATCACGAAGCTCTTCTAGCTTGGTGGTAGTGGTTGAAGAACTCTGTCAATGACACTATCATCAGGAAGGTTAACTCCCAGCTGAGTCAAGTGGTTGTGGTACCCAAACATTCTGAGTATATGTTCACCGACAGAACTATTCTCCTCCATTTTGCAGCTGTAGAACTTATTGGAGACTTCATATCTCTCAATCCGGGCATTTGCTTGAAATATTAACTTCAACTCCTGGAACATCTCTTATGCTCCATGACGTTCAAAACGTCGTTGAAGTCCCGGTTCTAAGCCGTAAAGCATGGCATGCTTGCCTATCGAGTAGTCATCAGCTTTACTCTGCCAGACATTCTTAACGTCATCAACATCATCTGCAGAAGGCCTGGCACCTAGCGGTGCCTCTAGGACGTAATTCTTCTGTGCAGCAATGAGGATAATCCTCAAGTTACGGACCCTGTCCGTGTAGTTGCTACCATCATCTTTCAACTTAGCTTTCTCTAGGAACGCATTAAAATTCAAAGGAACTGTAGCATGGGCCATTGATCTACAACAATATAGACATGCAAAATACTATCAGGTACTAAGTTCATGATAAATTAAAGTTCAGTTAATCATACTACTTAAGAACTCCCACTTAGATACACATCCCTCTAATCATCTAAGTGATCACGTGATCCATATCAACTAAACCATGTCCGATCATCACGTGAGATGGAGTAGTTTCCAATGGTGAACATCACTATGTTGATCATATCTACTATATGATTCACGCTCGACCTTTCGGTCTCAGTGTTCTGAGGCCATATCTGCATATGCTAGGCTCGTCAAGTTTACCCGAGTATTCTGCGTGTGCAAAACTGGCTTGCACCCGTTGTATGTGAACGTAGAGCTTATCACACCCGATCATCACGTGGTGTCTCGGCACGACGAACTTTCACAATGGTGCATACTCAGGGAGAACACTTGTACCTTGAAATTTAGTGAGAGATCATCTTATAATGCTACCGCCGAACTAAGCAAAATAAGATGCATAAAGGATAAACATCACATGAAATCAATATAAGTGATATGATATGGCCATCATCATCTTGTGCCTTTGATCTCCACCTCCAAAGCACCGTCATGATCACCATCGTCACCGGCATGACACCTTGATCTCCATCGTAGCATCATCGTCGTCTCGCCAACTATTGCTTCTACGACTATCGCTACCGCTTAGTGATAAAGTAAAGCAATTACATGGCGATTGCATTTCATACAATAAAGCGACAACCATATGGCTCCTGCCCGTTGCTGATAACTGTGTTACAAAACATGATCATCTCATACAATAAAATTTAGCATCATGTCTTGACCATATCACATCACAACATGCCCTGCAAAAACTAGTTAGACGTCCTCTACTTTGTTGTTGCAAGTTTTACGTGGCTGCTACGGGCTGAGCAAGAACCGTTCTTACCTACGCATCAAAACCACAACGATTTTTTGTCAAGTGTGCTATTTTAACATTCAACAAGGACCTGGCGTAGTCACACTCGATTAAACTAAAGTTGGAGAAACTGACACCCACCAGCCACCTGTGTGCAAAGCACGTCGGTAGAACCAGTCTCGCGTAAGCGTACCGTAATGTCGGTCCGGGCCGCTTCATCCAACAATACCGCCGAATCAAAGTATGACATGCTGGTAAGCAGTATGACTATTATCGTGCATATAACATCTACGAATAGACCTGGCTCTGATACCACTGTTGGGGAACGCAGTAATTTCAAAAAAATTCCTACGCACACGCAAGATCCATCTAGGTGATGCACAACAACGAGAGGGGAGAGTGTTGTCCACATACCCTCGTAGACCGAAAGCGGAAGCGTTATGACAACGCGGTTGATGTAGTCGTACGTCTTCACGATCCGACTGGTCCTAGTACCGAAAGTACGGAACCTCCACGATCTGCACATGTTCAGCTCGGTGACGTCCCACGAACTCTAGATCTAGCTGAGTGTCGAGAGAGAGCTTCGTCGGCACGACGGCGTGATGACGGTGATGATGAAGTTACCGATGCAGGGCTTCGCCTAAGCACTACAACGATATGACCGAGGTGGAAATCTGTGGAGGGGGGCACCACACACGGCTAAACAATAAACTTGTCTATCTATGGGGTGCCCCCCTCCCCCGTATATAAAGGAGTGGAGGAGGGGAGGTGCCGGCCCTCTCTATGGCGCGCCCTAGGGGAGTCCTACTCCCACCGGGAGTAGGATTCCCCCCTTCCCTAGTTGGAGTAGTAGAGAAAGGAAGGAGGAGAGAGGGAGGAAGGAAAGGGGGCCCGGCCCCCCACCCAATTCGGATTGGGCTTGGGGGGGGGCCCGCTCCTTGGCCGCCTCCTCCTCTCTCCCACTAAGGCCCAATAAGGCCCATATACTCCCCGGGGGGTTCCGGTAACCTCCCGGTACTCCGGTAAATGCCCGAACTCACCCGGAACCATTCCGATGTCCAAACATAGCCATCCAATATATCGATCTTTATGTCTCGACCATTTCGAGACTCCTCGTCATGTCCGTGATCACATCTGGGAGTCCGAACAACCTTCACTACATCAAAACACATAAACTCATAATACCGATCGTCACCGAACGTTAAGCGTGCGGACCCTACGGGTTCGAGAACTATGTAGACATGACCGAGACTCATCTCCGGTCAATAACTAATAGCGGAACCTGGATGCTCATATTGGTTCCTACATATTCTATGAAGATATTTATCGGTCAAACCGCATAACAACATACGTTGTTCCCTTTGTCATCGGTAAGTTACTTGCCTGAGATTCGATCGTCGGTATCTCAATACCTAGTTAAATCTCGTTACCGGCAAGTCTCTTTATTCGTTCCGTAATGCATCATCCCGCAACTAACTCATTAGTCACATTGCTTACAAGGCTTATAGTGATGTGCATTACCGAGAGGACCCAGAGATACCTCTCCATAACACGGAGTGACACATCCTAATCTAGATCTATGCCAACCCAACAAACACCATCGGAGACACCTGTAGAGCATCTTTATTATCACCTAGTTACGTTGGGACGTTTGATAGCACACTAAGTGTTCCTTCGGTATTCGGGACTTGCATAATCTTAGTCATAGGAACATGTATAAGTCATGAAGAAAGCAATAGCAATAAACTAAACGATCAAGTGCTAAGCTAACGGAATGGTTCAAGTCAATCACATCATTCTCTAATGATGTGATCCTGTTAATCAAATGACAACTCATATCTATGGCTAGGAAACTGTAGCGACCCGACCTCAAACGGTCAAGTCTGTGTGCTTCAGTGTCATTCCTGGATCGGTAATGCTGACACACACAGTACTCGTAGGATTTATAATAGAGTAGCAATCACACACTTATTACATCGAATGTCTCAAAAGAGAACTTATTACAATAAATATGGCTTAAGGCCATCTAATACGATAACAGCGGAAGGCTTGGAAGATAAAGTTAGTCCATCAACTCCAACGACATAGCTGAGCTGCACGACAATGACCTAGCGAACCTTACTCCTCGTCTGAAAAGTCTGCAACATGATACGTTGCAGCCCGAAAACGGGTCAGCACATGGAATATGCTGACAATGTAACATAGTAGAGCAATGAACAGAATAATGCTACCACTATATGCAAATATGGCTGGTGGAGGCTCTATGGTTATAAGGTTTTTGCGAAAAGCCAATTTTTTCCTACAACAAAGGGATAAGTTTTATTTTAACTATGATGGTAGTTGAAACATCATTTAGAAGGTTCCTCCAACTCAATCCCAATTAAAGTAATTCATTAACCCAACAAAATTTAAATTAGAGTGATGAGATACAATAGGATAATCCAAGTACTGGATACTCAAGATGTCCATAACCGGGGACACGGCTAACCATGATTAGATTGTACACTGTCCAGAGGTTTGCGCACTTTTCCCCACAAGACTCGATCTCCTCCGTTGGATTTCTTGCACTACATGATGTTTGAGAAACGGATGACCGAGACACAGTCTTTCGGAAGCATTAACTCTTTACTCTGGGTGGACAGTTACACCTACTTTCCCTCTACATCTGCTAGCCCACCACTAAAAGAGGTCACACAACTTACTCAAACTATGCCAGAGCCCATAATGGCTTGTGGCTGCACACGGAAGTTTCTAGCATGAATAATATTAAGATCCCTTTGAGCCTGGGTGGCGGACCGTAGGATGATCAGACGGGTTCTCCGGGATATCCTAGGACAACACTGGATTCTCCACGTGCCCAAACAAGCAATCCACCCAGATGTGTATTAAAGTTTCCACCTTAAGTTGAACCATTAATTAAGAATCTCACATCTGTCATGGATACACTCAAACCCAATCCACGTCTACGAGCATAGCATAGCAATATAAGCATAACGTAGAAGTAACTCCCAGGGTTTGATAATAAACAGGACAATAGGTTCTACCTCATCAACTACTTCCCAAACCCACAAGTTAAGAGATCCTACTCATGCAATGTGTGAGGGTTGTATCTAATGCATGAAAACTGGGTAATAAAGGGGTATGATCAATGTGTTACTTGCCTTGCTGACGATCCGCAAAACCTAGGGACTCGTAGTAGCACGCTTTGCACTCCGGGAATTCTATCGCAAACAAACAATAGCATACATAAGCAATCAATCAAAGATGCACGGGTAAAACTCAAATAAGAAGATCTAACCAGAAAGTTCAAATTAAGAACTCCGGTTTGCAAAAAGAATCAAATCAGACGGAGCAACGAAACTCAAACTGCGAAAGAAACAAGATCCGATTACTAATCTGAACTAAAGTCAAATTTTACAGTACCAAAATCTTGTTCAAGTTGGTTAAACAGAAAGAGGGTTTCGAGACGAAGATCTAGGCGCTTGAATCGCCTGATTCCGATAAATGAGCGAAAAGATAAACTTAAACGAAAATCGGATCAGTAATCGCGATCGAAAATAATCGCGAAAAACCCGAGAAAAAGAAAAACGGACGAACAGGCTAACGAACGAACGTTCGTTGTCTGTGACTAACGGGCGAAAACCGTTCGTTAAAACGAACGTACGGTTGAACGTCCGCTAAATAAACTAAACCGAGAAAACCGATGAACCGATCAAAAAAACGCAACTAGGTTTTTTTTTAAACCGACAATTTTTACCTAAACCAAAAAAAACGAACGGCGAGATTTGCGAACTCCGGCGCGGCTCCGGCGGCTTCCGGCGAGCGGGGCGGCGGCGCGGGCGACGGCGGGGTGGCGCGGGTGGTGCGGCGGCGAGGCGGGCGGCGCTAGGCGGCTCGGCGGCGGGGGCTGCGGTGGCGGGGTGGGGTGGCGATGTGGGGGCGGGGGTGGCGGCTTTTAAGGAGGGGAGGGAGGCGGTGGCGGCGTGTCCGGGACGGACACGTCCTGGCGGCGGCGCTGCTCGGGAGTCCTCTCCTGAGCCGGTGCGGGGAGGCGTGCGGATGGGCCGGCTGGGCCTCGGCCCAGTGCGGTCCGGCGGGAACTTTCTTTTAACATATTCCGCCGAAATAAAATCCTAGAAATATAAATAAAAAATCTAAAAATACCAAAACAAGTTTTCACCGTCTAAATAAAATATTTAGAACAGGGTGAACATTTTCTTGGCCTAAAATGCAATTTTGAAAAATGCACCTTGTTTCTAATTCAAATAAAATTTCAATAAAAACCCAATAAAAAAAATATTAATCTGATTTTAATATTTTTCCTCCAATATTTCATTTATTTTGGAGAAGTCATATTATCTCCTCTCTTATTATTTTTTATGAAATATTTTGGAGAGAAAATAAATAAACCAAAGTGATCCTTGTTTCGATATTTGATAAAAGTCAAATATGAAAAACATGAAATCCCCAACTCTCTCTCCGAGGGTCCTTGAGTTGCTTAGAATTTCGAGGATCGCGAAACGAAATGCAACAAAATATGATATGCATGAATGACCTATGTATAACATTCCAAATTGAAAATTCGGGATGTTACAAACCTACCCCCCTTAAGATGAATCTCGCCCTCGAGATTCGGGTTGGCTAGAAAATAGGTGTGGGTGGTCTTTGCGAAGATCATCCTCTCCTTCCCAGATTGCTTCATCCTCGGTATGGTGGCTCCACTGAACGTTGCAAAACTTGATAACCTTACTACGAGTAACTCGGCTGGCAAACTCAAGAATTTTGACTGGTTTCTCTTCATAGGTCAAATCACTGTCCAACTGAATTGCCTCCAGGGGTACTGTATCTCTCAGCAATATATCGGCCATCTCAGCATGACACTTCTTCAACTGGGAAACGTGAAACACATCATGAACTCCTGACAGTCCTTCGGGTAACTCCAACTTGTAGGCAACCTCTCCCATGCGTTCCAAAACACGGTATGGTCCCACAAATCTCGGGGCTAACTTTCCCTTAACTCCAAAACGTTTAACACCTCGCAAGGGTGAAACTCGCAGATACGATATGTGTCCGATTTCATAGACTACCTCCTTGTGTTTTGAATCTGCATAACTCTTCTGCCTTGACTGGGCTACCTTCAGTCTATCTCGAATCAATTTAACCTTCTCTTCAGATTCCTTAATCAAGTCCGGTCCAAACAACTGGCGGTCTCCAACTTCATCCCACATCAACGGTGTTCGGCATCTTCTCCCATACAAGGCTTCAAACGGTGCCATCTTCAAACTGTCCTGGAAACTGTTGTTGTATGAGAACTCCGCGTAGGGAAAGTTGTCATCCCAACTAGATCCGTAGTCTAGTGCACAGGCTCTCAACATGTCCTCCAGAATCTGATTGACTCTCTCAGTCTGTCCATCTGTCTGTGGGTGAAAAGTTGTACTGAACTCCAGTCTGGTACCCAAGGTCTGGTGCAACTGATGCCAAAATTTTGAAGTAAACTGCGTTCCTCTATCTGATACGATGGTCCTCGGAAATCCATGCAGACATACGATCCTGGTCATGTATACCTTGGCCAACTTCGCACTTGTATACGTGGTTTTCACTAGGATAAAGTGAGCCACTTTGGTCAAGCGATCAACTACAACCCATATAGAATCATATCCTGATTTGGTCCTGGGCAATCCGGTGATAAAATCCATGCCAAGCTTATCCCACTTCCATTCGGGTATTGGCATAGGCTGTAGCAATCCTGCTGGCTTCTGATGTTCTGCCTTCACTCTCTGGCATACATCACATACGGCTACATACTCGGAAATATCCTTCTTCATACCAGTCCACCAGAAATGCTACTTCAAATCCAAATACATCTTGGTGTTTCCGGGGTGTATCGAGTATGGCGAGTCATGAGCTTCCTGTAGAATCAACCTTCTGAGCTCCGCATTATTGGGCACATATATACGGTCCTCAAACCATAAGGTGTCGTGCTCATCCTCACGAAATCCTTTGGCTTTCCCTTCACTCATCTTCTCTTTTATCTCAGCAATCTCCCTGTCGTCCTTTTGAACTTCTCGAATCTTTTCCAATAGTGTTGACTGAACCTCCAATGTTGCCACAAAACCTTTAGGAACTATCTCCAATCGAAGTTCCCTGAGATCCTCGGCTAACTCCTTTGGCATCCCTCCGCTTACGAGGGTGTTAACATAACTCTTACGGCTCAAAGCGTCTGCTACGACATTGGCCTTTCCTGGATGATAATGCAGCTTCATATCATAATCCTTTATGAGCTCCAACCATCTCCTCTTCCTGAGGTTAAGCTCCTTCTGTGTGAAGATGTGCTTCAAACTCTTGTGATCCGTGTATACATCGCAACGGTTTCCAATGAGAAAATGTCTGCAGGTCTTGAGCGCATGCACTACGGCTGTTAACTCCAAATCATGCGTGGCATAATTTAACTCATGCGGTTTCAGTTGTCGTGAGGCATACGAAACAACTCTTCCGTCTTGCATCAGTACTCCTCCAAGTCCTAAGCGTGAAGCATCGCAATACACTTGGAAGTCCTTGCGTATATCCGGAAGAATCAGCACTGGGGCTGTAGTCAAACATTTCTTCAACTCCTGAAAACTTGCTTCACATTCATCAGTCCAGTGGAACTTAGTGTCCTTCTTCAACAATGCTGTCATAGGCTTTGCAATCTGAGAGAAATTCTCAATAAATCTCCGATAATATCCCGCGAGTCCAAGAAAACTGCGGATCTCTCCAACTGAGGTGGGTGCCAACCACTCAGTGACTGACTGAACCTTGGTAGGGTCCACTGCTATACCTTCTCCTAATATAACATGTCCAAGAAATCCAACTTCCTTCAACCAAAACTCACATTTGCTGAACTTGGCATACAACTGATGTTCCCTGAGCTTCTCCAGAACCATACGTAGATGCTCCTTGTGCTCCTCTTCATTCTTCGAGTATACCAAGATATCATCAACGAACACCACAACAAACTTATCCAAGAACTCCATGAACACCTGGTTCATCATACTCATGAAATAGGCAGGGGCATTAGTCAGTCCAAAAGACATGACCGTATACTCATGCAGCTCGTACCTTGTGGTGAAAGCTATCTTAGGTATATCCTTCTCTCGAATCTTCAGCTGGTGATATCCTGATCGCAGATCGATCTTCGAAAACACTTTAGCTCCTGTCAACTGGTCAAATAAATCATTGATCATCGGCAGTGGGTACTTGTTCTTGATCGTCACTTCATTCAACGCATGATAATCAACCACTATTCTTAACGATCCATCCTTCTTCTCAACCAAGAGCACTGGTGCTCCCCATGGTGATGAACTTCGTCGGATGTAACCTTTCTCCAACAACTCCTTAATCTGCTTCTTGATCTCTTCTAGATCAGTTGCGGGCATCCGGTAGGGTCTCTTTGATATTGGCCCGGTGCCTGGCAATAGCTCTATCAAAAACTCGATGTCTCGATCTAGAGGCATGCCTCGCAACTCCTATGGAAAAACATCTGGGTAATCCTTCACTATAGGCACTTCCTCCGGAACAACTCCCGTGAGGGAATTTACATGGATCCTCCTAGGCGCATGCCTGGATACATACTTGATCCTTTTCCCTCCGGGGTGGTGAGCAAAATTGACTTACTCGCGCAATCGATGTTTCCCCTATACATCGATAGCCAATCCATTCCCAGTATCACATCCAATCCTTGTGACTCCAAAATTATCAGGTCTGAGGGGAAAACATGGCTTCCAATGGTCAATGGCATCTGAAAGCATCCTTGGCTTGCCATATACTCCGCTCCTGGTGAACTTACTAACATGGGTGTCCTGAGTACTTTAGTGGGCAGTTTATACTTATCCACGAATCCCCTTGATATGTATGAATGCGATGCACCAGTATTAAAAAGAATGATTGCAGTAAATGACTTAACCAAAAACTTACCGATAACGGCATCAGGCTGCTCCTCAACCTCCTCCACATTCACGTGGTTCACTTGTCCCCTGTTGAAAGGGTTGGGCTTCTTCCCAGCGCTTCCATTGCCATTCCCATTCTTCGCTTCAGGGCACTCAGTGGCGTAGTGTCCAGTCTTCTCGCAATTGAAATAAGTAATGTGACTTAGGTCCTTCTTGGCGAGTGTGGCTAGGTTAGAGCGGTTCTGATTACTACCTGCTCCGTTCCCGTTTCCATTCTTGGGGCCACTGTGGTTATGAGAACTCCCTCCATTGTGTGTGTGACCTCCATGGTTATGGACAAGTCCTCCCGAGTTCGGGGTTAAACGAGGCTTTTGCTGAGCTCCTGAGTTGTACCTTCCTTGTCCATACTTCCTTTTGCGGCTCTCAATCTGCTGCTGCTTCCCTTCAATCATAAGAGCCTTGTCTACCATCTCCTGGTAGTTGTTGAATGTTGCCACCATCAACTGCATGCTCATCTCATCATTCAGCCCTTCCATAAACTTCTCCTGCTTTGCGGCATCTGTGGCCACATCATCAGGGGCATAACGAGATAGCTTACTAAATTCATCCACGTACTGCCCCACAGTACGGTTCCCTTGGCGTAAGTTGCGAAACTCACGCTTCTTCATGCTCATAGCTCCAGTTGAGACGTGGGCTGTGCGGAATGCTTGCTGAAACTAATCCCAAGTAACATTGGCTATGGGAAATGTGGCTGTGTAATTCTCCCACCAGGAGGTTGCTGGTCCGTCCAACTGATGTGCGGCAAAACGCACCTTCTCTGCATCAGTGCAACCAGCGGAGGTCAACTCCCTTCCAATCCGGCGTAGCCAGTCATCCGCAACTATTGGCTTGGTGCTACTGGAAAACACAGGCGGCTGTAACCACAGAAAATGAGCTAAGTTGTCAACTGGTGGTGGTGGCGGAGGGTTGTTATTGTTGTTTTTGTTGTTGTTGTTGTTGTTGTTGTTGTTGTTGCCTTGGTTCTGGACTAATATCTGCATCAAGGCATTCTGCTGCTGGATCAACTGGGTGATCTCCGGTGGAAAGACAAATCCGGTGTCACGTCTCGGAGGCATCTGATGGGTTTAGAGGGGAGAGATTAGAATAGAAAAAGAGGTCTAGTGAGAAAACACTACCCATATGCACATGAGACAAACACAATCATGTCACTCAATCAATCAAGCAAGGGCATACAAACGGTCTAGAAAATCGTAACAAGTGCTCAAACTACTACTATATACATGGGGGAATACTACTAATCACTTGGGGGTCATCTAGAAATTTTGATCGGTGGAAGACTCCATGATGTCTGCTCTAGCTTCGTCTTCAAAGTCATCATCACTGTCGTCGGGGTCGGAATCGGTGTCGTCGATGATGATGTAGTTCTCCGGACAAGTGGAATCGTCGTCTTCTCCTCCTGACGCGGGGTCTCCCATGAATACTCCGATCTTGTTTATCAGGTCATCGTTCTTCTCCAATAGTGTTGCGATTTCTTCTTCATATCCATCGCGTGTAGACTTGAGTTCCTCTTCAAGCTCGGCGATCCTTATCTTCGCCTTCTCCAAATCCATCATGTCTGCGCACATCTGGTTTTCCTAGCGTCGAATGTGCTGGTTTAACTCCTGGATGAAAGCTGCAATGGACCTGTCCTTCCTGGTGCTGACTATCTCCCATTGCTCATCTCGGCGCCCACATATCTGGTAGATGGTGTCTTGAGGTCCTTGTGGTAAACTTCGCCCATGCGTCCCACGGTGATGTGAGCTGTCGTGCTCTTTCCTAGACTCCAGGTTGGTGCATCAAAGGAAAACTCTATGGGCTCGGTGACTGGCGTGAACGTCCTTCCTGGAAATTGAACTCGAATCATCCAGCGCTCCTCTTCTAGTAATGTGGCGTTGTAGGTCCCGGTGCAGCTTGGTATTCCAATGTTCAGGTATCTAGTGACTTCCTTCAAGTGTCGTCCAAAGGGTGTGTCTTCATCCGGTTGTGCAAACTTGTTCCTCGAATCCGCCATCCTAGAGAGTAGAAAATGGAGAGGAATCAAAAATGAGTAGAGAAGAGTGACCTATGGCTTAACTTAGTGGTCGTGTCCTACACTCAGCGTGTGCTCTGATACCATCTTGTAGCGACCCGACCTCAAACCCTGGATCGGTAATGCTGACACACACAGTACTCGAAGGATTTATAACAGAGTAGCAATCACACACTTATTACATCGAATGTCTCAAAAGAGAACTTATTACAATAAATATGGCTTAAGGCCATCTAATACGATAACAGCGGAAGGCTTGGAAGATAAAGTGAGTCCATCAACTCCAACGACATAGCTCAGTTGCACGGCAATAACCTAGCGAACCTTACTCCTCGTCTGAAAAGTCTGCAACATGATACGTTGCAGCCCGAAAATGGGTCAGCACATGGAATATGTTGGCAATGTAACACAGTAGAGCAATGAACAGAATAATGCTATCACTATATGCAAATATGGCTGGTGGAGGCTCTATGGTTATAAGGTCTTTGCGAAAAGCCAATTTTTCCCTACAACAAAGGGATAAGTTTTATTTTAACTATCATGGTAGTTGAAACATCATTGAGAAGGTTCCTCCACCTCAATCCCAATTAAAGTAAATTCATTAACCCAGCCAAATTTAAATTAGAGTGATGAGATACAATAGGATAATCCAAGTACCAGATACTCAAGATGTCCATAACCGGGGACATGGCTAACCATCATTAGATTGTACACTCTGCAGAGGTTTGCGCACTTTTCCCAACAAGACTCAATCTCCTCCGTTGGATTTCTCGCATTACATGATGTTTGAGAAACGGATGACCGAGACACGGTCTTTTGGAAGCATTAACTCTTTACACTGGGTGGACAGTTACACCTAATTTCCCTCTACATCTGCTAGCCCACCACTGAAAGAGGTCACACAACTTACTCAAACTATGCCAGAGCCCGTAATGGCTTGTGGTTGCACATGGAAGTTTCTAGCATGAATAATCTTAAGATCCCTTTGATCCTGGGTAGCGGACCGTAGGATGATCACACGGGTTCTCCAGGATATCCTAGGACAACACTGGATTCTCCAAGTGCCCAAACAAGCAATCCACCCAGATGTGTATTAAAGTTTCCACCTTAAGTTGAACCATTAATTAACAATCTCACATCTGTCATGGATACACTCAAACCCAATCCACGTCTACGAGCATAGCATAGCAATATAAGCATAACGTAGAAGTAACTCCCAGGGTTTGATAATAAATAGGACAATAGGTTCTACCTCATCAACTACTTCCCAAACCCAAAAGTTAAGAGATCCTACTCATACAATGTGTGAGGGTTGTATCTAATGCATAAAAACTGGGTAAAAAGGGGTATGATCAATGTCTTACTTGCCTTGCTGACGATCCGTAAAACCTAGGGACTCGTAGTAGCACGCTTCGCACTCCGGGAATTCTATCACAAAAAAACAATAGCATACATAAGCAATCAATCAAAGATGCACGGGTAAAACTCAAATAAGAAGATCTAACTAGAAAGTTCAAATTAAGAACTCCGGTTTGCAAAAAGAATCAAATCAGACGGAGCAACGAAACTCAAACTGCGAAAGAAACAAGATCCGATTACTAATCTGAACTAAAGTCAAATTTTACATTACCAAAATCTTGTTCAAGTTGCTTAAACAAAAAGAGGGTTTCGAGACGAAGATCTAGGCGCTTGAATCGCCTGATTCCGATAAACGAGCGAAAAGATAAACTAAAATGGAAATCGGATCAGAAATCGCTATCAAAAATAATCGCGAAAAACCCGAGAAAAAGAAAAACGGACGAACAGGCTAACGAACGAACGATCGTTGTCTATGACTAACGGGCGAAAACCGTTCGTTAAAACGAACGTACGGTTGAACGTCCGCTAAATAAACTAAACCGAGAAAACCAACGAACCGATCAAAAAAACGTAACTAGGTTTTTTTAAACGACGGTTTTTACCTAAACCGAAAAAAATGAACGGCGAGATTTGCGAACTACGGCACGGCTCCGGCGGCTTCCGGCGAGCGGGGCGGCGGCGCGGGCGACGGCGGGGTGGCGCGTGTGGTGCCGCGGTGAGGCGGCGAGGCGGGCGGCGCTAGGCGGCTCGGCGGCGGCGGCTGCTGCTGCGGGCTGCGGTGGCGGGGTGGGGTGGCGAAGTGGGGGCGGGGGTGGCGGCTTTTAAGAAGGGGAGGGCGGCGGTGGCTTGCGGGAGGGGGCGGTGGTGGCGTGTCCGGGACGGACACGTCCTGGCGGCGGCGGCGCTGCTTGGGAGTCCTCTCCCGAGCCGGTGCGGGGAGGCGCGCGGCTGGGCCGGCTGGGCCTCGGTCCAGTGCGGTCCGGCGGGGTTTTTTTTAACATATCCCGCCGAAATAAAATCCTAGAAAAATAAATAAATAATCTAAAAATACCAAAACAAAGTTTCATCGTCTAAATAAAATATTTAGAACATGGTTAACATTTTCTTGGCCTAAAATGCAATTTTGAAAAATGCACCTTTTTTCTAATTCAAATAAAATTCCAATAAAAACCCAATAAAAAATATTAATCTGATTTTAATATTTTTCCTCCAATATTTCATTTATTTTGGAGAAGTCATATTATCTCCTCTCTTATATTTTTTTATGAAATATTTTGGAGAGAAAATAAATAAACCAAAGTGATCCTTGTTTCGATATTTGATAAAAGTCAAATATGAAAAACATGAAATCCCCAACTCTCTCCGAGGGTCCTTGAGTTGCTTAGAATTTCGAGGGTCGCAAAACGAAATGCAACAAAATATGATATGCATGAATGACCTATGTATAACATTCCAAATTGAAAATTTGGGATGTTACAGAAACTTAACAATATTTGATTTAACGAGCTAGTCAAGTAGAGGCATACTAGTGACATTCTATTTGTCTATGTATTCACACATGTACTAAGTTTCCGGTTAATTCAATTCTCGCATGAATAATAAACATTTATCATGATATGAGGAAATATAAATAACAACTTTATTATTGCCTCTAGGGCATATTTGCTCCAACAATGGCATACCGAAAGAGCTCTGACTAGTAAAAAAGTTAATTCGGTTGAAGAAATTTCTTCTTTGAGTGATAAAGTTGATGCTCTTATGAAATTAGTTGCTAGTAAAAGTGCTCCTATTGAATTTAATTATATGCCTTTGTCTACTTTGATTGAGCAAAATAGTGATGCCATTGATGTGAATTTTATTTCTCGCAATAATTTCAACAACAATGCTTATAGAGGAAATTTTAATCCTAGGCCATTTGCTAGTAATTCCTCTAATAATTATGGTAATTCCTATGGAAATCAACCTTACAATAATAATAGGAATACCTCTGATCTTGAGAATAATATTAAAGAATTTATCAGCACGCAAAAAGTTTTCAACACTTCCATAGAAGAAAAGATGAATAAGATTGATGATTTGTCTAGAAGTGTTGATAGAATTTCTCATGATGTGGAAAATCTCAAGACGAATTTTTTTGTGCCTAAAGTTGATGAATCAATTAAAGCTCTTTATGTTTCTAGGGATGAAAGTAATAAAAGAACTGCTATGCTTAGATCTAAAAGAGAATTTTTAGAAAAAGCTTTTTCTAATGATTATTCTTGCAAAAATTATGAAGATCTTAAAATGATTGGTGTTTCTTCTATTGATTCCTTGTTTAGTAAAGTTAAGAATGATGAAAAAGGGACCGGAGAAGAGTCAACTTTAGGTAGAAGGCGTCCCAATATTTCGGAGGGTGAAAATCTTGTTGAGAAAATTGATAAAAGTGGGTTTGAAGAGGTCAAAACTTTAGCTAGTGATGCACCCACTATTTTGGATTACAAAGATTTTAATTATGATAGTTTCTCTTTGATTGATTGTATTTCTTTGTTGCAATCCATGTTTAATTCACCCCATGCTTATTAACAAAACAAAACTTTTCCTAAACATATTGCTGATGCTATGATGAAAGCTTTGGAAGATAAATTGGAATTATAAGTTTCAATTCCTAGAAAATTGCATGATGAGTGGGAAACTACTATCAAAGTCAAGATTAAAAATTATGAGTTTTTTGCTTTGTGTGAATTGGGTGCCAGTGTTTCTACAATTCTGAAATCTTTATGTGATGTGCTTGGTCTTACCAATCTTGAAGAATGTTCTTTAAATTTGCACTTGGCGGATTCCACTATTAAAAAGCCTATGGGAAGAATTAATGATGTTCTTATTCTTGCAAATAGGAACTATGTGCCCATAGATTTTTATTGTTCTTGATATTGATTGCAATCCGTCTTGCCCAATTATTCTTGGAAGACCGTTTTTACGCACTATCGGTGCCGTGATTGATATGAAAGAAGGCAATATCAAGTTCCAATTTCCTTTGAGAAAGGATATGGAACACTTTCCTAGAACAAAAATCAGGCCACCTTATGAATCAATCATGAGGGCATGCTATGGATCTCGAACCAAGGATGACAAACTTAGATCCTTGCCTTACGCATAGCTAAGGGCGTAAAACTATAGCGCTTGTTGGGAGGCAACCCAATGAATAAAATTTATTTTTGCTTTTTGCTTTCTGTTCTTGACTGTTTACACAATTATGATACTGGTATGAATGTGTTTTTTGTGTTTTAATAAGTGTTTGTTCCATGTAAAGCCATTAGGATCTTCTTGGGTGATAGTTGTTTGATCTTGCTGAAAAAGACAGAAACTTTATGCTCACGAAAATAATTTTCATAAATCACAGAAAAGAGCTTTTGCCCTTATTCTTTTTAAGAGGATTAATATACAAATTACCCTGGTCATCCTAATTTTGTACAATTTTTGGAGTTACAGAAGTATTCGCTAAAGTCAGATTACTACAGACTGTTCTGTTTTGACAGATTCTGTTTTCTTTGTGTTGTGTGCTTATTTTGATGGCTCTATGGTTTTCTTTGATGAGTTTTTGCCATAGAAAAGTTGTAATACATTAGATATAATATGAAAACAAAATATGAATTGGTTTAATACAGCACTTATAGTAGTGGTTTGCTTTCTAATACTAACGGATCTCACAAAGGTTCTGTTGAGTTTTGTGTGATTGAAGTTTTCAAGTTTTGGGTTATCTTACGATGGATGAAGGAAGGATGTAAGAGCCTAAGCTTGGGGATGCCCCGGAATCCCAAGCTATCATCCAAGAATGAGCAACCAACTAAGCTTGGGGACGCCCCCGAGTGGCATCCCCACTTTCTTCCAACAACTATCTGTATTTTACTCGAGGCTATATTTTTATTCGTCACTTGATATGTGTTTTGCTTGGAGCGTCTTGTATGATATGTGTCTTTGCTTACTTTATTTTGTGTTTTAAGTTATCAATCCTTGCTGGACACACCTATTTGAGAGAGCCAAAAGTATATCATGACTTGTTAGAATTGCTCTCTATGCTTCACTTAGATCTTTTATGAGCTAGGACTTGCTCTAGTGCTTCATTTATATCTTTTTGAGCACGGTGTGCTTTGTTATTTTTGAAGAAATGCTCTCTTGCTTCACTCAGATTTATTTGAGAGTTAGTAAAAGTTTGAAGAAATTCTCTCTTGCTTCACTTAAATTATTTTGAGAGAAAGAAAATTTGTTATGCTCATGATCTTCACTTATATTTGTTTGAGCTTATGAAAAGCAACTCATGAAAATTAGTCCCAAAGTGATAGATATCCAAGAAGGATAAAGTAAAAAGTTGTGATGAAGATCATTGGACAAAATAAAATTGATTCTTAGTAATAGTTTTGAGATATGATGATGTGATATGTGAGTCATGATGAGTAATTGTGCTCTAGTAAGAATATTGGTGTTAAGGTTTGTGATTCCCTATGCATGCACGAAAGTTAATAATCATGCAATGAAAATTATATCCTACTTGTGGTGCATATTCGGTGTTAATTATGCTTAATGCTTGCTTATCAGATTATTCGTTTCTTGGTTGGTCGCTTCTCAATCTTTTTGCTAGCCTTCAATTTGCACCAAGTATGACCTCTACTGGTGCATCCAAAATCCTTTAAACCAGTTTTGCCACATGAGTCCACTATATCTACCTATATGCGGCATTCTTTTGCCGTTCTAAGCAAATTTGCATGTGCCATCTCTAATTTTCAAAATAAACTTCTCTTTTGTGTGTTTGTTTCGCTCGCGGAACGGTAACGGGTGGCTAATATTTTCCATGCTGGATGTGTTATCCTCACGATGTGTGTTTATTCACTTGTGATTGCACGAGAGTATGGCAAAGGTTTTAGGGATGCCCAATCCTGAAATGGAAAAATGAATTTACTTTATGTTTTGAATAATAAATTCCTTGGAAAGTGTTGGTATGGAAGGCACTCGTGGATACGGCTAGCCATGGAAAGTGAAAGAATGGTGGAAAAAGGAATGAACTTTATTTTCTGTTTGGGAACCGCCTATGGCATATCTAGCATGGAAAGTGTTCGTAGCTCTACGTCGTTTTCGTTGGTGGGATGGATACACCTCCCAAAATATTTTTATCTCGAATTTTTCGCTTTGAGCTCTAGCACCTCTACAAATCCCTACTTCCCTCTGTGAATGGCCTTTCTTTTACTAAATGCAATTTTTATTTTGAATTTGAGTCTCCATCTTCTCTTACAAAAGCACAAACTAGGAGGCAATATGATCGTGCTCAAGTATTAGGTGTAGTTAATATTCGAGTGTGTTTCATGAATGGATCAATGTTTGAGCATGATGGGCAAGGGATAACTTGTTTTAGCATTGTTATTTTGAAAGACATGGTTGCTTGTTAATATGCTTGAGTATCTAAATTATTATGTCAAAACTAGACTATTGCTTTGAGTCACATAAAAGTCCAAATGTCCATGCTATAAAGAAAAGAATATGATGAATTGATGAACAGCACTCCACATCAAAAATTCTGTTTTTATCACTTACCTACTCGAGGACAAGTAGGAGTTAAGCTTGGGGATGCTGATACGTCTCCAACGTATCTATAATTTTTTATTGTTCCATGTTGTTTTATTATCAATCTTGGATGTTTTATAATCATTTTCTAGTCATTTTATATCATTTTTTGGTACAAACCTATTGACATAGTGCCAAGTGCTAGTTGCTATTTTTTCCTTGTTTTTTACATCGCAGGAAATCAATATCAAACGGAGTCCAAATGCCACGAAACTCCATGATGATTTTTTTATGGGCCAGAAGGAAGCATATGGGCCTTGGTTGCACCTGGTGGCTTGTGCCCACCTCGGTTGCCCCCCGGACCGCCTCTTTGCTCTATAAATACCGCAAAAATACCAGAACCCTAGAAGCGTCGACGAAATATTCATCCAGCCGCCGCAGAGTCCAGAACCACTAGATCCAATCTAGCCATCATCACGGAGGGGTTCACCACTTCCATTGGTGCCTCTCCGATGATGCGTGAGTAGTTCCTTGTAGACCTTCGGGTCCGTAATTAGTAGCTAGATGGCTCTCTCTCTCTCTCTCTCTCTCTCTCTCTCTCTCTCTCTCTCTCGCTGAATTCTCAATACAATGGTCTCTTGGAGATCCATATGATGTAACTCTTTTTGCGGTGTGTTTGTTGGGATCCGATGAACTTCGAGTTTATGATCAGTTATATCTTTTTATATCCATGAAAGTTATTTGAGTTTCTTTGATCTCTATATGCATGATCTCTTATAGCCTCGTATTTCTTCTCCGATATTTGGGTTTTGTCGTGGTTTTGTCACGGCAGATGTCCTAGAGAAAGGACTTAGTCGTGGAGCCATCGCTACGAGTTAGCTTAAAGGGGTTAAAGCGGACAAGGGACGCAAGAGAGTTTCATACTAGTTCGGCCCCTTACGATGAAGGTAAAAGCCTACGTCTAGTTGTGATGGAATTGATGGGGTTTCGATGACCAGGGAGCGAATATGCTTTGCCTGAGTCTCGAGTTGTTGTCTGTTGTCCCTGAACCGCCGCCAGGTCGTCCCCTTATATACATGGGTTGACGCCTGTCGGTTTACAGAATCCCGAGGCCGGCTCATAGTCGTGTCCGACTCGGTCTCTGCTAATTCTACCTTACAATATAATTTTACATATCAATGCCGGTTTATGTCTATGGCCTTAAACCAGCTTTGGGCATGGGCCTCCATAAAGCATCACCGTCTGTCTTCATGGGCTTCAGATACAGATGAACTACTTATGGGGTTAACCCGGCCTCTCCTGGCCGGTTTACGCCCAGTGGTAATATCCCCAACATTAGGCCCCAGATTGATTTGAACTGGTTCATGTCAATCATCAATACTTAACAAAATTTCTTCTTCAACATCTTCACACAATCTTGTAAACCGCCATGACATCATCTTTTAGGATCATGGTAAACCGCCGTGACATCACCTGTCATTAACGAGCCTCCGATAATCAAGGCGACAACATCGCCTCATATCCAAAAATTCGGCCCCTCGATTTTCGCGTCTGTCGTTTATCTCCCTTATAAATAGGGCCAGGGGGTCTTTCAATTTTCCCCCTCGTGCCTCTTCTCTTCATCATCATCCTCGCGACGCCCGACCCTTCAACCTCGGCCGCCGCTGTCTACCTTCGACTGCTACACCAACCTTGGCCGCTGCATCGACCTGAACGTACCAGAGCTCCTCCGCGCGTCGCCGCTACTCAACAACCTCCGTAAGTCTCCCCTTTCTCTTACCATAGATCTGCACTTAGGGTTCCTGTCGTTCATCAGTGTTCGTCACCGCCCTTCTTTTTCCTTATTTATATCCATGGATTAGATCCAAAAACCACATAGACCTCGCGCGGTAGTAGTTTAAACCACATAGATCTCACGCGGTAGTAGTTTCAGCACCTGTTTGATATCCAACTCATCTCAACTTAGTGAACTTTTAGTACGCTGGAATTTAGGTCAGAATATATTTTGTTTTTCCTATGCACGGTAGATCTGAAATTACCATAGCAAGATGTGAAACTTGTTTCTTCCTTCTCTTACACACTTTGAATACCAGATTGGCCGGTTTAACTTCACAGAAAAATGATGACCCGGTAGATACCATTAGTCCCCTGTTGAACCGTCAATGTATTATATTGTTTCCATCATCAGACTCTGGTTTACGGATAACTCAATCCGGTTTATCAATATGCTTGTATCCTCATATCGTTGTATAGCTGTCCACTGTAAATCTTAAACCGGCAATAATCATGTTTCAGATTTCCCTTGTCATGGCCAAGCAAGTCTATGAATGCAATTGGGCTCCTTCTCGAGTAACCGAGGAGCAGTTAAACAACCTTGTTAAAACGGGCGCTTTAGCCAAGAAAGATGTCATCCACTGGAGGGTCCCTGGCCCGGAAAATCCTCCTACACTCAAGGATGGAGAGGTAGTCGTGTTTGCTGATCATCTCGGACGAGGTTTTAGTCCTCCCGGTTCAAAAAATTTCCGGGATGTACTGGCTAGTTTTCAACTGCGCCCTCAAGACATCGGTCCCAACTCTGTAACCAACATCTGCCACTTCCAAGTCTTTTGTGAAGTTTATCTACAAGAGGAACCTTCAGTCGAACTGTTTAGGGATTTCTTTCACTTAAACCGTTGCACAGAGTTCTCAGATGGACCCAATACGGAATTGGGCGGAATGGCGGTTCAGAAAAGGAAGGAAGTCACCTTCCCTCATCCCAAACTCCACAGTCACCCCAAAGAGTGGAACCAGACTTGGTTTTACTGCATGGATACATCTCCATCTGATGAAAATTCTTTGCCGGGTTACCGCCCTGAACGCCTTAGCAACACACATCCTTTTCCTCAGAGGTTGACAGCAAGAGAACAGGCCAAATATGCTCCCCAATTATCAAAGCTTAGAGCCTTCATGGCGAACGGTTTGACAGGAGTTGATCTTGCTCGTTGCTGGATAAGCTGGAGCATTCTACCCTTACGTCGGCGCCCCGGTTTGATGTGTGAGTACACGGGGAGTTTGAAGGATGCTCAGCGGCATATTGACATTCAGCTTACAGATGAAGAAGTCACTGAGGCTGTAAAGAAAATACCGAACGAATCGGAGGCCGTCTGTGCCCAAACCGGACTACTCCCTTTCTGCACCTTCAACAAACCACCAGCTGTAAGAATCATATAATCCTTTGTATCTGAATTTGCTTCTATCCAAATATTCTCTGAAAGTGTGATTATTTTCTGACAGGGTGATGATCCGTTCTGGAACAAGAAACCATCACAAGACAAACCGGCGAAGCCGCAAGACAAACCGGTCAAGCCAGTTCGTCCAAAGACCAAGGTTGTTAAGAAACCTGCCAAGAGAAGGACCACTGCATCCTCCGATCTACCAGCTGATGACGATGTGCGTAATCTGGAACCAGAGGTAGAACTTGACTCTCTTGGTTCATTTTTCGTACATCTCATTGACAATGATTATTATCAGGATGACGCTAAAGGCAGTCACGCTGAGGACGTAGAGGTAACCATTCTTTCCTCCGATTCAGATCCTCTGCCAACATCAAAAATCCGTCAAGCAATCCGGAAAGTAAAATTTTCTCACCCTCTTGCTTACTTGGACCAAAACTTTCTTTTGAAGACGCAGCAGCACGAAGCTCGCCGTACAACCCGGCACAGCGGCCAGGTAGTTACCTCCGCCGGTTTACCGAACAGTCCGGTTCGGAAACGCCGATCAGAGGTCTCTTATCCCATTGATACTTCATGCCCAAAAGCAGGTTGTTTTCGCTAGCCTCTCAGCCCGTCTGATTCAAATTATCAAGGTACTTCTCACTCATCCTCTGGCGAGTCCTCGGCCACACAGCTTCCACCCCTCAAAACAGTTCCTGGGTGAGCTATGCACATGTCTTTATTCTTGATGTGTTATCTTTACATACTGTACTGATCCTTATGTCTATCTTTTCTCAGCGCCAAGCCAAGACCCAGCAAGAAAGCTCGTTTAAACAAACCGGCTGATGATAATGTAGCTGCTGAACCGGAGACAACTCCATATCTGGAAGAAACCGACGCTGACGCCATGCTTCACGATCCGCCGCTTCAAGACCATGATTTCCTTGCTGAACAAGTGCAAGTTGACACTACAAGCCATGCAGACCGGCCAACCAGCCCTATCCAAACTGATGACAAAACGGTCAGTCCAGCTAAGGACACTGATAAACCGCCAACTCCGGTGAAGGCTGCTGATGAACAAGATGATGACATTATGATTACTGGTACTGGCCACACCACTCCTGGCAATCCTGTAGCTTTGTCAAAGCATACTGCCAAGGATGATCTCTTTGCTATCAGCAAAGGCAAATGGAATGCCGATTTATCAAGCTACACCCATCTCAATGCTCAAGATATTCACTCTGGCTTCTTGAACCGTCTGTATACCAGCCGTGATTATGAAGCTAGTTTGGTAAACTTGATGAAGGAGCGATATGAGGTAACTACTGTTTTTCTCTTTTGTCCAATTGCAGTTTATCAACTCCTAGTAGCCCCCAAGTGACGGTTTATGATGCCAATCTAAACCGGGACTTTTGTCATAACTTAACTTTCCATATTTAGCATCCAGGGACCGGATTACCTTTTTAAGATGAACCGGTTCCTTAAAATTTGCCATAGTGCTCTTTCGCCGGTATAGCCCCCAAGGGCCGGTTTAACTTTATAAAGATGAACCGGGACTGTAGAAGAATTCCCATACCAACAGTTTTTGAGCAAACACACATTAGCCCCCAAGTGCCAAGATTAATACTTGTATTATACTTGGGACTTGTAGAAATTTCTGATAAGGAGCAAATATGCATTAGCCCCCAAGTATCAAGGGGATAACTTGTTATGTGCTTGGTACTTCGAATATGTACTGTCAACTCACTTTGTATCTGTCTCTTTATAGGCTGAACTGAGCAAGAAGGAAAGGCAAACCGCTGATCTGCAAGAGAACATCAAGTCCCAACAGGCCGAAACTTCCAAAGCAAAAGATGAGCTGACAAGCGCCTTAGCCGCTATGGAAAAGCTAAAGGAGGGCTTCGCTAAGGAGTGGGCGGATTGGAACACAGATAAATCCGCTTTACGGAAAAGAGCTGAAGACGCAGAAGCAGCTCTCAAACCGGTGGTAGACGAGCTGACTGGTGTAAAGCGGCAGATACATGCCATGACTGCTGCTGTGTTCGGTAAGCATCCTTGCTTTATACTTTCAACATATCTTCCCATACGTTGCCGGTTTACTAATGTTTGCAATGATGCAGGAACTCGCATTAGTCATCTGGGCTCTGATGTTCAGAAGAAGCCGAAGGCTGCCTACACGCTGATAGAGCAACTATATACCGGCGCACAATGAATTATCTGCACGGCTTCTCACAATAAGCCGCCCCCGACGTTAATCAAAGATACCTTAGATAGGCTATCTATGCTGCCTGCCCGGGTGGAAGAGCTGAAGAGGTCTGCTGCAAGGGCTGGCGCTCTGACCGCACTAACCCGGGCAAAAGCATGGGTGCCTGATCTTGATCCGACGGACGTGGCTAAAGGCTACCCAAGCTTAAAGGAAGACGGATCAGAATTTTGTACTGAAGATCTCCGCGCCATAAACCGGGAAGTATGCCCACTGGCTTGTCAACTTGCTGAAGAGGCTGATCTTTCACATTTCCAGGCGAGTTATGATGCCAATAACAAGCGGGTTGCTGCACCAGCTCCTGAGGCTCAAAACCTTATCCCTCCAATCCGTAAGCACACTTATGCCCCTGATATTGAACCGTCCACCCTTATAAGCGACGAAGCTGTGTTCCAAGCTTTAACTGGGATCGAATGGACAACTGTTGACTTCCAGCCGCTGGGTAGGGACGAAGAAGCTGAACCGGTGCAAGATGATCCGCAACCGTCAGGTCAAGCTGATAAGCAATCATAATCTGGGGGCCGGTTTAGTTTTTCTTTTGCTGTAATGTTGATTGAGACAATTACTCCTTTGGGCACTGAAAACGCCTTGTAATAGGCTAGTTAAAACACTTGGTCTGTTATGCCTTCGTGCATATTTATCTGCAACTGATGCGTGTTAATCCGCCATGCTTAAGATATGATGTTCATAATCCATAGCTATTTATTCAAGCTGTTCCTGCAGATAAGAAGCTTAAAGCGCCCTGGCGGTTTACCACCGGACGGGTCATGATACCCAAATATATATATGACCAAGGTTTATAACCAAGGTTGTAAAAGATAACCAAATATGGAAATATATGATACCTGTAACCTTTAGGCATAGTGTTGGCTGACCAACCTTGTAATGAGGGTAATAACCCTAATCAGGAGTAAAAGTAACTCCTGTTATATGATGCCGGTTTACAATAAAACCATTCCGGGTTGTGATAAACACCGGTTTATTCCATACTGGTGACTTTGAGTCAAAACCAGACCGGGCTGATAGTCTCCGGATTATAACTTGATTATGTACTGACAACTTGTAGTTGCCAGCCTAATCGGGTTGATAAACACCGGTTTGAAAACATCACAAATCTTAGCAAAAGAAAAAGAAACTTAGCAAAGGGCAAATAAAACCGTTGTAGTCGAGGCTTTTCACGGGCTGCCAGGCCCCAAAAATTATCAAGAGGTGTTGCTATGGTTCGGGTTCGACCAAGCCCCCAAGTGATGTTGTGGCATTACGCCGATCAAGAGGTGTTGCTATGGTTCGGGTTCAACCAAGCCCCCAAGTGATGCTGTGGCATTACGCCGATCAAGAGGTGTTGCTATGGTTCGGGTTCGACCAAGCCCCCAAGTGATGATGTGGCATTACGCCAATCAAGAGGCGTAGCTATCGTTCGGATACGACCAAGCCCCCAAGTGATGTTGTGGCATTGCGCCGATCAAGAGGCGTAGCTATGGTTCGGATACGACCAAGCCCCCAAGTGATGTTGTGGCATTGCGCCGATCAAGAGGTGTAGCTATGGTTCGGATACGACCAAGCCCCCAAGTGATCTAATATCAAGCTTTGAGAAGCTGAATCAAGGGGTAAACCGGACGCCGCTTTGTAAGCTCCATGTAACCACACATGATGTAAGAAAACGACAGATACCCCGCTTTAGCTGAGGTTCCGGTTTATTATATTGATCATAATATATACAATGTCATAATATGTACATAAGCAGAGCCTGTAGCTCAAGTATAGTAGGGCCGAAGATGAGCAATATTCCATGGCCGGTTTGTCTCCTCCTCCGATTTACGTGAGTCTTTGCGCTCTCGAACATCGATTAGGTAGTATGACCCATTGTGCAGATTCTTGCTGACCACAAAAGGTCCTTCCCAAGGGGGGATAGCTTGTGCATATCTGTCTGATCCTGGATGAGTCGAAGCACCAAATCTCCTACTTGAAAGGTCCTGGTTTTAACCCGGCGGCTATGATAACGACACAGATCTTGCTGATAAATCGCCGAACGGGCTACCGCCATGTCACGCTCCTCATCTAACAGGTCAAGAGCTTCCTGTCGTGCCTTCTCGTTGTCAGCTTCAACGTATGCCGCTACACGAGGTGAGTCATGACGGATGTCACTAGGAAGAACCGCTTCCCCTCCATAAACCATGAAGAACGATGTGTATCCTGTCGATCTGTTGGGTGTGGTATTGATGCTCCATAACACTGAAGGTAGCTCCTCAACCCAACAACCCGGCGTCCGTTGCAAATGAACCATAAGCGGGGTTTGATGCCTCTCAAGATCTCTTGATTGGCCCTCTCCGCTTGACCATTGGACTGGGGGTGAGCCACTGATGATACGTCAAGCCGGATGTGCTCACGTTGACAGAACTCCTTCATGGCACCCTTTGACAGATTGGTACCATTGTCTGTTATAATGCTGTGTGGAAAGCCAAACCGGAAGATCACCTTTTTGATGAATTGAATCGCCGTGGCTGCGTCACACTTACTAACTGGCTCTGCCTCTACCCATTTTGTGAACTTATCAACCGCCACCAAAAGGTGGGTCTTCTTGTCCTTGGACCTCTTGAAAGGCCCAACCATATCCAGCCCCCAAGTTGCAAACGGCCAGGTGATTGGAATCATCCTTAATTCTTGAGCTGGTACATGAGCGCGCCTTGAGAATTTCTGACAACCATCACATCTTTTGACCAAGTCCTCGGCATCAGCATGAGCTGTCAACCAATAGAAACCGTGATGGAACGCCTTGGCCACCAAAGATTTTGAACCGGCGTGGTGACCACAATCTCCTTCGTGGATCTCACGCAAAATTTCACGACCTTCCTCAGGAGACACACAGCGTTGAAACGCCCCTGTCACACTGCAATGATGTAACTCTCCATTGATAACAGTAATGGACTTGACCGCTGGGTTATCTGCCTGGCCAAAGTTTCATCCTCTGGTAACTCGCCCCGGTTTATATACGCCAGATATGGAACCGTCCAATTCGGGATAACATGAAGAGCCGCCACCAACTGAGCCTCCAGATCAGGAACAGCCAAATCCTCTTCACCAGGGAGCTTGACGGACGGATTATACAAAACATCGAGGAAGATATTAGGTGGAACCGGTTTACGTTGGGAACCCAGGTGGCTTAAAGCGTCTGCCGCTTCATTCTTCCGCCGGTCCACATGATCCACTTGATAACCTTTAAAGTGACCTGCAACAATGTCCACCTCACGACGATATGCTACCATTAGTGGGTCCTTGGAATCCCAAGTGCCGGACACTTGTTGAGCCACCAGATTCGAGTCACCGAAGCACTTAACTCGGCTGAGATTCATCTCCTTAGCCATCCGAAGACCATGGAGTAAAGCCTCATATTCAGCTGCATTGTTAGTGCAAGGGAACATTAAACGGAGAACATAACAAAACTTATCACCTCGTGGGGAAGTTAATACGACTCCAGCCCCCAAGCCCTCCAATTGCCTGGACCCATCAAAATGAATAGTCCAGTAAGTATGATTCGGCTTCTCTTCTGGCGCTTGTAACTCTGTCCAATCATTGATGAAATCCACAAGTGCCTGAGATTTGATCGCCGTTCGGGGCATGTATTTCAACCCGTGAGGCCCGACCTCGATAGCCCACTTAGCAATCCGGCCGGTTGCTTCCCTGTTCTGGATTATATCTCCCAAAGAAGCAGAGCTGACCACCGTGATGGGGTGACCTTAGAAATACTGCTTAAGCTTCCGGCTTGCCATAAAAACCCCATACACCAATTTTTTCCAGTGTGGGTACCTCTGCTTGGACTCAATGAGTACCTCACTTATATAGTAAACCGGCTGCTGAACCGGATATTCCTTTCCTGCCTCTTTGCGCTCCACCACAATAGCCACACTAACAGCCCGAGCGTTAGCTGCCACATATAGCAACAATGGTTCTTTGTCAACCGGAGCAGCGAGAATCGGAGGATTAGCCAGCTGTCGCTTTAAGTCCTCAAATGCTTCATTAGCGGCGTCACTCGAGACGAAGTTATTTGTTTGTTCAGCATCTGATACAAAGGGATGGCCTTCTCGCCAAGGCAACTGACAACCCGGCTCAACGCGGCAATCTGGCCTGCCAGGTGTTGAACATCATTGATACACTTCGGTTTAGTCAAGGAGGTGATGGCTTTGATCTTTTCCGGATTAGCTTCAATGCCCCTGTTAGACACCAAAAAGCCCAAGAGTTTGCCTGCAGGTACACCAAAGACACACTTGGCCGGGTTAAGCATCATTTTATAAACCCGCAGGTTATCAAAGGTTTCCTTCAAGTCATCAATCAATGTTTCCTTCTTCCTTGATTTTACCACAATATCATCCACATAGGCGTGAACATTGCGGCCGATCTGTTTATGCAGACAATTCTGCACACACCTCCGATGAGTCGCCTGGGCACTCTTGAGCCCAAAGGTCATGGACACATAGCAGAAGGCTCCAAAGGGAGTTATGAAAGCTGTCTTCTCCTGGTCCTTAACTGCCATTTTGATCTGATGATAACCAGAGTATGCATCCAAAAAGCTTAAACGCTCGCAACCCGCCGTAGCATCAATAATTTGATCAATACGGGGAAGGGAAAAAGGATCTGCTGGACAAGCTTTGTTGAGATCTGTCTAGTCCACACACATACGCCAAGTGCCATTCTTCTTGAGGACCAGCACTGGATTAGCCAACCACTCAGGATGGAATACTTCAACGATAAATCCAGCCGCCAAGAGCCTGGCTACTTCTTCTCCAATAGCTTTGTGTCTTTCTTCATTGAACCGACGGAGAAACTGCTTGACCAGTTTATACTTAGGATCAACATTGAGAGTGTGCTCAGCGATTTCTCTTGGTACACCTGGCATGTCAGAAGGCTTCCATGCAAAGATGTCCCGATTCTCATGGATGAACTCGATGAGCAAGCCTTCCTATTTCGGATCTAAGTTAGCGCTGATGCTGAACTGCTTGGACGAATCGCCTGGTACGAAGTCAACAAGCTTAGTCTCATCAGCCGATTTAAACTTCAGGGCCGAATCATGCTCTGTGGTTGGTTTCTTCAACAAAGTCATATCTGCCGGATCAACATTGTCCTTGTAAAACTTCAACTCTTCTGTTGCACAAACCGACTCAGCATAAGCCGCATCACCTTCTTCACACTCCAGAGCAATCTTGCGGCTCCCATGCATGGTTATAGTTCCCTTGTGACCCAGCATCTTGAGCTGCAGATAGACATAACAAGGCCGTGCCATAAACTTAGCATAAGCTGGCCGTCCAAATAGGGCATGATACGGGCTGCTGATTTTCACCACTTCAAAGGTCAAGGTTTCTGATCTTGAGTCATGCTCATCTCCAAAAGCCACCTCCAGAGCTATCTTACCAACAAGATATGCCGACTTACCAGGCACCACACCATGGAACACCATATTGGACGGTTTAAGTTTTTTATCTGTTAACCCCATGCGACGGAAAGTTTCATAATAAAGGATATTGATGCTACTCCCTCCATCCATGAGTACCTTAGTGAACTTATAACCTCCCACCTGAGGTGCCACCACCAGAGCCAGATGACCCGGGTTGTCAACCCGGGGTGGATGATCTTCTCTACTCCACACAATCGGCTGCTTGGACTAGCGTAAGTAACGGGGCACGACCGGTTCAACGGCATTCACCACCCTTTTATGAAGCTTCTGATCACGCTTGTCCAAGCTAGTGGTGAAAACATGATACTGTCCGCTATTCAACTGCTTTGGGTTGCTCTGGTAACCCGACTGCTGCTGCTGCTGATTGCCCTGATGATTATAGCCACTTTGATTACCCTGATTGCCATGGAATCCTGAACCGGAATTTCCTCCGCCATAACCCGGCCCATGAGAGCCAAAGCCCGAACCACCTCCTGATCCATGATCATACCAGAAAGAATCAGAATTTTTGAACTCTTGCATGATGTAACAGTCTTTCCAGAGGTGTGTGGACGGTTCCTCCTTCGTCCCATGCTTTGGGCAGGGCTGGTTCAACAGATACGACAAACGGTCCGGATTAAGATTTGGCATTCCACTGCGCCGGGGCGGTTTACCCTTACGCCGCTGGCCCTTGTCGTGTGTATTAGTGTTAGCCACAAAGTCTAAACCGTGGTCCGCTTTACGCTTGCCGCCGTTTCCATGACCCGCCGGGTTGGGGTGCTGCCCCTTGGCGTTGCCGCTCTTCTTTCCCTTCCCTGTCTTATCATCATCAGACTCGGGATCCTTGGTACTATCAGAGTCGGCATACTTCACAAGTGCAGCCATGAGGGTTCCCATGTCATTACAATGACGTTTGAGCCGTCCCAACTTCAACTTCAGGGGTTCAAACCGGCAATTGCCGTCCAATGTTAAAATTGCGGTGTCAGCGTTGATGCGGTCCGATGAGTGCAAAATCTCCGAAACCCGGCGCACCCAACGGGTTGTTGACTCTCCTTCCTCCTGGACACAGGCAGCTAAGTCCACAATCGACATGGGCTGCTTGCATGTATCCTTGAAATTCTGAATAAACCGGGCTCTCAACTCGGCCCATGATCTGATAGAATTAGCCAGTAAGCTCTTTAGCCAAGTGCGGGCCGTTCCTTCTAGCATCATGGTGAAGTACTTCGCACATGACGCATCATCCACGTCCAGCATCTCCATGGCCATCTCATAGCTTTCGACCCATGTTTCAGGGGATAAATCAGCGGTGTAACTCGGCACCTTGCACGGGCCCTTGAAATCCTTGGGCAGGCGCACATTGCGCAACGCTGGGACAAGACATGGCACTCCCAAGGAACTAGAGGTAACTCCAGGTTCCACCGATGTGGATGGACGAACCGGAGTAAGCTGACGGGCTTCGTGTTGCGCCGCTAACTCGGCCTCTCTGCGTGCCCGAGCCCGGTCCACCACCTCTTGGGCATCACCAGCACCACCCGTCGGGTTATTGACACGGGGCGGATCACGGTTCCGCGCATTGCTTGACACTGCCAGTTCATCAATACGCCTGCTGTAGCTCCGGCTTGGACGGGGAGTGGAATGAATCCGATTGCGACTATACAAATAAGCCTCTTGTTGAACCAAAGCTGTCTGAAGAAGCTCCTTAACCCGGCGCGTCTTGACCGCCGCCGGAGAATCGCCTTCGATCGGGATGGCCGCCAGCCGTGAAGCGGCAGCGACAATGTTGTCCATCGGGTTAGAGTAATGACCCGGTGGCGTGGGGACATGTGGTGTTACAACGTTGTTTTGACGAGGCGGATCCGCCAAACGTGGTTGAACCGGCGCCCCTGCTCCAGGTGCCTCCGCCCGGTTTACCATCGGCGGATTACTGGTCCCTGCTCCTGGGGTGTTAAAGAGATTTCTAGCGTCATAAACCGGCGGCAGGCGAGATCGGTGCCTCCTCTTCAGGACTTCGTTTGACGCACTCTGATCCAGCATAATCCGGTAAGCTTGTGCATCCAAAGCGGCCCACTCCGCGGCTATCCTGGTATCCTCAGCTGCTAAGTCCGCTTTGGCTTGGCTGATCTGATCTTTTACTTTCGCGATTTCCGCATTGTGCACATCCTGATCCGCCGGGTTAACCTCCGCCATCAGTGTTGCCAATGCGTCAAACAAATCAGATAGAACCTGAGCTGGCGGTCGCACAGGGCCTCCTGCCCCAGCCGCTGCTGCCGCTGCCGATCCGGAAATCATTGCCGCTGCGGTCGAAGAGTGGACCACCGGTTGCGTACCGGCCATGAAGATCGCAACCCGGTTTGGCGGATCAGAGGGATCCGAAATACTGTCGCCATCGGAACAGCCCCCAATCCGGCCATCTTGTAACTGATATAACGACTCGGTCTCTCCGGTCGATGACTCGTCGCCGGAATAAACGACGGTCTCACCACCAGATTCCGATCTGTCCTCAGATTCCCCTCCATGGATAACTCCCACGAAGGCACGCTTCATGACAGGCTTGACCCGGGCAGATCTCACACGCTGAGCCGTTTCGACGAGGTCGGTGCAGATGTCCGGCTCAGGGTCCGGTTCGCCGATCATGCCAATGAAAACGTGTATGCCACCAAAGGGGACCCGGTACCCGTACTCGATTGAGCCGGCCTCGGGGCCCCAGCCTGCATCGTCGATGTAGAGCTTGCCACGACGACTCTTGGTCATCCGGCCCACAGCGTAACCCTTGAGTCCTCCGAAGTTGCCCTCCAAGAACTTGAAACCATCGTGCGATAGCCCCACGGTGGGCGCCAACTGTCGTGGTTTTGTCACAGCAGATGTCCTAGAGAAAGGACTTGGTCATGGAGCCATCGCTACGGGTTAGCTTAAAGGGGTTAAAGCGGACAAGGGACGCAAGAGAGTTTTATACTAGTTCGGCCCCTTACGATGAAGGTAAAAGCCTACATCTAGTTGTGATGGAATTGATGGGGTTTCGATGACCAGGGAGCGAATACGCTTTGCCTGAGTCTCGAGTTGTTGCCTGTTGTCCCTGAACCGCCGCCGGGTCGTCCCCTTATATACATGGGTTGACGCCCGTCGGTTTACAGAATCCCGAGTCCGGCTCGGTCTCTGCTACTTCTACCTTACAATATAAGTTTACATATCAATGCCGGTTTATGTCTATGGCCTTAAACCGGCTATGGGCCCTGGGCCTCCATAAAGCGTCACCGTCTGTCTTCATGGGCTTCAGATACAGATGAACTACTTATGGGGTTAACCCGGCCTCTCCTGGCCGTTTTACGCCCAGTGGTAATATCCCCAACAGGTTTTGTTTGGCCAACTTGATCTATTTATCTTGCAATGGGAAGAGGTGCCCGGTAGTGGGTTCGATCTTACGGTGCTTGATCCCAGTGACAGAAAGGGAACCGACACATATGTATCGTTGCTACTAAGGATAAAAAGACAGGATCCCTATCTGCCACAATAGATAACGGATCTTGTCTACATCATGTCATCGTTCTTATTGCATTACTTCGTTTTTCCATGAACTTAATACACTAGATGCATGCTGGATAGCGGTCGATGTGTGGAGTGATAGTAGTAGATGCAGGCACGAGTCGGTCTACTAATCTTGGATGTGATGCTTATGTAATGATCATTGCCTGGATATCGTCATAATTATTTGAAGTTCTATCAATTTCCCAACAGTAATTTGCTTACCCACCGTTTTCTATTTTCTCGAGAGAAGCCACTAGTGAAACCTACGGCCCCCGGGTCTTCTTTTTCATATATTTGCCTTGCGATATACTTTTCCATTGAATTTTTGTTCAGATCTATTAAACCAAAAATACGAAAATACCTTGCTGCGTTTTATCTCTATTTATTTTATTTGGCGTTCGATCTATCAATCTACTTCAATTTACCTCACGTCTGTTTGCCTATCTTGAGGCGCCGTACCCCGGAAGGGATTGACAACCCCTTTAACACGTCGGGTTGTGAGGTGTTGTTGTTTGTGTGCAGGTCTTGTTTAAGTTGTGTTGCTTGGTTCTCCTACTGGTTCGATAACCTTGGTTTCATCACTGAGGGAAATACCTACCGTCGTTGTGCTACATCATCCCTTCCTCTTGGGGGAAATACCGACGTAGTAGCAACAATCACCCAGCCGGGCCGCCGCTTCGTAGACGCTTTTGGCATGAGATGCTTGGGCCCCGGTCACTTCCTCCAGTAGCTTGGTCAAGCGCTGCACTCCGCGGCTTGCTCCACGACCACCTTCACCAGCGTGGAATCGTGGAACGCGAGCTTCGCCTCGCGAGCCTTGACACTGGTGCCCATCGGTCCTAAACAAAAGGTTTAAAACCCCTTTCCGCGACGGCATTTGGAACCGTCGCCAAGTGAGTGTGGGCGATAGGGGGTCCTTCCCACACGACCCAAAAACCCTTGGGGATAGGGCCCCTACAGTACTCCTACTCGTTTCTGCTCGCATTGCCATCGCAGTCGGTATTCTGTGGTGCTACGTTTATGATGCGCGGCCCATCACAAATGGTTCACTATTATAGAACGTGTATGATGCGCGGCCCATCACAAACGGTTCACCGTTAACAAGATTAGCTAATTGTCGTACGAGTGTCGGACAGGATTTTGAAACGTCGGATCGTCGTAACATCGTCGTACACGACAACTATCGCACACGCTATTCTGTGGTGCAACATTTACGATGCATACTTCATCAGAAACAGTCCATGGTTGCGAATCGTGTACGATAAGGCAATTAACACAAACATTTAGTTTGCCCGCACCGTTTGTGATATTGTCTGACATCGCATACGCTTTGCAAATGGCAACTGTGTGCATGCTTGCACACGTTTCCTCTCTGTTAACCGTCTCGGATTATGGTGCATATCGCAAACGTTTGTGTTTTACCAACCATGTGTGCCGTAACAACCTGGAGAGCGTAATTTCACCATAATTTAATTGCTGCTTTTCCATATTGTACCAGATTTGGATTTGAATTTGAATGTATGCTACAACTTTATTCATATCCATCAGGTTCAAACAACCAATGCATTATTCGATTCATAGGTACATATGTTCAAGAATTACATAGGAACCAAATAAAGAATGATGAACCACAGTTTTATACTTGTACTATTAAAGACGGTAAAGAAAGAGGCGAAATATATTCTGGTTGCTGAACAAGGTGAAGCAGAATGCCCATATTGTGCCCTCCTCCATGCAGAAGGCACGCACGGCTCTAGTCCAACCCCTTGTGATGGCCAACCGCCCATCCTTCACGGTCTTCATGAAAACATCTAGATAATTATCGTGTTCTGGTAGAAATACTTTAACCTTTGCATGCCCACCAATCATGTAGTTTGAGAGGTAATCTTGAGTAAACTGCTTTGGCAACCACTGCAAAGGAAAAAGATTCAGACATTGTCATCTAACACAACTCATTATGGGCAGTGAAAACAAGGCTGCAGAGTTCTTACTTACCATCCTGCAGTTCGCTGTTGTCTTGGATAAAGTGTACAAAAATAGTTTAATTGCCATCTTTGGACCCATTTTACTAACAATCTTTATCAGCTTCCTTAGTTGATGCCGGTTCATCGATATCTCATTGCCCCATACGCAGAAAGGGTCAAAACGCGGATCTTTACCAATGACATATGTACCTAAAAGCACCAAGTTAATATTAGAAGCTAAACAACAATTGCACAATGATGTAGTACAACACTGTTTTATAATATGTCTATATACATCTGTATCTAGTAGTCCATTTGAAGTCTCTAAAAAGATAAATATTTAGGAATGGAGGGAGTATCGTATAACATCCACTATACTCACATATTAGATGAATTAACATCTTATATTATGGGTCGAAAGGAGTTTAGTTCATTCGTACAAATTATCGGCTGATTAACTGCTGCTGTATCCATGGGTTACAGTTAGTTTGAGCTAGTTCGGGCTCAAATAGCCCTAAAGTATATCTAAACATGAGGGCTAGTTTGAGCTAGTTGCATCTATAACCCACCCAAAAAAACTATCCAACCCAAGAGGTGCTAATTGGAGCTAGTTCTCCTAGTGCATTTATTGTCAATCTAACCCTGCCATCCAAACAACTCTTTGGATGGAGTTATTTCAGGGTTAGTAATGAGCTAGAAACTAACTCTAACCTCTTGCTAAGTTGAGTATCCAAACAGGGTTGTGTTGTTGGTGTTGCTGCTGCTGCTCTTCTACGTATATCTAGACATATTAGAACATTAATGTAACACTCTTCCTTGTTGCTATGTAGCCTAGGATTGCATATTTAGACACTAAGTATAGTGCATGTTGCTATGTAGCCTCACATATATTACATATGGCCCTAGTTAACCTAACGAAAAATGGGTTGCAGATATATTCAGCTAAAAGTCCGATTCACCGATTAGTCCCTTATCAGCTGCCGGCCTATATGGCACCAGCTACCGTTATCCTGAACAGTGAGCAGATATAAGCCATGGGATGAAACTAACCTCGATGGAAAATAGCAGTCGTTCCCAAAATTGTCCTGTGTAGGTACATCGAGAAGCATGTTAAGCACAACAGGCTAAACATCAACCAAAATTATACATGGCAGACAAAATAATCTCCAAAAGATAGCTTCAGTGTGCAGGTTTAAGCACGCTAGTAAAGCAAAACAAGTGGAAAGGTGTGCTAACTGCAACAGGCCTAACATTTAACAACAAGCAAACATAGTCATTCAAACTGGTGTTGTGCCGGTCTAAGTACACTGGGTATGGTTAAATAAAAATGGAAAGGCGTGTTAACTACAAGATGCACCAACCAAATGTAGTCATTCATAGTGGTATTGTTGAAACTGGTACAGATGAAATTGAACTGCACAGTTCATAATTGCACATATAGAACATCACGTTGTGAATAACTGGAATAAACAAGGCATACTACGAACAACCAAAGGTAGCATTTGAAACTGAACATATGCTAACTCAAACAACCGAACAATCAAAAAACTTTAAAAGAGGCATATGCTAGCTATAACAGGCTTAACAGCAAGCAAATATATGCATTCCTATTGGTATGTTTAAAACTGGATTAATGAAATGTACCGCACAGTAAATAATTGTACATATAGAGCATCACATTGTGAACAACTGAAATAAACAAATCATGGGTTTCCTCACTTGTCACAGATGGGCTCGTTCCCGTGGGAGGAGCACGGACCCTGGATGCGCTCCATGTTGTCGTAGATGGGCACCTTCCCCTTGGAAGAGCACGGCTGTAGGGTGCCCTCCCTGATGTCGCAGATGGGCAATTTCCCCTTGGAAGAGCAGATGGGCTCTTTCCCCTTGGAAGAGCCGGAGAGGGTGCCCTCCTTGTGGTCGCCGTCGATGAGGTCTGACTTGGAAGCTGTGGATCCCAGCGTCACAGAACGTGTCCTTCAGAAATGACAAAAGGGGCTCGATGGCGACGTAGAATGGCAAATTGTTGACAGCGAGCCAGAGAGATCATCGGCGGGGCCATGGATGAGATCGACGGCGGTTGAACCCGAGGTGTTGGGGTGGGCCACTTAACCTGTGGTACAGCCCGCCTCAGGCCGTCGCTGTCGATGACCTCGACGTCGTAGCCGGCGGCCGAGACATGCCCGCATACTCTAGCCCGCTGCTTGAGTGCCTGCCGCCAGTAATGGTCGTCAGCTTCCTCGGCGACGTCGGGCGAAGAGACTGCTATACACCTCTTTTGGGCCTGTCGCTCCTCGAGCTCCACGGGAAGCGTAGCCGGGCTTAGGCAGCGACACTCTAGTGTGGGGATGGGGATATGTGGGAAAGGGGGCATTTGGCAGGCGTCATCTAAGAAACTCAGGGCAGCCTGGGTATGGAGATCGGTGGGTAAGCTGCACGGGCAAACCGGCAGATGTTGACAATGGAGGCCTTGCGGCGGCGGTGGCGGGGACCTTGCTAGGGTTTCGAGCGAGGGAGGGTGTGTGTGTGTGCATGCCCGAGGAGGTTTTGGTGTGTGTGTGTGTGTGTGGAGGGGGCGCGGGGTGTTTGAGGAAATGACGCGGGTACTGAAAATTTTACTACGCGGGAGTCAAAAGCGGGAGTGAAATGCCGGGCAATTGAAAATTTTGATGATAGTGCATCGCACACGGTCCAGAGATAACATCCATGTGATATGAAACAGAAAAACCCTCGAGGCGGGCAGATATTTTCTAGGGATGCAGGCTGGATTGGGAACAAGAAACATCGCACACGGTCCGGAGATAACAACCATGTGTTATGAAACAGAAAAACCCTCGAGGCGGGTAGATATTTTCTAGGGATGCAGGCGGGATTGGGAACAAGAAACATCGCACACGGTCCGGAGATAACAACCATGTGTTATGAAACAGAAAAACCCTCGAGGCGGGCAGACATTTTTTAGAGGGGAGCCTCGTGGAGCCCAATGTACTGTGCGGATGTGTGCGTGACAGGTGCACCGGCGTGGCACACGGTTAGTTTGAGTGAACCGTGTCTGTTGCGTCATCCGACTTGTCTAATGTTCATAAATTTGGCGAAAAGTGACGCGGGAGAGGGTCAGAACACGAACACTCTTGCATGTGGACAAAATTTATGTATCAAAAGGGTGGTTTGATTTTCAAATACCAAATGCAACTTTGATGTGGCACCTCTCACGCAAAGCGCACGGTATTGCTTCCCCCTCGTATCGGCACGAAGGGAATCCTAAGCTATGAATGCATGCCCCCTCCCCCCAACCGAGGTTCACCTAGCAAAGTGCGAAGTAGCTAGCAGCCCCCCTCCCCCTCGTGTCGGCACGAAGGGAATCCTAAGCTATGAATGCATTCCTCCCTCCCCAACCGAGGTTCATTCACCTAGCAAAGTGTGAAGTAGCTAGCAGCCCCCTCCCTCGTGTCGGCACGAAGGGAATCATAAGCTATGAATGCATGCCCCCCAACCGAGGTTCACCCTAGCAAAGTGCGAAGTAGTTAGCAGCCCCCTCGTGTCGGCACGAAGGGAATCCTAAGCTATGAATGCATGCCCCCCAACCAAGGTTCACCCTAGAAAAGTGCGAAGTAGCTAGCAGCCCCCCTCCCTCGTGTCGGCACGAAGGGAATCCTAAGCTATTAATGTATGCCCCCCAACCGAGGTTCACCTAGCAAAGTGCGAAGTAGCTAGCAGCCCCCCTCCCTTGTGTCGGCACGGAGGGATTCCTAAGCTATCTATGCATGCCCGCCCCCCAACCGAGGTTCACCTAGCAAAGTGCGAAGTAGCTAGCAGCCCCCCCCTTGTGTCGGCACGAAGGGAATCCTAAGCTATGAATGCATGCCCTCCCCCCCCCCCCAACCGAGGTTCACCCTAGCAAAGTGTGAAGTAGCTAGCAGCCACCCTTCCCTCGTGTCGGCACAAAGGGAATCGAGGTTCACCTAGCAAAGTGCGAAGTAGCTAGCAGCCCCCCACCCCCTCGTGTCGCCACGAAGGGAATCCTAAGCTATGAATGCATGCCCCCCCCCCCCGAACCGAGGTTCACCTAGCAAAGTGCGAAGTAGCAACCCCCCCCCCCCCCCACACACACACTTTCAGTCGGCGGGCCAAAGAGGCATATATCTCACCAAGATGGATCGTAAAACGGACCAAGAATAATCCACCTTGGTCGTACAACCTCTCTCTTGTTGTTGGTCAAAGTGATGGATGTCCATGCGACCCCAGAGATGGGCTAGCTCGCCAATAATCACGCAAGTAGCTAGTCCCCGAAGACAACCACTGCATGCGTGTGGCCCAAACATATGTATGGAGAGGTGTGTTTTTGAGTAACAACGGAACAACTTTGATGTGGCACCGTGATTTTGAACTAGAAATCCCCACACTGAGTGAGGGTTAATTAGGTTGACGATGCATATGTATGTTACACCACACTTCAAGCCAATGACAAGAATTCATGCATGCATGCGTGCATAGTATATGCGCTCAAACTTAATTAGGTCTGAATCTCACCATGACCTATACTACAATAACACGAACCAAATAAAGAATCCGCCATGGTAACCTATCATGTTGTTGGTCAAGGTGATCATGGATATCCACGCGGGCCCACGAATATATAGGCTTGTCGCCGATAACCACGCGAGGGAGTGTATCGTTCGAAGGCAACCACTACATGCATATGTATGGAGGTGATGCGTGCATGCATGTTTGAATACACAACATTGATGTGGCACGTGTGTCAAAAATCGTACACTAGCTCCCCACACAGAGCGAGATCGGTTCATGATGTGTCGTTGTACTAGCCATTTCGACTCGATGGGAGAGATTCATGCGTACACATGCATGTGTGTGTGCTCAAACTGTATCATGCATGTCACCCCAGAGCAAAAATAATAATCCCCTCCTAAGTCAAATTAACCTCTCTTGTTGTCAGGCAAAAAGTAGTGATGGACCAAGTGGGCCCACAGATGGAAAGCATCGATATCGCTGATAACCACTTAAGTGGGTGCGAGAGGACAACCACCACCGCTTTGCATGTGGGCCAAACATATATATGTTGAATACCCAAAATGCACAACTTTGATGTGCCACATGCCTCAAAAACCGTAAACCATGCACCCACATAGAGTGATGTTCATATCAAGCGTACTACATATGATGGTCCCCTTCCCCCCTCTTCACCGCATACTATATATATGCTCCTGCCGTAATATAAGTACAACCCAAAAGAATCCTCATCGATGGTGAAATTAATTAACCTCTCCCGATGTAGGTCAAAGTGATGCATGCATGCATCGATGATGGCCTCGTGGGCCTACAAATGGAAGCGTCACACGTGAGTGTCCTAGCTAGGATATGCATGTGGCCCAAAAAGGTGTTGTGTGATGTTTGAATAACCAATTTCACAATTTTGATGTGGCACGTGCCTCGGTAACCAAAAAGTCCCGACACTGAGTGAGGTGTACTTGTTCACGGATGTGTACGTATAGTATATATGCTAGTCCCGTCCCACCTCTTCGACGCGTACTATATACCACCATAACACAAACAAAAAAGATTCTACCTTGCTGGTCAAATTAACCTCACTGTCGGTTGTTCGTCAAAGTGATGGATGACGACCTCGCGAGCCCACAGAAAGCGTCACACGCGAGTATCGAGTGTCGTTTAGGACAACCATCGACTGCACGTGGCCAAAACATTTATGTATGAAAGGGTTGTATAATGTTTTAAATAACGATTTCATGACTCTGATGTGGCACCGGCCTGCCTAACAAAACGGCCAACCCACACGGTGTCTCACAACTCGTAGTGTACCGCGAGCCACCCGCCACCACCAGACGCACACACCCACACACACACACCGCGAATCCATCGCAACTACGATGCATGTTAAATTAATTATCCCGCGGTGAACATACATGTTACCAAAGGAGGGACGTTTTAATTTCAAAAAAATCCCAGAGATCATTAAGACGTTTTAGTACATTGATTGATTGATTTTCTACGGGTATAATGTGCAAAAATCAAATTTGAGCTACATGCACACGTGACAGTGCACCTAACTGGATTGCAAAAACACATGTTTCTCACTGGGTGCATGTTTACTCCCCGTGCAACAAATTTTAAACATTGAGAATCTTGATTTTTAAATTCTAGTACATCCAAAACTTATTTGAAGTTCATGAAACTTATCGTGTTGTCATATGGACACCAATACAAAGTGGCATTGTACATTTTTTGTCAAATTTGAGACCAGTTTTGATGTAATCTTTATCTAATTACAGACGGGAGATTATTAATAATTGGGAACCAATATCCCAAACGGATTATTTATTCGAACCGTGAGCATTAGACCAACAATGGATACGTGCCATGCTTCGGTTAAGCAATAAAGCGGAAGCATTAATCGTCCAAATAGAAAAACAATATACGTGCCGCCGCACGACCCGTGTGGCATGCGAGCAGGCGTGAGTTGATGGGACGCATGCGAGCAGTCCGCCGCGCAGGCAGACGGGGAGGCGTGCGTGCAGGTGTCTGAATTGACGGAGGCGTGCTCGCTGCGCAGTGTCATCGGGAGGCGTGCGAGTAGCTGTGTGAAACTTTGGTAGGCATGCCAGTAGTCCGGTGCGTAGGCTCATCGGGAGGCGAGCCATCGGTTTGACCGCCGCCCGCCTCTCTCCCACAACTCCCACTACTCCATATTAATGGTGCGCCCGAGCGGCCGCACCCCCCATCCTCGCTACGCACACACAATCCTCTCTGTCCGCTTGCATCCTCGTCGCCGCTCTCAGTCCTCAAAGCCGTCAGTGTATGAGGATGCCGCCCAAGCGCCCCATCGGAGGGAGTGGCGACACCGGGGCTGCTAAAGCACCGGAGCACGGCGTGGAGATGGAGACAAAGGTTGCCGTCACCGCCGACGAGTTATCGCTGCACCCTGACATCGTCGACGATGTCAAGCTTCCACAGCCGGAGGCGGAGTTCCACACCGACTCTGGCGACCACTCCGGCGACGACTCCGACGACCACTCCGGCGACGACTCTGACGACGACGGACAGCTGGTTAGTCATCTATACCCATTTATGTGTCAAATAGATCATAGGGTTTCTCTGGTTACTCCTTTGCCTCCCCCTTTTAGGAATCGAAATCATGTGGTTATGTTCTCCCAATCCATGAAATCTGAGTAAGTTTCGTTAGATCTGTGTAGTGTATTGTTGTTTGAATGATACAGGTGATAAGTGATTAGTTGTTTCATCTGTGCAAATGATTTCTGCTAGTAATCCGACTAGAGTTAGTGTTCGTGCTAATAATTCCTAGGCAGGACTTGACAATTGATTTTGAATGACCTACATATGTTTGTGCCATTATTTTCTTCAAGATTGGTATGTACATAGACGACTATGCTTAAAAATTGAACCATAATCTCTGGATATGTATAAATAAATAGCCATAAATTCCTAATCCTACTTCACGACATGTAATCAGTGATTTGATGCCAAATTTGTTTTACTATTTGTATAGGTGTTGTCTGACGATGTGGACAGCGAGGATGAAGATGCCCAGAGGAGGTACAAGAGGTGAATCCTGAGGGAGCTTTATGCGGGAATGCATAACAGGCTTATTAGGACCTGGAACGACGGCTAAGGATGCCCATTTTGCAACCACAAGCTTCATGACATGTAACTCATTTAACGAGATATTATCTCATCTCTTATCCCAGTTCATCTGCCTCCTTTAATCACCTGGCGAAAATCGCCGTGAATTCATTTTTATTTGAGCTGATTTGAGGGTCTTGTTTCATTCATAGAATGTACAGTGCGCCGACACTTCAGGACATGGCGACCGCCGCCAAAGATTCCATCTCATCGTACCAGATAACTTGAGGACGCGCGGGGTATGTTCAGTCTCACCCTAAATCGTTGGCATGGCCTACTTTCCTGAACATATTCTAAATATTTCTACATTTGGATAAAAGGTGCCACATGCACCATATACGTCAAAGGGGATTTTTTCCCCTCTTCTTTCTATATTAGGCAAATTAATGATGTATTGTTCTTTCGATTACTCTCATTTTTCCATGACACCATGTTTACCCTATCTGTTTAATTATAGATTTTTGTCTTTGATTTCAACTGTTGTACAGTTCTTTCAATTTGGCCCATATTTGCATGTTACCATATTTTCTTTAACAATCCTACCATTTTCTGCAGGACATCCCTCGCTATGCAACAGATTATGTAGTGCACAATTTTTCCCTTTACATAGATCAAGGCTCCACGGATGTCATACTGCACACAAACCATGGATTTACAATCGTTGCTACTGTAAGACTTGATGAAGGTCGTGACTCCTATTTTGCCACTGGCTTTTGGAATGAAATTGCAAAGTTTTATGTACTGAAAGCTGGCACTAAAATTGCACTGCACATAGAAGGGCCTGGTCATGAGATATATGCTAACTTCCTCGACAAAATCATCCGTCTAGACTTTGTTCGAAGTAAGTTTTCTTTTCAACTATCTGCATATGTTGACTTACCCAACAATGTCAAATGAATTGTGTAGTATTTAAGCAACCAATTGTTATTCCCTTTTCTTACTATATTCCTACCTAATAAATTCTAGTTACCATTACACTTTTCTATTGCCCTGTTTTAACTAAATATTCCCTGTACTCCCATTTCTATCAGAAAGCGCCGCTGACAAGGAGACTCCGGAGGTGGAGAACGAGGCTGCCAACAAGCGGAGGCGGGGCGAGCTAGAACCGCAAGCGACTCCAGCAGGCCTAGACTTAATCAGCAGCCTCCCCGATGATATGTTGAGAGTCATCACCCCCCTCCTCCCAATCAAATATGGGGCGCGGACAACCCTCCTTTCCCGGCAGTGGCGCCCCCTATGGAACTCCAGCCTTCTCGACCTCATCGACACCCACGAGCTCTGCCATGGCTATCGCAACAGCTTGGATGCGTTCTCCAAGATCCTCGGCAGTCACCTTGGCCCAACCAAAGGCCTTAGAATGGGCAAGTTCCGTTCCAATGGCAAGGACCGAGCCAAGCTTGACGACTGGTTTTGATCCCACGCCCTAGATCAGCTCGAGGAGCTCACTTTTTATGATGGGCATATGCGGTCGCTGCCAACATCCGCACTCCGCCTCGCGCCCACGCTGCGCGTCGCCAAGTTCAGGAAATGCCATTTCCTGCCCCTTAATGACGCGCCCGCTCTTATTCTACCACGACTGAAGCACCTCGAGCTCGTCGCCGTCTGTCTCTCAAAGGGTGACATGGAGCGCCTGCTCCGTGGTTGTACTGCACTCGAGTACCTTTGTCTTCAGGCGATCAATGGGTTGAGTACCTTCCACATCACTTGCATGACTCTCCAGATTATTTATGTGTGTTGCTGGTGCGACAGGAAGACATCACAAAAGTTGGACCACGGTATGGTCATCCAAGACACACCAGCACTTGAGAGATTACTTCTAGTTGATCAAGAAGGTCCAACAAGAATCAATGTCATTTCTGCGCCAAAATTGATAGTGGTGGGCTACTCGTCTGACAAATACTCTGAACTTGTTATTGGATCCACACCCGTTCAGGCACAACAGTCGCCTTCTACCTCTCCTTCTACAAATTAACATTATTTCTAATTTTGAAGATGTTTGTTCGTCTGTCATTCAGAAAATGATTCCGACAAGCTTGACCCCGAAACTGCGCACAGTGAAGGTCTTGGCACTAGAATCTATCGGCCCCGACCTGGAGCAAGTTGTCAGTTTCCTGAGATGCTCTGGAGAAGCTATATATCGAGGTGATGTTCCTTTCCTGTTAAATGTTAACCATAAGGGAGTTCAATTTGTGACACCTTTTTCCAAGTTTACAATGACAATGTACTACAATTTCTGAAGGTTCTTTTGGAGGATTTCAGTACATACATGCCCCCCCCCCAATATTGGTTGCTTGATCCATATGGTTACAATCAATAAGCATTTCTCCTTTGGATTCATCTGTACTAGTTTTCTTAGGGAACTTTTCATCCACTCCAACCTCTTGTGAAGAAGGCTACATTTTTCTAGAATGTAATCAAATGCCCATGTTAATCATGTCAGATCAAAGATGGCATGTTAGTGCATTTTACAAATCCTGCAAACCAAATAGGCCTGTCGTAATGTTCAAAACTGCATGTGGGCACTAACACGTTCTCTTCTTTTGCAGATAAGATTAGGCCCAGTGGTGGATAATGTGATACAATATAACAATCACGTCGAATGCCTAGATCTGCATCTCTCAGAAATTACTTTGAAGAACTACCGAGGGACCTTACCGGAGATTATATTCGCCAGGTTCTTTGTTCTCAGAGCAAGGGTGCTGAAGGAAATGAGGTTCGCCCTACATTTATTTCACAAAAATGAATGGTTTGTTGATCAGCGCCTGCGGCAGAATGGAGTAGGCTCCAAAAATGCTGAATTTCATTTTGGAACTTCATATGAGAGAGTAATCGGAAGTCATTGTGTCAAGCCCATACATGACTTCTCAGTGGCTGACCCCTTTGCAGAAATTGTGAGGTTTCGAAACCAGACTTAGAAGCAGTGATATTAGTTTGAACCTCTCTGATATCCATGTTCAGTGGATCAGCGCGAGTGTTTGCAGCTGATGAGCTGAATTACATTTCTAATATCAGTTTGAACCTTGTAATCTTCGAATTTGGGCCATATAACTCTGGAATTTGAACCTTGTAACATTTCGAGCTTTTGTGGTACAATCGTTGAAATGGCATCGTATGAGACTCATATTTTGCTAGCACTATTTTGACCTTAATATGCAATGGTCATAGATTTTATTAACCATTCTTGAATCAGTTTACCTTGTCGATCTCACAGCACACAATCTGTATAGCTAACTCGACTGCGATCTTCGACATTATTGCACACAGTTGGTTTCTTCCACTGCGTGCACTGTAGAGCGCGGAATTAATTATCGCACTCGAGTGTCCATCATCACCCTTCTGTGTAACTTTGACCTCATCACCCAAGGGTAAACTTATGACCGAAGTCATTCCACACACTTCGTTTTTACAAAGCTTTTTGCCAATAAACGCCCACGATTTGTCCCTCTTCTAGCCAACGCGTGGCCAAACTAGCCAGGCGGGAAGCTTGCGCGGTAAACAGCACGGTAGCGCGGGAACAGGCTCATTGACGATACATTTGATGCCTCTTCGAGCCCATGCGTGCGGTGCGGTGTTCTCAAGCGTGCACTGGAATCCTCCGTTATGAACGCCGTGACAAGACATGATGATTACAGGCCGGCCGGCCCCCATTTATTACAGCAGCCATTTAACCTACCCTTGTGTCCCTTCAACCTTTTGATCGCGCCCCACCATTGCAAGAAGCACAAGCGCCACGAGAAATTCTTACAGGGTATCCTGCGCGGCTCCAATGGCGCTCCGAGCGGCTGCTGACGACGAGCAGCAGTTCACCATGCGTGCGGTGGTGGACACCCACAGAAGGTTCATGGACCTCTCGGTGGTGTACACCAACGATCCGGTCTGGGTGGAGCACTCCATCCACATCATGGAGCTATTGCTTGCCGAGGAGAAGCACAAGGTGGTCGGGTTTGACCTCGAGTACACCCGCGCTCGTGCCGGGTCTCGTCCCAAGGTCGCCGTCGCCCAGATGTGCGTGCGCCACCACGTCCTCGTCTACCACTACTGCCTGGCACAAGGCCTTGCGAGCGTTTCGCCAGGTTTGCCAACAGCCCCCACTACATGTTCGCTATGGTGGACATCACCAACGATGTAAAGGCGCTCGAGAGTTCGGGCATCGCCTGCCAGAATCTTGTCGACATCCAGGGCCAATACAAGATCTGGGGCAGCAAGGAGCATGAGAAGGACTCACTGGTTCACCTCGCCGAGGCCATCATCGACCCCTACTACAGAGACATGAAGGATTCGTGCAACAAGGACAAGCGTGCCTAGCACTCGGCCTCGATGGATAAACTCGACAAAGCTCACGTCGTGTACGCGGCCAAGGAGGCGTACACGAGCTACGACATGTACAAGCGGATCGTTGACATGAGGAAGTGCCTCCTTCCCCCAAACGGCCAGGGATCCAGCCGGAAGCAGAGCAATGGCAAGCGTCGTCGCAACAATAAGTAGATGATTAGATCCTCATTTCTCCTACTTTAGTATGCATGTAATCGCTTACTTTGGTGTGTGCAAATGTTATGTGTGTAGTCACTTGTGTAATTGTATGCTTAATTTGGTTATGCAATGCTGTCTTTTTAAGTATATATGTTGATGCTCTGTAGACAGAGCGTAGATGGTGTGCGGACAAAGAAAATCACATCGCACACGGACTAAATTAAACAATGGAACCCGTCGGTGATGTTTTCATCAATCACTCACAATTGTATACCAGCAATCGTTTGCTCACAACACACACGGCTTGTTAGTAGTAATCGTCTGTGTTCTTATCGGTCTTCGCACACGTTTCCGATTACAGACCTGTTTGCCTCGTATCACGCACATCTTGTTCATTTGAACCGTTTCTGTTCTCATGTCTCAACGCAAACATTCATCCGAGTGAACCGCATGTCGTATATCTCACACACATTTGATCTGGCTGACCATTTCTTTTGTGTTGCCTAATCACAAACAGTTCATCCGAGTGAAACATATGCTATACATCGCACACACCTTCATTTGGCTGCCCGTTTCTTTTGTTCCTCCTCATCGCAAACACTTAATTGAGCTGAACCGTATGCCCTGCATCGCACACGCAACTAAAATCTGAACCGTGTTTGATGCATCCTCCATCGCAAATGTTTTGCACCTTTTTTTACGGTTATTTTACACCACCGTTTGCGATTATGGCATCGCACATGGTTTCGTCGAAGGGTCTCTGGTCGTAGTGTCGCGTTAGCAGCATCCTGCAGTAGTCTGAGGTCGTCCTCCCACTGCTGAGGCCACTGTGCGCGCATGACCTGCTCCTCCAGGAGTTCCTTCAGGTTGTCCACTACCTCGCCGCAACGCTCCACGACCGACGCTGCCTTGGCCAGCGCCTCATCGCAAGTCGTCTCAGCTTCGCTGGCCTCCTTCTTGCTCTCTGCGATGGCAACTTAGGCTGGCCCCAAGCCGCCTTGGTTGTTATGTCAACCTGGAGCCACCCCGAGACGAGCCCCAGGCGCTCCCTCGTGTGGCACCTGTCGGCATCCCGAAGGTCTGCCTGAAGCCTGCCAAGAGCAGCGTAGGCCTTGTCTAGAGCCTCGGGTCTGATCAGGGGGGTGCACCGCGTGAGTGCAAGGGTCTGACGAGGGGGCGGCGCTAGTGTGTCGGCCGGCCCCATGACCAAGGAGGCCGCGGCGCGGTCAACTTGAGGCGCCGGAGGCCTCAAGTTCCCCTCAGCATGGCCCGACTCCTGTGACATCACAAGAGCAGCCGACTCCGCCCGAGGCTGCGCCGCAGCACCCCTTGAGTCGGGCTCGACCAGAGGAGGGTGAGGCGTCACCCCCTCCCCCATGGCTGGGGCTGCAGCAACCTCGGCGGGGAGCACGACTTGGCGAGCTCCCGTGTCCTTGATGGACGGACCCCAAGCGGCACCGGCGAGGCACCAGGAGGGGGCAACATGCCTATGTGCCCTGGCACGGTGTCGCCCGCGTGCCCAAGGGTTGCGCTGGGGCGGCATAGCGCGCCCCCGCGCCCCCCGAGGCCGTGACCAAGCGCTGAGGCTGCCTTCGGTAGGGTCGGTGCCTTCGCGTTGGTGTTCAGCTTCTTCTTCTTCTTCTCCGTGCCGTCACCCCTGGTTGGTGCGATAAGGGATAGCATATTGAGCACATGGATCGTGAGTGTAGGATCAAAAGGTAAGGCAAAGACACTCACTCGTCTAGCGCTGCCCACTTCCTCTTCCTCTCCTCCTCGGAGGCCAGCGCGGCAACTTCCTTCTTTGCCGCGGCCTCAGCCCGGGGGCTAGCAGAGTGGCCCACGACGGGCCCCTTGGTGGCATAGCTAGTCGCGGGAGCGCAGGGGCTCCCTAAGGGGCCTTCGCCGGCGAAACCTCGCCCACGATAGTGGGGGCCGTCGCAGCCGTCGACGGCGCACCTGGCGGGGATGAATCCGTCACCTCAGCCGCCCCCTTGCCTGGAATCACGTGGCCGGACGTTCGCGCAGTCGGAGTCGCGGGCTCAGCCCTCCTAGACGCCCTGGCATGGCGCGGGCGACCTGCAGCCGAAAGCTCGCCTGCATCGGCATCATCATCTTCGAGGCTGAGGAGGAGCTCCCGTCGTGACAATGGGGACACCTCCTCGAGGCCACCCTCCTCCATCTCCTCCGTGTCCTCGTGGCCCCCACTGCTGCCAGAGGACAACTCCACTGGGGAACCAGGGTTGTCGGACGACACGAGACACAACTCGTTGAAGGCGGGCATAGCGGCGACCAGATCGTCCATGTCGTTGCGGTACAACGGGTCATAGGCCTTGGGGGTGTCCCCCGGAATACAACCGAGCAAGGTGTTCCAGGCCACATCCGCCTCTCCGCCCGTCAAGCCAGCAACATGAAGCCTCAGCGTGTTTCCTGCTCCCTCATACGCCCAGAAAGGCTTCGAGTGTGATTGGAGCAGCGCGAGGCGCTGCGCCAAGAACTCCTTCACAATCATCGCTCCATCAGCAGTCTGGCCTCCGGCTATATCCAAGGTTATCTTCTCCAGAGCGGGCTTCGCCCGCAAGTCGGTGAGCTTCGCGGAAACCCACTATGGGATCCACTCGGGCAGCTCCGTCGGAGCTCCAGGAGTGGGTCGATGCCGCAGGCATCAAGGAAGACCCAACGGCGCCGGAAGCCCTCCACCTTCTTCCCGGCCTTCAGGAGCTTGTTCCCGCTGAGCACATCGACGAAGGAGACGCACCTAGACAGCTGGACCGCGGTGGAGAACCACATGCTAAGGAAGTGGTGGAAGAGCGCCACCGAGGGCCTGGCCCCCACGAAAGCTTCGCAATAGAAAGCGAAAACGGATAGGAGGAGGATGGAGTTGGGTTGAAGGTGGAGAGCATGAATCTTCTACTGCCTGAGGATGGCGAACAAGAAATCAGAGAAGGGCGGAACCAACCCGGCGAAGACGCCATGGAAGAAGAAGGGGTAGGACGTCTTTGGCCGATCGTTGGGCGCGGTGGAGCCCGGCCAGATGCGGGTCTCGCCCCACTCATTAGTGTCGTCGGCCGTCAAGGGGAGCACAGGGTTGAGGTCCTCCTTCTTGACGATGCAGGAGGCCAGGAGCGCCGGTGCGAGGGATGAGGAGGTCATGACCTGGGCCATGGGCTTTGGTTTCCCGGCGGGCGCCATTCGAGGAGTCGTTGGCGCCGGCGGGGGAAGAGGGGAGAGATGGCGCATTGACTGGATCTGGAGGAGATTCTAGCTGGAGAAGGGGATCGGGGGCAAGATGAGGATGACCAATGATGGCCTCGCAGCCGGCGCGCCAGGCTTTTTGCCAGCCTGGGCGGTTGTCGAGGCGACGTAGGGAAGTGCGGGCACCCGCCTCCTGCGTGCGCCACGCATCAAGCTTGGCCCACAGTCGGTGAGGGCCCGCGTCGCTTCGCCCTCCCTTTGCTGCCTTCGCCTTGAAGCCAGGCCAAGCGCGCATTGGGCCCGGGGGCTACTGTCGGTGTTCTGGGATCGGGGGTACCCAGACCTGCCTGCGGCCTAGGGCTTCGCTCCGTTGACGGCCCAGTACGGCCCAACTACAAGACTCCGCGAACAAGACCCTCGTGAGGCCCCCGCTTAGCGAGGAGAACAACACTAAGCCCTCCCCGAGGAGTGGCCTCCCAAGGCTGCCTCGCGCGGAGCGGAGATCTCTATGCAAGCACCTCACCTCATGAGGCGCGCGATGACGTGAGCCATGACAACCAAGGCCAGGCGGGCGTCAGCGGGAGCATGAGAGGACAATTTCCTCTTTGGTGCTAAGGAGGCAAAGACGTACGCGTGTTCCCAAGGAATCCCCCAAAGGTTTCCATGCCAGTGCAACAAGACCAAGACCACGAGCTCGGCAGGATGGAGGTCATCGCCGAGCCCACCACGGCGTCACGACCAGAGGCTTTGCAGATGAAGACCACCTTTAGTCGGGATAAGATGTACTCCTGTCCCCCTTCGAAATTGCTCGTTGTGGTATCCCTTCCTGCCTAAGCTATGAGGGAAAAGGATCGAATCCCCCGGCCATTGAGCTCTCTTGAGGCAGCTCACACTTGTACCAGTTCATACTCATCCTCCTCATGAGGCAATCCACCACAAAGCAGGAATAGGGTTTTACACCGCAAACTGGTCCGAACCTGCGTAAACCATCGTGTCCACTTCCCCTTCTTGCTCGGACGAACTCGCCCTAACCAAGCCATGGGACGACAAGCAGTGAGCCACGGTTAGGCTAGATCCTTCACACACACCCCAGAGTTCAAACCTTATTGGGTCTGCGAAACCCTGATCCCGACGAATGTTGTCTCATGAAATCATCTTCTTTATCCTTCATCCTGAGACTGATTGTTGGTGCTAGTTCCTTGTGTTTTTCATTCCATTTCTTTGTTTTTCGTCGTGTTTGAGTTCTCTATGAATGTCAAATCACTTAGTGTTTGTTGGATTTGTGTTTTCTCTCGTAACCTGAGTGTTTTGACTCGGACTATATTTTTCCCTCTATTCTTTTTAATCCGATCTTTGTTGTCCGTCATAAACATGCAATTTCATCTGAACAAGATTTCAATCTTGTGTCCTTGATCGCGAATGAAATCAACTTCAAACTTTAATCTATTTTTTGGTGCTTGCCCTTCAAACCTTTCAGGCTTCCGTTCAGTTTCCGAGAATTTTGCAGGAAACGGTTGACACGTGCCCACGACCTCACGATCGTGACCACGTCCGTTGAATGTGGAACTTCCCGTGCTTTTCGGCCATAGATCTCGAAGGAAGTAGTTTGGCCTACGGGCTATATAAATCCCCCTCTAGGCGTCTCCTTCTTCTATTCTTCTTTAGTTTGTCCTCAAACCCTATCTCACTCTCTCCCCGCCCGAGCTCGAAGCGACGCTGACAACGCACCTCGCCGTGCAACTCCGGTGAATCATCGCTGTTGTTGGTCACGCCAGTGCGGTACATCCTCTCCTCCACATTGCCGTAGTTGATCTTTGCTACCAAGTTAGGGCGCATAGATCTGGAGCTAGCCCTGTCTTTCCTCTGTTCTAGGGTTGTTCTTAGCGACGCGATTTCTCACTATTTATTTTGCTTGCGGTAGATCTTTCGACTTCTCCAAGGTGTGACTTGTACGGTTTGATGTTTTTCCTCGTACCAGTCAGTTTGGATCTAGGGTTCATATGTGTTCTGACGAAAGATTAGATAGGTGTTACTCTGTCTGTATGGCATATAGCAATCCTGTCGATGATATCTTCCTAAGTGTTCACCATGCACTACAAAAAAAAAGACACATCCGTGACATTTTGGGCCGAACGAAAAAAATTTATGTCATACATATGACACTTCTATGACGATAATCGTGACAAAACCCGGTATCATCATAGATGTGGTGGGCTCCTACTTCTATGACAAAAAATCATGATAGAAAATGGGCTTTTCGTCCTGGGCGGGCCGGAGACGCGGATGCATGACATTCTTTGGGCCGTCCATGACGGAAAAAACCGTGGTAGAAGCGAGGGGGAGGAAAATTTCGGGGAGTTCCCGGTTACGGTGGGAGGTCGGGGGCCGAGCGATGCGCGTTTCTCTCGTACACATACGTGCGTGTGTGCGAGGCGTTGGCTCTAACTGAACCCGAGCGAGGCGCTGGGCTCTAACTGAACCCGAGCGATTGCACTGCAGGCTACGCATTACTGAACCCGAGCGATCGATCGATGGCTGTTAACTGAACCCGATCGAGCGATTCCTTCGCTACTGCTGCTAACTGAAGCCGATCGATTGGATGAACTGTGAGCGTTGCGGGGGGGGGGGGGGGGGTGGATGAACAGTGAGCGGTGGCGTTGCCTCTGGATGAACAGGACCCCGTGGTGTGGAGGGCTGGATGAATAGTAGACGGTGGAGGGGTGCCCGTGGAGGGGTGGTTGAACTGGACCCCGTGGTGTGGAGGGCAGGATGAACAGTAGACGATGGAGGGGTGCCCGTGGAGGGGTGGTTGAACAGGACCCCGTGGTGTGGAGGGCTGGATGAACAGTAGACGGTGGAGGGGTGCCCGTGGAGGGGTGGTTGAACAGTAGCCGGTGGAGTAGCGCGCGGTGGAGGCTGGATGAACAGGAGCCCGTGGAGGCTGGAGGAGGTCGACGGTAGCCCGTGGAGGCTGGAGGAGGTCGACGGTGGAGATGAACAGTATCCCGTGGAGTCCCGTTTTGCGGTACGCCACACCCCTCCCGATCAACAGGACCTCCGTTCGACCGTAGCGCTCCAACACAAGTCCGTTTCCTTCGTTTTGCGGTACGCCACACCCCTCCCGATCAACAGGACCCCTGTTTCGACCGTAGGAGGTCCGTTTCCTCCGTTTTGCGGTACGCCAGACCCCTCCCGATGAACAGGATCCCGTTTCGAACGTGGCCGGTCGAACACAAGGCCGTTTCCTCCGTTTTGCGGTACGCCAGGCCTCGTTTCCATCGCCTGTTTCGTCCAAGCCCTCCCGATGAACACGACCACGCATTCCATTCCGACCCAGCCGGTTGGCTTCCACGCATTCCGTTGCCTCCCGATGAACACGACGCATTCCGTTGCCTCCCCATGAACATGACGCATTCTGTTGCCTCCCCATGAACACGACGACGACGTTGTTTCTCCATTCCGACCCAGCCATGTACACGAGCCCTGGCCGTACGTATGCGCGAGTAGGCGTTCGAGACCCTGCCCGTATGTACGTACGTGGCCGTATTTTCTTTCTTGCACCTTGGCCGTTGTACGTACGTGTACATGCTACGTGCGCGCCTCTACTACGACACGTACGCGCCTCTACTACGACACGTGCGCGCCTCTACATCGACCAATATATATGTACGTACATGTTCACGACCAGAATGACAACGCTACGTACGCTTCGACCAGGTGGGTCCCGACTGTCAGGCACTTCCTTGCCTGCGAAGATGTAGCTGCTGGGTCCCAGCAGTCAGGGGGGCGAATCGTTCTTTTTTTGCCCGGATGAACTTCCTTGCGTGCGAAGGTGTAGCTGCTGGGTCCCAGCAGTCAGGGGGGGAATCGTTTAGTTTTCTTTTTGCCCGGACGCACTTCCTTGCGTGCGAAGATGTAGCTGGTGGGTCCCAGCAGTCAGGGGGGCGAATCATTTTTTTTCGAACGCACTTCCTTGCGTGCGAAGATGTAGCTGGTGGGTCCCAGCAGTCAGGGGGAATGTTTTTTTCGCGAAATATGGTGGCCCGTCCGGTGGGTCCCCGCTATCAGGTGGAGGAATAATTATTTTGCGCGTAATAAGGAGGCACTTCCTTGCTGCGGCCGTGGACCCAGCTGTCAGCCTCTCCATGTACAGTCCACGTCCGATGGAAGCCATTCCTTGACCACGTTGACCACGCCGCGCCGAGAGCACCAGGGCGGTGGACGACGGCGAGGCCTAGGAAGGGGACGACGCGGAGCCGGGGAAGACACGGTAGTGGATGCCCACGCGTAGAGGAGTATGAGGGTTCACTCGTTCGGCTGCGGTGTGAGGCTGTCGTCGCCGCAGAATAACAGGGGGTGTGGGTGCGTAGAGGGATGGCCTGGCCAGCGGTGGGAGTAGTAGGGGGCGGTGAGGCCTCCGCGGCATCACAGCCGGCCACGGCGGCAGGAGCAGGCGGCACGACCAGCGCTGCATTGGACGGCTGGAGCAAGAAGACCAGAGGTTGAAGAAGCACTACGGCCATTCGATGGACATCGTACGGTCACTGGAGCTAGAATCGTTCATATATTGACTAAAGTTGACAAAGGCCTCCGTCCCAGTCAACTTAGTAGGCCCACAAGTCAGCCTCCCACCAAGGTGGGTCCCAGCTAGCAGGGGTATTCTTTTTTTTCTGCGTAATAAGGAGGCACTTCCGGTGGGTCCAAGCTGACAGCGGGGGGAACGTTTTTTCGCGAAATACGGTGGCCCGTCCTGTGGGTCCCAGCAGTCAGGGGGGAACATTTTTTTTGCGAAATACTGGTGGCCCGTCCGGTGGGTCCCTCCTGTCAGGTGGAGGAATAATTATTTTCCGCGTAATAAGGAGGCACTTCCTTGCGGCTGCCGTGGACCCAGCTGTCAGCCTCTCCACGTACAGTACTCTTCCGATGGAAGTCGATCGTTGACCACATTGACCATGCCGCGCCAAGAGCTCCACAGCGGTGGACGACGGCGAGGCCTAGGAAGGGGACGACGCGGAGCCGGGGAAGACGCGGCAGTGGAAGCCCGTGCGGAGAGGAGTACGAGGGTTCACCGGTTCGGCTGCGGTGTGAGGTTGCCGTCGCCGCCGAATAACAGGGGGTGTGGGTGAGTAGAGGGATGCCCTGGCCAGCGGTGGGAGTAGTAGGGGGCGCTGAGGCCTACGCGGCAGCACAGCCGGCCACGGGAGGCAGGAGTAGGCGGTCCCGCGGGCGCTGCTTTGGCGGATGGAGCAAGAAGATCAGAGATTGAAGAAACACGACGGCCGTTGGATTGACATCCAACGGTTACGTCTGCTAGAATCGTTTGTTGACGTATATAATAACTAAAAAAATCTTGCATACGCGTCAACTAAACAGGCCCACAAGTCAGACCACTCCCTCTTTTTTTAATAATTTATATATAGCTCATGGCAACTTCTTATGCAATTTATTGCAGTCGTTTTTTTTTGGTTGGCCAGGGCCAATTTCGCATATTTCTGTGGGTTCCAAACTATTTTTAATACCGAAATATCGAGCCAGATTTAAAGTACTTTGAAGAAATATTGAAATTAGGTTAATGCCCAGTGAAATAGGAATATGAAAATGTGAACAAATTCAGAAATTATAAAGTAATTGCCAATTTGTCATCTGTTTTTATATTTACAACCCATTTCATATTACTTTCAAGATTTGCAGGCGTCCTGAAATTGTTGCAGCCCATCAGGGCGTAGAAAAATAAGTAGGCCTGGATTGGGTATTCTCCAGAAAAAATAAACTGGGCTCATTTTCACACAAAAAAAGCTGGGCTGGTCACATGGTGAACATAAAATATAAGCCTAGGCTAGACGGGCCACAGCCCAGTTCAAACCCTGCTCCGTCTCAACAATACCAAACAAAAAAAATACTGCTCGAGTAGCTACGTCCCAGGTGTCAGCCGATCTTGTGCTGTTCTCTTGTCTATTGACCATATACGCTCACAATGTCATGGGTCCCAGATGTCAAGAAAACACCAGGAGGAAGCATTTTATTTTTCCATACGCTGACGTGGTGGGCCCCTACTGTCATCCTCTCCACGTACTTCTGCCGATTCCTGTTGTTTGTTGACCATGTTGACAACGCGAGAGGGCGGCGCCGTGGCGAGCGCACCAAAGCGCGCGGAGGACATCGACGTTAACGATTTAGGAGACGGTGGGGCGGCGATGCGTGCACTGAGGTGCAGCCAGCCGTGGGAGGCGAAAGCAGGCGGCCCCGCCGGCGCTGGTTTGGTTTTGGCGGCTGGAGGAAGACAGGACTGAAGAAACACGACAGACTGTAAAAGCAGCAGGAGTACTTAACGACCTTAACTGAAACCAGCAGAGGCACTTAACAACCAAAGCTGAAAGCAACGTGGTCAATAAACAGGATATTCGCTTTAGAGCGATGGAAAAGCATGAACATAATCTTCTGTCCTATTGTCCAAGATGGACGGGTCTTCATTATTTGAGACCACCCATGAATAAGTATCTTTTCACCTCCAAGGGGAATTGAGTAGGTCGACATAAACATCATGTTGTGACCAAGCGCAAGTCTGACCCGAGCATGGTCAGGCATCTGTATAGGAACAATAGAACTCGGCAGTTCCTGTTTCAAGAAGATCACAGGTGTAAAACTGTGTATAAGCAATGGTTTATGAACAATATATATAACAGAAAACAGATCGTACCATAAGTTTCTCGACACAGTTGGACCTGTTCAACGAGTGCAGCAGTGGCACACATATCCCACGTGGCCTTCCACCATTGAAACGCCCCACAAGGACCTCAAGACGATCAATAAAGTGTAGGAACTTGTGGATGTCGATCCAGTCAACTTTAGTGCCATTAGTAACAACTGAGTTATTACAGAGTAACAAACGAGCAGACTGCTTAACTCTGAAAAAACCTACACGTGCCACCAATTATAAGAAAATATTAGTTAGAAGTAGCGTCTTCGTGAGAGATTCGTTGCTACTTCTAAAGTTAAATTGTGATTAGTTAGACAGAATAGGTGGATTAAGAAGTAATCGAGGCAACAAGCAAGAACCAGATACAAAACTAACATGGATGAACAATTGGAACGACGTCGGGGTGGAAGATCGCAGTGAAGATGAGACCAGGTTCTGCTATTTCCATCAACATTCGTGCGCCAACTTTCAGTCCATAACACTTGAGAAAGTTTATCAAGGTTCGGCCATAAAAAAAGCAGCGATCTTCTTGGTTCATGAACCCAACTCGGAACTTATATCCATGGCTTGTCTTCACTGTGACCATTAAACTAGTGTATTCAGTTATGGCAAGGCCGAGCATCTTGAGTACATGTGTTCTGGCAGAGCAAATAATACACCGCAGGAAAAATAATATGAGAACACGGCATGTTCAAAAAAACCCCACCCTCCCGGATAGAAAAGAGGATTCTAGGAACATACTGTGCGTGTTTCAAAATGCTGTGTTAGGATGAGAAGGAACAAGTGTGGCGTCTCGCCGAGGGCGCAGAAACCTGTAGGGTACTCGCACTTTGGGCACTGCAAATGAAACACACTAGATTCAGTAGGAAGAAAAATGCATCAACGGCGGCGGCTGCCATCCTAGGATTACCTGCGACCAAGGGACTTGGATTTATCAGGGATGGATGAAGAATTCGTACCTGGTTCTCCATGAGAAAACCCTATGCAATCGCCGAGAGGGGGTTTTCTCTGAACAAGCAGACGAGTGAGAAGGGGATTTAGGCCCAGTGAAATATTGCCGCTTCGTCCGTCCAGCTTACTCCTAAAGCTGGAAAGGGGGGGTTGTGATTTGACGGCTCATTGGGCATTACTGCGGCGCTACGACCGGGGTGTGTCTACCGTGAAGTTGTGCACTCTAATTTGTGCATATGGCACATGGACCCCGTTGCCGGTTGCCCCACATATCAGCGAAAGGAAGTAGAAAGACAAGAGTAACTAGTTACACATAAATATATATTTTGACAGAGAGATACTCCCTCTGTAAAGAAATATACAAATCTTTTATATCACAGGCTCACCTTGCCGAGAAATATACTCCCTCTGCAACGCACGGGCATTATGGGGGTTCAGCTTTTTTTATGGGGGTTCAGCTGAGAATATAATACTCAGATAGGCTCACGGTTCTGGACTTTGGGCCGCAGGCCGACCCTGCATGTTTGGGGGCCCATGTGTTCTACCTCAGCGCTTTTCATATTGCAAGCGATCGGTACGGCGCTGGTTTTAGATGTTGTCGCAAGGCGAATACACAAAATTGAATAAAGCACGGCAGTTGTTGGAATGAAATCGAACAACAGTTCCTAACCAGCAATCAGAGTTGCAATTCTATCAACGATATACCATGTGATAAATAATACTGTCGTACTACTTATACACACAGGACACTTGTTTCACCATGCCAGATTATTACATCAAAATCTCTCGGAGGATAGATCAGTTCGGCAGTTGCGTGCTGCTACTGAAGAATTTCAAAGTTGATTTGGACCAGCTCTCCTTGCCGAGAAAGTTCGATTTTGACATCATCCCCTACTGCAAGATATGATTTAGATTTGAACCTTGACCATCCTTTAGCATCAATCATCATGCGACCATCCTTTGTACTTACGGTATATTGAGCAGGTTCATTCACACCAAGGCTGCGCATGGTAAGAGAAACATGGCCGCGGTCGCCCGGATTGTTGAAGGACTCCCTCGTTGCTCTAGGAATTCTCTGTTTGCAAACAAGAAGACATACCCAAACAGTTAGATCAACACAGTGAATCATGTGAAACAACATGGAAAGAAAAAAGAACGAAGCACTTGGGCGGCCAATGCTTACCAAGAAGCTGGACATGTCGGTTTTTGTAAGGACTTTGGTACATGAAGTGCGAACTGCAGCCCAGTCTGTTGTCGGTGCAACTGCATGGGCCAGAGCAGATGCAAGTGCAAGTGTTGGTGCAGGTGCCGAAGCCGCTGCTGCTGCCGGAGATGGTGCTCCTTGTAGAGCTGGTGCCGGTGTCGGAGCAGGTGCCGGTGTCGATGCCCAATCCTCCAGTAGATCAGACTGATCCGCTGACGCGATCGGTGCCTAGTCCTCAGCTGGATCAGACTGAGCTGTTGCCGCTGTCAGTGCTAGAGCAACTGCCGGTGCTCGATCTGTGCGAGACAGCGTCGATCGTGTCTGGTCTGCTATGATCAGCTTTCTAACTTGACTAGGATCCGTGACCGTGATCCAGTTTTTTTCTTCATTTCTTTTATACGCGAGAAGGACTAATTGTGGCGTTTTTGTTAAACCAAACTGCAGTTCATCATAGGGATTCAGCTTGTACTCAGACAGCAGACTGATCCAATTTTTTCCAGTAATATAAGTGATGGACAGTGCCTTCGTTACTGACACGACATAAGAAGTGAAACCTGCAAAAATAGCCATCGTAGAGCAAACCAAACGGTTTATTCTGTGATGAATGTCACATGGCAAAACCTGCATCGTAAAATTGCAGGAAAAGAAAGAAAACATGACATTAAATCAATAATATTTAGACAGTAAATCAATAAGATTTACTTGATGTGACACGAGAGAATCCTTACCAGGAAATCACTATGTTGAAGTACTAAACAGAAGATTGATCGTCCAACTACGCGTGGCATGCAGGGGCCCCGCCTACTCCCACAAGCAGGACAGTCCAAAGTGATGGGGAACGTAGTAATTTCAAAAATTTCCTACGCACACGCAAGATCATGGTGATGCATAGCAACGAGAGGGGAGAGTGTTGTCCACGTACCCTCGTAGACCGACAGCGGAAGCGTTATCACAACGCGGTTGATGTAGTCGAACGTCTTCACGATCCGACCGATCAAGTACCGAACGTACGGCACCTCCGAAGTTCTACACACGTTCAGCTCGATGACGTCCCTCGAACTCCGATCCAGCCGAGTGTTGAGGGAGAGTTTCGTCAGCACGACGGCGTGGTGACGATGATGATGTTCCACCGACGCAGGGCTTCGCCTAAGCTTCGCGACGGTATTATCGAGGTGTAATCTGGTGGAGGGGGGCACCGCACACGGCTAAAATATCGTATATCAAGTGTGTTCTTAGGTGCCCCCCTGCCCCCGTATATAAAGGAGCAAGGGGGAGGCCGGCTGCCTATGGGGCGCGCCAAGGAGAGGGGGGGGGGAATCCTCCTCCTAGTAGGAGTAGGACTCCCCTTTCCTAGTCCTACTAGGAAAAGAAGGGGGGAAGGAAAGAGAGGGAGAGGGAGAGGGAAAGGGGGCTGCGCCCCCCTCTCCTAGTCCAACTAGGACTCCTCTGGGAGGGGGCGCACCACCTCCTGGCTGCTGCCCTCTCTCTCCTCTCAAGGCCCACTAAGGCCCAATACTTCCCCGGGGGGTTCCGGTAACCCTCCGGCACTCCGGTTTAATCCGAAACTTCTCCGGAACACTTCCGGTGTCCGAATATAGTCGTCCAATATATCAATCTTTACGTCTCGACCATTTCGAGACTCCTCGTCATGTCCGTGATCACATCCGGGACTCCGAACAACCTTCGGTACATCAAATCATATAAACTCATAATAAAACTGTCATCGTAACTTTAAGCGTGCGGACCCTTTGGGTTCGAGAACTATGTAGACATGACCGAGACACCTCTCCGGTCAATAACCAATAGCGGGACCTGGATGCCCATATTGGCTCCTACATATTCTACGAAGATCTTTATCGCTCAGACCGCATAACAACATACGTTGTTCCCTTTGTCATCGGTATGTTACTTGCCCGAGATTCGATCGTCGGTATCTCGATACCTAGTTCAATCTCGTTACCGGCAAGTCTCTTTACTCGTTCCATAATACATCATCCCGTAACTAACTCATTAGTCACAATGCTTGCAAGGCTTATAGTGATGTGCATTACCGAGTGGGCCCTGAGATACCTCTCCGACAATCGGAGTGACAAATCCTAATCTCGAAATACGCCAACCCAACAAGTACCTTTGGAGACACCTGTAGAGCACCTTTATAATCACCCAGTTACGTTGTGACGTATGGTAGCACACAAAGTGTTCCTCCGGTAAACGGGAGTTGCATAATCTCATAGTCATAGGAACATGTATAAGTCATGAAGAAAGCAATAGCAACATACTAAACTATCGGGTGCTAAGCTAATGTAATGGGTCATGTCAATCACGTCATTCTCCTAATGAGGTGATCCCGTTAATCAAATGACAACTCATGTCTATGGCTAGGAAACATAACCATCTTTGATTAACGAACTAGTCAAGTAGAGGCATACTAGTGACACTTTGTTTGTCTATGTATTCACACATGTATTATGTTTCTAGTTAATACAATTCTAGCATGAATAATAAACATTTATCATGATATAAGGAAATATATAATACTTTATTATTGCCTCTAGGGCATATTTCCTTCAGTCTCCCACTTGCACTAGAGTCAATAATCTAGATTACATAGTAATGATTCTTACACCCATGGAGTCTTGGTGCTGATCATGTTTTGCTCGTGGAAGAGGCTTAGTCAACGGATCTGCTACATTCAGATCCGTATGTATCTTGCAAATTTCTATGTCTCCCACCTGGACTAAATCCCGGATGGAATTGAAGCGTCTTCTGATGTGCTTGGTTCTCTTGTGAAATCTGGATTCCTTTGCTAAAGCAATTGCACCAGTATTATCACAAAAGATTTTCATTGGTCCCGATGTACTAGGTGTGACACCTAGATCGGTTATGAACTCCTTCATCCAGACTCCTTCATTCGCTGCTTCCGAAGCAGCTATGTATTCCGCTTCACACGTAGATCCCGCCACGACACTTTGCTTGGAACTGCACCAACTGACAGCTCCACCGTTCAATGTAAATACGTATCCGGTTTGCGATTTCGAATCGTCCGGATCAGTGTCAAAGCTTGCATCAACGTAACCATTTACGATGAGCTCTTTGTCACCTCCATATACGAGAAACATATCCTTAGTCCTTTTCAGGTATTTCAGGATGTTCTTGACCGCTGTCCAGTGATCCACTCCTGGATTACTTTGGTACCTCCCTGCTAAACTTATAGCCAGGGACACATCAGGTCTGGTACACAGCATTGCATACATGATAGAGCCTATGGCTGAAGCATAGGGAACATCTTTCATCTTCTCTCTATCTTCTGCAGTGGTCGGGCATTGAGTCTTACTCAATATCACACCTTGTAGTACAGGCAAGAACCCTTTCTTTGCTTGATCCATTTTGAACTTCTTCAAAACTTTGTCAAGGTATGTGCTTTGTGAAAGTCCAATTAAGCGCCTTGATCTATCTCTATAGATCTTAATGCCTAATATATATGCAGCTTCACCGAGGTCTTTCATTGAAAAACTCTTATTCAAGTATCCCTTTATGCTATCCAGAAATTCAATATCATTTCCAATCAGTAATATGTCATCCACATATAATATCAGAAATGCTATCGAGCTCCCACTCACTTTCTTGTAAATACAGGCTTCTCCAAAAGTCTGTATAAAACCAAATGCTTTGATCACACTATCAAAGTGTTTATTCCAACTCCGAGAGGCTTGCACCAGTCCATAAATGGATCGCTGGAGCTTGCACACTTTGTTAGCTCCCTTTGGATCGACAAAACCTTCCGGTTGTATCATATACAACTCTTCTTCCAGAAATCCATTCAGGAACGCAGTTTTGACATCCATTTGCCAAATTTCATAATCATAAAATGCGGCAATTGCTAACATGATTCGGACAGACTTAAGCATCGCTACGGGTGAGAAGGTCTCATCGTAGTCAATTCCTTGAACTTGTCGAAAACCTTTCGCAACAAGTCGAGCTTTATAGATAGTAACATTACCATCAGCGTCAGTCTTCTTCTTGAAGATCCATTTATTTTCAATGGCTTGCCGACCATCGGGCAAGTCAACCAAAGTCCATACTTTGTTCTCATACATGGATCCCATCTCGGATTTCATGGCTTCAAGCCATTTTTCGGAATCTGGGCTCACCATTGCTTCTTCATAGTTCGTAGGTTCGCCATGGTCTAGTAACATGACCTCCAGAACAGGATTACCGTACCACTCTGGTGCGGATCTTGATCTAGTTGACCTACGAAGTTCAGTAATAACTTGATCTGAAGTTTCATGATCATTATCATTAACTTCCTCACTACTTGGTGTAGGTGTCGCAGAAACTGATCTCTGCGATGATCTACTTTCCAATAAGGGAGCAGGTATAGTTACCTCATCAAGTTCTACTTTCCTCCCACTCACATCTTTCGAGAGAAACTCCTTCTCCAGAAAGGATCCATTTCTAGCAACAAATATCTTGCCTTCGGATCTGTGATAGAAGGTGTACCCAACGGTCTCCTTTGGGTATCCTATGAAGACACATTTCTCCAATTTAGGCTCGAGCTTATCAGGTTGAAGTTTCTTCACATAAGCATCGCAACCCCAAACTTTAAGATACGACAACTTTGGTTTCTTGCCAAACCATAGTTCAAAAGGCGTCGTCTCAACGGATTTCGATGGTGTCCTATTTAGAGTGAATGCAGCCGTCTCTAAAGCATAACCCCAAAACGATAGCGGTAAATCAGTAAGAGACATCATAGATCGCACCATATCTAGTAAAGTGCAATTACGACGTTCAGACACACCATTACGCTGTGGTGTTCCGGGTGGCGTGAGTTGCGAAACTATTCCGCATTGTTTCAAATGTAGACCAAACTCGTAACTCAAATATTCTCCTCCACGATCAGATCGTAGGAATTTTATTTTCTTGTTACGATGATTTTCAACTTCACTCTGAAATTCTTTGAACTTTTCAAATGTTTCAGACTTATGTTTCATTAAGTAGATATACCCATATCTGCTCAAATCATCTGTGAAGGTGAGAAAATAACGATATCCGCCACGAGCTTCAATATTCATCGGACCACATACATCTGTATGTATGATTTCCAACAAATCTGTTGCTCTCTCCATAGTTCCGGAGAATGGTGTTTTGGTCATCTTGCCCATAAGGCACGGTTCGCAAGTTCCAAGTGATTCAAAATCAAGTGATTCCAAAATTCCATCAGTATGGAGTCTCTTCATGCGCTTTACACCGATATGACCCAAACGGCAGTGCCACATATAGGTTGCACTGTCATTATTAACTCTACATCTTTTGGCTTCAACATTATGAATATGTGTATCACTACTATCGAGATTCATTAAAAATAGACCACTCTTCAAGGGTGCATGACCATAAAAGATATTATTCATATAAATAGAACAACCATTATTCTCTGATTTAAATGAATAACCGTCTCGCATTAAACAAGATCCAGATATAATGTTCATGCTCAACGCTGGCACCAAATAACAATTATTTAGGTCTAAAACTAATCCCGAAGGTAGATGTAGAGGTAGCGTGCCGACGGCGATCACATCGACTTTGGAACCATTTCCCACGCGCATCGTCACCTCGTCCTTAGCTAAACTTCGCTTAATCCGTAGCCCCTGTTTTGAGTTGCAAATATTAGCAACAGAACCAGTATCAAATACCCAGGTGCTACTGCGAGTATTAGTAAGATACACATCAATAACATGTATATCACATATACCTTTGTTAACCTTGCCATCCTTCTTATCCGCCAAATACTTGGGGCAGTTCCGCTTCCAGTGGCCAGTCTGCTTACAGTAGAAGCACTCAGTTTCAGGCTTAGGTCCAGACTTGGATTTCTTCTCCTGAACAGCAACTTGCTTGCTATTCTTATTGAAGTTCCCTTTCTTCTTCCCTTTGCCCTTTTTCTTGAAACTAGTGGTTTTACTGACCATCAACACTTGATGCTCCTTTTTGATTTCTACCTCCGCTGCCTTTAGCATTGCGAAGAGCTCGGGAATCGTCTTATTCATCCCTTGCATGTTATAGTTCATCACGAAGCTCTTGTAGCTTGGTGGCAGTGATTGAAGAATTCTGTCAATGACGCAATCATCCGGAAGTTGAACTCCCAGTTGAATTAAGTGATTATTATACCCAGACATTCTGAGCATATGCTCACTGACAGAACTATTCTCTTCCATCTTGCAGCTATAGAACTTATTGGAGACTTCATATCTCTCAATCCGGGCATTTGCTTGAAATATTAACTTCAACTCCTGGAACATCTCATATGCTCCATGACGTTCAAAACGTCGTTGAAGTCCCGGTTCTAAGCCGTAAAGCATGGCACACTGAACTATTGAGTAGTCATCAGCTTTGCTTTGCCAGACGTTCATAACTTCTGGCGTAGCTCTTGCAGGAGGCCTGGCACCTAGCGGTGCTTCCAGGACGTAATTCTTTTGTGCAGCAATGAGGATAATCCTCAAGTTACGGACCCAGTCCGTGTAATTGCTACCATCATCTTTCAACTTAGCTTTCTCAAGGAACGCATTAAAATTCAACGGCACAACAGCACGGGCCATATATCTACAATTAACATAGACAAGCAAGATACTATCAGGTACTAAGTTCATGATAAATTTAAGTTCAATTAATCATATTACTTAAGAACTCCCACTTAGATAGACATCTCTCTAATCATCTAAGTGATTACGTGATCCAAAGCAACTAAACCATGTCCGATTAACACGTGAGATGGAGTAGTTTCAATGGTGAACATCACTATGTTGATCATATCTACTATATGATTCACGCTCGACCTTTCGGTCTCTGTGTTCCGAGGCCATATCTGTACATATGCTAGGCTCGTCAAGTTTAACCTGAGTACTCCGCGTGTGCAACTGTTTTGCACCCGTTGTATTTGAACGTAGAGCCTATCACACCCGATTAACACGTGGTGTCTCAGCACGAAGAACTTTTGCAACGGTGCATACTCAGGGAGAACACTTTTATCTTGAAATTTTAGTGAGAGATCATCTTATAATGCTACCGTCAAACAAAGCAAGATAAGATGCATAAAGGATTAACATCACATGCAATCAATATAAGTGATATGATATGGCCATCATCATCTTGTGCTTGTGATCTCCATCTCCAAAGCACCGTGCTTGTGATCTCCATCTCCGAAGCACCATCATGATCACCATCGTCACCGGCTCAACACCTTGATCTCCATCGTAGTATCGTTGTCGTCTCGCCAACTTATTGCTTTTACGACTATCGCTACCGTTTAGTGATAAAGTAAAACTATTACATGGCGATTGCATCTCATACAATAAAGCGACAACCATATGGCTCCTGCCAGTTGCCGATAACTTGGTTACAAAACATGATCATCTCATACAACACATTATATCACATCATGTCTTGACCATATCACATCACAACATGCCCTGCAAAAACAAGTTAGACGATCTCTACTTTGTTGTTGCATATTTTACGTGGCTGCTACGGGCTTAGCAAGAACCGTTCTTACCTACGCATCAAAACCACAACGATAGTTTGTCAAGTTGGTGCTGTTTTAACCTTCGCAAGGACCGGGCGTAGCCACACTCAGTTCAACTAAAGTGAGAGAGACAGACACCCGCCAGTCACCTTTAAGCAACGAGTGCTCCGAACGGTGAAACCAGTCTCGCGTAAGCGTACGCGTAATGTCGGTCCGGGCCGCTTCATCTCACAATACCGCTGAACCAAAGTATGACATGCTGGTAAGCAGTATGACTTATATCGCCCACAACTCACTTGTGTTCTACTCGTGCATAGCATCAACGCATAAAACCAGGCTCGGATGCCACTGATGGGGAACGTAGTAATTTCAAAAATTTCCTACAGACACGCAAGATCATGGTGATGCATAGCAACGAGAGGGGAGAGTGTTGTCCACGTACCCTCGTAGACCGACAGCGGAAGCGTTATCACAACGCGGTTGATGTAGTCGAACGTCTTCACGATCCGACCGATCAAGTACCGAACGTACGGCACCTCCGAAGTTCTACACACGTTCAGCTCGATGACGTCCCTCGAACTCCGATCCAGCCGAGTGTTGAGGGAGAGTTTCGTCAGCACGACGGCGTGGTGACGATGATGATGTTCCACCGACGCAGGGCTTCGCCTAAGCTTCGCGACGGTATTATCGAGGTGTAATCTGGTGAAGGGGGGGCACCGCACACGGCTAAAATATCGTATATCAAGTGTGTTCTTAGGTGCCCCCCTGCCCCCGTATATAAAGGAGCAAGGGGGAGGCCGGCTGCCTATGGGGCGCGCCAAGGAGAGGGGGGGAATCCTCCTCCTAGTAGGAGTAGGACTCCCCTTTCCTAGTCCTACTAGGAAAAGAAGGGGGGAAGGAAAGAGAGGGAGAGGGAGAGGGAAAGGGGGCTGCGCCCCCCTCTCCTAGTCCAACTAGGACTCCTCTGGGAGGGGGCGCACCACCTCCTGGCTGCTGCCCTCTCTCTCCCCTCAAGGCCCACTAAGGCCCAATACTTCCCCGGGGGGTTCCGGTAACCCTCCGGCACTCCGGTTTAATCCGAAACTTCTCCGGAACACTTCCGGTGTCCGAATATAGTCGTCCAATATATCAATCTTTACGTCTCGACCATTTCGAGACTCCTCGTCATGTCCGTGATCACATCCGGGACTCCGAACAACCTTCGGTACATCAAATCATATAAACTCATAATAAAACTGTCATCGTAACTTTAAGCGTGCGGACCCTTTGGGTTCGAGAACTATGTAGACATGACCGAGACACCTCTCCGGTCAATAACCAATAGCGGGACCTGGATGCCCATATTGGCTCCTACATATTCTACGAAGATCTTTATCGCTCAGACCGCATAACAACATACGTTGTTCCCTTTGTCATCGGTATGTTACTTGCCCGAGATTCGATCGTCGGTATCTCGATACCTAGTTCAATCTCGTTACCGGCAAGTCTCTTTACTCGTTCCGTAATACATCATCCCGTAACTAACTCATTAGTCACAATGCTTGCAAGGCTTATAGTGATGTGCATTACCGAGTGGGCCCTGAGATACCTCTCCGACAATCGGAGTGACAAATCCTAATCTCGAAATACGCCAACCCAACAAGTACCTTTGGAGACACCTGTAGAGCACCTTTATAATCACCCAGTTACGTTGTGACGTTTGGTAGCACACAAAGTGTTCCTCCGGTAAACGGGAGTTGCATAATCTCATAGTCATAGGAACATGTATAAGTCATGAAGAAAGCAATAGCAACATACTAAACGATCGGGTGCTAAGCTAATGTAATGGGTCATGTCAATCACGTCATTCTCCTAATGAGGTGATCCCGTTAATCAAATGACAACTCATGTCTATGGCTAGGAAACATAACCATCTTTGATTAACGAACTAGTCAAGTAGAGGCATACTAGTGACACTTTGTTTGTCTATGTATTCACACATGTATTATGTTTCCAGTTAATACAATTCTAGCATGAATAATAAACATTTATCATGATATAAGGAAATATATAATACTTTATTATTGCCTCTAGGGCATATTTCCTTCACAAAGGTCATGACAAAATCGTATGGACCGAACATCCATGGGACTGGAAATCCTGGTGGGTGCGATAAACCCTGCAATGCATACAGATATTGGAGTGTAACCATAATTAATAAACCGTCCTCACAAAAAATATGATCTGGATACTTCAAAATATACAGACTGAATTGAGTGGACAGACATTAACATAGACCGTTCACACACCAAAAGCGGCAGTACTAATAAACAATACATGGTTCACAAACACAAATCAAGTACTGAACAATAGTACTTACTACAGACAAGCAAAGTTGCACTAACTAAACTCTGCAGACTATTTCTTGCCACCGACCTACGGGATGAACCCCGCATAACTGACTAGGCCATGGACTTCATGTGAGTTGTCTACATGCACCATCACCATCTTGTCAACCTTGGAGAACCTAACAGAGTGGTCTTTCCACTCATAAACATGATGATGAAGACAGGCCGCATCAGATTTGTTGGGAAGCTTTACAAGAACCACACCCTTCGTAATCGAAGGCACAACCAGGAAATTGTTGTGGTCAAGTATAGCCTCGAGAACACGCGTGACAACAATGCTACAGGAAAACACTAGTTCAGGACACGTGGCGACAAGGACACAACAGCTGGATAGTTCAGCAGTAGAACTCATCATCAGGTCTTCCAGTTCACACGGCATGACTTTGAGAACTTCATCTCCACCGTGGACCTGGTTCTAATTCAAACAGAAACCATATTTTATTACTACCTCCGTTTAGAAATATAAGATGATTTTCGATATTATACTCCATATATGACTACATATACGCACAGAAATGAGTGAACAAAGACACTAGAACATGTCTTCAAAGGCATGAGAGCAGAGGGATTACATGCAATATCCATAACACAAGTTACTGAGGCAAATATACCCTCTTAAAAGGTAGCATTGATGTTCATAAAGTACTCCCTCCGTCCCAAAATTCTTGTCTTTGATTTGTCTAGATACAAATGTATCAAGTCACATTTTAGTATTAGATACATCCGTATCTAGACAAATATAAGACAAGAAATTTGGGACAGAGGGAGTAGTTGAAAGTAATCTATAAGAAATCAGTGTCAACCTCTCGCATATTTTGGTCAAAAGAGGAATTTAGAACCGTCATTTGGCACACTAAAATCACATGCAAGATCACCCAGAAAGTTGTACTACCAGTACTAGTACTGCGTGTTAGATGAAAAAACACGATCAAGATCGAGAAAAAGATCGTCAACAAGAGACATTACCTGGACTTGCTTAATGAGGGATCCCGGAGAGGGGGGCTTGGACAGGGCGATGGCTTTGAGCTTGTCTGCGGTAGTCTCGGCGGGGTGCTTGCGCTTCTTCGTACCATGAGCCTCGATGGTTTTGGCCAGAGCCATAGACATCACGTCGGCCAGTGCTCCGGCGTCCATCCAAGAGAGGAAGCTGAGAGAGAAGAGTGAAAGGAGGAATGAGATGAGGGAGAAGCGAAGCGAGTGGGGGTTTTCTTCAAGAGAGGAAGCTGAGAGAGAAGAGTGAAATGATGGTTGCTTCGTCCGTCCAACTTACTGCTGGAAAGGAGGGGGTTTTGTGCTTTGACGGCTCATTGGGCATTACTGCGGCAGTTCGATCGGGGTAATCTACCGTCACTCTACTACGGAGTAATTTAGTGCATGGCTGGTGGACCCAGGTGCTGGCTGTCCCACACGTCGGCGAAAGTGAGTAATTTAGTGCATGGCTGGAGGAGGATCCACACGGTAGAGTGTGTCCACTGTTTTTCTGAAGAAAAAAATTATTACAGCAAGCGTTTCCACTCTTACTACGGAGGAGTGCGAAACACGGCAGCCACTTGAACATACACAGTGCTCCTACTACTAGGCATGTGCAGTGGTTCATACATCAGTACTACACAATCTAGTTGCTAGTGTAGTAAGATATGAGGATATCAAATGATGTTGTGCGCATGTCAACTACTCCTATATGTAACATAGTACCGCTTTTTCGACTGTCCGGTCGAGAATGAACGGTGAGATCAATGTTAACAGAACTAGGTCCACAACGCACGGAGAGTACGGTGCTACAGTACTCCACGAAACATGAACCATATGAAGCACGAATAGTGTTAGGTAGGGTGTATGAAGGGTGCACGGGATGGGAGCAAAAGTTCCCTTCTCGGCCCACTTTTGGGTGTTTGGCAGAGTGCATGAAGGGTGCATGAGTCCACACTAGTAGGTTGACAAAAATACACGAAGAGGAAACAACTATATTGAGATGAGAATGCAACCAAACACACCCACACGCTTTATGCTACAGTGAATGATCTACACCGTCTGAGTTTGATCCAACGGTCATGTTGCGCCGAGACATGGACATGCCCATGCAGAGGGCGCCTAAACACCACCGAAGTCCCTCTGCTTCTCGAGGCGCACGACGTTGGTGATGCAGGGTGCAACCGCCCGCAGAGCCCGCTCCCGGTCGACGGGAGCCAGCTCATCAAAGACGGCGTCCAATGGCACGAATGGATTCCGGTGACGGAGCCCTGAAAGGATTCGCCCGGCAACGGCGACGGCAGCCCGCAACCCCTCCTTGTCCAGCTCAGCCCCCACCATCGCACGGAGACGGCTCAGCTCCTCGGAGATATAGGTGAAGAAGGAGACCAGGTCAGGAAGCCGCAGCTCGTTGAGGTCGACCGGGTGGTCGAACGGGTTTAGCCCAACGGCCGGCATCGTCGCGCTGGCACGACGGTAGAGATCGCACAGCCGCAACACGTGTGTGGCAACTTGGTTCACCAAGTGGCTCAGTCGATCCTGGACCTCGTCACGATCGGCTCGCTCGCGCTCCAGCCGGCTCCCCTGACGGCCTATCGTATCTCCCGCTTTCTGCAGCAACGCCGCCGACGCCTCGAGCATCTTTGTGGTGGACGCCTGCCGCTTTTGAAGCTTCGTGAACTCCCGCACATAACGGAGGAGCATGGCACTCCTCTCCTCCTTGAGCTCACGGAGCTCCACGTCCTTGGCCCTGAGCTCCGCATCCTTGGCATGGAGCTCCTGTGCCAGGCGCCTCACCTCGGACTTCGTGATCTGCTGCGCCGCCATGGCACCAGGTAGAAGCAATCGGGAGAGGAAGCAAAGGGGGCGAAATGGCTGAAAGGCAATGCAATCTACGGGAAGGCGGAGGGAGCGGGGAATCTTTTGGTTTTCACCATGGTAAAACACCAGTCGACGACTTCTCACATCAGGGAGCAGTGGGTTTTTACAGGCGGAGTCATCGTGACTAATTGCTGCCGCGCCTGCTCCCGTCAATCAAAAAATTAAAAATGCTGCCACGCCTGCTCCCATCAATCAAAAAATAAAAAATCCTGCCGCACCCAAACACCAGAGCAACGCCACGGTGGATATTTAAATTTACTTGCCGGCAAGTAGATAAAAAAAGGGGTGAAAAAATAAATGTGGCGGCGGCCTAGCTAATCGGTCGAACTATCCCAACTAGCTAGCCACCTTGCTTCACTGATGTACTCGGCGGGAAAGGTGGTCTTTCGTGATTTGACGACTCATTTACTTGCTTCGACGCTACGACCGAGGACCCAGAAAACGCGCGGTAGGGCGTCCCACGTCAGGGAGAATATATGCGTGCACCACCCGGGAGGACCCCGAAACCGCGCGGTAGGGTGTGCCACGTCTCAGCACGGAGGAAAAATGTGCGTGTAAAAATATACTGTATCAGACGTAGTACCTATGGTTCGACCTCGGGACCCAGCCAGTCGGTCGAAAACACCCCACTAGCCACATAGCTTCATCATGCAAACGTGGCACGGAGGATAGATGTGGTTAGCTCCGTCTCGACCAGCCACAACGTCTCTTGTTCTAGGCGATTCTTCTATTTTCCAAGCTTTTTTTTAGTTGTAATAACACCACGGCAAGCTAGCGCCGCTCTTCGTGTGTGCCCATGCAAAGGTTAGACAATGGAGAGAAGAGAGATTGAGATCACAGACCTGGGACCCACCAGTAAGTGAGACAACGGTCATGCACGTGTTGACGAGGCACTCCCTCTACTCTACTCAACGCAAGTACTGTATAAAATCAAGTTATGGGACAAAGCCAACAATCGTTCATTTTTTCAGGCTATCGACTTACGCTTTGTAGTCCAGGTTGCCAGTTCGAATCTCGTCTTTCAGATTTGTTAGTTTTAGATCCAAATTTGATTAATGACAAGTGGGACCCCCGTGTGTTGTTCCGATATTTCAGTGTAGGATGGGTTTTTTGAACAAACACTTTGCGCGGTTAGACAAGTAACAGCACGAGTTACACATATTTTGCAAGTTTATGAACAAAAATGACAGCAGCATAGAATATCACATCCACCCCGCAGCTTAGATACTATGGTGATATGAGTGTTTACACCGTTGGAAGTGAGATCCAATGGCTTGGGAGTAGTCTTTGTAATTATGCGCAATTTCCAAACTCTCCAAAGGTTTTTTGTAAATAAAACATTCAGGCCTCATGTGCGCCGTTGCATCTTCGATCCAACGGCTCCCCGGTGCTCATATTAGGTGCTCCCCGTAGCTTAATTACCCGCTACGGTGATATGAGCATCTAGGTCGTATGATCAGTGATCAGATGGCACATGTGTAGTACTTGTACTTTCTGCGCATTTCCCAAACTCTATGAGCCGTATATTGCAAAAACATTCAAACCTCCTACTGTGGGCCGTTAGATCTCAGTGAACTCGTATCACCATAGAATCTACGGTGCGGGAGCACCTCATACTCTCCCGTGCGACAAAACACAAGGTGCTATCGCAGCTTGGATGCTACGGTGATACGAGCTTGGAGGTCGTTTGATCTGAGATCCAATGGCATCTGAGCAGTCTTTGTGCTTGTAAGCAGTGGCCGAACTCTTTTGGGGCTTTTCTGCAAAAAAAACATTCGAACCACCGAGGAGGTGTTGGGTCACAAATCCAACGCCTCCAAAGAGCTTGTATCACCAAAGCATCTAAGGTGTGGAAGCACATGATATTCTTACATACAGGAGAATATGATGTCCTCCTTCATCTTAGATGCTATGGTGATACGAGCTTCGAGGTCGTTGGATATGGGATCAAAGGGCATCTAAGTAGTTTTTGTACAAATTGTGTGCAATTCTCAAACTCATCAAGGTTTCCTGGAAAAATATTAAGACACATCATGTGAGCTGCTATATCTCAGATCTACAAGCTCTAAGCAACTCGTATCGGCATATAGCATCTAAGGTATGGGGGCACATGATATTCTCCCGGGGAGGAGGGGTGGGGGTGCACAACCAATCAGTGGTTGGGAGGGTGGGGACAAATATAATCTAAGCAACCCTAAACAGAGCTCCACTATTTTATCTAAGGTCGAGGGGTTGACCCCCGACAATCATAGCTCCGTCTAAACACAACATTTGCATGTACTGTAGTACTAGACTTAATATTCATGTTTCAGTTTCATGTTCATTTTAAATATTGAACTGAGGACCATGGATGTCTTACATTTTACTCCCTTCGTTCCTAAATATTAGTCTTTTTAGAGGCTTCAAATGGACTGGCACATACGGATGTATATAGACATATTTTAGAGTCTAGATTCACTCATTTTGCTCCGTATGTCGTCACTTGTTGAACTCTCTAAAAGACTAATATTTAGGAATAGAAGGAGTATTTTTGAATTCGTGGCATACATGCATGGTTTGGAAAAATAGATGCACTATATTTATTGGATTGTTGTTGTGTTCGTGCATGTGTGTCTCTGTGTGTGTGTGTGTGTGTGTGGTCATATGCTTGATACATACAAAGTTTTCTCACCTCCATGTTGTTCATCTTTTAAATTTGAATTTGCATTGGAAAACTTACTAGGGATACCATGAAATGTGAAATCCACGTTGAGATCACTATATCACAAACTCACTCTAATTCAACAACTCGTCATAAATCAATTACCACGTTGAGATTAGTATTTGCAAGGAAAATACGGGTATTGTAATACACATAGATTCGTTCGGCAATTTAAAAGGTTCCTTTCGTATTCTCGAATGGTAGGACCCAACGGCGTACCAGCCAGACCTTGGCTCGTGTTGATCCTAAAAAAACCGGGCTCGTGTCCTTCGGTGGCGTGCGCGGTACGCACATTAGGCAACCACAACCAGTCGAGCCTCAGCGTTTCAAGTCGAAATATCTGGCTACCAGAATTCCAGCCCTAGGAAATTCCCCTCATGTCCCCGGTCCATAATGACTACCGATGAACAACGGAGGGATGCTTTAGTAACTAGACAACGTTACCTACCGTGCCGAGCACGGTTCAATTCCCTCGGTAGCCGCTCGTCAAGGTCACCCGTCAACTGCATTGCCTAGTACTACTACTACTACTACACCAGGATGAGCATAGAATTGAGCCCGTTTGTTCGTGCCTAGTACTTGAGTTAATATATCAGGCAATGCACTGGTACGGAGGGATTATCCTTTTACTCTGCATATATAACTTGTCTGAAGTCTAACTAAGCAAAATGTTTGACCAAATCCTTTCTTAAGAAATACAACAGGACAGATGTACGGCTTGAAAATTTATTGCATGATGCAGGTTATGATATTGTTTCGAATCCTAGATCTTAAATTTCAGAAAATCCAAAAGTGAGCACAAATTCTTGAAACTAAGCATGGTCACGTGATATGGCACAAATATTACTTCATAAGTTTTTGCTTCAATTTGAGACAAGCTGCTTATGACAAGTTGCACAAATGAAGAGCCAAGGTATTTTGGAACAAAGACCTGTCACGTTAAGGCGAACGCTTTCACTATTGAAACCGTGGGCGTTTACGTGCCGCCACGAGTCCCCGCTTCTCATCGGCAGGTGCCGTCCGAGCAAGCGTGTGAGTCGACGGGAGGCGTGCGAGCAGACCGCTGCGCCGGCTGTCAGGGAGGCGTGCGAGTAGACCGCTGTGCAGGCTCACCGGGAGGCGAGCCCTTTGACCAGGCTCCGCCGCCCACCGTCGTCCCAACTGCTCCCACTTTTAATGTCGCCGGCGCCGCAGTTTAAAATCAACCCCGCACTACCCGGTATCGCTACAATCCTCTCTCTTCCTCTCCGATTGTCCTGTCGTCTACCTCCAACTAGCCTGACCTAAACGTACGCCATGCCGCATCACGATGGTCTGCCCTTAGTGTTCCAGTTTCCTGAGGAAGACACCCAGCGGAGTCTCAAGAACATAAGGCGCTTTGGGACGAGCTTGAACTGGCCTTGCGAGAAGACGCCGCGCCTGTCCCCGCTCCCGTCGCCCCGACTGCGCCAGCGCCCATCCCCATGGCATTGATGGGCTGGGAGCCGCACATTGTCGCCGAGCTTGACCCCACGGGGTTCCACGAGGTCCCCGCTGACTTTCACGCGCCCGTGCACCTGCCAGCGCATGCGCCTGCGCCTGCACTGATGCGCACGCCCGTGCCGGTGCCCGTGCACCTGCCAACGCATGCACCTGCGCGTGCACTGACGTGCGCGCCCGTGCCGGTGCCCGTGCACACGAATGTCTCCGCTGCGCCATTGACAGCGCCTGTCGCCGCGTGGGTGCCAGTGCCCCCCTCAGCGGCATGGATGGCCGCCGTCGACCGCTTCCTTGCACCAACGCCAGTCACCTCCTCCCGCCAGTTGACTCGCTCCGAAGTCCAGAACATTTTGGCCTTCCTTGAAGCTAGGCCAACGTGCAGGAGTACGCCAACAACGGCGCAAGACGCCGTCGGTCAGTAGCCCGACGACACACAGAGCACGGCAGAGGAGCCGCTTCCCACCGCGAGACGCCCCCTCCCCCCCCCCCCCCCCCCGCCCCCGCGTAATCTAAATTTGCCATGAAAAACGTTCGGATTGCCATGCTTAAAATCCGAACGTTTATCATTTCCGTTTATTTTATATCGATCATCGTATAATTTAAAGTCAGAGTCAGACTGAACGAAATGTATGGTTATATCGATTGAATGTTCTGCTAGAGCCGTATCAAATTAAATATAAAACATCATCAAGCCACATGTATTCCTTGTCATCCAACGACCTAGACTGCTTCAATGTCGAGCGCTCAACACGTTTAGCGGGCAGTTAATTTCATGCCAAAAATAGTGCTAATCACATGACAACACGCAAATAATATCCTAGTAGTTAATATCCGCATGCACTTAATATACTTCCAAATTAACGTGCATTGCACGTACACACTGACTAGTGCTGCTAGTACGTGAAACTGGTGCCATGACTTGTGAACGCGTCCAGATATGGTCAACGGCAACATCGCCCGCGAGTTCTTCCTGTTTGCCCGTGCGTCTAAAAGCAGAAGGTGAGGAGAGAGAGAGCACACATGTAACCCACCAGTAAGTGAAGGCGAATAGTACTAAAAATAATATTACATGTTATCCATTAATTAGGCTGTGGTAATATAAAAACATTATGTGAACAAAGGGGGTACAACAAACATTGCTATTCTACGTATGTTGCCTATTGACGTGCGGCTTGAAGGCCCGGTCGCATGTTCGATCCTCGTCCTTTATTTTTTAATGTGTATATGGGTCCAAATTTGTTTCATGACATGTGGGCCCCTCGGTGTGTAGTTTGTAGCACTTTAATTTGTGGGTCGAAATTTGTTCCATTCCAAGTGGACTATCAGTGTTAACTTTTGTAGCTTATTTATAATAATTAAAGAGAACAACATAGTTTTTTCAATAATACCATGGTGCGACGTTGAAGGCGAGAAAGGACGTGCGAGAGAGCGATGGCCGAGCCAGAGGGAAATCAACTAGGGGAGTTGCGTGGGTTGCAACGGTGTTTGGAGTAGTTGTGGGCCGAATGCTACGAAAATATAATCTAAGCCGACCGGAATAAATGCCTACACTAATTAATGCAAGGTTGGAGTGCCCCTCGCATTGTAAATAGCTCTGGCTTTGCGAGGGATGGAGAGGTAGTAGCTTCAACGCGTGGAAGATACGGTGTGAGAAAGCGAGGTCAATCGAGAGACATATAGATAGAGAGACAAAGTGAGTGTGTTCCGACATTCATTGAACAAATATATATGCTCCGGAGAGATATTTTCCGATTGAGCTTTTTGGCAAGGGTGAGGGCTGTAAGATAGAGCTTGAGAGATGATCCAGTCACACACGTGTAGATATATTTTGTGCGTGGGAGGAAGCAAGGTCAACCGATCACATAGGGTCGCCGTGCAATCGAAAGAGTGAGACGGGTTGGAGAGAGTGACCTAGATAGACGATGTGCGTGAGAGAGTATACAATGTGAATAGGTCGAATTGGGCTCAAACATGGTGATATATCGTTTTTGTCCGAGAAAGAGCGAGGTCAATCGAGACATACGAGGAGAGAGAGATTGAGTGAGCGTGGCCCACCATGAGGTCGAAAGACTGGCGACGGCTTGGCTGGACTGACCTAGATAGACAATCTGCGTGAGAGAGTATAGAGTGTGTCGATCGAGGCCCGAACAGGGAGATATATCATTTGTGTGTGAAAGAAAACGAGGTTAAACGAGACTCAGATAAAGAGAGCGAGATTGAGCGAGTTTGGCCCGCCGTGCGGAAGAAAGAGTGAGACAGTCTCGAGGGAGTGACCTAGATATACAACGTGTGTGCATGCGCACGAGAGGTTGGGGGCTAGATAGGCAATGCATGTATTTAGCGCGAGAGGGTGAGAGGGAGAGGGGGAGAGAGAGAAAGCTCGGCATGGGGTGCAATGGCGGGTGTGTGAGGTAAATACATTTGGTAACAGAGTGGAAAAAGGGGTTGTGTAGTTGAGAGACTTAGAGATCGAAACATGGAGAGAAAGAATGAACGTGTGTTGGAAACCGATAGCTTCCTAAGGTGGTTAGGAGAGGAAGATTGACCGATATAGGAAGTATGTAGCGTTTGTGCGGGGGGGGGGGGGGGGCTAAAAACAACATTTGAATGTACATAGTACGAGACTTAATATCGATGTTTCAATTCGGTGTACATTGTAAGATTTGAACCGAGGACTAGGCATACGGGTAATTATTTCGAATTCGTGCCATACTAAGTTTCGAAAAGTTGACATTGACTCAGTTTGTTGTGCTATTTTGTAGGTCATATGTTTGAATCCATCCAAAAGTTTTCTCACTACCATGGTGTTCATCATATACATATGAATTTGTATTAAAAAAGTAGCATGGATACAGTGAAATGCGAAATCCACGTTAGAATTGGAGATCGCTACGTGACACACACTCTAATTCAAATAACTAACTACGTGACACACACTCTAATTCAAATAACTAATTATGTGACACACACTCTAATCCATGTTAGCGTGGGTACCGTTTCAATTTTTTTTAAATAACTCCTCATTAATTAATTTATAGTACTCCCTCTGTTCACTTTTATAAGACCTTGAAGACATTTCAGACAATGTGCAAAACAGTTCATTTTAAGTTGTCTAAAACGACTTACAAAAGTGAACGGATGGAGTATCTCGTTTCAAATGACTAATTATTGCAAGGAAAACATGGGCATGGTAATACATACAGATTCATTTGCAAATGAAAGAAGATTCGTTTGCATTCTCAAATGTAGGCGCACCAGGTAGACCAGGGTCGTGTCGGGGTGGACGCTGCTTTGGTGCCTTAAAGGCAACTGCCTTTGGGTCACTGACATGTGGGCCAGCCACCTGTTGGGCCCACATGTCATGGACACAAAGGCAGGTGCCTTAAGGCACCGAAGCATAGTCCTGTCGGGGTGGTCGCGTGTGTCGGACGGACGCGCAGCACCCAGCCACCCACCCCCCTCCCCCCAAAAAAAGGACGACGACAATATAAGTTCGCGCTTCCACGTTTCGGATTGAAATATCTGGCGGCCCCAATTCCAGCCCTGCAAAATCTCTCTTCTCCACCGTCCCCTTCTGCGCCCAGATTGCTCAAATCCTTAATTCGCCGCCAACCCTCGAATCGCCCCTCGTCTCGTCTCTTTCCCCACCGTTCCCCACCTCTGTGCCGGACGACGACGACGAAGACGACGGTCGCGCTTCACCACCGCACCGGAGCTACCTCATCTACGCCCTCGTCCACCGCACCGGGTGGTCCACCGACAATGTCGGCCGCCGCAACCGACGTGCCTCATAGACACCGAGTTCCACCACATCAGGTGCGCTTCACCGACGCCGTCTCCCAGCTCACCGGGGCTACTTCACCGAGCACATCGTCGCACCTCCGCCCCCCGAGGCCGTTGGGGCTTCACCAACGGTCTCATCCACCGCATCATAGCGCTCCGCTGCCACTCAAGATCTGCATCCGTGCACGGCCAGCCAACGCCAGCGCATCACCCTCAACGGCTCTGAAGTGACCCGCACTCTAGCTAGGCGAGCATGCCCAAACGCCGGCCCGAACTAGGTATCCACACATCACTCCCTTGTGCGCTGTTCCGACGATGTTTTGATATCCTTTGACTGCTCTCTTAGCTTACACGCCTATGCAACTCTGACTTTAACTCTTATTTCTTCTTGAGATATCATCTGAAACAAGCAAATCCATTTTTTAGCGAAGCATGACGGCTCTACGGGATCTGGTACACATCCTGCACACCTGTATAACCTTGTAAGTATCTGTCCTCCGGTACAACATCAAGGTCGATTCCTCTTATTTGATCAACCATTCGCCGTGTCAAAAATGCAGAGGGGGATGCAAGGAGCACAAGGCCTGCACATCCAAGCAAGTGGTAACATGGACTTGTACATGGAACATCCCGAGCGCAAGCAGAGCTGCAGTGAGCCTATACAACGAGCTAGCGTAAGTCCCTGCATTTCATTTCATTCGTACTGGCATTCGTGTATGATTTGTGTGCAGTGGCTGATCCACGAATTCAAGTTACCAGGGGTGAACATTTAACTTAAAAAATACGAAGGCACTTGCACTCCGGAAATCAACATAACTTGAGAAATTTGAAGCTACATGCACTTTGAAAACCAGCTAATGATCCAAAATAGTTCAGATTATAAACAATAAATGATGCAAGCACCAAAAAACACAAAATGCAACATGGTGTACAAGGACTACAAACATGGTCTGTACCTGCTTGAATTATTCGTTCTCTGGCTGAAAATATCGAAGTGTCATTGCACGTATAACCAGTGCGCAAACTGCATATCAATATATCTATCCTGCTGTGACACCCAAATTTTATTTGGATTTTTCAAAATATTTTATTTGACTTGAGGGAGGTGAATTAAAAAATTTCTTCAAAAGGACCCTCCCTTTCAAATATTTTTTTCTCTTGACAAGAGTTTTATTTGGATTCACCCAAGACTTGCTTTTGGTCTTAGAGGTCCTTGCCTTTTTATTTGAACTCAAGACAAAATACTTTTCACTTGAGAAAAATGCCTTTTGGAAATCTCTTTGAAAATGCACTATGGCTTTTGGATAAATCCTTTGCCACTTTCAACATTTCTCTCTTGCCATGGCCTTAGTGCAAATCCACTCTCCTAAACCTTCCCTCACCTTTGGATCATGATTTGCATCAAATCCAGCAAGTTGAACCTCCCCATATGTTTATTTTTCCATTTAAATCATATTCAAACAAATTTCTGTCTTCTATTCTAGCCATTGGTGATTTACAAAGGAACTCCACTTTCTGTTTTGATTTTTGCCCCCAAACCTTTTTCCCTTCCTAGTCCCTTGAACCCTCAACCAAGATCCATGAAGATCCACTGGTCTTCAGTTCAAATTTTTCAAACTACACTTGCTGCAAGTTTGGACCAGATTTGTCAAATTTGGTGAAATTCATTCAAAGCTTTCTCCAAAAATTCCAAGTAAAATCAAGCAGCCCCTGGGTGCATTGAGTGGTCACCTCACCAAGTCCCAGCCCCAGGAAATTTTTTCTCATTGCCAAATCATTCTGTCGAACACCTGCAGTGCATTGTCAAAATCAGGTTCAGTAAAGTTCAGAGAGCATTTCAGTGCACTGTCGTTTTCTTCAGAACCCGGCGTCGATCTCGCCAGTGCCGCTGTGTCGCCGTGTTCCCTGTCCCCTCCCCCTTGTCCTCTGCACCGCACGAGCGTCTGGTACCTTGCGGACGTCGGCGACGAGCAGCAGAAGGTGCGCCGCCCCGTGACCAACGCCAGTGGCGGCTTTGCGGCCGCCAGGGAGAGGCGCGGCGCTGACGGCGCCACCCAGCGCCGCCCAAGCCACGGGAGCTCGCCGCGTGGCCTTCCACTCCCCAGATCACGCTGCCACTCTCGTCGTGAACCGCAGGGCGCGGAGCGCGCTCTCTGCCGCCGTCGTGCCCGTGCGGACACCCCACCGTGGACCGGCGCCGTTACGCCAAGACCTGCCGGGATTAGCGGGGGAACGACACCAGTAACTTCCACTGATGCTGCCTGGCCACTCAAACCTCCTGCCAATCCACTGCATCGCCGTAATTGCTCGCCGAAGATTCTCCGTTCACGGCCACCCCGTCGATCCGCCTATAAATAGAGGCCCCGAGCTTCAACTCGAACCCACACCACCTCTGCACTCCACCTAGAGCACGCCTAGCCACTGGAAGAGCCCCGAGGAGGTCTCCTTCCTCGACTCCGGCCGCCGCGACCCGCCACGGGATCCAGCTCGATTCGCTCCCGTGCGTGCGCCTCTGCCTCCCATCTCTTGCCAGTAGCTTCACTATGCATCCCTCCTTCTGACCCGCGCTTCAATACGAAGTTTGCAGCCCTCCACCGGAGTTCTCCACCATCATCCGAGCCGTCGTCCGCCGGAGAAAGTGTCGCCGTCGACGTGGTACTCCCCGTTGGTCGAGTCCACCACCCACCGACGTGGAAGAACATGCTGAAGCTCTTGGTACCCTCCGATCTTCCTGACTCGCCGTGGTTTGACGCCGGCGTCCACCGCAGTCTTCGGGCGCCGGCGAGCTTTTTGAACCTGACATGTGGACCCCCCATGTCAGCCTCTGTTCTACTCTCCCTCGAACCGTTTTCTGTTGGCGCCTTCGGGCAAAATACGCTTTCCCTCTTTAGCTAGCGCATTTCTTTCCGAAGCGTTTTCTGGTTTCTCGGTTTAAACCCTGGAACTTTTCTGTTTCATTACAGATGAGTCCCTGGACAGAAACCTTTATAACTTTTTAATAAAAAGGGATTTTTGAGTGATTCTTTTTCTGACAGTCTTAAAATTTTGTCTAGTTTTTTATGGGATTTATTTGGAAATTTTTTGGAGAAGTTTCTGTGCACGCGTTGGTTTTCACGTTAGTGCCCGTTTTCGTTATTGCCGTAGGTTCCGGAAGAGGTGACGGAGCCGCGAACTTCGCCGAGCTAGACTCCGACTTCTCCGAACCAGGCAAGCATGTTTGAACCTTTGATATGATAGGTGTTTTGCATGTTTGCGTGAAAGTTTGTGTGTGGCATATGAGTATCGGTGAGTTCCTCGTTGCTTGTGAGGCAACTACCCGCATGTTCCAAAGTTGCGATGATCTCTGATGAGAGATGGCCTAATCATGTGGTGACATGAAGGGCAGCAAGGTGGTACTGTTGTAGCATACCAGCCTTGCGTCATCCGACAAATCCCGACGTTAACGTGAACGGAGCCACGTTATCGTTGTTTTCCCCTCCGTGCTACCACGTGTTTCTTTGCCAAGATACGGTCTAGTAAGTTGGTAACCTCTTTCCGTGTACACACCAAACAGAGGGGCCGGGATGATGGTACCTTGGCCCAGGATTAAAGCCAGTCATCCGGTCAGGGGGCATGGGTGTTTCCGGTTGGGACCGAGAGGGGGGGCACCCCCTTAGAGCGCGCGTATAGAAATTTGATCCCATGCTACGCGAGGTTGTAACCTCCCCGTCTCAAGGTTTTTCTTGAACGTAGCCGAGGGTGATCCCTGGCTTTGGAATGTTGAATGGGTGTGTACTGGTTAGACGTGTTTCTTCCAAAACACCGTAAACGGAACTAGTCCCTGTGACTACTGAAATCCGTTGGCTGTGGTTAAGTACAAACTCTGCAGAGTCAAATTCTTCCAAGTCATCGTATCCATGATCAAGTAGTGAAGTCGGTATATCCCTATCTATCCGCGTGGAAAACTTGTCCCCGGTGAACAAGCTCAAGTGGTGAACCCAATTTAATTATTATTACTGTGGATGGACTAACCTGATATCTGTTTCGTACTTGTAATAATTTATGTTCTTGAGCTACTGTATTATTGAGCTGCAATATAAGCCCTTTATGTGATGTCGCTCAGACGTCCGACTGTGGCATGCACCGCCTTTATTTTCTGTTATGAGCCCTTTATGAGGTGTCGCCCCGACGCCCGACTGTGGCATTATTATTCTCGCAGTTTCCTCTCGAGGAGTCATTCAGACCCTCGTTTGGCACCAGTATTATTATTCTTGCAGTTTCCTCTCGAGGAGTCATTCAGACCCTCGTTTGGCACCAGTATTACTATTCTTGCAGTTTCCTCTCGAGGAGTCATTCAGACCCTCGTTTGGCACCAGTATTACGATCCTTGCAGTTTCCTCTCGAGGAGTCATCCAGACCCTCGTTTGGCACCAGTATTACTATTCTTGCAGTTTCCTCTCGAGGAGTCATTCAGACCCTCGTTTGGCACCAGTATTACTATTCTTGCAGTTTCCTCTCGAGGAGTCATTCAGACCCTCGTTTGGCACCCAGTATTTATTATCTCTATGCCTGAGCGCACTGGTTAATTTGTTCATATGCTTCATGTTTACATTTGTTATATCTTATGTCCGAACTGTCTTGCGAGTACTTTCATAGTACTCACCTGGCTTGTTGATTTGGCCAGATGTTGACGAAGGCGATCTCTTGGATGAAGAGTTTGATAGTGCGTCCGACGCCTAGAGGAGTCCCAGTCAGTGCTGTGCGATCCCGGATATTGGTCACTTGTATTATATACGCTTCCGCCACCCGCAATAAGTCTCCTCGAGCCTCACTCCGACGCTCGAAGAGCTGTAGTCTTCATGAGTCATATCACTCGCTTCGCGGTGATATTTCCGCCTCCGTTATTATCGTGAGTTAGTAGTTATGCCACCCTATCCGTCGTCTTGTTTTATCGGCGTGCATGTAATAAATTGTTGGGCAGTCTCCGCTCAACCTTGTATTATATTCAGTACTCCTGGTATTTTTCTTCCGTGACCAAGATATTGTCTACCAGTGAGAAGGAATTCTTCCTTACTGGTCCGTAAAAGGGACTGGTCTCTCAATAATTATTTTATTGAAAAACCGGTCGTGACACCTGCACAAGTATGGCAATAGTTTCAAACAACAGATTAGAAAAGTATTTATGCTATGTTGTCATGATACGGGGACTTTCTGGTAGATGGCCTCGACGTTTCCTCAAGCTATGAAAATGCACTATAATTTGCTTGTCGTCAATGCCTGCAAATCTCTGTCTCTCTCAACATAGTAGATCATCATTAGACACTAAATCCTTCAATGAGCTTGCAAAATGCTTGCATTAGATCCCTCATTAGACACTATATGTTCATCACCAGGAGCATGTAAAATGTTTGCATCAAATCCTTCATTAGCAGTCTGTTCATTAGACACTTCAGGCTCAAGAACAACATGAGCTTGTATGTTTGCACCGGAAACTTGATTAGATACATCAGATTCAGTCAGTTCAGTATTGATTGGGGGAGTTATAAATAAGTAGAAATTGGTTTCATTTTCTCATAGATTCCCTACATACAAGCAGTTTTACAACACCGTTAGGTTTAACTATTGGCCAGAAATTGAAGAGTTGAATTAGATATAATAAGGGATGTGATGTACCTGCTCGTTGCGCATGCTACTCTTGCAAGCTGCGACTGTCCGTTTGCACAAGCTCGATGCCATGCCCGTGCTGCCGCCGCTGCCTCCCACGCAGGCTACACCCAGGATTGGATCTTCATCCTCTTGTCCTTCCGTTCGCTTGAAGCCCGGCGACCGCCCTCCAACGAGGGCGCGAGGAAGTGCTGTGTCGGTCTGTCCAGCGGCGGCTAGGTTAGGAGCGAACCAGACTGGAGGCTGGAGCGAATGAATTGGGATTTTTCCTGCTGTCGATCGATATGGGAGGCGCTCGTTTGGGCCGCGAGCCTGCTATATGGCCTGCCTTGCACTTATGTTATTGGCCCGTCCAAATTGAAACATTTTTCTTCATTTTTTACATTGCCTGCTCGTGCGTTGGGACGAACAAAACTAGCATGGGCCAACCTGGACGACTCAAACTAGGTGCACACTTTCCAGCCACCTGAGGTGGCCGCCCATACCAGCCCCTATGGTGGCGTCGCCCCTTTTTGCGTGTATGATTGGATAGTGAAAAATATTCCAGTGGCGCTTTTGATTTACCCACAGAATGGTTGAATTGCTTGTTTCTATGAACTGAGTTCGCCAATAATGTGAAGGATGCCAGTCTTTTCATCCTATTGTAGATTGCTTAGATCTCGATATGCCAAAAGTAATCGCATGAAATATACAGTAAAAGCCAGTGTGATGTGTCTGGCTACAACTAGTCTGACTACACGTCCTCATATAACATATCAAGGACGCACCATCTTACCAGATTAACCATTCGACTTACCCATGCAGTGTGGGAAGAAAGAAGTATTGGGACTGCGTATCCAAGCAATTGATGCCATGGACTCCTTCGTACAACCTTGTAAGCGAAAAAGAAGTTGCAGTGTGCCTGTACAAAGAACTAGCGTAAGTTCAGTTACCTTCTTCTCGGAATTTTAGTTAGCCACTTATTGCAAAATTGTTCAATTACGTTTCTTGGCTTAATTTAGTTTGCTACTGATTACATAATGGCACAGCCTGGTAATCATATTGTAGACTGCGCCTATCTATGTGTTTGATACTTACTGTTAAGAATTACCTGTTTGCCTTAACTGAAATATCTACTTGTTTGTTTAACTTCTTTGCTGCTGCAACAGCGGGTTACAATGATGTTAATAACTACTTTTCAGCATCCAATTGAAACTCTTTAATTCCTTGTTTGTTTAACTGGTTTGCTGTTATAACTCCCAGTTGAGATGTTTTGCTAACTTCAACTTTTCTGAATCCAATCGGAACTTTAATGGCAAAACAGGTTAGCCCAAGATCAAAGAGCGAGGTCCCCATGGACGTTGCATCATCCCACAGCAGTGGCACCGGCCCAATCATGCATTATGAATTGCCAACTGATGATGCTCTAGAGGCTAAACTAGTGGTAGAAAGAGATTCTGCTTCTGCACTTAGATATGAAGTTGACATGTTGGGGAAGCAAACAGCACAATCACAAGCAGTACTCAAGACAACCATTAAATATTTGGTGGATTTCCAAACGAAGCAAGCTAAGACTGACCAGATTGTTAAGGTCCTGAAGGAAAAAAGGAAATTAAATTCCTACTTGGTAAATCATAGGTGAAATGTTCTTTCCATAGTTGAATAACCTTTGTGTTGTCTGTTCATGTAATCAATCAAACCATTTGTTTTAGAGATCATGTAATAATTGTTTTTTTTTGTTTTTTTGTTTGTAATTTTATTTGAGCACAAGTCTGCATTAATTGATAAGACTCAGAGACATTTCATTTGGATTGCTGTGCCAGACCTACAAATATGCCAATCGGGCTGAATGTGCATTCAGCAATAGTAGTAGTATAGATGGACCATAAGTGGCACGCATCGGAAAGGGCCAAGATGCTGGCTAAAAAAAGGATGCTGTTGTAGCCAAAAAAAGTACAGCGGCCTGGCTTATGTATGTTAGTTGATATTATTGATCCATATACTCTATAAGTGTTTATATGTCTATTAGTTCTGTGCATTCTTGGTTGATTGACTTGGTTTTGAATCTTCATACATCGCTTGTGTACATATCTAAATGGGAGTACACATTATGATGCGTGTGACATTTGAGTTGGACATGAAGTGTTCCAAATATTCGAATTCACCTTAAATTGGATTCTAGTTTCTGAATATGAGTATCGGCATTTGTAAACCATATTCATATATGACAGTGGAATACATCTTTGTCGTCCTTTTGAAGATATATAAAAACACATAGAATGATTTATAAAGATTCATATAGGAATACAAAATGGATTCGAATTTAGTTGCCAGGGTAAACGTGGATGCTTATTGTCCCAAAATTCGAAAGAAGCAGCAAAATGTCCACTCCCACGTCGGCTGCCCGAAGCCAAGTGTTTGGGAGATGGAAATTACTGTCTACCCATTACACGGACAATCCATCGGCCCGATTTCCACTGCTCTCTATATAGGGGTAGGTTAGTAACTTCAATTAGATGTGACACGACCGCCTCTGAGCCCATTCCGACACGGTGGGCGTCAAACATGGGCGGCAAAACTCATTTGATTCAAGCTCATCCGAAAGACCTCTGTTTCTCCCTCCATTCCCCATTCATACACGGTGGGCGGCAAAACAACTCGACTCGGCCGAAATCGATGTAGGCAAATATTTTCAATAGGGGCAGGCTTGTAACTTCACTCAGACGTGACACAACCACCCTACTTGTCAGCCCCGTTCATACACCGTGGGCGCCAACCATGGGCGCCAACCATCCTCTCCTCGCCCGAAATCGCTCTGGGCAAATATTGGCGAGATGCGAGATTACCGTCCTATCCCCAACCGACGAGACGTCCAAATTTTAAACGGGGGCTAAGTTCGTAACTTTCCCATATTTCAGACAGGCGCGTCCCAAAAACATGGTTCCCCGTACCTCTCCCTCCATTTTCCCATTCATACACCGTCCGCGCAAGAACACCCCATCCCCACACCAGCTTTCGTCCGCCACCCCATCCATCGCCGCCGTCCTCCACCACATCCATCGCCACCGTCCTCCACCATGCCGGAGCGCCTACCAAGACCGCGTCGTCCACTGCTAGAGATGGACGTTTCTCATCCACGGCGACAGACCAATAGCCTTGCATCGCATCCTCTCGCTTCATCGGTGCCGTCGTCCTCTTTGTCGGGGCCGCTCACACGACCTTCTCTTCCACCGCAACGGGACTTATCCCCCGATGCACCCGTCTACCGTCGCAGATCTGCTTCAACGCCACCGACAGCCATCGCACCCCCGATGCCTACACGGCGCCGCAAGAGAGGTGGTACTTCATATCTCCTCAACTTTTTGATCTCAACCAGAAAATAGATCTTAAATTGGTTACTCTACTTTCTTTTCAGCTCTTAGAATTTAGTTCTTAGTTCGAAGCAAACAATGGATGCTAAATATCATTTCTCCGGTTTGCAGCTTCAAATCTGCCATGGCACAGCCATAATACGGTTTAATTGATCATGCTTAGGGTTTAATTGATCATGTTGGTTCCGTGGTGGTTTCTTTAATAGAAATCGGAGGGGAAACACTCTTTTGCTAAAAAATATGCTTAGAGTTTCCCCCTTTTATGATCACTATACGATCAGAATACATGCTTCGTGTCATAATAACACTACTCCACCCATCAAGCTAAACAAGCTTACTTGTTCAAATACGAATCTGATATTATTAAAACAGAGTTGTTTAATTGGTCAACTAAATGTTCCTAAATTAGTTTCGAAAATGCATGTTCGCCGCTCAGGTGTGTATCTCTACAGGGTGCCCACGGTGGGCCGGCCCACCCTAGGATTTTGGGTCGTCCCAGGCCCCGATTCCCCTCTGTTCTGTTGCGCGCTCCCGATCTCTACTCGCCCCCAGCCGCCTGCCTCGCCGGCGATTTGCCGTCCCCGGGACGGCATGACTCTAGGAGGAGACACCGGACTAACAGGAGGCCAGGAGGCGCTCGCCCAACAGCGTCACCGCTGCCCGGGCGTGCCGCCGTGCCTACCTTCCCAGTCCGTTCAGGGCTCAGGCGTGCAGCACCCACCAAACCAACCCGATTTATCCTGAGATACGTCCTCAACACTCAGCAGCCACTCCTCATCACCCATTTTGTAATTGATTCATTACTCATTAGGCAGGACTGTCATTAGGGTTTGTTGTGTGCTCAGTGCTACCTACACTTAATGGTTCAGATGTATTTCGGTAATCTTTAGTACCTCTAAAGTTCACAGGGTTTTCAAAATTCCGGCCCTCGGAACAGAAACTAGTCATTTTGGATTGTTGGTCGTAGTGACATTGACCCAGATTACTACTGCAAGCCAGGTTTGTTGACAATTTTACTTGTCTATCTTACTCATTCGATATAATATCCAATTATTCACGTCGATTAGTTGCAAACAATAAGTGTTAGACAAACTTCTTCATTCAGATTTTGGACGGTCTCTTACTCCAGTTACAATTCTGCATACTTGTCCTAGTAGGCTCACAAGTAAATGATGGATTCACTACATCTATGCTTGCTGAAAGATCGTGGATGTCGCCTAGAGGGGGGGTGAATAGGCGCTTTAAAATAATTATGGTTTAGGCTTGAACAAATGCGGAATAAACCTAGCGGTTAATTTGACAAGCACAAAACCTACAACAACTAGGCTCACCTATGTGCACCAACAACTTATGCTAAGCAAGATAAACAACTAAGTGATAGCAAGATATATGACAAGAAACAATATGGCTATCACAAAGTAAAGTGCATAAGTAAAGGGTTCGGGTAAGAGATAACCGAGGCACGCGGAGACGACGATGTATCCCGAAGTTCACACCCTTGCGGATGCTAATCTCCGTTTGGAGCGGTGTGGAGGCACAATGCTCCCCAAGAAGCCACTAGGGCCACCGTAATCTCCTCACGCCCTCGCACAATGCAAGATGCCGTGATTCCACTAAGGGACCCTTGAGGGCGGTCACCGAACCTGTACAAATGGCAACCCTTGGGGGCGGTCACCGAACCCGTACACTTTGGCAACCCTTGGGGGCGTTCACCGGTACCCGTCAAATTGCTCGGGGCGATCTCCACAACCTAATTGGAGACCCCGACGCTTGCCCGGAGCTTTACACCACAATGATTGAGCTCCGAACACCACCAACCGTCTAGGGCGCCCAAGCACCCAAGAGGAACAAGCTCAAGGGCACCAAGCACCCAAGAGTAATAAGCTTCTCAACTTGTAACTTCCACGTATCACCGTGGAGAACTCAAACCGATGCACCAAATGCAATGGCAAGGGCACACGGAGTGCCCAAGTCCTTCTCTCTCAAATCCCACCGAAGCAACTAATGCTAGGGAGGAAAATGAGAGGAAGAACAAGAAGGAGAACACCAAGAACTCCAAGATCTAGATCCAATGGGTTCCCCTCACATAGAGGAGAAAGTGATTGGTGGAAATGTGGATCTAGATCTCCTCTCTCTTTTCCCTCAAAAACTAGCAAGAATCCATGGAGGGATTGAGAGTTAGCAAGCTCGAAGAAGGTCAACAATGGGGGAAGAACACGAGCTCAAAGGATAAGGTTCATTGGGGAAGAAGACCCCCTTTTATAGAAGGGGAAAAATCCAACCGTTATGTGCTCAGCCCGCATACGAGCGGTACTACCACTCCACGAGCGGTACTACCGCTCTGGCGGAAGAAGCAGGGAAAAGGAGCAACCAAACATGAACCTTGGGGCGGTAGTACCGCTTATAAGCGGTACTACCGCGCACCCCAGCGGTACTACCGCTGGAGGAGCAGAACACGGGACCAAAAATGCAGTAGCGGTACTACCGCCCGACCGGAGCGGTACTACCGCTTACAGGCGGTACTACCGCCCATCGGGGCGGTACTACCGCTTATAGGCGGAACTGCCGTGCCTTACTGCCGTGCAACTACTGCAAAACTCGACACGAAAAATGCAAGACCCAAAATCGAGGCGGTACCAGCGCGGAACCGTAGCCGTACTACCGCTTATGGCCATAGGCGGTACTACCGCTTTGGACAGCGGTACTACCGCTTGGGGCGATAAGCGGTACTGCCGCTCTGGCCGCGGTACTACCGCTAGGAAACCAAAACTGCCATAACTTCTGCATATGAGCTCTGAATTGAGCAAACTCAAGCTTGTTGGATTGAGAAAGAAGAGTAGCATCAAAACAGCGAGAAGAGGCAGGGGAGGTATGCCAACAAATAGAGGAGTGAAACCTCCAACCGAGAAGAACCGGCATAACCTCCAACATCGAAAACATCATAGAAGATGTGAGTGAACTCCGTTTTCGATGAACTCGAGCTTGTCATCAAGATGACCATAAGCTCCAAAACTCACAAAGAGAAGAACCAAACAAGAACCAACAAAGATGATGCAAGGATGCAATGGTTTGAGCTCTCTATGAACGATACGATCAAGCTACTCATCGAGAGCCCCCCTTGATAGTACGGCAATCGATCCTATAACCCGGTCTCCCAACTACCATCATGAGACCGGTAAAATAGAAAACCTATCAAGAGCAAACCTTTGCCTTGCACATGGTCCACTTGAGCTAGATGATGACGATCTTGACTCCCTCAAGTTGGACCACCTTTCTTGGTTGTGTTGGCTCGATGAAGACTAGTTGATTGCTCCCCCATGCTCCACTATGGGTGAGCCACTCTTCCGCACATCTTCACAAGTCCATTGTCACCACAATGGACGGCAAGCTTCAAGCATTTGATCTCTTCATGATGCTTCACTTGAACTTGCACACCGCAACATCTTCACAAGTCCATTGTCACCACAATGGACGGCAAGCTTCAAGCATTTGATCTCTTCATGATGCTTCACTTGAACTTGCACACCGCAACCTAACCCCACAAAGAACTCTCACGAAGACCATGGGTTAGTACACAAAGCGTAATTGACAATGCTTACCATACCATGGGATCGCTTGATCCCTCGGTACATCTTGTGCGCTTTGTGTGTTGATCAACTTGATTCACTCTTGACTTAGTCTTGATCAACCTTGACTCTTTCCAACTCTCTTCATTTTGATGATGTCTTGAAGGTAAACATGAACAATCACACAATCTTCTTCTTCAAGACATGCTTGCAATAAGCTCTACTCTCACATGACCAATCTTTGGATAATTCCTTAATAACACCTTGGTCACCACATAAACTCCTTGAAACCAACACGTGGACTTCAAGAAATGCCTATGGACAAATCCTTCAAATATAACTCAAGGCAACCATTAGTTCATAGAGATTGTCATCAATTACCAAAACCAAACATGGGGGCACTGCATGTTCTTTCACTTGCCTTGTCATATTTGTTGTCAATATTCTTTTAGGGTGGACCACCCGGTTTCTAAATACTGGAACCGTAGACATGAGTGAATAGTAATTCTCTATGTGATCTCTTCCATCGTGTGTGGGTAACGAACACTGCATTGTATAGAAAGAAAGTGTCATTTCCAGCTTTTACATAGGTTTCGATCTTTTACATGGAATACAATCTGCCTACTTGCTTTGTGTCGTACTACCAACACTCCACCCTTGAAGCTAAACATTACGCCACTCATAATTGCTTAGTTTATTTGTTCAAATACGAATTTCATATGATTCTAATGTTCCTACTTCAGTTTTGAAATGTGTGTCTGCCTGTTATAGAGATATAAGGGGTTTGTATTTCTGTGTGTGGTCTGGTCAGCACGGTTGGGGAGGTGAACTTTGCATATGCAGGGGTTTATAGGGAGACACTCTCCGAGTTGAATCCGCAATGCATTCCATAGATAATCTGACTACTTTTTATGTTTTCATGAATCTCAGATTCTGAACAGCATCATAATGATTATGAGCTTGCGCGCATGAAAAGAATAAAGCAGAACAATGCCATGGCTGTCAAACTTGGGATTAAGGGACTGAAATCAAGTCTGGATGCAATGCAATGCAAACGATCTCCACCTACAGATTCATGCTCAGAATATGATCCTAACAGTGATTCTGAGCTAGAGGGAGACCTAAGTCAATGTAGCTCCCTAGTGGAGGAGTCAGAGGAAGATGCCCTATCTTATTCACCCATCAAGGTACTTGCTCTAACTTTCCAAGGTTACATTGCTCACACATATCTTGCAACTGATGCTTTGCATTGCTTCTACTTTGTTGAACTGCCATTAGCTTAGTTTACACATCGTGTATGTGAATACGCCCTGCCTATCCATTTTCAGTACATATTCCATCTGTCATCCTACCATATTTATCCATTCAAATGTTGTTCTTGTGTATCAGACATTCAAAAGGAAGAGGGCGATTGCTGATCGTGGAGGAGCACAAGCAAAGTATTTGGAAAGGCAGTGGCACCTGATAAATCAAATAGCCCATTAGGTGTAGTTGCAATATCACCTGACCCACAAAATACCCCAACTCTAGCAGACTCTAGCCCTACTACACTGGTCATTTCTGATGCCCCAACTCAGCAGACCCCAACTGCAGCAATCAGTATGATTATGCCAGTTGACATAGCACCAGCTGTACGACGTAAAACCCCCATTCCAGCAAAGAGTACACCAAATCCAGTTGCCAAATCCCTTTTCGAACCAGAGAGAGCCCCAATTGCAGCAAATAGGACCCCTGTTTCATTTCTTCCCAGTTTACAAGATGAAGCTTATGTTGTTGTCAGGAACTTTGTGCGTATCTTTCCTTCATGGAAATATTATACCGCAGACACAGAACAATTTCCAGTCTTCCTCCGCAACTTACGCGTAAGTAATGTACTAATGTTAGTCATGGTCATTACTGCATATGTTTCTGCTGACAGAAGACACAAGATTTCATTCTTTTAAATAGGCGAGGAGCAAACTGGATTGTGATGACGAGCAAGGGTTGGTTGTGCTTTTCAAGCACTCGTTGATGAAGTATCGTTCCTACATCAGGCAAGCGCACTTCGATGGCAAGCCTCTGAACGAAATTTCTGTAAAGTCTCTGGTGCTATATTTATCCGACGGTGACTGGAATAATCTTGTTACACATTGGTCTCGGCTGCAGCGTAAGGTACTGTCTATGATATCACATCACAATTTGAACTACATTTCTGCATTTGCCTTAATGTCTCACTTGTACAAAAACTGTTAGCAGAAGAACATTCGTTCTCAAGGGACCACAGAATCTCACAACTGTATTGCACACTGCATTGCTCCTGTGAGTACCTCTTGCCCTATATGACCATACTTACTTTCATAGCTGTTTGATTATGTAGCATCACTGCACATGTTAGCCTCGTAATCGTCCATTTGGTGGACATTATAAGATCCGTATGGACTCTTACATAAATTTAGAATCAACCCAATGCTTTTGAAGAGGTTTAGCTCTGCAGTCCTCTTGTAAGGACTGAACGTGGTCTATCATTGTACTTACATTAACAGCTACTCCCTCCGTCCCATAATATAAGAACGTTTTGTATAGTACACCAGTGTTCAAAACACTCTTGTATTATGGGAAGAGGGATTGGTTCATTTTGTAGCATTCTGCATCTTATCTCCCTCGCCCACCATTTACTAAAAAAGATCATATCTATATTTAATCTTACCAACAAGTAGAATACACAGACAATGCCAGTGCAGAAGTGTAGCCCATTGGTCTTGTCAGTACATTTTGTCCTATAACGCTTGTACTTCCAGGGATTGGTAGTTGATTATGTAGCATCAATCTTCATCTTATCTTCATTATCCTTTATCCCTTCCGGTATTATCATATCTATAATTACTCTCTACAAAATGTAGAGTACAGGCAATGCTTATGAAGAAGATTCTGTGCTGAAATTCTTGAGTTATCCTTCCCTTGACATGGAGAAGGGCATTATAAAGCCGGTGTTAACTGTTAATGTAAGTTAGTCCTTCTAAAGCCTTTATCCTCAACTGCTGTTTAATTTGCTCATACTCCCTATCGTTTACTGCTGTTTAGTTTGCTGTTTCTACCAAAATGCATGTTCGTAAGAACCGTAAGTTCTAAGTTTAACTTGTAAAACCAAATTCCTTATTCATACCATGCACATTACTTAATACTCCCTATATGTATGCTTGTTTTTGTGGATCTATAATCCAGTGTGTGGTGAAGCAGCCCATGTTTGCACCTTGTCATCTCCTGTTTTATCTTACTGATGTGGCTGATGATATGAACAACATGCCATGCACATTATCCAAAATAGATACAATGATTTTCTTTTCCCTTCATCTATGCTTGTTATGTTGACATGGTAATCCAGTAGTGTGGTGAAGCTCCCCGCATTATGAACAATGCCAAATTATGCTATTGATATTTTGAACTTACTCTTTATTTTCTAATTTGAAATTGGATAGAATTGACAGAACAGTTATCATCTTTGTTTATACACGTGCAAAACCTGTCATCTCTCTGCTTTGTTTCAGGGTGATATGCCTAATGGCATGCGCAAGTCTGCTGAAGGCTGTGAGACAAACCCAACATATATTGCAGCAAAGAAGGCAAAACATCTTGAAGATAGCGAGACAACCCCAAAGTCTTGCCTTGATGCAGTGTTCAAGTTACTTGAGACTAACAGTCAGACAAGCTCACAAAATTCGTTGTCTGAATCAGTTCGACTTCTTCAGTCCCAAGTTCTAGCAGAAAGGCATTCTGCAACTCAACTTCGACTTGAAGTCCTATCTCTAAGAAAGATTGCGGAGAACACCAATGAGAACCTCATCGCTAAACAGCTACACCTGGAAGCTATGACCGACATGCTAGGCCGGTCTCACAGCCTTGCTCAGCAGCTTGCGCAGCAGTTCCCCCGCAAGGCAAACCTTTCTTGAACTGTCTTGGAAGTGGTCTCGGTTCAGTATTATTTTGTTGCCCTGCAATGGTGCCCAGTTTTTGTAATCTGCTTCTTCGTTGCGCTTTATGATCACTGGTGGCGAACTTCGATGCCCAGTGGATGTAATATACCTTAAATCCTTTATTGTATAGTGTAGGTTTATTCTTAGTTACTATGCCGTAATTTCTTTATTGTATAGAGTAGGTTTGTTCTTAATTCCTACTAGTTACTGCCATCATTCGCTATCTGAAAAAAATCAGATGTAGTCGACCAGACCGAAACATTCGACTCTACCGGGCCAGGTTTTTAGCGGGCCACAATTGGGCCGGCCTGCGACTTTCTTGGGCCCAAATGATTGGGGCCTTCACACATTGCGCCAGGCCCAAACTTACACCGGCCTATATTTTAGTTGGGCCTTTTGTCGACCCAGTGCTTAGTTTGGCCCAGGTAGCGTTGGGCCATTAACAGGCTGAATATTGTACTGGCCTGTTACGGCCGAGATGAAACCACGGGCCTTTAGCAGGCCAAAATGCATGTTGGGCCTCAATTTTCACTAGTCGTCGACGGGCCTTCAGCAGGCCGAAATGTAGACCAGGCCGTTTTGGGCCCAGTTAGCTCACGGGCCATTACCAGGCCGAAACATATCTCGGGCCTTAGTTGGACCACTGATATCATGGGCCTTTAAGAGGCCGAAAGCTTAGCACAGGCATCAACGGGCCGAATTACGCGACAGGCCTTTAACAGGCCCAAAGTCACGTTGGGCTTAACTGTTGCCACCTTTAGCACGGGCCGTTAGTGGGCCCGATGTCCCGTCGGACCATATATGGCCCATGCGCAGCACGGGCCATTCCCAGGCTGAAAGTCACACCGGGCTGAAATGGGCCCATGTCTACATCAGGTCTCTACCAGGCCGAAAGTCACTGGGCTGTAGTTGGGCCCAAATATTCGGCGAACAATTAACGGGCCCACAAAAATCTTGTGGGCCTTTACCTAGGCAGGCCCATTATGGCCCACGAAATCTTGTGGGCCTTTAGCTAGGTCAGCCCATTATGGTCCGCAAAATCTCGTGGGCCTTTAGCTGGGCCGGCCCATTATGGTCCGCAAAATCTTGTGGGCCTTTAGTTGGGCCGGCCCATTTAAACTTGATGGGCCGTGCCACGTGTCGACGTATCATAGGTGTCTTCTGTCTAATGAGTGGATGACATCTGTCCCAACGATGAGCCGACACGTGTTTCCTCCAGCCAATGATGATTTTACACGTGGAAAATCCCCATTGGTCGCGACTGTTAACGGGTTATCGGATGCAAAACCTGACCCGATAGCTTCACGGCGTTCTGTTATGGTGGATGCCACGTGTCGGTCACCCTTGACGAAAGCACTTCTGTGACGCGTGATTTATCGTCATGGAAGTGGACACTTCCGTGATGATATTTTTGGTAATGTCATGGAACACTTCTACGACAGCACAGGTATGACTATCTTGATTCTGTCATAAATTTGTCATGGATGTACATGCATGACAAAAAACGCGACCTACTGTGACAAACACGTATCATCACGGAAGTGTATTTTTCTGTAGTGATGGACTCCTTCACTACTTCCAAAAAACTTTCTATGTTACGTAAAAATGATTATGCGCATGTTTGTGACCTTGTCCTGTTTTCCCTCGCCTTGTTTTCTTTTTCTCTCAGGATTGGTCATGGCTCATAGTTCGGAAGAGCAGTCTGGGTCAGAAGAAGAAATGCCTCAACAACCGGCTGTGGCTGAAAGAGTCAAGTTGACTGGTGGTGGAAAACCATCAAAGCCACCCCAAGGTTTCGAAGAAGAAACCCGAGTCAGAATCTGAGGAAGAAGAAGATGATATTCATCGGCTCACAGTCAGCCAGAGGATGAACAGATCACCGATTCAAAGTCTTTGTTTTATGATGGAAATCCCAAAGAGGGGGTCGTGGCAGAGAGCGGAACACTGCGGCTGAGTTGTCTGACCCGGAAGGATATAAAATTCCACCTGGAGTTGAAACCGCAACAAAAAGAAATAACAGGCTTCAAAGGATTCGACACTACTGGGCGAAGAAATGGTTCAATCGTGAGAACGTCCGAAGGAAATATCATATCTTGTTCGCATTCACTCCACCCTGGAATGACTGCATCGCCGAAGGTTGCCTCAGTCCAGACGATGAAAAAGTCGGGCTACATCCTCCTGCAAATGCTCATGCTGATTCACTGAAAACAATGGTTGATTTTCCCGAAGAAGTGGAAAAGAGAGCCAAGGCCAAGGCAAGCGTGAAGCTAAGGCCACGAAGAAAAATCAAGTGGAACAAAGAAATGTTGAGTTAACCCAGCAAGATGATCAAGAGAAGAAGGAACGGGCCTCTGCCCGAAAGGAAAGAAAGGCAAGGAAGTCAGTTTCCCCTCGGGCTTCCAGAAAGAAATCAGTAGCCAGAAAATCCAAGAAGGCAGCTTCTGCTTCATCTGATGAATCCTCCGTTGGAGATGTTGCTGATGAAATACCAATGTATGATCAGGGAACTCTTCTTGACAAGCCGTATCAAACTCCATCACTAGCAAAGGTTTCACCGCCGTTGAGAATGTCACCAAGGCTTGCTCCCGCTCGAGTCTCAGATAAACCTTCGGGTTCTACTGCCCCTTCTGCGAAGAGAAAGCTGTTGTTGCTGCCAAGAAGGTCAAAACATGTGTTTCTGATCTTATTGAATGTGCTGCCTATGATGCAAAATCAGCTGATTTGACCAGTTTGGATCTGCCCGATGATGTTACCAAGCTGGTAGCAAAACATTTTGCTGAGCTACGAGAGATTACTAAGGACCTAAACGAAGCTGTCGAGGACAAAAAAAACCCTCGAGCAAATGAGGAATAAAGCCAGTACTGAATCTGAAAGAAAGACCCTGAACAAGGAAATTCTTGAGCTCACAAAAGCTCTCACTGTTATGAGAAACAATAAGATTGAGTGGCATGCACGACTGAAGTTGGAAGTTTCTCAGCTATGTGACTGAAGGAATGATGAGGTTGCACGTCAAGCCGAACATGCTCGATGAAGGGAAAAGGATGAAAAGTGTCAGCAAGCAAAAGCAAGAGCCAGCAAACCAAAGGCTATCAAAGATCACCGTATTCAGAATGTTGCAACTGATGCTCCCACTGATTCAGGTACTCGTCTGCAGGAGATACCTCCGTCCCCTCCTCACGAGGATAAATGCTACCTCTTGAGCACTGCGTTGGTTTTCCCTTGAAGAGGAAAGGGTGATGCAGTAAAGTAGCGTAAGTATTTCCCTCAGTTTTTGAGAACCAAGGTATCAATCCAGTAGGAGATCACACTCGAGTCCCACGCACCTACACAAACAAATCAGAACCTCGCAACCAACGCGATAAAGGGGTTGTCGATCCCTTCACGGTCACTTACGAGAGTGAGATCTGATAGATATGATAAGATAATATTTTTGGTATTTTAATGATAAAGATGAAAAGAAAAATAAACGGCAATAGAAATAACTAAGTGTTGGAAGATTAATATGATGGAAAACAGACCCGGGGCCATAGGTTTCACTAGTGGCTTCTCTCAAGAGCATAAGTATTACGGTGGGTAAACAAATTACTATCGAGCAATTGATAGAATTGAGCATAGTTATGAGAATATCTAGGTATGATCATGTATATAGGCATCACGTCCGTGGCAAGTAGACAGAAACGATTCTGCATCTACTACTATTACTCCACACATCGACCGCTATCCAGCATGCATCTAGAGTATTAAGTTCATAAGAACGGAGTAACGCTTTAAGCAAGATGACATGATGTGGAGGGATAAACTCATGCAATATGATATAAACCCCATCTTGTTATCCTCGATGGCAACAATACAATACGTGTCGTTTCCCTTTCTGTCACTCGGATCGAGCACCGCAAGATTGAACCCAAAGCTAAGCACTTCTCCCATTGCAAGAAAGATCAATCTAGTAGGCCAAACCAAACTGATAATTCGAAGAGACTTGCAAAGATAACCAATCATACATAAAAGAATTCAGAGGAGATTCAAATATTGTTCATAGATAAGCTTGATCATAAACCCACAATTCATCGGATCTCGACAAACACATCGCAAAAGAAGATTACATCGAATAGATCTCCAAGAGAATCGAGGAGAACTTTGTATTGAGATCCAAAGAGAGAGAAGAAGCCATCTAGCTAATAACTATGGACCCGAAGGTCTGAGGTAAACTACTCACACATCATCGGAGAGGCTATGGTGTAGATGTAGAAGCCCTCCGTGATCAATGCCCCCTCCGGCGGAGCGCTGGAAAAGGCCCCAAGATGGGATCTCACGGGTACAGAAGGTTGCGGCGCTGGAATTAGGTTTTCATGGATGCCTATGATGGCTTGGGGGTACGTAGGTATATATAGGAGTAAGAAGTACGTCGGTGGAGGAATGTGGGCCCCACGAGGGTGGAGGGCGCGCCTGGGGGGGTAGGCGTGCCCCCCTGCCTCGTGCTCTCCTCGTTGATTTCTTTACGTAGACTCCAAGTCATCTGGATCACGTTTGTTCATAAAAGATAACCAATCATACATAAAAGAATTCAGAGGACTTGGAGTCTACGTAAAGAAATCAACGAGGAGAGCACGAGGCAGGGGGGCGCGCCTACCCCCCCAGGCGCGCCCTCCACCCTCGTGGGGCCCACGTTGCTCCACCGACGTACATCTTACTCCTATATATACCTACGTACCCCCAAACCATCAGAGGCATCCATGAAAAACCTAATTCCACTGCCGCAACCTTCTGTACCCGTGAGATCCCATCTTGGGGCCTGTTCCGGAGCTCCGCCAGAGGGGGCATCGATCACGGAGGGCTTCTACATCAACACCATAGCCTCTCCGATGAAGTGTGAGTAGTTTACCTCAGACCTTCGGGTCCATAGTTATTAGCTAGATGGCTTCTTCTCTCTTTTTGGATCTCAATACAATGTTCTCCCCCTCTCTTGTGGAGATCTATTCGATGTAATCTTCTTTTGCGGTGTGTTTGTTGAGACCGATGAATTTTGGGTTTATGACCAAGTTTATCTATGAACAATATTTGAGTCTTCTCCGAATTCTTTTATGTATGATTGGTTATCTTTGCAAGTCTCTTCGAATTATCAGTTTGGTTTGGCCTACTAGATTGATCTTTCTTGCAATGGGAGAAGTGCTTTGCTTTGGGTTCAATCTTGAGGTGTCCTTTCCCAGTGACAGTAGGGGCAGCAAGGCACGTATTGTATTGTTGCCATCGAGGATAACAAGATGGGGTTTATATCATATTGCATGTGTTTATCCCTCTACATCATGTCATCTTGCTTAAAGCGTTACTCTGTTCTTATGAACTTAATACTCTAGATGCATGCTGGATAGCGGTCGATGTGTGGAGTAATAGTAGTAGATGCAGGCAGGAGTCGGTCTACTTGTCTCGGACGTGATGCCTATATACATGATCATACCTAGATATTCTCATAACTATGCTCAATTCTATCAATTGCTCAACAGTAATTTGTTCACCCACCGTAAATACTTATGCTCTCGAGAGAAGCCACTAGTGAAACCTATGGCCCCGGGGTCTATTTTCCATCATATTAATTTTCCGTCAACAAGTTATTTCTTGCGCCGTTTTTACTTTACTTTCTTTACTTTGCATCTTTATCATAAAAATACCAAAAATATTATCCTATCATATCTATCAGATCTCACTCTCGTAAGTGACCGTGTAGGGATTGACAACCCCTTATCACGTTGGTTGCGAGGATTTATTTTTTTGTGTAGGTGTGAAGGACTCGTGCGTGGCCTCCTACTGGATCGATACCTTGGTTCTCAAAAACTGAGAGAAATACTTACGCTACTTTGCTGCATCACCCTTTCCTCTTCAAGGGAAAACCAACGCAGTGCTCAACAGGTAGCACACGTTTGTTCCTAAAATCATGTTCCCGAAGGTTTCATTCCATTTGGACTCCGTTTGATATTCTTTTTCTGCAAAACACTGAAATAGGCAAAAAACAGCAATTTGGGTTGGGCCTCCGGTTAATAGGTTAGTCCCAAAAATAGTATAAAAGTGTATAATAAAGCCCATTAAACATCCAAAACAGAATATAATATAGCATGGAACAAAAAAATTATAGATATGTTGGAGACGTATCAAGCATCCCCAAGCTTAATTCTTGCTCGTCCTCGAGTAGGTAAATGATAAAAACAGAATTTTTGATGTGGAATGCTACTTGGCATAATTTTCAATGTAATTCTCTTAATTGTGGTATGAATGTTCAGATCCGAATGATTCAAGATAAAATTATAATATTGACATAAAAATAATGATACTTCAAGCATACTAACTAAGCAATTATGTCTTCTCAAAATAACTTGGCCAAAGAAAGTTATCCCTACAAAATCATATAGTCTGGCTATGCTCTATCTTCATCACACAAAGTATTTAATCATGCACAACCCCGATGACAAGCCAAGCAATTGTTTCATACTTTTGGTGTTCTCAAACTTCTCAATCTTCACGCAATACATGAGCGTGAGCCATGGACATAGCACTATATGTGGAATAGAATGGTGGTTGTGGAGAAGACAAAAAGGAGAAGATAGTCTCACATCAACTAGGCATATCAACGGGCTATGGAGATGCCCATTAATAGATATCAATGTGAGTGAGTAGGGATTGCCATGCAACGGATGCACTAGAGCTATAAGTATATGAAAGCTCAACAAAAGAGACTATGTGGGTGTGCATCCAACTTGCTTGCTCACGAAGACCTAGGGCATTTTGAGGAAGCCCATCATTGGAATATACAAGCCAAGTTCTATAATGTAAAATTCCCACTAGTATATGAAAGTGATAACATAGGAGACTCTCTATCATGAAGATCATGGTGCTACTTTGAAGCACAAGTGTGGTAAAAGGATAGTAGCATTGTCCTTCTCTCTTTTTCTCTCATTTTTTATTTTTTTCTTTGGGCCTTTTCTCTTCTTTTCTTATGGCCTCTTTTTTTTAGTCCGGAGTCTCATCCCGACTTATGGGGGAATCATAGTCTCCATCATCCTTTCCTCACTTGGGACAATGCTCTAATAATGATGATCATCACACTTTTATTTTCTTTACAACTCAAGAATTACAACTCAAAACTTAGAAAAAATATGACTCTATGTGGATGCCTCCGGCGGTGTACCGGGATATGCAATGAATCAAGAGTGACATGTATGAAAGAATTATGAATGGTGGCTTTGCCACAAATACATTGTCAACTACATGATCATGCAAAGCAATATGACAATGATGAAGCGTGTCATAGTAAACGGAACGGTGGTAAGTTGCATGGCAATATATCTCGGAATGGCTATGGAAATGCCATGGTAGGTAGGTATGGTGGCTGTTTTGAGGAAGGTATATGGTGGGTATATGATACCGGCGAAAAGTGCGCGGTATTAGAGAGGCTAGCAATGGTGGAAGGATGAGAGTGCGTATAATCCATGGACTCAACATTAGTCATAAAGAACTCATATACTTGTTGCAAAAATCTACAAGTTATCACTGCAAAGTATTACGCGCATGCTCCTAGGGGGATAGATTGGTAGGAAAAGACCATCGCTCGTCCCCGACCGCCACTCATAAGGAAGACAATCAATAAATAAATCATGCTCCAACTTCATCACATAACGGTTCACCATACGTGCATGCTACGGGAATCACAAACTTTAACACGAGTATTTCTCAAATTCACAACTACTCAACTAGCATGAATCTAATATCACCATCTTCATATCTCAAAACAATTATCAAGCATCAAACTTCTCATCGTATTCAACACACTCATAAGAAGAAGAAAAATCTTGGATGCCTATCATAATTAAAGCAAATTACCATGCTGTTTTGTAGGACTCGCAAAATAATATAAGTGAAGCATGAGAGAACAATAGTTTCTATAAAACAAATCCACCACCGTGCTCTAGATATAAGTGAAGCAATAGAGCAAAAACTATATAGCTCAAAAGATATAAGTGAAGCACATAGAGTATTCTAATAAATTCCGAATCATGTGTGTCTCTCTCAAAAGGTGTGTACAGCAAGGATGATTATGGTAAACTAAAAAGCAAAGACTCAACTTATACAAGAAGCTCCAAGCAAAACACATATCATGTGGTGAATAAAAATATAGCTCCAAGTAAAGTTACCAATGGACGAAGACGAAAGAGGGGATGCCTTCCGGGGCATCCCCAAGCTTTGGCTTTTAGGTGTCCTTAGATTATCTTGGGGTTCCATGGGCATCCCCAAGCTTAGGCTCTTTCCACTCCTTGTTCCATAATCCATCAAATCTTTTACCCAAAACTTGAAAACTTCACAACACAAGACTTAGCAGAAAATCTCGTGAGCTCCGTTAGCGAAAGAAAACAAAACACCACTTCAAGGTACTGTAATGAACTCATTCTTTATTTATATTGGTGTTAAACCTACTGTATTACAACTTCTCTATGGTTTATAAACTCTTTTACTAGCCATAGATTCATCAAAATAAGCAAACAACACACGAAAAACAAAATCTGTCAAAAACAGAACAGTCTGTAGTAATCTGTAACTAACGCAAACTTCTGGAACTCAAACAAATCTACCAAAATAGGAGGACCTAGACAATTTGTTTATTGATCTGCTGCAATTGGAATCAGTATTTTATCACGTTCTGGTGATTTTTAACAATTGTTTTCACGAACAGAAAGTTTCTGGAATTTTCAGCAAGATCAAATAACTATCATCCAAGAAGATCCTATAGGTTTAACTTGGCACAAACACTAATTAAAACATAAAAAAATAACCAGAGGCTAGATCAAATATTTATTCCTAAACAGAAGCAAAAAGCAAAAAAACTAAAATAAAATTGGGTTGCCTCCCAACAAGCGCTATCATTTAACGCCCCTAGCTAGGCATAAAAGCAGGGATAGATCTAGGTATTGCCATCTTTGGTAGGCAATCCATAAGTGGCTCTCATAATGGATTCATAAGGTAATTTTATTTTCTTTCTAGGAAAGCGTTCCATGCCCTTCCTTAACGGAAATTGGAATCTAATATTCCCTTCCTTCATATCAATAATTGCGGCAATCGTTCTAAGGAAAGGTCTACCAAGAATAATAGGACATGAAGGATTGCAATCTATGTCAAGAACAATGAAATATACGGGCACATAGTTCCTATTTGCAACAATAAGAACATCATTAATTTTTCCCATAGGTTTCTTAATAGTGGAATCCGCAAGGTGCAAGTTTAAAGAGCAATCGTCAAATTCGCGGAAACCTAACAGATCACACAAAGTGTTTGGAATCGTGGAAACACTAGCACCCAAATCACACAAAGCATAGCATTCATGATCTTTAATTTTAATTTTAATAGTAGGTTCCCACTCATCATAAAGTTTTCTAGGGATAGAAACTTCCAACTCAAGTTTTTCTTCATAAGATTGCATCAAAGCATCAACGATATGCTTAGTAAAAGCTTTATTTTGACTATAAGCATGAGGAGAATTTAGCACGGATTGCAACAAGGAAATACAATCTATCAAAGAGAAATTATCATAATTAAATTCCTTGAAATCCAAAATAGTGGGTTCATTAATATCTAAAGTTTTGACTTCTTCAATCCCAGTTTTACCAATTTTTGCATCAAGATCTAAAGACTCCGAATTTTTGGAACGCCTTCTAGGTAAAGGTGGATCATATTCAGTCCCATCATTATCAAGATTCATATTGCAAAACAAAGATTTAATAGGGGACACATCAATAACTTTTAGATCTTCATCTTTATTCTCATAAAAATTAGAAGAACACGCTTTCACAAAGCAATCTTTCTTAGCATGCATCCTAGCGGTTCTTTCCTTGCAGTCATCAATGGAAATTCACATGGATTTGAGAGACTCATTGATATCATGCTTAGGTGGAATAGATCTAAGCTTCAAAGAATCAACATCAAGAGAAATTCTATCAACGTTCCTAGCCAATTCATCAACCTTAAGCAATTTTTCTTCAAGCAAAGCATTGAAATTCTTTTGTGAATTCATAAACTCCTTAACACTAGTCTCAAATTCAGAGGGTATCTTATTAAAATTTCCATATGAATTGTCGTAGGAATTACCATAATTATTAGAGGAATTACTAGGGAATCGCCTAGGATTAAAGTTTCCTCTATACGCGTTGTTACCAAAATTATTCCTCCCAACAAAATTCACGCCCATAGATTCGTTATTATTCTCAATCAAAGTAGACAAAGGCATATCATTAGGATCAGAAGAAACACTTTTAGTAGCAAATAATTTCATAAGTTCATCCATCTTTCCACTCAAAACATTAATTTCTTCAATCGCATGAACCTTTTTACTAGTAGATCTTTCAGTGTGCCATTGAGAATAATTAACCATAATATTATCTAGGAGTTTAGTAGCTTCTCCTAAAGTGATTTTCATAAAAGTGCCTCCCGCGGCCGAACCTACAAGGTTTCTAGAAGCAAAATTCAATCCGGCATAAAAAATTTGTATAATCATCCACAACTTCAAACCATGAGTAGGGAAATTACGTATCATTAATTTCATCCTCTCCCAAGCTTGTGCAACATGTTCAAGATCAAGTTGCTTAAAATTCATAATATCGTTTCTAAGAGAGATGATCTTAACGGGAGGAAAATACTTAGAGATAAAAGCATCTTTGCACTTATTCCAAGAATCAATACTATTTTTACGCAATGATGAAAACCAAGCTTTAGCGCGATCTCTAAGCGAAAGAGGAAATAGCTTCAATTTAACAATATCATTGTCCACATCTTTCTTCTTTTGCATATCACACAAATCAACGAAGCTATTTAGATGGGTAGCGGCATCTTCACTAGGAAGGCCGGTGAATTGATCTTTCATGACAAGATTCAACAAAGCAGCATTAATTTCACAAGATTCAGCATCGGTAAGAGGAGCAGTCGGAGTGCTAAGAAAATCATTGTTGTTGGTATTGGTAAAGTCACACAATTTAGTATTATATTGAGTCATCGTGACAAGCAAGCAATCCAACACACGAGCAAACAAGAAGCAAGCGAAAAAGAGGTGAACGGAAAAGAGAGGGCGAATAAAACGGCAAGGGTGAAGTGGGGGAGAGGAAAATGAGAGGCAAATGGCAAATAATGTAATGCGAGGGATAAGAGTTTGTGCTGGGTACTTGGTATGTCTTGACTTTTGTAGACTCGGCAACGGCACCAAAAATGGCTTGTTGTTGGGAGTCAAATCTTGACTTGACTTGGCGCGAATCTCCCCGGCAACGGCGCCAGAAATCCTTCTTGCTACCTGTGACGCCCGGATAATTAAGCTACAGTGAACCTCTGCTAATGATGCCATGTCATCTCGGTTACTATTGATAAACTCGCGTTAATTCGAAATCAATTCAAAATCAAGTCAAACGATAAAGCTTTTCAAATATTAAAACTAAATTGTTCGGGTTGTGCCAAATAATGCATAGGTAATTATGGCAGAGAAACCACACTTCTATAAAATGTCTCAATACTCTAAAATGAGTAAAACAGTAGCAAAAACAATTATTTAAAAGCTTTTAAAATAATAAACAATTAGAAACTATTATATTTAGGTGCCAAGTTAATTGTGGCAGTGGTATAATTACTATTACTAATTTAGGAGCTAACTATAGGTTTTACAAAACTAAAACAATTTGAAAGATGAAATAAAGAGAAAAGGAATTGAAAGATAAAAGAAAAACAAAAAAATCAAAAGGATAAACCCCCACCCCCTGGCCCAACTGGACCAGCCGACCCAGCAGGCCACAATGGCCGGCCCAACTGGCCCAACCGGCCACCCCCTCTTACCTTATCCACCCACCCGGTGAAACCCTAACCCCCCACCGACGCCCCACTCGCCCCCCACTCCCCCACGATCCCCTTCTCCTTCCACATCGATCTGGATCGGGATCGGCCCGATCCCATTGCCCCCGACGCCCTGCGCCGCCCGTCGTCGTCCACCGCCGCCTGGAGCTCCGCGAGCCCCACCGGAGCCACCCCGTCACCCCCTTGCCGTCACCATCGCCTGGAGGACCACCTCGCCGGCCTGCCTCCACTACATCCGCGTCGATCCCGACGACCTCCTCGCCCCCCCCCCCCCCCCCCGCCGCCCCGTCCCTACAGATCTCAGTGAGGCCACGGCCTCCACCCTCCTTCCCCTGTCCCCGCGCCGTCCGCGCCCCCCTCGGTGCGCCACCGCGCGCACACGCGCCCGCGTGCCGGAGCTCATGCTCTGGGCAGCACGCGTTCACCTCACGCCCGCTCCGGCGCCGCCCGGTGCTCCTCCCGTCCCGTCCACTCCGGCCACTGGCGGTCGGCCTCGCCGCGGCCGCGGCCCCCCTCTCTGGCCGTTGCTCAGGTCCGTTCCGCCCGGCCACCGCGCCCCCGTCCACGGCCACGCACGGCCAAGCATTCCCCCCCCCGCTGCGCCCGGCGCGCGCGCCCATCGGGCACCCACGGCCTCGTCCACCTCACGCACCCCACTGGCCGCTCGTCGGCTCCCTGAACCGCCGCCCCTTTTCCATCCCGCGGCGGTCCTGCTGCTGTGCCGCATCGGCGCGCAGCCCCGGCCTCCTGCACTGCTGCTGCCGCTCGTCACGGTTGCCGCCGGCGCCCATCGCCGTTTCCCCCTGTCGACCTGGGCGGGTGCCCAGCGCCGCTCCCGTCGCCCGTAACCCGTCGCCCGCGCCCTGTATGGCCTCTGGGCCAATGGCAAACGGGGCCCACGCCCTGAGAATGAAAATAAAAAAAGATATAAAAAATATTAATTAATTAATTAACAAAATTAAATAACTTAATTAATTGAGTTGAATTAACCTAATCAATTAACTAAACTAATTAAACCTGCTTAGTTAGTCTTAGACAATGACAGTGGGACCCACATGTCAGTTTGACTAGGTCAACTGACTAGTTGACTGCTGACATCGCCCTGACATCATGCTGACATCATAATTGCATTTTCTAATTAAATTAATTCTGTTAATTCTAAAAATGAATTAAATATTTAAAGATTAATATAAAATAATCCGTAGCTCGGATGAAAATACTTTGTACATGAAAGTTGCACAGAACGACGAGACGAATCCGAATACGTAGTCCGTTTGTCAGCCACACGTCCCTAGCATAGTGAACATGGAACTTTTCCCCTCCGGTCCGTCTGTCCGAAAACGTCAAACACCGGGGATACTTTCCCGGATGTTTCCCCCCTTCGCCGGTATCACCTAGTACCGCGTTTGGGCACACCTAGCATCACACTTTGTCATGTCATGCATCGTTATGCATCTGTTTTTATTGTATTCATTGTTTCTTCCCCCTCTTCTCTCCGGTAGACTACGAGACCGACGCCGCTGCTGGTGCCCCGACCGACTACGGTGTTGACGACCCCTCCTTGTCTAAGCAACCTTGCAACCCCCCCTTGATCACCAGATATCGCCTATTCTTCTCTATACTGCTTGCATTAGAGTAGTGTAGCATGTTACTGCTTTCCGTTAATCCAATCCTGATGCATAGCCTGTCATTGTTGCTACAGTTGTTACCCTTACCTGCTATCCTACTGCTTAGTATAGGATGCTAGTGTTCCATTAGTGGCCCTACACTCTTGTCCATCTGCCATGCTATACTACTGGGTCGTGATCACTTCGGGAGGTGATCACGGGTATGTACTATATACTTTATGTACATGACACATGTGGTGACTAAAGTCGGGTCAGCTTGTTGAGTACCCGCAAGTGATTTTGATGAGGGGGCTGAAAGGACAGGTGGCTCCATCCCGGTAGAGGTGGGCCTGGGTTCCTGACGGCCCCCGACTGTTACTTTGTGGCGGAGCGACAGGGCAGGTTGAGACCGCCTAGGTGAGAGGTGGGCCTGGCCCTGGACGGCGTCCGCGGTTACTTCAAAATAACACGCTTAACGAGTTCTTGGTATTTGATCTGAGTCTGGCCATTTGGTCTATACGCACTAACCAGCTACGCGGGAACAGTTATGGGCACTCGAGGTCGTGGTATCAGCCGAAGCTCTTTTTGACGTCAGAGACTGAGTGGCGCGCGCGCATTGGACCATAAGCTCGCGCTTGTATTAAGGGGGCTAGGTCTGCTTCCGGCCGCGTACGCAACGTGCAGGTGTGCAATGGGCGATGGGCCCAGACCCCTCCGCGTATAGGGTTTAGACTGGCGTGCTAACCTCTCTGTTGAGCCTAGGTGGGGTTGTGACGTGTTGATCTTACGAGGCCGGGCATGACCCAGGAAAGTGTGTTCGGCCAAATGGGATCGAGCGTGTTGGGTTATGTGGTGCACCCCTGCAGGGAAGTTTATCTATTCGAATAGCCGTGTCCCTCGGTAAAAGGATGACCCGGAGTTGTACCTTGACCTTATGACAACTAGAACTGGATACTTAATAAAACACACCCTTCCAAGTTCCAGATACAACCCGGTGATCGCTCTCTAACAGGGCAACGAGGAGGGGATCGCCGGGTAGGATTATGCTATACGATGCTACTTGGTGAACTTACCATCTACTCTCTCCTACATGCTGCAAGATGGAGGTGGCCAGAAGCGTAGTCTTCGACAGGATTAGCTATCCCCCTCTTATTCTGGCATTCTGCAGTTCAGTCCACCGATATGGCCCTTTACACATATACCCATGCTTATGTAGTGTATCTCCTTGCTTGCGAGTACTTTGGATGAGTACTCACGGTTGCTTTTCTCCCTCTTTTCCCCCTTTCCATTCTACCTGGTTGTCGCAACCAGATGCTGGAGTCCAGGAGCTAGAGATCCCGAGGGTGATTCTACATGGAGTTCGGCTTCGAGGAGTAGTTAGGAGGTCCCAGGCAGGAGGCCTTGCCTTTTCGATCGTTGCTACTTTTGTGCTAGCCTTCTTAAGGCAAACATGTTTAACTTATGTCTGTACTCAGATATTGTTGCTTCCGCTGACTCGTCTATGATCGAGCAATTGTATTCGAGCCCTCGAGGCCCCAGGCTTGTATTATGATGCTTGTATGACTTATTTATGTTTTAGAGTTGTGTTGTGATATCTTCCCGTGAGTCCCTGATCTTGATCGTACACGTTTGCGTGCATGATTAGTGTACTGTCAAATCGGGGGTGTCACACTACCTCTTGAGCACTGCGTTGGTTTTCCCTTGAAGAGGAAAGGGTGATGCAGTAAAGTAGCATAAGTATTTCCCTCAGTTTTTTAGAACCAAGGTATCAATCCAGTCGGAGATCACGCTCGAGTCCCACCCACCTACACAAACAAATAAGAACCTCGCAACCAACGCGATAAAGGGGTTGTCAATCCCTTCATGGTCACTTACGAGAGTGATATCTGATAGATATGATAAGATAATATTTCTGGTATTTTTATGATAAAGATGCAAAGTAAAATAAACGGCAATAGAAATAACTAAGTGTTGGAAGATTCATATGATGGGAAATAGACCCGGGGGCCATAGGTTTCACTAGTGGCTTCTCTCAAGGCCATAAGTATTACGGTGGGTAAACAAATTACTGTCGAGAAATTGATAGAATTGAGCATAGTTATGAGAATATCTAGGTATGATCATGTATATAGGCATCACGTCCGCGACAAGTAGACCGAAACGATTCTGCATCTACTACTATTACTCCACACATCGACCGCTATCCAGCATGCATCTAGAGTATTAAGTTCATAAGAACGGAGTTACGCTTTAAGCAAGATGACATGATGTAGAGGGATAAACTCATGCAATATGATATAAACCCCATCTTGTTATCCTCGATGGCAACAATACAATACGTGTCCTTTCCCTTTCTGTCACTGGGATCGAGCACCGCAAGATTGAACCCAAAGCTAAGCACTTCTCCCATTGCAAGAAAGATCAATCTAGTAGGCCAAACCAAACTGATAATTCGAAGAGACTTGCAAAGATAACCAATCATACATAAAAGAATTCAGAGGAGATTCAAATATTGTTCATAGATAAACTTGATCATAAACCCACAATTCATCGGATCTCGACAAACACATCGCATAAGAAGATTACATCGAATAGATCTCCAAGAGAATCGAGGAGAACATTGTATTGAGATCCAAAGAGAGAGAAGAAGCCATTTAGCTAATAACTATGGACCCGAAGGTCTGAGGTAAACTACTCACACATCATCGGAGAGGCTATGGTGTAGATGTAGAAGCCCTCCGTGATCAATGCCCCCTCCGGCGGAGCGCTGGAAAAGGCCCCAAGATGGAGTAATCTGTAACTAACGCAAACTTTTGGAACTCCAAAAAATCTACCAAAATAGGACAAACTAGAAAATTTGTTTATTGATCTGCTGCAATTGGAACCAATATTTTATCACGTTCTGATGATTTTTAACAATTGTTTTCGTGAACAGAAAGTTTCTGGAATTTTCAGCAAGATCAAATAACTACCATCCAATAAGATCCTATAGGTTTAACTTGGCACAAACACTAATTAAAACATAAAAAGAAATCTAACCAGAGGCTAGATCAAATATTTATTCCCAAACGGAAGCAAAAAGCAAAACAAACTAAAAATAAAATTGGGTTGCGTCCCAACTAGCGCTATCATTTAACGCCCCTAGCTAGGCATAAAAGCAAGGATAGATCTAGGTATTGCCATCTTTGGTAGGCAATTCTTCAATAAGACACCTATCACCCTTAGGAGTTTCTTTCTTTCTATTAATTATCAAACTTCTAGGCACAAAATCAAAAAAATCATTTGCAGCAAATGGTTCCTTAATGATAGCAAAGAGATTGGGGTGAACACTTATTGATTTGAGATCCACAGTTTCCTTATTAGAGGATTCACCCTTATTTTTAGGAATATACATAAGCTTGGCAATTTTAGTAGGAGGACTTGGAGTATTCTTTACGGAAGAAAAGGCGGTCCCCAAGTTGGTAATGATACCCTCAAGTTTATCGATTCTAGTGGAATCCTGATTTATTCTTTCATTAACTATGGGTTCCTTCTCCTTAATATTTTTCAAAGTGACTCCTACTTTAGATCCATATTGGGTAATTTGGTTGTGGATCTTTTTATCCAAAATTTCAATTAACTCTACGGTAGCAACTTTATTTTCAATAATTTCAAGTCTTTGCATTACATGCTCCAAAAGTTAACATAGTTCCATTAACCAAGAGAGGTGGAGAGCCAAATAAATCTGTCATAGCATTGTAAGAATCAAAAGTATGGCTACCCAAGAAATTCCCCCGGTAATGGTATCGAGAATATATCTATTCCAAGGCGTGACGCCTACATAAAAGTTACGAAGAAGAACGGAAGTATTGCTTTCTAGCAGATTTATTTTGAGCATTGCAAATTCTATACCAAGCATCTTTTAAAATTTCTCCTTCCCTTTGTCTAAAATTGATAACTTCGTTCTCAAGAGACAAAGGAGTAGATAAAGGACTAGCCATTACGACAAAGCAAGCGAAAAAGAGGCGAATGGAGAGAGGGCGAATAAAACGGTAAGGGTGAAGTGGGGGAGAGAAAAACGAGAGGCAAATGGCAAATAATGTAATGCGGGAGATAAAAGTTTGTGATGGGTACTTGGTATGTTGACTTTTTCGTAGACTCCCCGGCAACTAATAGAATTGGCATGGTCTCCAAGCAAAGGTCGGACTTTGGATACACAAAGGATCCATCAGGAACAACTAATAGAATAACTCTTAAAATTTCCTCATGGAAGAATGGCTAAACTTGCTAAAAAGGTTACTACAACAATAGGTCCTCTACCCAGGTGTGCTAGGCATGACATCACCTTACCGGGCCTTATATAGGCCAATGCTATAACTCTTGGAAAAATGTTCCAACCATCATATTTGACCGAGATTCAGATATGATTGGTGCCAGGATACCTCGGACTCGGAATGCCTGAGAAGAAAAGGTGAAACACAATTGACGAGATGACATCGTAAGATTTTTAGGAAATGAACTATGGAAGTGAGTTCCAAAACAAGAGTTCATCATTAAATCAAGGAGGTGAGGAGGTGGCTGATTGACTCAGCAACAATTCATTGAGATTACCAAAAAGATGGATTTCCACAATTATGTGAACAAGGAGGAACACTTGTCAGATCAAATGATATAATTATGTATGCTCGAGGAAAACATACACAATTAAACATTGGTTGAAAGGTGCGCCCGAAATATGGGCTTAGGTAGCATGATCAATGTTTAGAATGGTGATTCAATAATCAATACACAAGGAATGAAACTATTGTTCATTATCTTACAGGCAATAAGGTTGCTAGTAATTTTGAATATTACACCTCATAGTCCAATCATCGGTATTCCGGTCGGAGACAACACGGGGACCAAGAGATGAATGTAGATGGCGAGATGTATCAATTGTATCAAGAATTCTTAAGAGGTGATGAAATTCTCACAACATTCTTGATATATAAGATGGTATTACTTCAAGGTAGAACATAATATAAGCTGGATAACCAGTAACTCAAAGTACAACCACAACACAAACAAGTTTGAGTCGGAAAGAAGGCAAGGAAGTAGTCGATGGCAACAGAAATTACCAAGGGACAAGGATGGTATTTCCCCATGAAGAATTCAATTGATATCCTGGAAGAGCTCAAAATGCTGATGATGATCACGACACATTTGTCGAGAGACTTCATGAAGAGATAATCGAACGGCGATGACATCAAGTCAAAGGAATGATGAAGCGAAAGGTTATTGGAACCATGGGTACGACACAAACTCGAAATCAGGCTTGTTGTTCAAGGTGAACGATAAGACGAGGAAGATCGACGTAAGCTTAGCTCATCGTCGAAAGCTGTGCTCTGGGAATAAGTACCAGATGGCACGTTTTAAAATTTAGCACAATAATGGTATAGCCGATCAGACTAGGAATGAATTGAAGGATCATTAAACTCGTAAGCAATGAAAATTACTTGGAGTTATAGAGTCGGAGTGCGGAATCGATTCACTTATCAGTGTTCTCGAGTGACTAATAACTCAGAACCCGAGGGGGATTGGAATCGGTGAGAATGTAGTACTTGATGAAGAACTCATAAGAAGTTATGCAGTTCCAAGATAACCTCAAGATACCAGGGGGGTAATACTCGACGACAGATCAAAGTAGAGGTTGGAGTGGGGTATTGATCCGTAGAAGACAAGTACTTCATCTCGTCTGAGAAATGGAATCAAAGGAGATCAATCATGGTCAGAACCACGATTACAAAGGATCAATTCACATATACCAGATGATATTATATCAAGGAAAAAGTTATTATTATAAGAAGCTTCCATGATAGGATCTACATCGTGTCCATGGGCATGAACACAAAGGTTCAAGGTCGACTCCCACTTCTTCAATGCATAACCTTCCATTCGCCTCTCGTATTTTGATAATGACATTAGTTGTCGAAAGTTTTACCTGGTGCAATACCAGATAAGTATGTCCCGCGAAATCTTTCGGGTTCACACAGATTAAGGAAGGCATAGGTTCAACCCATCGGGGCATCGTAGAAAGATATACTACAAACTTCAGGAGTAAATAACACAAGCTCAAAAGTAGAGCATGGTTCACAAAGCAGAGGATACAATTTACCAAAGGCATCAGGTATCCGAGGAAAAGCTCACAAGCTTATTTAATATGAAGGACATTGTCGGATAAAATCCGACAAAAGGGTCTGATGGTCCACAAGGGATCTGATGTGAGCATTAGTATTCAACCAGAGGAAGAAAGAATGCAAGGAGATCAGATTATAGAAACAACTGACTAACTCGAAGCTCAATGCAAAGGAATTATAATTTCAAATTCAAGGGATCAGAAGCAAACGCTCTGATTGAGGATGGATAAGTCGAGTAAACTTACGGGTACAATCGATGGCAAATTTGATTCGTCGAGATCCAGCTCACGTTTAAAATGTCGTCTGAGCCGGAAGGATGAATTCTAGGATCTGATTGAGGATTGCGAGCATTCGCAACAGATTGAATCAACTGGCTCAAAATGATAATGGCAAGAGATGCCAATAAGATTACGAGACTTAAGATTAATCATAGTGCAAGTAAGCAAGAATTTCAAGAGCAAAAGGCTCCTGAGGATTTTCGGAAGATCGAATGGTATTTTGAACACTTTTGTGAAATACTTGAATCAACTGGGGATGAGCGGATACTCGGTAAGTGCGAGAATTATCCGTAGGGGTATTCAGGTGACAAAGAACAGCAAGGCAGTAAGCTCAAAGGATTCTCGGAACAACAGAGAGAATTTCGGGGTATCTTGTAATACAAGATCAACTGGGAAACATTGTATGAATGGTGAGTATACGTGGTTATCCATAGGAGTTCATCGAGGAAAGGGAATTGCAAAAGCGATGAACACAAGTTCTCGGGTTATCAGCGGAGAGTATCTTTAGGGTCTTCACGTGCAGCAGACGATCATCAGTAATAAGGGGCTCTCCGGGTGAAAGTGATAACGAGATCCTAAAGTTAGATTTAGCAAAATTCACTTAACCCGAATAGAAGAGAGATCAGAGTCCCAGAGTATAGGTTGAGGAATAAAAGATCCTACTACCACCCAATGGCGACGTGGGCCCGTAAGCCACACAGCCATATTAGTAAAACAGTTTTCACTGACTAGACTCAACTTCGGCCAAGGAGTTGGAAAGGGGGATTCCTACAGGCAGTCGGCTCTGATACCAACTTGTGACGCCCCCGATTTGACCGTACACTAATCATGCACGCAAATGTGTACGATCAAGATCAGGCACTCACGGGAAGATATCACAACACAACTCTAAAACATAAATAAGTCATACAAGCATCATAATACAAGCCAGGGGCCTCGAGGGCTCGAATACAAGTGCTCGATCATAGACGAGTCAGCGGAAGCACAACATCTGAGTACAGACATAAGTTAAACAAGTTTGCCTTAAGAAGGCTAGCACAAACTGGGATACAGATCGAACGAGGCGCAGGCCTCCTGCCTGGGATCCTCCTAACTACTCCTGGTCGTCGTCAGCGGCCTGCACGTAGTAGTAGGCACCTCCAGTGTCGTAGGGGTCGTCGTCGACGGTGGCATCTGGCTCATGGGCTCCAGCATCTGGTTGCGACAACCAGGTAGAAAGGAAAGGGGGAAAAGAGGGAGAGAAGCAACCGTGAGTACTCATCCAAAGTACTCGCAAGCAAGGAGCTACACTACATATGCATGGGTATATGTGTAAAGGGCCATATCAGGGGACTGAACTGCAGAAAGCCAGAATAAGAGGGGGGTAGCTAATCCTGTCGAAGACTACGCTTCAGTCCACCTCCATCTTGCAGCATGTAGAAGAGAGTAGATGGTAAGTTCACCAAGTAGCATCGCATAGCATAATCCTACCCGGCGATCCCCTCCACGTCACCCTGTTAGAGAGCGACCACCGGGTTGTATCTGGCACTTGGGAGGGTGTGTTTTATTAAGTATCCGGTTCTAGTTGTCACAAGGTCAAGGTACAACTCCGGGTCATCCTTTTACCGAGGGACACGGCTATTCGAATAGATAAACTTCCCTGCAGGGGTGCACCACATAACCCAACACGCTCGATCCCATTTGGCCGGACACACTTTTCTGGGTCATGCCCGGCCTCGTAAGATCAACATGTCGCAGCCCCACCTAGGCACAACAGAGAGGTCAGCACGCCGGTCTAAATCCTATGCGCGCAGGGGGTCTGGGCCCATCGCCCATTGCACACCTGCACGTTGCGTACGCGGCCGGAAGCAGACCTAGCCTAGTGGCGTTCCAGTCCAATCCGGCGCGCGCCACTCAGTCGCTGACGTCACGAAGGCTTCGACTGATACCACGACGTCGGGATACCCATAACTACTCCCGCGTAGATGGTTAGTGCGTATAGACCAAATGGCCAGACTCAGATCAAATACCCAGAACTCGTTAAGCATGTTATTTATCTGCGAACGCCGACCAGGGCCAGGCCCACCTCTCTCCTAGGTGGTCTCAACCTGCCCTGTCGCTCCGCCATAAAGTAACAGTCGGGGGCCGTCAGGAACCCAGGCCCACCTCTACCGGGGTGGAGCCACCTGTCCTTTCAGCCCCCTCATCAGAATCACTTGCGGGTACTCAACGAGCCGACCCGACTTTAGCCACCACATGTGTCATGTATAGAGTATATAAGTATATACCCGTGATCACCTCCCGCAGTGATCTCGGCCCAGTAGTAGCATGGCAGACGGACAAGAATGTAGGGCCACTGATGGAATAAACTAGCATCCTATTCTAAGAAGTAGGATAGCAGGTAAGGGTAACAACTGTAGCAACAATGACAGGCTATGCATCAGGATAGGATTAACGAGAAGCAGTAAAATGCTACACTACTCTAATGCAAGTAGTATAGAGAAGAATAGGCGATATCTGGTGATCAAGGGGGGGCTTGCCTGGAAGCTCTGTTGTACAGGAAGAAGGGTCGTCGGTGACGTAGTCGTACTCAGCGGCATCAGCATCGCCACGGGGTCTACCGAAGAGAAGAGGGGGGAGAAACAGTAAATACATAGCAAGCAAGTGCATAACAGGACAACAGGCAGAGCTAGACGTGTTCTAACGCGGTATGAGGTGATACCGGTGAAGGGGGGAAACATCCGGGAAAATATCCCCGGTGTTTCACGTTTTCGGACAGATGAACCGGAGGGGGAAAGTTGTGTGTTCGATAGGTTAGGAAGGTGTGGTGGACGAACGGGCTACGTATTCGGATTCGTCTCGTCGTTCTGAGCAACTTTCATGTAGAAAGTATTTTCATCTGAGCTACGGCTTATTTTATATGATTTTCTAAAGTTTTAAATCATTTTAGAATTTATTTAATTTATTTAATTCAACATTATCCAGAATAGTGCCTGCTTACGTCAGCATGACGTCATCAGTCAACAGGGCGTTGACTGGGTCAAACTGACGCGCGGGACCCACCTGTCATTGACTGATTAATTAATTTACTAACAGTTTAATTAGTTTAGTTATTAGGTTAGTTTAATTAATCAAAAATTAATTAGGTTAATTAATTCTTTAATTAATTAAATATTTTTAATATATTATTATTATTATTTATATTTATTTATTTATTTAATTCCCCTTTTTGTTTTCTTTCTTTTTTTTAAACGTTCAGGGGGCTGGGACCCTACTGCCAGTGGCCCAGGAGGCCACTGGAACGGGTGCTAGCGGGCGAACCCGACGGGCGCGGGCAAGGCGCTGCCCGCCAGGACGCGGGGTGAGGCCGTGGCCCGGGCATGACCAGCGGCCACAGCCGTGGCTCCGGCGCGGCGGAGGCAGCCCCAGGAGGAGGGCCGCGGCCAAGTGCAGAGGAGGGGGGGCGCGCTTGCGGGGGAGCAGGGAAGGCGACGGAGCCGAGGGCGCCGGCGACGGGGCGAGCGGCGAGTGATCTGCGCGAAGGCGAGGGATAGCAGAGCGGCGGAGGCGGCCATGGTGGGCACGCGCAGGGCGGGGCGTGTGCGAGGCGAGGCCACGGTTCAGCGAGGCGAGAGGGGAGAGGAGGTCGGGCCTCACCGCGCGCGTAGGGAAGTGGCAGTGGGGCGTGACGAGGAGGACGGGGACGTCGCGGTGGAGGGGAAGAAGGCCGGCGAGGTGGAGGAAGCAGGCCGGTGATGGAGCTCCGGCGACTGGCGGCGGCAGCGTCGACGTGCAGGAGGTGGCGAGGCATCGGCGTTAGTAGGCGCCGGGTCGACGAGGGAGGAGCTGCGAGGAGGCCGGGAGGGGCGGCGATTGGCGCGGAGATAGTCCGGCGAGGGGGTCCGAGAGGCGACGGGGTTCGGCGTCGATCGGCGCAGGTGGCGGCGGGACGCGCCGGGCGGCGGCGTCACGACGTCGGGAGTGAGCGATGTGCGCCTGCGTCGTGGAGGGCGGCGGCGCTAAGGGAGAGCGAGGGGAAGGGAGGTCGGGCATGGAGGCGCCTGGCGGCGGGGGGAGGCGCCAGGGGCGCGATCCAGATGTGGATCGTGGGGGGAACGGGGACCGTGGGGGAACGAGGTGGGAGTGGGGGTAGCAGTTAGGGTTTGGTCGGGGGAGCCGGGCCATATAGGCCAGGGAGGGGTGCGGGGAGTGGGCCGGCTGGGCCGACTGGCTCCTTCGGCCAACTGGGCCAAGGCCCAGTCGGAGGGGGGCCTTCTTTTATTTCTTTAGCTTTGTTTTCTGTTTTCTTTTCTTTATATATTTTCTTTTGTATTTTATTCTTTTAATTCCTGTTTTATAAAATGTAAATACAACTCCTAAATTAATATTATAATTTATTCTACTGTCCCAAAAAGTTTGACACTTAATTAAAATAGTTTGCATTATTATTATTTTTAAAAGACATTTAATTAATTGTCATAGCTGCTGTTTTAATTACTTTAGAGCCTTTAAACATTTTATTAAGGTGTGGTTTCTCCACAATAATTACCTATGCATTATTTGGCAACACCCCAACAGTTTAGTTTTAATATTTGAAAATCTTTACCGTTTGACTTTATTTTAAGTTTGAATTTCGAATCGATTTTGAACTAACACGAGATTAACAACAGTAATCGTGGTGACGTGGCATCATTAACGTGGGATTACTGTAGCCTAATTATCCGGGCGTCACACTTGCTGCCCCTGCTGTCACTGGGAAAGGACACCGCAAGATTGAACCCGAAGCTAAGCACTTCTCCCATTGCAAGAAAGATCAATCTAGTAGGCCAAACCAAACTAATAATTCGAAGAGACTTGCAAAGATAACCAATCATACATAAAAGAATTCGGAGAAGATTCAAATATTGTTCGTAGATAAACTTGATCATAAACCCACAATTCATCGGTCTCAACAAACACACCGCAAAAGAAGATTACATCGAATAGATCTCCACGAGAATCGTGGAGAACTTTGTATTGAGATCCAAAGAGAGAGAAGAAGCCATCTAGCTAATAACTATGGACCCGAAGGTCTGAGGTAAACTACTCACACATCATCGGAGAGGCTATGGTGTTGATATAGAAGCCCTCCGTGATCAATGCCCCCTCCGACAGGATGCCGGAAAAGGCCCCAAGATGGGATCTCACGGGTACAGAAGGTTGCGGCGGTGGAATTAGGTTTTCGTGGATGCTTCTGTTGGTTTGGGGGTACGTAGGTATATATAGGAGGAAGAAGTACGTCAGTGGAGCAACATGGGCCCCACGAGGGTGGAGGGCGCGCCTAGGGGGTAGGCGCGCCCCTGCCTCGTGCTCTCCTGGTTGATTTCTTGACGTAGACTCCAAGTCCTCTGGATCACGTTTGTTCCGAAAATCATGTTCCCGAAGGTTTCATTCCGTTTGGACTCCGTTCGATATTCTTTTTTTGCGAAACTCTGAAATAGGCAAAAACAGCAATTTGGGTTGGGCCTTCGGTTAATAGGTTAGTCCCAAAAATAATATAAAAGTGTATAATAAAGCCCATTAAACATCCAAAACAGAATATAATATAGCATGGAACAATCAAAAATTATAGATACGTTGGAGACGTATCAATGAACCCCTATAGCAAGCTGAACCTACGGCAGTTATCATTCCTACCTCTCCTGCTCAAGAGGCTGATGTTATTGACATCTTTCTGAACAACCCTGATGAAGGAAAGGTCCAGCCTGAGCAACAAGCCTTAGAAGAGAAAATTGATGAAGAAATAGAGGTTGAGAAGGTTGTTCCATCGCCACCGGAGGATATTCAAGTTGAGCCCTCCGGATCCGACAAGGAGGATGACAAGGCTGAGGGGGAGCAAAATGCTTCCTGAGGAAATACCACCCCGGTCACATCATCTGGTGCCCCTACCTAGATGGATGTTGATCCTGCCCCTGCTTTTGTTGCTTCGCAGCTAGAACAGGAAGAAAAGAGAGCTGAAGAGCCCATGGCTCATGAACAAGTTGTACCATCTGTTGTGCCCTAGGAGACCGAAAAAGATGCTGTTGTCACCCAAGTGTTCGAGGAAGTTGTTGTGCCTCCCACACATAAAGTTCACCGAAAGAAAAGACCCTAGTTCCTCATAGCCAAAATACCGCTGAAGGAGTTCCAGCGAAGGAAAATGAAGGTCAGACTAGTGCTCCAATGCCATCTGTGCCTGCGAAGATGAAAAGGCCCCTTGCTCCACTTAAGCCAAACGATGAGAATGTGCCAGCATCTGATGATATTCATCCCATGGAAATAAGCGATGATGAAAATATGAAAAATTGCCAGGAAACATTTCCCTTGTTCCCTGCTAGATATGGCCCAAATGGTCCTGCGTTCAATCAAGAGCTTCATCTTTCAAAGCTAGCATTTTTTGGAACCAACCCATATGAAGGAGAAAGAACTTCACTGTCACCCAAGTTTTGGACCGAAGAACAAGTTGTGTATTATGCTCGGATCCTGTTTGACAAGAACAAAATCTTCAATCACAAGATATTGAACTTTGCTGAGCTCGAAGACATACCCTGTTTCCACCATGCCATCGAGCATATTGAGCATGCCCTTCTGAAAGGCTTCATGCGCTTTAATCATGGCTGGGGAATCAAGAGGAAATACATCAGTTCTATGCTACATTGTACATCTCAGGAGAGCTTGGAGATAGCTCAACATGGATTCTCGAGTGGATGACTGGAGGGGAAAGGATAAAATGCTCGGCAGATCAGTTTTTGGCTAGGCGGAAACTTCCTCGATGTGAGTTTGAAAAAGGTCGAGAACATAGGCTGCATTATTGGGAAGTGTTCGAAGAACAACTTCACATGCTGATGGATCCCAGTTTGGTCAGAGATGAATGTGTTGATGTAGATCCCAAGAAGTTGTCCTATGATAACAAAGTGATGTTTCATATCCTATGCAATTCTCTCATGCCAACGGACAGACCAGGTTCTATCAATGGCATCATAGGAAATGCTCTCCTGGCCATCTCCCAAGGAATTCTGTTTGATATTCCAGATCTTTTCATTCGCAACTTGGCATGTGCTGTTGACTGATACGTCTCCAACGTATCTATAATTTATGTAGTATTCATGCCGTTATATTATCATTCTTGGATGTTTTACATTCATTTTATAGCAACTTTTTTTGGGACTAACCTATTGACATAGTGCCCAGTGCCAGTTGTTGTTTTTTGCTTGTTTTGTACGTCGCAGAAAATTAATACCAAACGGAGTCCGAACGTAGCGAAATTTTTTGGAGATTTTTGCTGGACCAGAAGACACCCAGTGGACCAAGAAGTACCAGAGGGGAGCTTCGAGGAGACAACAACCCACCAGGCTGCGCCTGGGGACCCAGGCGCGCCCAGGTGGGTTGTGCCCACCTCGGTGGCCTCCCGCACCCCTCTTCGCCCTACAAATTGCCAAATATCCCAAAAACCCTCAGGGTAACCCTAGATCAGAAGTTCCGCCGCCGCGAGCCTCTGTAGCCACGAAAAAACCAATCTAGATCCCGTTCCGGCACTCCGCCGGAGGGGGAAATCATCACCGGTGGCCATCTTCATCATCTTGGCGGCCACCATGATGAGGAGGGTGTTGGGAACATAGCATGCAATTTCAAAAAAATTCCTATGATCACGCAAGATCTATCTAGGAGATGCATAGCAACGAGAGGGGAAGCATGTGTCCACGTACCCTCATAGACCGAAAGCGGAAGCGTTATGTTAACGCGGTTGATGTAGTTGAACGTCTTCACAATCCAACCGATCCAAGTACCGAACGTACAACACCTACGTGTTCAGCACACGTTCAGCTCGCTGACGTCCCTCGAACACTTGATCCAGTAGAGGGTCGAGGGAGAGTTCTGTCAGCATGATGGCGTGGCGATGGTGTTGGTGATATGATCCGCGCAGGCTTTGCCTAAGCACTACGACGCTATGACTGGAGGAGTAAACTGTGGAGGGGGGCACCGCACACGTCTAAGAAACAACTGTTGTGCCTTTGGGGTGCCCCCTGCCCACGTATATAAAGGAGGGGGGAGGAGGAGGCTGGCAGCCAAGGAGGGGCGTGCCAAGGGGGGAGTCCTACTTGGACTCCCAGTCCAAGTAGGATTCGGCCCCCCTCCTTCCTTCCAACGGAGGGGGAAAGGGGAAAGAGGTGGAGAGGGAGAAGGAAAGGGGGGCCGCACCCCCACCCCTAGTCCAATTTGGATTGGGCTTGGTGAGGGGCGCACGCCACCTCCTGTGGCTGCCTCCTCCTTTCCACTATGGCCCATGAGGCCCATTAACATTCCGGGGGGTTCCGGTAGCCTCCGGTACTCTGAAAAATCCCCGAACCTTATCGGAACCATTCCGGTGTCCGTATATAACCTTCCAATATATCAATCTTTACCTCTCGACCATTTCGAGACTCCTCGTCATGTCCGTGATCTCATCCAGGACTCCGAACAAACTTCGGTCACCAAAACACATAACTCATAATACAAATCGTCATCGAACGTTAAGCGTGCGGACCATACGGGTTAGAGAACTATGTAGACATGACCGAGACACATCTCCGGTCAATAACCAATAGCAGAACCTGGATGCTCATATTGGCTCCTACATGTTCTACGAAGATCTTTATCGGTCAAACCGCATAACAACACACGTTGTTCCCTTTGTCATCGGTATGTTACTTGCCCGAGATTCGATCATCGATATCATCATACCTAGTTTAATCTCGTTACTGGCAAGTCTCTTTACTCGTTCCATAATGCATCATCCCGCAACTAACTCATTAGTCACATTGCTTGCAAGGCTTATAGTGATGTGCATTACCGAGAGGGCCCAGAGATACCTCTCTGATACACGGAGTGACAAATCCTAATCTTGATCTATGCCAACCCAACAAACACCTTCGGAGACACCTGTAGAGCATCTTTATAATCACCCAGTTACGTTGTGACGTTTGATAGCACAAAAGGTGTTCCTCCTGTATTCGAGAGTTGCATAATCTCATAGTCAGAGGAACATGTATAAGTCATGAAGAAAGCAATAGCAATAAAACTAAATGATCATAATGCTAAGATAACGGTTGGGTCTTGTCCATCACATCATTCTCTAATGATGTGATCCCGTTCATCAAATGACAACACATGTCTATGGTCAGGAAACATAACCATCTTTGATTAACGAGCTTGTCAAGTAGAGGCATACTAGGGACACTCTGTTTGTTTATGTATTCACACATGTACTAAGTTTCCGGTTAATACAATTCTAGCATGAATAATTGATACGTCTCCAACGTATCTATATTTTTTGATTGCTTCATGCTATATTATGTTCTGTTTTGGATGATTAATGGGCTTTGTTATACACTTTTATATTATTTTTGGGACTAACCTATTAACCGAAGGCCCAGCCCAAATTGCTGTTTTTTGCCTATTTCAGAGTTTCGCAGAAAAAGAATATCAAACGGAGTCCAAATGGAATGAAACCTTCGGGAACATGATTTTGGGAACAAACGTGATCCAGAGGACTTGGAGTCTACGTCAAGAAATCAACCAGGAGAGCACGAGGCAGGGGGCGCGCCTACCCCCCTGGGCGCGCCCTCCACCCTCGTGGGGCCCATGTTGCTCCACCGACGTACTTCTTCCTCCTATATATACCTACGTACCCCCAAACCAACAGAAGCATCCACGAAAACCTAATTCCACCGCCGCAACCTTTTGTACCCGTGAGATCCCATCTTGGGGCCTTTTCCGGCGTCCTGTCGGAGGGGGCATTGATCACGGAGGGCTTCTACATCAACACCATAGCCTCTCCGATGATGTGTGAGTAGTTTACCTCAGACCTTCGGGTCCATAGTTATTAGCTAGATGGCTTCTTCTCTCTCTTTGGATCTCAATACAAAGTTCTCCACGATTCTCGTGGAGATCTATTTGATGTAATCTTCTTTTGCGGTGTGTTTGTTGAGACCGATGAATTGTGGGTTTATGATCAAGTTTATCTACGAACAATATTTGAATCTTCTCTGAATTCTTTTATGTATGATTGGTTATCTTTGCAAGTCTCTTCGAATTATCAGTTTGGTTTGGCCTACTAGATTGATCTTTCTTGCAATGGGAGAAGTGCTTAGCTTCGGGTTCAATCTTGCGGTGTCCTTTCCCGGTGACAGCAGGGGCAGCAAGGCACATATTGTATTGTTGCCATCGAGGATAACAAGATCAGGTTTATATCATATTGCATGAGTTTATCCCTCTACATCATGTCATCATACTTAAAGCATTACTCTGTTCTTTTGAACTTAATACTCTAGATGCATGCTGGATAGCGATCGATGTGTGGAGTAATAGTAGTAGATGCAGGCAGGAGTCGGTCTACTTGACACGGACGTGATGCCTATATACATGATCATACCTAGATATTCTCATAACTATGCTCAATTCTATCAATTGCTCAACAGTAATTTGTTCACCCACCGTACTACTTATGCTCTTGAGAGAAGCCACTAGTGAAACCTATGGCCCCCGGGTCTATTCTCCATCATATTAATCTTCGAACACTTAGCTATTTTTATTGCCTTTTATTTTACTTTGCATCTTTATTATAAAAATACCAAAAATATTATCTTATCATATCTATTAGATCTCACTTTCGTAAGTGACCGTGAAGGGATTGACAACCCCTTTATTGCGTTGGTTGCGAGGTTTTTATTTGTTTGTGTAGGTGCAAGGGACTTGAGCATGGCCTCCTACTGGATTGATACCTTGGTTCTCAAAAACTGAGGGCAATACTTACGCTGCTTTACTGCATCACCCTTTCCTCTTCAAGGGAAAACCAACGCAGTGCTCAAGAGGTAGCAAGAAGGATTTCTGGCGCCGTTGCCGGGGAGTCTACGCAAAAGTCAACATACCAAGTACCCATCACAAACTTTTATCTCCCGCATTACATTATTTGCCATTTGCCTCTCGTTTTTCTCTCCCCCACTTCACCCTTGCCGTTTTATTCGCCCTCTCTCCATTCGCCTCTTTTTAGCTTGCTTTGTCGTAATGGCTATTCCTTTATCTACTCCTTTGTCTCCTGAGAACGAAGTTATCAATTTTAGACAAAGGGAAGGAGAAATTTTAAAAGATGCTTGGTATAGAATTTGCAACGCTCAAAATAAATCTGCTAGAAAGCAATCTACTTCTGTTCTTCTTCGTAACTTTTATGTAGGCGTCACGCCTTGGAATAGATATATTCTCGATACCATTACCGGGGGAATTTCTTGGGTAGCCATACTTTTGATTCTTACAATGCTATGACAGATTTATTTGGCTCTCCACCTCTCTTGGTTAATGGAACTATGTTAACTTTGGAGCATGTAATGCAAAGACTTGAAGTTATTGAAAATAAAGGTTCTACCGTAGAGTTAATTGAAATTTTGGATAAAAAGATCCACAACCAAAGTACCCAATATGGATCTAAAGTAGGAGTCACTTTGAAAAATATTAAGGAGAAGGAACCCATAGTTAATGAAAGAATAAATCAGGATTCCACTAGAATCGATAAACTTGAGGGTATCATTACCAACTTGGGGACCGCCTTTTCTTCCGTAAAGAATACTCCAAGTCCTCCTACTAAAATTGCCAAGCTTATGTATATTCCTAAAAATAAGGGTGAATCCTCTAATAAGGAAACTGTGGATCTCAAATCAAGAAGTGTTCACCCCAATCTCTTTGCTATCATTAAGGAACCATTTGCTGCAAATGATTTTTTTGATTTTATGCCTAGAAGTTTGATAATTAATAGAAAGAAAGAAACTCCTAAGGGTGATAGATGTCTTGTTGAAGAATTGCCTACCAAAGATGGCAATACCTAGATCTATCCTTGCTTTTATGCCTAGCTAGGGGCGTTAAATGATAGCGCTAGTTGGGACGCAACCCAATTTTATTTTTAATTTGTTTTGCTTTTTGCTTCTGTTTAGGAATAAATATTTGATCTAGCCTCTGGTTAGATTTCTTTTTATGTTTTAATTAGTGTTTGTGCCAAGTTAAACCTATAGGATCTTCTTGGATGGTAGTTATTTGATCTTGCTGAAAATTCCAGAAACTTTCTGTTCACGAAAACAATTGTTAAAAATCACCAGAACGTGATAAAATATTTATTCCAATTGCAGCAGATCAATAAACAAATTTTCTAGGTCGTCCTATTTTTGTAGATTTTTTGGAGTTCCAGAAGTTTGCGTTAGTTACAGATTACTCCAGACTGTTCTGTTTTTGACAGATTCTGTTTTTGTGTGTTGTTTGCTTATTTTGATGAATCTATGGCTAGTAAAATAGTTTATAAACCATAAAGAAGTTGGAATACATTAGGTTTAACACCAGTATAAATAAAGAATGAGTTCATTACAGTACCTTGAAGTGGTGTTTTGTTTTCTTTCGCTAACGGAGCTCACGAGATTTTCTGTTAAGTTTTGTGTTGTGAAGTTTTCAAGTTTTGGGTAAAAGATTTGATGGATTATGGACCAAGGAGTGGCAAGAGACTAATATTGGGTATGCCGATGGCACCTCAAGATAATCTAAGGACACCAAAAAGCCAAAGCTTGGGGATGCCCCGGAAGGCATCCCCTCTTTCGTCTACTTCCATCGGTAACTTTACTTGGAGCTATATTTTTATTCACCACATGATAAGTGTTTTGCTTGGAGCATTTTGTATGATTTGAGTCTTTGCTTTTTAGTTTACCACAATCATCTTTGCTGTACACACCTTTTGGGAGAGACACACATGATTCGGAATTTATTAGAATACTCTATGCGCTTCGCTTATATCTTTTGAGCTATATAGTTTTTGCTTTAGTGCTTCACTTATCTTTTAGAGCACGGCGGTGGCTTTGTTTTATAGAAACTATTATTCTCTCATGCTTCACTTTTATTATTTTGAGAGTCTTAAACAGAATGGTAATTTGCTTAAATTGGGAAATTAATCCTAATATGCTAAGTATTCAAGACTAGTAAAAACTTTCTTATGAGTGTGCTGAATACTAAGAGAAGTTTGATGCTTGATGATTGTTTTGAGATATGGAGGTAGTGATATTAAAGTTGTGCTAGTTGAGTAGTTGTGAAATTGAGAAATACTTGTGTTGAAGTTTGCAAGTCCCGTAGCATGCGGTATGGTAAACGTTATGTAACAAATTTGAAACATGAGGTGTTCTTTGATTGTCTTCCTTATGAGTGGCGGTCGGGGACGAGCGATGGTCTTTTCCTACCAATCTATCCCCCTAGGAGCATGCGTGTAGTGCTTGGTTTTTGATGACTTGTAGATTTTTGCAATAAGTATGTAAGTTCTTTATGACTAATCTTGAGTCCATGGATTATACGCACTCTTACCCTTCCATCATTGCTAGCCTCTTCGGTACCGTGCATTGCCCTTTCTCACATTGAGAGTTGGTGCAAACTTCGCCGGTGCATCCAAACCCCGTGATATGATACGCTCTGTCACACATAAACCTCCTTATATCTTCCTCAAAACAGTGATACGTCTCCATCGTATCTACTTTTCCAAACACTTTTGCCCTTGTTTTGGACTCTAACTTGCATGATTTGAATGGAACTAACCTGGAATGACGCTGTTTTCAGCAGAATTGCCATGGTGTTATTTATGTGCAGAAACAAAAGTTCTCAGAATGACCTAAAACTCCACGGAGATTATTTTTGGAAATAATAAAAAATACTGGCGAAAGAATCAAGGCCAGGGGGCCCACACCCTTGCCACGAGGGTGGGGGCGCGCCCCCTGCCTCGTGGGCCCCCTGGAGCTCCACCGACCTCAACTCCAACTCCATATATTCGTGTTCGGGGAGAAAAAAATCAGAGAGAAAGATTCATCGCGTTTTACGATACGGAGCCGCCGCCAAGCCCTAAACTCTCTCGGGAGGGCTGATCTGGAGTCCGTTCGGGGCTCCGGAGAGGGGAATCCGTCGCCGTCGTCATCATCAACCATCCTCCATCACCAATTTCATGATGCTCACCGCCGTGCATGAGTAATTCCATCGTAGGCTTGCTGGACAGTGATGGGTTGGATGAGATTTATCATGTAATTGAGTTAGTTTTGTTAGGGTTTGATCCCTAGTATGCACTATGTACTGAGATTGATGTTGCTATGACTTTGCTATGCTTAATGCTTGTCACTAGGGCCCGAGTGCCATGATTTCAGATCTGAACCTATTATGTTTTCATGAATATATGTGAGTTCTTGATCCTATCTTGCAAGTCTATAGTCACCTACTATGTGTTATGATCCGGCAACCCTGCAGTGACAATAATCGGGACCACTCCCGGTGATGACCATAGTTTGAGGAGTTCATGTATTCACTATGTGTTAATGCATTGGTCCGGTATTCTATTAAAAGGAGGCCTTAATATCCCTTAGTTTCCATTAGGACCCCGCTGCCATGGGAGGGTAGGACAAAAGATGTCATGCAAGTTCTTTTCCATAAGCACGTATGACTATATTCGGAATACATGCCTACATTACATTGATGAATTGGAGTTAGTTCTGTGTCACCCTATGTTATAACTGTTGCATGAATAATCGCATCCGGCATAATTCTCCATCACCGATCCAATGCCTATGAGCTTTTCACATATTGTTCTTTGCTTATTTACTTTTCCGTTGCTACTGTTACAATCACTACAAAACCCAAAAATATTACTTTTGCTATCGTTACCGTTACTTGCATACTACTTTGCTACTAAATACTTTGCTGTAGATACTAAGCTATCCAGGTGTGGTTGAATTGACAACTCAACTGCCAATACTTGAGAATATTCCTTGGCTCCCCTTGTGTCGAATCAATAAATTTGGGTTGAATACTCTACCCTCGAAAACTGTTGCGCTCCCCTATACTTGTGGGTTATCAAGACTATTTTCTGGAGCCGTTGCGGGGGAGCATAACTCTATTCTTTGAGTCACTTGGGATTTATATCTGCTGGTCACTATGAAGAACTTGAAAGACGCGAAAACAAAAATTTATCCCTCAACTACGAGGGGAGGTAAGGAACTGCCATCTAGCTCTGCACTTGATTCACCTTCTGTTTTGAGTAAGCTTGTGACACCTAAACCCGCTTCTGTTATTAATTCTGATATGTCGCATGTTATTGATGATGCCACTTCTGCTATGCATGATACTTTTATGATGAAACTACTTCTATGCTTGATACTACCGTGCCACTTGGTGAATTTCTTGATGAACAACTTGCTAGGGCTAGAGAGAATGAAATTATTGAAACTGATAATATTGATGAAAGTGATGATGAAGATTCTCCCAATAAATATGAATTGCCTGTTGTGCCTGAGGGCTATGTTATGGATGAAGAAACTAAAAGAGACTTTCTTGCTTGCAATGATAGAAGTGATCTTAAGAAATTATTAGCTAAGCTTAAACAAAAAACTCTGAATGCTAGAATGAAATATGATCATGCTTATACTACTTCACCTATCTTTGTTACTGATAAGTATTATGAATTCTCTATTGATCCTGATATAATTACTTTGGTTGAATCTGATCCTTTTTATGGATATGAATCTGAAACTGTTGTGGCACATCTTACTAAATTAAATGATATAGCCACCCTGTTCACTAATGATGAGAGAACTCGCTACTTCTATATCCTTAAAATATTTCCGTTCTCATTAAAGGGTGATGCTAAGATATGGTTTAACTCTCTTGATCCTGGTTGTGTGCGTAGCCCCCAGGATATGATTTATTACTTCTCTGCTAAATATTTCCCTACTCATAAGAAACAAGATGCTTTAAGGGATATATATAATTTTGTGCAAATTGAAGAAGAGAGTCCCCCATAAGCTTGGGGGAGGCTTCTCCAATTACTTAATGCTTTGCCTGATCATCCTCTTAAGAAAAATGAAATACTTGATATCTTATATAATGGACTAACCGATGCTTCGAGAGACCACCTGGATAGTTGTGCTGGTTCTGTTTTCAGGGAAAGAACACCGGATGAAGCTGAAATTCTATTGAATAATATGTTGACAAATGAAAATAATTGGACACTTCCTGAGCCAGCTCCTGAGCCTATTCCTAAACCAACTCCGAAGGAAAGGGGTGTTCTATTTCTCAGTCCTGAAGATATGCAAGAGGCAAAGAAATCTATGAAAGAAAAAGGTATTAAAGCTGAAGATGTTAAGAATTTACCTCCTATTGAAGAAATACATGGTCTTAATTTACCGCCTGTTGAAGAAATATATGATCTTAATCCATTACCTATTGAAGAAACTCATGGTCTTGATAACCCGACACAGGTAGTAAAGGTAAATTCTCTTTATAGATTTGATGAAGGTGATATTCCTCACTATAAGTCTGCTAGACAATGCTTAGATGAGTTTGACAATTTTATTGTCAAACAAGAAAATTGCAATGCTTATGTTGGTAGACAATTGAAACACAATGCTTATGTGATTGAACACTTGGGTGATTATATGTCTAGAGTTAAAGGTGAACTTAAACTCATTAGTAAACATGCTTCTATGGTTACCACTCAAGTAGAACAAGTACTTAGAGCTCAAAATGATTTGCTCAATGAATTGAATAGTAAGAATAATGATTTTGCTGTTAGAGTGGCTACTAGAACTGGTAAAATGACTCAGGAACCTTTATATCCTGAAGGCCATCCTAAGAGAATTGAGCAAGATTCTTAGAGACATAATATTGATGCACCTAGTCCTTCTAAAAAGAAGAAAAAGAAAAATGATAGGAATTTGCATGCTTCTAGTGAACCTGTTGTTGACACACCTGAGAATCCCAATGATATTTCTATTTCTGATGCTGCAACACAATCTGGTAATGAACATGAACCAAGTGATAATGTTAATGATGATGCTCATGTCGATGCTCAACCTAGTAATGATAATGATGTGGAAATTGAACCTGCTGTTGATCTTGATAACCCACAATCAAAGAATCAACGTTATGATAAGAGAGACTTTGTTGCTAGGAAACACGGTAAGGAAAGAGAGCCATGGGTTCAGAAACCCATGCCTTTTCCTCCCAAACCATCCAAGAAAAAGGATGATGAGAATTTTGAGCGCATTGCTGGAATGATTAGACCTATCTTCTTGCGTATGCGTTTGACTAATATGCTCAAAATGAATCCTATGCTAAGTATATGAAAGAAATTGTTACTAATAAAAGAAAGATACCGGAAGCTGAAATTTCCACCATGCTTGCTAATTATACTTTTAAGGGTGGAATACCAAAGAAACTTGGAGATCCAGGAGTACCAACTATACCATGCTCCATTAAAAGAAACTATGTTAAAACTGCTTTATGTGATCTTGGAGCCGGTGTTAGTGCTATGCCTCTCTCTTTATATCGTATACTTGATTTGAATAAGTTGACACCTACTGAAATATCTTTGCAAATGGCTGATAAATCAACTGCTATACCTGTCGGTATTTGTGAGGATGTGCCTGTTGTGGTTGCAAATGTTACTATTTTAACGGACTTTGTTATTCTTGATATTCCCGAGGACGATAGTATGTCTATTATTCTTGGAAGACCCTTTTTGAATACTACAGGGGTTGTTATTGATTGCAACAAAGGCAATGTCACTTTTCTGTTAATGGTAATGAGCATACGGTACACTTTCCGAGGAAACAACCTCAGGTCCACAGTATCAATTCTATTGGAAAAATTCCATCGATTATTTTTGGAGGTTTTGAATTTCCTCTTCCTACTGTCAAGAAGAAATATGATATTCTTATTATTGGGGATGTGCATATCCCCGTTGAGGTAACATAGTGTTATTCGAAATTTCTCCGGTTTCATGTTACTCGAAATGAGTTTGTTAACAAGACCTGATCAACCTTGTTAGTGGATTCCTTTTGATGAGCATGAGATGGATGAAGTTAGAAAGCACAACCTTATGTACCCTTCTTTTACTTTCTGTTATTTAGTTGAAATAAAGTAAAATTAGGATTTTCTGTCAGTTTTCTGAATTATCCTTGCAATATAAAAATACCCCGAAAATAAAAGTTCTCCAAATGCCCTGCCAATTTAATATGATTTTTTCTGGAATATTTGAGAATATTTGGCACTGAGAACACAGCAGGGGGGAGCAAGCACCTGGCCACAAGGGTCCAGGGCGCGCCCCCTGCCTCGTGGTGGGCCCATGGTGGCTCCCCTCCACTTATTCCTGCACCCACACACTTCTTCCTCCCAAAAAAATCACCATCCAGCTCAAGCACGAGTTCTAGCTCATTTTGCTGCGATTTTCAATCTCCTTGCTCAAAGCACCTCTCACAAAACTGCTTGGGGGGATTGTTCCTTGGTATGTGACTCCTCCATTGGTCCAATTAGTTTTTGTTCTAGTGATTTATTCATTGCAAATTTTTGCTACCTAGGTGACCATGTTCTTGAGCTTGCATGTCAAATTTATATGGTTCCAAGTAGTTCTAATGCATGATATAGGTTCTAGGCACTTGTATGAGTAGTTGCTATCAATTTTGTTGAGCTTGGTTCACTTTAATTTGAAGTTACTAAAAATTTCAGAAATTTTCAGAAAAATAATGAAGAGATTTTTGAGGGGCTCATCGAGCCGAAGCTCGAAGGAAAAACAAAGTGAAGAATCAGAGAGGCCCAAATATAATCTGCCTTGCACCGCGGAGGTTCGGCCGTGTGAATGGCCTTCCGATGATTTCTTGAGAGCAGCATGGATTTATGATGATTTTTATGAATTGGCTGAGAATGCGGGCCTCACTGACTTCCTCCGCGACCAACGCGAACAGTATCTCTTACTCACCAATACTTTTGTGCAAAACTTCTACTATTATCCTAAGGAATCACCTCCTTCAGTAGAGTTTCATTTATATGATGTGGTTAAGAAGATGTCACTATATGAATTTTGCAGGGTTTGCAAAATACCTTTCGAGGGTAGGTTAGAGGAACCACATCGTAAAGATGTGGACGGGTTTATTGATACTATTACTGTAGGGGAAACTAGGAAGGTTTTTGATGCAAGAATCACTAGCATACATTTTCCTGTTTTACACTACTTTGCAATATTTGCTAGTCGTTGCTTAATTGGTCGCGGAAACTGTGGAAACCTTAGTGTTCCTGATATTATTATTTTGTTCCATGGTTTATTCCGTGATGACTCTGTTAGTATGGGTGGTATTATTGCCAAACGGCTAAGTCTGAACCGTACAAAGGGCCCCATCTTTGGAGGTGTCTATGCTTCACGCCTTGCTGCATACTATAACATACCTATTAGGCACTATGAAAAAGAAGAAAAATTGATGCCTACTGTTTATTTAGATTATAAAAGTATGGTAGTGCATGATTTTATTGTTAAGAATAGGGAAGGGGCGCTTAAATACAAATTGTTCTTTAATAAACATCACCCTGACACTATTACCTTGCCTGCTCCTTCCTTGTTTGATTTATCTGCAGGCCAGTATCTCGTGCCTTTGGCGGCCATTCACGCCTACCGGAACCCTACATCAGCCACAGAGCCAAAGCCGGAACCACAATTTGATCCTCCACGACAGTCTAATTACCAGTGGGATCCGGAGATGATTGCCAACCAGTGGCAATCAGAGGCTTCTTCATCTCAGTACGACCCCAACAACAACTTTGGATATCCGCCAGGCCATCCATGGCATAAACCAACTTAGGCCAAAAGCCTAAGCTTGGGGAAGTACGTATTTCTCACCGACATTGTCAGTGTCAAAACCGGCGGATCTCGGGTAGGGGGTCCCGAACTGTGTGTCTAAGGCGGATGGTAACAGGAGGCGGGGGACACAATGTTTACCCAGGTTTGGGCCCTCTCGATGGAGGTAATACCCTACTTCCTGCTTGATCTTGATGATATGAGTATTACAAGAGTTGATCTACCACGAGATCGTAGAGGCTAAACCCTAGAAGCTAGCCTATGATTATGATAGTTGTTGTCCTACGGACTAAACCCTCCGGTTTATATAGACACCGGAGGGGGCTAGGGTTACACAGAGTCGGTTACAAGGGAGATGATCTTCATATCCGAATTGCCAAGCTTGCCTTCCACGCAAAGGAGAGTCCCATCCGGACACGGGACAAAGTCTTCAATCTTGTATCTTCATAGTCCAACAGTCCGGCCAAAGTATATAGTCCGGCAGTCCGAGGACCCCCTAATCCAGGACTCCCTTAGTATCCCCTGAACCAGGCTTCAATGACGATGAGTCCGGCGCGCAGATTGTCTTCGGCATTGCAAGGCGGGTTCCTCCTCCGAATACTCCATAGAAGATTGTGAACACAAGGATCGTGTCCGGCTCTGCAAAACAAATTCCACATACCACCATAGAGAGTATAATATTTCCACAAATCTAATCTGCTGACAACTTTTCATAGCGTGACATCCCGCCGTGGTCCGGTCATTACGAACCGTTTTTCCCAGCCTGCCACTACACGTGTTGCGAGGCGGTTTTATTGGCACGTCTTGTCGAAGCAGAGATCGTGTTCCCCTTGTCACGGGATTCTCATCAATACGGGTGTGGGTAACCCAATCGTCCCCGCTGGTATGACTCCTCGATTTTAGGCGAGTTCCAAACGGCCACGCGGAGGACGCTTGATATTCTCCCTCTTTATAAAGGGGCCAAGGCCTGTCCTTTTCTTCTCGCGCTCGATCCTTCCCTTCCCCCACCTCGAATTCCAACACCCAAGGCTCAGGCTAAGCGCTTCAGACCTTCAATCATGTCCGGATCCAACCTTCAAGGCCGGTGGATGGCCTCCTCTGTCACAGAGGAGGACATCAAGAAGCTAAGAGAAGCCAGGTATCTGACCACCGAAATCTCGCACAGGCTGCCTGCTCGAGGGCAAGTCATCCCCACTCCCGAACCCAACGAGAGCGTCGTATTTGTTTCCCACTTCCTCCGAGGGCTAGGCTTTAGTCTTGATCCCTTTGTTAGAGGGCTTATGTTCTATTACGGGCTCGATTTCCATGATCTAGCTCTGGATTCCATCCTTCACACCTCGTCGTTCATCGTCGTGTGTGAGGCCTTCCTCCACATCACCCCACACTTTGACTTATGGCTCAAGACCTTCAATGTGAAGCCGAAGATGATCGATGGGCGACACGCAGAATGCGGAGGCGCCATAATAAGCAAAGGCGCCGATGCTCCATGGCCAAAGGGTTCCTTCCCGGAGATGTCCAACTTATGGTAGCGGGAGTGGTTTTACATCACAGCTCCCCAAAGTACTAAGTGGGTAGCTGCCCCCGCCTTCCGTTCGGGGCCCCCGCCACAACTGGTGTCATGGGTCAGCAAGGGGCTGGACTGGGGGACAGTTAATGATGTGCTGACATTGCAGAGTCGCATCCGAGATCTCCTCAAGAGAGATGTCAGCCTTGTCAAAGTAATGCAAGTCATGCTAGTTCGTTGGGTCCTGCCATGCCAATGTCGACCTCTCCGTATGTGGGAGTTCAACCCGGAAGGACCGTGAACCATTCAACAATTCTTCGGCGTGATGCTTGAAGAGATGTATGGATTGTTCTTCGGATCACGAATAAAGTGTCCGGACACCACCGAGGATGCGGGTCTGAACTGCAATCGTCCAGATACCCACGTAAGTACTTCTGCGGCCGAACATGCTGTCTTTTCATTTGTCACAACATCATTCTGAAAAATCGCTCTCTGACCAGGACTTGATAAAAAAAGGCGAAGATGATCAGGTGTTCGGGCCCCCTTCCCGAAGGCTCACTAGATCCTGTACTAGCCAGGATGCTTGAGCATGCACCTTATCAAGTGCCATCAGAGGAAGATAAAGGGAGGAATAAAGAAGCTGAAAGCGGGCCTCACGCATTACTCATCCAAACCGGGGGAATTAGTGTCTCCGCGAAGGAGGATAACCGGGGAGAAGAATCTAAAATTCCCTCTCCCCAAGGAAGGAAGAGGACCACCTCTGAAGACTTGGAAACGAGGGTTTCCAAACGAGGGAACAAACCTTCGCCAGGGGGCCCTGCCCCGGAGGGCATCCTTACCGCACAGTGCCCGCAAGGGGATCAGCCCTCCACCGAGCTGTAAGTGAACAAGAGTACTTTTGGTAAATATATCCTACTTCATCTCTGAGGACAATAACCGAGACGTATGTCTTGTAGTTCGGATCGTAGCCCTTCTCGACAGAGTTCGTCTTCGGTGATCTTCTTCCGGAGATGATGGAGAGCGAAACGCCTCCCCCCGTCTCCCCGCCTCATGAGGCGGACGACCCTGAGGTGTCGTCACGGAGGATTTCTCCTGATCTGCCAAGGCCAGAAGGTAACCCTTCGGCCACCCGAAGTCCGGAGTATTCAGCTCCTAAGGAGAGCAACAGAAAGAGTCTGGGACTGTCCGGTGCACGACCGGACGCACTGATGGGTCTTCTGGAGCAAGCAGCTATCTCAGAGGCGCATCGTACTTTAATGGGTACGGTGGTTGAGAGGATTTCATCCGCCAAAAGTGGGTTGCATGAAGCTTTTATGAGCCTGCTAAGAGGCTTTGAGGTACGCAAAGTAATATATATATTTTTTGAAGGTACCGCACGCGTTAGGTGTGCCTTATACAGATAGTAGCCCCTCAGACTCTGGTTGCTGTCCAAAGGCGGCAAACAGAGGATCATAGTCCCAGGTAATGATCATGCTGCTTTCATGTGCAGGCGGCTAAGGGTCCGGTGGCTGGCCTGACTGGTGAGTTTGCCGAACTGAGGCGGCAACTTGATGCGGCAGATGCCGACATTGTGCTTGTAAATAAGCGGCTTGACGAGGCACAGGGTATGTATTCTCCAGTGGTCAACAGATATTAAGAGGAGCATGATGCTAGTATCTATAATATGATGTGACTGCAGATGGAGCTGCCGCCGTGGAGACCCTTCGGGCGGAGCTTGCCCGAGCCAAGGAACAAGCCAGGAGAAGTGATGCAGCCGCCCTAAAGGTGGCCGAGGAGTTGAGAGCCGAACAAGATGCTCATCGCCAGAGCGAAGATAAAATAGCCAAGATGGCTGTTGAGCTGAAGGATGCTGCCGACCGGTATGAGCTTCTTGAAAAGGAAAGCCAAGCGAAAGCGGCGGACCTGAAGAAAGCCATGGTAGCAGCCAAGGAAACCTGCTCTAAAATCAGAGCGGCGAAGGAGGAGCTTCATCAAGCCGGAGATATCACAGCTGGGAAGCCCTTTTTCTTGCGGACGAAGTTCGGAGATCCAAAGTATGCCCCTCTGGATCAATTATGGAGTGCTGCAGACGCGTACTTGGATTTGGCAACGAGTGCTGCTGATGCGACTGAGTTTTTCAAAGATCAAAAAGATCACGAAGTGGAAAAGTTGTTCTGGTCGCAGTTCAGTGCTCCCACGAATCCGCTGCTGTTAAATGAGCAAATGGCCGAGTGGGCTGAGCTCCATAGGTTGTCCGGGCTTGCCATGAGGTCTGTCGTGGATCATCTTTGGCCGGAAGGACCAAGGCCGAATAGTTATTTTGGTTTAGTGCAACGATTCCTTGGTGTTGTGCCGCATATCGACGCTGTAAAGAGGTCGGCGTGCATAGAGGGTGCGTGGATGGCTCTTGCCCGTGTTAAGACATACTGGACAGAGATGGAGGCCACCGCTATTGCAACCCGAGGTCCGGCTGTAGGCCAGGTCTCGGCCGAGCACTATTTTGAAGAAGTCCTAGAAGGCGCTCGCTTAATAGAGGCTCAGTGCTCGAAGAGTATCATGTTCGAGTGACATGTATCCCAATTGTAAAAATGATGCTATTTGGATTATAAAGGCTGTGTTTATACTTTTGCCTGAAAATATTATGATGCCTCCTGTACGGCCGTTTATGTATGTATATAACCTGAAAGTTTCCAGTCGTCAGCTTCAGCCCCCACGCATATAATGCAGGGGTGTTCGGAAAAGCGCGGATTGACACTTGATCCAACGTCTTGGTCCATTAAGGAGGTGATAGCGCGGCGAACAAGGCAATCGGACTATATTGCTTTAACACTTTCACTTAGCCATAGGAGTTTGACGATGGGGCTACTATATAGCCCCTGGTACTTCCGCGCTCATCCGAATATGGTGCGCGTACATACATGACCGGAAAACCGGTCCTTCGTTAACGCGGAGGAATCGCGAAGATTCCGCTGAGTCCTCGAGTGGTTGACTAGTCTCGCGCTTTATCATGACAGTCAGTTTTCAGCTTTCTCTACTGAGGTGCTCATCCAGATGAACCAGGGCACAATCGCAGCAGTTCTCCCGGTGCCACCTTAGCCGATAGCGCGGAACATAAGGTAGCAAAACATGGGAGCCGGGAAAACCCAACTATTGGCCAAAGACATGATTCGGAGCTGATGCATATAAGGCCAAACTCGCGACGCCGAACACTCCCTAAGGTATTCGGACTTTACAACATATACCGGGCTGAGTAACGCCCTTGATAATGAACCCTGAATTTCCAGGTACGTGCATTAGTCTGACGTGGCTAAATGCCAATAACGCCAGCATCCCTCTCAGTTGTGTTGAGTATCCGGAGGGTGTGAAGCAACAAGAGACAGTAAGAAAAGTTTACACAGGGTCTTAATCTAAAAAGAAACCTTTGAGGGGGGCCCTGCTGCACGTCTACGCCTGTGTCTCCGTTGTGCCATATCCTGGAAGGGTGTAGCACGATTATCATCTGTAAAAGAGAAAACCCCAGGGTGAAAGTCTTCGTGCGAAAAATTGGTTATTCTTAATAAACCATTAAAATTCAATCTAAATAAGGTCAAGCCGAACTGTAGTCCTTTTTACATGCGGGAAGCCCCTAGCACCACCTATGGGGGTATATCCATCGACCCAATCTCAGGTTTATCTGAGCTGTTACAGCTAGTGGTGCGCCGGACTCGTCTAGCCGTGTCCGCGGTCTTGACGACCGATCATTTATTCTGGTTGGAGAGGCCGTTCAGTGTTCGGCTGCTAAAGCCGCCACACATTCTTCCGCACGTAAGGAACGCTCTGTGTTTCCGCTAACTATGATGATGCCACGTGGACCGGGCATCTTAAGCTTAAGATAAGTGTAATGCGGTACTGCGCTAAAACGAGCGAAGGCTGTTCTTTCGAGTAGTACTTGATAGCCGCTTCGGAATGGAGCGATGTCGAAGGTTAACTTTTCACTTCGGAAGTTGTCGGGAGAACCGAATACAATCTCTAGTACTAGAGAGCCCATGAAGCGGGCCTCTGGGCCTGGTATTACTCCTTTAAAGGTAGTATTGCCTTGGCTGATTCTTGTCAGGTCTATCCCCATTTTGCAGACTATGTCCTGATATATCAGATTAAGACTACTGCCGCCGTCCATAAGGACTCGGGTGAGATGGTATCCGTCAATTATTGGGTCTAGTACCAAGGCAGCCGATCCTCCGTGCCGGATACTAGTCAGGTGATCCCTGCGATCAAAAGTAATCGGGCAGGCCAACCAAGGGTTGAACTTGGGGGTGACGGGCTCCACGGTGCATACGTCTCGGAGTGCGCGTTTGCTCCTCCTCTTCTTTACGTGAATCGTGTTCACTGTTTTGACCTCTGGTGGGAATTTTTTCTGTCCCCTAGTGTTTTGCTGGCGAGGCTCATCCTCGTCTTCGCTTGGTGTCTCCCTCCCCTTGTGTTCGGTGTTTAGCTTGCCGACCTGCTTGAAGACCCAGCATTCTCTGTTGGTGTGATTTGCAGGTTTGTCGGAGGTGCCATGAATCTGACATAATCTGTCTAGAATCTTGTTTAGGTTGGACGGTCCATCTCTGCTGCCTTTGAATGGCTTTTTCCGTTGACCGGGTCGAGAGCCCCTAAATCCGGCGTTTACCGCCGTGTTGTCTAGGCTGTCTTCATTGTTTCGACGCTTGCTTTTACTGCGTCGTGGTTTTCCATTGCCATCCCTGACTTCGGATGTGCCTGGGTCGCTGGTGCCGCTACGGGCCAGCCAACTATCTTCGCCCGCGCAAAAGCGGGTCATAAGGCTTGTTAGGGCTGCCATTGTCCTCGGTTTTTCCTGGCCGAGGTGTCTGGCGAGCCATTCGTCCCGGACACTATGTTTGAAAGCCGCTAAGGCTTCGGCGTCCGGGCAGTCAACAATTTGATTCTTCTTAGTGAGGAATCTGTTCCAAAGCTTTCGGGCTGACTCTCTCGGCTGTTGAATTATATGACTTAAATCGTCTGCATCCGGCGGTCGGACATAAGTCCCTTGAAAATTAGCCCTAAAAGCATCCTGAAGCTCTTCCCAACTTCCAATTGAGTTTTCGGGGAGGCTCTTCAGCCAGTGCCGAGCTGATCCTTTCAACTTGAGGGGCAAGTATTTGATGGCGTGGAGATCATCTCCGCGAGCCATATGGATATGAAGGATAAAGTCCTCAATCCAGACCCCAGGGTATGTCGTTCCGTCGTATGCCTCTATGTTCATGGGTTTGAATCCCTCTGGAAATTCGTGATCCAGCACCTCATCGGTGAAGCATAGGGGGTGCGCGGCACCCCTGTATTTGGATGTGTCATGGAATTCTGACGGTTGTAGTGTTCGGTTTTGATTTTGTGCCGGAGCGCGCTTCCTAGATCCGTAGATGGACCTGGTCAGACCGGCTTTTTGGTGCAAGTCCTCACGTAAATCGTGTGCTGACTTATGTGCGACATCGTTATCCACCCTATCGCGGCCACGGGGTGGTTGATCCGGCTGATCGGCCGTTTTATTTTTCGGCTGTGTAGGCTCTAAAGCCTCGTCATCGAATTCAGGCAGCAGCTTGCGCTTTGGATAGCTCTTTGTGTGGCGACTGCCACCGTACTTTTCTTCAGTGTCGAGCACTTTGTTCCATCTACTATTGAGTGTGTTTTGCGCGGCCTTAAGCCTTTGCTTCTGCTTCTTTAGACTCCTCACGGTGGCAATAAGCCTTCTATGGAGGTTCTCTTGCTCCAAGTGCCTTTCCGGGATGATGTGTGCATCGTCGTCCGGACTGTTCTCCTCTCCAGAGACAGGTTGATTAGCTTTACCCTCGGCGTTGCCGTGATCGGGCAGCGGCTCCGTACTATGTTCGCCGTCCACTGGTTCATCCTGCTCTGTTGCTGGGTCCATGTGGTCGTCGTTTCCTTTGGAGTCGACCGAGGTATTATTCTTTCTTGCGCTGTTATCACTGTTTTTGCCGAGGCGGGATTTGGAGCGGCGCCTACGTCGTCGCTTTGGTTGCTTCTCGAGGGGATTATACTTCGCTGCATCCTTCCATTCCTCGTCATTGTTTTCTTTGGGTGTATCCACCATGTATATATCGTGTGATGAAGTGGCTGTCCAGCGCCCTGTGGGCGGTGGTTCCTGTTCCTCTCCTGCATCGTCGTCCATACCGTCGATGTCTTCGGAGTCGAAATCAAGCATGTCGGTTAAATCGTCGATAGTGGCAATTAAGTGGGTGGTGGGTGGGGAACGAATTTCTTCGTCGTCCGCTTCCCACTCGAGCAGGACATAGTTCGCCCGAGGGTCTCCTGACAAGGAAAGAGACCTTAATGAGTCTAGCACGTCGCCCAAGGGTGAGTGCCGGGAAATATCCGCGGAGGTAAACTCCATGATCAGTGCCCAATCAGATTTGATAGGCACGGACGCAAGCGGTTCGGAGCCCGTGGCCGGGGACGAATCCAAGGGTTCGGCAACACAGGTCTTGTAAGAGGTGAAGTCAGTATCCGGCTCTATCGCCGCTGAGTGTGCGGCCTCCGTGGCGGGATCCATCCACCCTTCCTCGGACGGCGCAATCAGCTCCGGACTGAGGGCCGGAGTAGCCACAGGTGTGATCTCCCGAACACCGTCCGACGGCACAGCTAAGTCATGCTCGTCGTGACTGTGCGGCGCACCTGACATGGGCTCGAATCCGTCGAAGATCAAGTCTCCGCGGATGTCAACGGTATAGTTTAAGTTTCCAAACCTGACCTGATGGCCAGGGGCGTAGCTCTCGATCTGCTCTAGATGGCCAAGCGAGTTCGCCCGCAGTACGAAGCCGCCGAATACGAAGATCTGTCCGGGGAGGAGATCATCGCCCCGGATCGCATCATTGGCGATAATCGAAAGAGCCATCAAGCCTTTACCGTGACGGCACAGTGGAACTCTCAATGAAAGCACCAATGTCGGTGTCAAAACCGGTGGATCTCGGGTAGGGGGTCCTGAACTGTGCGTCTAAGGCGGATGGTAACAGGAGGCGGGGGACACAATGTTTACCCAGGTTCGGGCCCTCTCGATGGAGGTAATACCCTACTTCCTGCTTGATTGATCTTGATGATATGAGTATTACAAGAGTTGATCTACCATGAGATCGTAGAGGCTAAACCCTAGAAGCTAGCCTATGATTATGATTGTTGTTGTCCTACAGACTAAACCCTCCGGTTTATATAGACACCGGAGGGGGCTAGGGTTACACAGAGTCGGTTACAAGGGAGGAGATCTTCATATCCGAATTGCCAAGCTTGCCTTCCACGCAAAGGAGAGTCCCACCCGGACACGGGACGAAGTCTTCAACTCTTGTATCTTCATAGTCCAACAGACCGGCCAAAGTATATAGTCCGGCAGTCCGAGGACCCCCTAATCCAGGACTCCCTCAGACATTACATTCATGTTCACACACTCATGCTAGCTGTCGGTGCTCATACTCTTTCATTGTAATATCCATGCTAGTGTATTTTCCTTTTATGCTTTCTTCTTGTGTGTTTGATAAACCTTAAAAAAATTAGTTGTAGCTTTTAGCTAGTTTACTTTTCTTGCTGTAGTAGTAATAGTTAAAAGAAAACCCAAAAAGATTTCCTGTTCTTCTTTTGCTTGTTGGGAGTTTTCCCGTGTAAATAGTTTTTATTTCTTTTCTTTGGGGGTCGATAGGAGAAGACCATGATTAAATTGTTGAAGTGGCTCTTATTTGCATTATTGTTGATTTAACCAAGAGCCCATATTGCCTTGTCTTCTCTTGTTTATTGAATGCTCACAGATTCCAGCTTAGTCCAATGCACTATTATTATTATTCACATCGTTCGGTCGTGCAAGTGAAAGGCAATTATGACGATATATGATGGACTGATTGAGATGAGAGAAGCTGGTATGAACTCGACCTCTCTTGTTTTTGTAAATATGATTAGTTCATCGTTCCTGATTCAGCCTATTATGAATAAACATGTTTGCAATGACAATTAGAGATTATAGTTGCTTATGCCATGCTTAATTAGCTGGGAGCTTATAACGGTTTACCTTGCGTGCCAACATGCTATTAAAATGGTTGTGATGTGGTATGATGGGGGTGGTATCCTCCTTTGAATGATTCAAGTGACTTGACTTGGCACATGTTCACACATGTAGTTGAAACAAATCAACATAGCCTTCATGATATTTATGTTCATGGTGGATTATATCCTACTCATGCTTGCACTCAATGTTCATTAATTTTAATGCATGTTCATGATTGTTGTCGCTCTCTAGTTGGTCGCTTCCCAGTCTTTTGCTAGCCTTCACTTGTACTAAGCGGGAATACTGCTTGTGCATCCAATCTCTTAAACCCCAAAGTTATTCCATATGAGTCCACCATACCTTCCTATATGCGGTATCTACCTGCCGTTCCAAGTAAATTTGTATGTGCCAAACTCTAAACCTTCAAATGAAATTCTGTTTTGTATGCTCGAATAGCTCATGTATCAACTAGGGCTGTCCGTATATTCCATGTTAGGCGGGTTATTCTCAAGAGGAGTGGACTCCGCTCCTCACTCACGAGAAAATGGCTGGTCACCGGGATGCCAGTCCCATGCTTTATGCAAATCAAATCAAATTAATTGCAAACAAAACTCCCCCGGGACTGTTGTTAGTTGGAGGCACTCGTTGTTTTGAGCAAGCCATGGATTGATGCTTGTTGGTGGAGGGGGAGTATAAACTTTACCATTCTGTTTGGGAACCGCCTATAATGTGTGTAGCATGGAAGATATCGCCATCTCTTGGTTGTCATGTTGACAATGAAAGTATGCCGCTCAAAATATTATTGATCTCTATTTCAAAATCAAGCTCTGGCACCTCTACAAATCCCTGCTTCCCTCTGCGAAGGGCCTATCTATTTACTTTTATGTTGAGTCATCACCCTCTTATTAAAAAGCACCAGCTGGAGAGCACCGCTGTCATTTGCATCCAGTACTATTAATTTATATTGGGTATGACTATGACTGGATCTCTTTTACCATGAATTACAATGTCTAGTCAGTCCTTGATCTTTAAAGGTGCTCTGCATTTATGTTTTGCGGTCTCAGAAAGGGCTAGCGAGATACCATCTTGTTATATGATATCATGATTGTTTTGAGAAAGTGTTGTCATCCGAGATCTATTATTATTGCTCGCTAGTTGATTATGCCATTGACATGAGTAAACATGAGACCTAAATGTTATTGTGAATATGGTTAGTTCATAATCTTTGTTGAAAACTTGAATGCTGGATTTACATATTTACAACAACAAGAGCAAACAGAGTTTGTAAAAGTTTTTCTTTATCACTTTCAGTTTATCAACTGAATTGCTTGAGGACAAGCAAAGGTTTAAGCTTGGGGGAGTTGATACGTCTTCGTCATATCTACTTTTCCAAACACTTTTGCCCTTGTTTTGGACTCTAACTTGCATGATTTGAATGGAACTAACCCGGACTGACGCTGTTTTCAGCAGAATTGCCATGGTGTTATTTATGTGCAGAAACAAAAGTTCTCGGAATGACCTGAAACTCCACGGAGATTATTTTTGGAAATAATAAAAAATACTGGCGAAAGAATCAAGGCCAGGGGGCCACACCCTTGCCACAAGGGTGGGGGGCGCGCCCCCCTGCCTCGTGGGCCCCCTGGAGCTCCACCGACCTCAACTCCAACTCCATATACTCGTGTTCGGGGAGAAAAAAATCAGAGAGAAAGATTCATCGCGTTTTACGATACGGAGCCGCCGCCAAGCCCTAAACCCTCTCGGGAGGGCTGATCTGGAGTCCGTTCGGGGCTCCGGAGAGGGGAATCTATCGCCGTCGTCATCATCAACCATCCTCCATCACCAATTTCATGATGCTCACCGCTGTGCGTGAGTAATTCCATCGTAGGCTTGCTGGACGGTGATGGGTCGGATGAGATTTATCATGTAATCGAGTTAGTTTTGTTAGGGTTTGATCCCTAGTATCCACTATGTTCTGAGATTGATGTTGCTATGACTTTGCTATGCTTAATGCTTGTCACTAGGGCCCAAGTGCCATGATTTCAGATCTGAACCTATTATGTTTTCATGAATATATGTGAGTTCTTGATCCTATCTTGCAAGTCTATAGTCACCTACTATGTGTTATGATCCGGCAACCCCGAAGTGACAATAATCGGGACCACTCCCGGTGATGACCATTGTTTGAGGAGTTCATGTATTCACTATGTGTTAATGCTTTGGTCCAGTACTCTATTAAAAGGAGGCCTTAATATCCCTTAGTTTACATTAGGACCCCGCTGCCACGGGAGGGTAGGACAAAAGATGTCATGCAAGTTCTTTTCCATAAGCACGTATGACTATATTCGGAATACATGCCTACATTACATTGATGAATTGGAGCTAGTTCTGTGTCACCCTATGTTATAACTGTTGCATGAATAATCGCATCCGGCATAATTCTCCATCACTGATCCAATGCCTACGAGCTTTTCACATATTGTTCTTTGCTTATTTACTTTTCCGTTGCTACTGTTACAATCACTACAAAACCCACAAATATTACTTTTGCTATCGTTACCGTTACTTGCATACTACTTTGCTACTAAATACTTTGCTGCAGATACTAAGCTATCCAGGTGTGGTTGAATTGACAACTCAACTGCTAATACTTGAGAATATTCTTTGGCTCCCCTTGTGTCGAATCAATAAATTTGGGTTGAATACTCTACCCTCGAAAACTGTTGCGATCCCCTATACTTGTGGGTTACTAAACAGCCACCATACCTACTTATTATGGCATTTCCATAGCCATTCCGAGATATATTGCCATGCAACTTTCCACCATTCCGTTTATCATGACACGTTCATCATTGTCATATTGCTTTGCATGATCATGTAGTTGACATCGTATTTGTGACAAAGCCACCGTTCATAATTTTTCATACATGTCACTCTTGATTCATTGCCTATCCCGGTATACCGCCGGAGGCATTCATATAGAGTCATACTTTGTTCTAGTAACGAGTTGTAATCATTGAGTTGAAAATAAATAGAAGTGTGATGATCATCATTCATAGAGCATTGTCCCAATAAAAAAAGAGAAAGACCAAATAAAAAGAGGGAGGCCCAAAAAAAGAGAAAAAAAGGGACAATGCTACTATCCTCTTTTTTTCCACACTGGTGCTTCAAAGTAGCACCATGATCTTCATGATAGAGAGTCTCTTGTTTTGTCACTTTCATATACTAGTGGGAATTTTTCATTATAGAACTTGGCTTGTATATTCCAACAATGGGCTTCCTCAAATGCCCTAGGTCTTCATGAGCAAGCAAGTTGGATGCACACCCACTTAGTTTCTTTTGTTGAGCTTTCATGCATTTATAGCTCTAGTGCATCCATTGCATGGCAATCCCTACTCCTTGCATTAACATCAATCGATGGGCATCTCCATAGCCCGTTGATTAGCCGCGTTGATGTGAGACTTTCTCCTTTTTTTGTCTTCTCCACATAACCCCCATCATCATATTCTATTCCACCCATAGTGCTATATCCATGGCTCACGCTCATGTATTGCGTGAAGGTTGAAAAAGTTTGAGATTACTAAAGTATGAAACAATTGCTTGGCTTGTCATCGGGGTTGTGCATGATGAGAGCATTCTTGTGTGACAAAAATGGAGCATGACCAAACTATATGATTTTGTAGGGATGAAGTTTCTTTGGCCATGTTATTTTGAGAAGACATAATTGCTTAGTTAGTATGCTAGAAGTATTATTGCTTTTATGTCGATATTAAACTTTTATCTTGAATCTTTCGGATCTGAATATTCATACCACAATTAAGAGGGTTACATTAAAAAATTATGCCAAGTAGCATTTCGCATCAAAAATTCTGTTTTTATCATTTACCTACTCGAGGACGAGCAGGAATTAAGCTTGGGGATGCTTGATACGTCTCCAACGTATCTATAATTTTTGATTGCTTCATGCTATATTATGTTCTATTTTGGATGATTAATGGGCTCTGTTATACACTTTTATATTATTTTTGGACTAACCTATTAACCGGAGGCCCAGCCCAAATTGTTGTTTTTTGCCTATTTCAGAGTTTCGCAGAAAAATATCAAACGGAGTCCAAACGGAATGAAACCTTCGGGAACGTGATTTTCGGAACAAACGTGATCCAGAGGACTTGGAGTCTACGTCAAGAATTCAACCAGGAGAGCACGAGGCAGGGGGGGCGCCTACCCCCCTGGGCGCGCCCTCCACCCTCGTGGGGCCCATGTTGCTCCACCGACGTACTTCTTCCTCCTATATATACCTATGTACCCCCAAACCAACAGAAGCATCCACGAAAACCTAATTCCACCGCCGCAACCTTCTGTACCCGTGAGATCCCATCTTGGGGCCTTTTTCGGCGTCCTGCCGGAGGGGGCATTGATCACGAAGGGCTTCTACACCAACACCATAGCCTCTCCGATGATGTGTGAGTAGTTTACCTCAGACCTTCGGGTCCATAGTTATTAGCTAGATGGCTTCTTCTCTGTCTTTGGATCTCAATGCAAAGTTCTCCATGATTCTCGTGGAGATCTATTCCATGTAATCTTGTTTTGCGGTGTGTTTGTTGAGACCGATGAATTGTGGGTTTATGATCAAGTTTATCTATGAACAATATTTGAATCTTCTCTTAATTCTTTTATGTATGATTGGTTATCTTTGCAAGTCTCTTCGAATTATCAGTTTGGTTTGGCCTACTAGGTTGATCTTTCTTGCAATGGGAGAAGTGCTTAGCTTTGGGTTCAATCTTGCGGTGTCCTTTCCCAGTGACAGCAGGGGCAGCAAGGCACGTATTGTATTGTTGCCATCGAGGATAACAAGATGGGGTTTATATCATATTGCATGAGTTTATCCCTCTACATCATGTCATCATACTTAAAGCATTACTCTGTTCTTTTGAACTTAATACTCTAGATGCATGCTGGATAGCGGTCGATGTGTGGAGTAATAGTAGTAGATGCAGGCAGGAGTCGGTCTACTTGTCACGGACGTGATGCCTATATACATGATCATACCTAGATATTCTCATAACTATGCTCAATTCTATCAATTACTCAATAGTAATTTGTTCACCCACCGTAATACTTATGCTCTTGAGAGAAGCCACTAGTGAAACCTATGGCCCCCGGGTCTATTCTCCATCATATTAATCTTCCAACACTTAGCTATTTTTATTGCCTTTTATTTTACTTTGCATCTTTATTATAAAAATACCAAAAATATTATCTTATCATATCTATCAGATCTCACTTTCGAAGTGACCGTGAAGGGATTGACAACCCCTTTATTGCATTGGTTGCGAGGTTTTTATTTGTTTGTGTAGGTGCGAGGGACTTGAGCGTGGCCTCCTACTGGATTGATACCTTGGTTCTCAAAAACTGAGGGAAATACTTACGCTGCTTTACTGCATCACCCTTTCCTCTTCAAGGGAAAACCAACGCAGTGCTCAAGAGGTAGCAATAATAAACATATATCATCATAAAAGGAAATATAAATAACAACTTTGTTATTGCCTCTAGGGAATATTTCCTTCAGTCTCCCACTTGCACTAGAGTTAATAATCTAGATTACATAGTAATGATTCTAACACCCATGGAGTCTTGGTGCTGATCATGTTTTGCTCTTGGAAGAGGCTTAGTCAATGGGTCTGCAACATTCAGATCCGTATGTATTTTGCAAATATCTATGTCTCCCTCCTTGACTTGATCGTGGATGGAATTGAAGCGTCTCTTGATGTGTTTGGTTCTCTTGTGAAATCTGGATTCCTTCGCCAAGGCAATTGCTCCAGTATTGTCACAAAAGATTTTCATTGTAACCGATGCACTAGGTATTACACCTAGATCGGATATGAACTCATTCATCCAGACTCCTTCATTTGCTGCTTCCAAAGTAGTTTTGTACTCCACTTCACACGTAGATCCCGCCACAACGCTCTGCTTGGAACTACACCAACTGACAGCTCCACCATTCAATATAAATACGTATCCGGTTTGTGACTTAGAGTCATCCGGATCAGTGTCAAAGCTTGCATCGACATAACCATTTACGACAAGCTCTTTGTCACCTCCATAAACGACAAACATATCCTTAGTCCTTTTCTGGTATTTCAGGATGTTCTTGACCGCTGTCTAGTGATCCACTCCTGGATTACTTTGGTACCTCCCTGCTATACTTATAGCAAGGCACACATCAGGTCTGGTACACAGTATTGCATACATGATAGAACCTATGGCTGAGGCATAGGGAATGACTTTCATTTTCTCTCTATCTTCTGCAGTGGTCGGGCATTGAGTCTGACTCAACTTCACACCTTGTAACACAGGCAAGAACCCTTTCTTTGACTGATCCATTTTGAACTTCTTCAAAACTTTATCAAGGTATGTGCTTTGTGAAAGTCCAATTAAGCATCTTGATCTTTCTCTATAGATCTTGATGCCTAATATATAAGCAGCTTCATCGAGGTCTTTCATTGACAAATTCTTATTCAAGTATCCTTTTATGCTATCCAGAAATTCTATATCATTTCCAATCAACAATATGTTATCCACATATAATATTAGAAATGCTATAGAGCTCCGACTCACTTTCTTGTAAATACAGGCTTATCCAAAAGTCTGTATAAAACCATATGCTTTGATCACACTATAAAAGCGTATATTCCAACTCCGAGAGGCTTGCACCAGTCCATAAATGGATCGTTGGAGCTTGCACACTTTGTTAGCACCTTTAGGATCGATAAAACCTTCTGGTTGCATCATATACAACTCTTATTTAAGATATCCATTAAGGAATGCAGTTTTGACATCCATTTGCCAGATTTCATAATCATAAAATGCGGCAATTGCTAACATGATTCGGACAGACTTAAGCATCGCTACGGGTGAGAAGGTCTCATCATAGTCAACTCCTTGAACTTGTCAAAAACCTTTCGCAACGAGTCGAGCTCTGTAGATAGTAACATTACCATCAGCGTCAGTCTTCTTCTTGAAGATCCATTTATTCTCTATAACTTCCCGATCATCGGGCAAGTCAACCAAAGTCCATATACTTTGTTCTCATACATGGATCCCATTTCAGATTTCCTGGCCTCAAGCCATTTCACGGAATCTGGGCTCATCATCGCTTCCTCATAGTTCGTAGGTTCGTCATGGTCTAGTAACATTGTCGGCGTTCTGGGAACGGGGGTCCCCAGACTTGCCTGCCTGCGGCCCACGGCGTGGCTGTGCTGCAGGCCTGTACGACCCAACCTCATTAACGAGACATTCAAGACCCTCGCGAGGGGCCAAGCCTCGCGAGGCGAACGACATAAGACCTCCTTAGGAGTGGCCTCACCAGGTTGCCTTGCGAGGAGCAGAGAAATCAAGGCGGGGCAGACTTCGTGAGGCTCTCATGACGTGAGCAATGACGATCAAGATCAGGCAGGCGCCAGGCGGGCGCCAGCACGCGCAGCGTCCTTGTTTCCTCTTTGGTGCTAAGGAGGCAAGTGCAGGCGCGGAGTACTGAGGCATCAAGCAAAGGTTTCCATATCAGTGCAACAAGACCAAGACCAGCCGGACGGCAGGACGGAGGTCACCATGGAGCCCGAGACGGCTTCATCACTAGAGCCTTTTGCAGGCGAAGACCGCTTTTGTCAGGATAAGCTGTACTGGCTGTCCCCTTTCAAATTGGCCGCCGTTGTTGGCTCCCTTCCCGCTCAATATTTGGGGAGAGGACCAGGGCCTATATAAGTCGAACTAGCCACCACAGTAGAGGCATCTGATCTTGAGCCAATCCATAGCCACACACCGGGACTGGATCCCCACACCCACAAGTCCGCAGAGCACAAGAACACCTCAACCTCAGGAGGCTGTTCTTCCCCTTGTACTGTTCATCATCAGCCCAAGAGGCAATCCACCACCACCACACTGGAGTAGGGTATTACACCACAATGGTGGCCCGTACCAGTATAAATCTTGTGTCTTTGTGTTGCGAGTTCGTCGAGTTCGTCCGCGAGATTTTAGCGAGCTAGGGCGTAGATCGGTAGGGAGGAAATCTCCGCGCGCACCCCAGTGTTCGAACCTTGAGGGTTTTGCCGGAACCCGTGATCCGACATTTGGCGCGCCAGGTAGGGGTGCGCCGTAGCTCCTCTCCGCCGACCTACGCTCCACCGCCGCCGCACTTCGCCTTCATGGCAGGCGCCCCGCTACCGGCTCCAACGGTCGGCGCTGACGACGGGGCCAGGGGCTCCGAGCCCTGGCCCCCGCCCTGCGGCAGGTGCGATGGCCACCCAAGTTCAGGCCGGAGATACCGCCACGCTACGACGGTGCGGCGGACCCGTCGGCTTTCCTGCTGGCATAAGAGGAGGCCGTCCTCGAGGCCGGGGGTGACGACAAGGTCATGGCCAACTGGCTCCCGATGGCCCTCGCCGGCGAGCCACGTGCCTGGCTACTCAACCTCCCTGGATCCACGGTGGCATCCTGGGAGGAACTCCGCGACCTCTTCACTACGCGCTACGCGATACCGGCGCACCACGCAGTCGCGACCCTACTGGGCGGCTCTCAAGCACCGCCTTCGGATCGTCACGTCAAGTCGTTCCTCCGCCAGATTGGTGCCGCTTCCAAGCACTCGGGGGCTCCGCCGGGTTGGGCTGCGCCAGAGGCCGACCTCACCTTCGGCTCAGAAGACCACCCCGACTCCTCCGCCGGCTCGGGCATGCTCCCAATGTTCTGCACGCCCACCATCTGCAACGTGGTTGTTACCAAGACCCTCATCGACGGCGGCGCCAGCCTCAACTCGCTCTCCGTGGAGGCCTTCAGCCTTCTTCATGTGCCGCTCGAGCGGCTCAGCCTCAGCAAGCCTTTCTCAGGAGTTGGTGGTGGCACTGCCCGCTCCCTGGGGCAGATCCGCCTCCCCGTCACCTTCTGCACGCGCGACAACTACCGCACCGAGCTGGTCGACTTGGACATCGCCCGCATTGGCCTCCCGTACAACGCCATTCTCGGGTACCCAGCTCTGGCCCAGTTCATGGCAGCGACTCATCCGGCCTAGAACCTCATGATGATGCCCGGAAGCAAAGGCGTCCTCACTATCAAGGGGGACGCCAAGGAGGCCCTGGCGGCGCTCAAGCTCGGCTTCAAGTACGCAGCGGCAGCGCAGCCTGCCGATGCGGGCACCTCCGAGCCCAAGGGAGCCGCACCGACCAAGAAGAAGCAGTTGTTCACACAAGACAAGGCAAGAACCAAGCAAGTGCCAGTCGACGAGGACGGGCCCTCAGGAGCCACCTTTACCATAGGTGCCAGCCTCGACCCAAGCCAAGAGGAAGCGTTGGTGAAGTTCTTGCGCGCGAACAAGGATATATTCGCGTGGGAGCCCAATCAGCTGGTGGGAGTCCCGAGAGAGGTGATTCAGCATCATTTAAGGGTATGCCCCAATGTACGCCATGTGAAGCAGCGGGCGAGACGGCAGTCCACTGAGAAGCAGGCCTTCATCGTCCAAGAGACCCACAAGCTGGAGGTGGCGGGTGCCATTCGCGAGGTTCATTATCTCGAATGGCTGGCGAACCCCGTCGTAGTGCCGAAGAAAGGCGGGAAGGAGCGAATGTGCATCGACTTCACCAACCTCAACAAGGCCTTCCCCCAAGATCCATTCCCGCTCCCACGCATCAATCAGATCGTCGACTCCACCGCCGAGTGCGACCTGCTGTGCTTCCTGGATGCGTTCTCAAGGTATCACCAGATCAAGATGGCGATAGAAGATGTAGAGAAGACAGCCTTCCTGACCCCGTGTGGGGTATACTGCTACACCTGCATGCCCTTCAGACTGCACAACGTGGGCGCAACCTTCCAGCGGCTGATGCATATCGCCCTGGGGCGGCAGCTCGGGAGAAACACGGAGGCCTACGTCGACGACATTGTGGTGAAGTCTCGGGAGGAAAGGACCTTGGTTCAAGACCTGGAGGAGACCTTCGCGAGGCTGCACCAGGTGAACTTGCGGCTTAACCCGGAGAAGTGCGTGTTCGGTGTCCCATCCGGCAAGCTGTTGGGCTTCCTCATGTCCCACAGAGGGATCGAGGCAAACCCAGAGAAGATCAAGGCCATTGAGGACATGAGCCCACCGCAGACCCTTAAGGAAATGCAGAAGCTGGCTGGTCGGGTAACCGCGTTGGGGTGCTTCATCTCCAAGCTAGGAGAGCGCACCCTACCCTTCTTCAAGCTGATGAAGAAGAAGGGCCCATTCGAGTGGACCCAGGAGGCCGACCGAGCTTTTCAAGACCTCAAGAGATACCTGACCAGCCCTCTGGTGATGGTGGCACCACGACCTCTCGAGCCCCTAGTACTCTACCTTGCCGCTACCCCGTACTCCACCAGCGCAGCTCTGGTGGCGGTTCGGGAGGAGCACCAAGCCAAGGGCATGTCGCGCTAAGCTACAGCTGAAGCAATGCAAGATCAAGAAGGCACCGCAAGAACCTTAGCAGCGTCAACAGAAGACCAAGCTCGGCAGGACAACGTCACCAAGATTCCCGCAAGCAATCAGGCGTCAGGAGTCCCTCCATCTCAGGAGACGCCCCAACCTCCGTAGGACACGAGCCTCAACAGCGCGCCAGCCCTCGTCGAACACCCGGTGTATTTTGTCAGCACAGTGTTGCGGGACGCGAGGGCGCAATATCCCATGCCCCAGAAGCTCCTACTTGCGCTCTTGGTGGCCTCGCGCAAGCTGCGGCACTACTTCCAGGGCCACCCCATCAAGGTCGTCTCAGCCTACCCATTGGAGAGGGTGCTCAGGAGCCCCAATTCAGCCGGAAGGGTTGCGCAGTGGAACATCGAGCTGCAAGCATTCCAGTTGGAGTTCAGCACTACTAGGGTCATCAAGGGAGCCGTGCTTGCTAATTTTGTGGCAGAATGGACGGATGCCCCGACACTTGAAGTAGGCGAAGACCGGTCCACCTCACCAGGATGCGAGGCGCCAGATAGTTGGGTCATGTATTTCGATGGCGCCTTCGCGCATCAGGGCGCAGGGGCTGGAGCAGTACTCATCTCTCCCACTCAGGACAAGCTCTACTACGCCGTGCAGCTTTGCTTTCAGCAGGGCGAGAAGGTCTCCAACAACATCGCGGAATACGAGGGCCTCATAGCTGGCCTGAAGGCCGCTGCAGCTCTGGGGGTGAAGTGCCTTACCGTTAAGGGCGACTCGCAGCTCCTCGTCAATTTCTCCAACAAAGTATACGAGCCAAGGGACAAGCATATGGAGGCATACCTCGCAGAGGTGCGCAAGATGGAGAAGCAGTTCTTGGGCCTGGAGTTACAGCATGTGCCTTGGGGCACCAACAAGGAAGCTGATGACATCGCCAAGAGGCCATCCAAGCGGCAGCCATAAGAGCCCGGCGTCTTTGAGGAACGGCTCTTCAAGCCATCAGCGACACCACCACTTTCAAGCGCAGCTCAGCCTTGGGAGGAGCTCCCGCAGCCGCCTGCCTTGGGAGCCCCAGCCTGTGGCCCAACCTCAGGAGCTCGCCTGCTCTTGGCACTCGAGCCCCAGGAGGGATGCTGGACCAAGGAATTCAAGGAGTATCTGATGCAAGGGGCCCTGCCAGAGAAGGACGAGGACGCAGAGCGCGTGGCCCGGCAAGCCATGGCGTACTACATCCAGGACGGTGAGTTGTACAGGAAGCGGCCAAATGACGTCACTCTGCGCTGCATTTCCAGGGACCAGGGGAAGGAGCTGCTAATTGACATACACGGTGTGGACTGCGGGCACCACTCGTCATCACGGACCATCGTCGGCAAGGTATTCTGTAGTGGGTTCTACTGGCCCACTGCGCTCAATGACGCAGCTGAGCTGGTGAAGTCCTGCGAAGCCTGCCAGTTCCACGCCAAGCAGGTTCATCAGTCGGCTCAGGGCCTCCAGACCATCCCACTCACGTGGTCGTTCGCGGTCTGGGGGCTGGACATCTTGGGCCCGTTCCCTCGAGCGCCTAGGGGCTACCGCTACCTCTACGTCGCCATCGACAAGTTCACCAAGTGGGCGGAAGTGGAAGCCGTCCGCACCATCCCAGCCGGCTCCGCTGTCAAGTTCATCAAGGGCCTCGTGAGCCGTGTCGGGGTTCCCAACTGCATCATCACAGATAACGGCTCGCAGTTCACTAGTAACCTCTTCAAAACCTACTGCGCTAACCTTGGAACGCAGATTTGCTACACTTCGGTGGCACACCCCAGGAGCAATGGTCAGGTCGAACGCGCCAACGCAGAGGTCTTGAGGGGCCTCAAGACCAGGACCTTCAAGAAGAAGCTCGAGGCCTGCGGCAGGGGCTGGCACGACGAGCTCCGGTCCGTGCTGTGGTCCATCCGCACCACCGCCACCAAGCCAACGGGCGAGACCCCATTCTTCCTTGTCTATGGAGCCGAAGCGGTCCTTCCTCACGAGGTCAAGCATCGCTCCGCACGGGTCCTACCGTTTGATGAAGCGCAGCAGGACGCCACACGGGGGATGGACCTCGTGCTGGGGGAGGAACGTCGTCGCGAAGCTGCACTAAGGGCGGCGAGGTACCAGCAGGCGCTGCGGCGATATCACTGCCGTAACATCCGCTCCATGACGCTCGAGACGGCGACCTCGTCCTGAGGCGGGTCCTCTCCAGGGAAGGGCTACACAAGCTCTCACCTATGTGGGAGGGCCCGTTCAGGGTCGTCCATGTCTCCAGGCCTGGCGCCGCGCGCCTGGAGACGCAGGACAGGGTACCCATCCAGAACGCCTGGAACATCCAGCACCTCCGGAAGTTCTACCCATAAAGCAAGGCCCAATGCCCGTGAAGAAGGCCCAGTGCCTGTGAAGATCGCCGCCCGTGACACTCTCACGTAATAATGAGTGGGGCTGTACACGCCCCGGAGTCTCAGGGGTGCCGGCCTCAGGCCCTGGGGCTCCCTCCCATGCCTAGTGGCAGCACTTAGCTCCGTGCTTGTGAGAAGACTTGAAGACTAGACTAGGTGCCGGACGCGGCTTTTCATTTGCTTTCCGTAGTTGGCTCGCCCTTTTTTAATCGAAGTTTGCTTCTGGCGTCCATCGCTGATTTGGTTCTATCGCCTTTTGTCACTATTTCCGGCTCTAGTTGGCCTGTGTTCTCTCTCGCACACCTCGAGAGGGGACTAGGCAGGTGCCCTCGCGAGCTTTCTTCCTTCTCTCTGCCTTCCGTCTGCTTTCTTGCGAGGCGCCCTCGTTCGAGCCCACAATTTGGTGCATCTCTCTTAATCCGTGCCCCTCGGGTACCGCGATACGAAGCGCTGGGTCAAGGCCTGGGCGAACGATAAGTTTCCTAGCGAGCTTCCTAATGAATTTTTTGTAGTTCCTGAGCGACCTCTAAGTCAAGACGGGCACGAGGAAACAAGTGCCTCGTGAAGGGGAGGTTTCCCCAGACACGCCAAGCTAAGTTATCTCTGCACAGAATAACGACACAATGCGAGAGCAACAAACATAGCATAATGGTTAAGGAGTCATGGTTTGATACACGCCCCTCTGGGCCCATGCTGGTTTCGTTTTGATGCAGGAAGGAAAAGAGGAACAAAACAAAAGCGGCGCTCGCCCCTACAGCAGTCCGCGGGGGCATGACCTTGGCGACGTCCCGGGCTTAGTCGGACCCCTCCTCGCGCTTCACGGATGCGCGGCGACAAAACGACCCGCTACCACCTTCCAGGCGGGCGCGACGACGCGGCGGCTGGTCGTAACCGCCACTGCTGGAGCTGTCGCCGAGGGAGGAGCCACCATAGCCGGACGAGGCGCGGCCGGCGGGTTCACCCTCCTCCTCACCACGACCATCGCCAAGGCCGAGCACCTCCTCGCCGCCGTTCATCTAGGGGTAGCATCCGGCGCGGCGACCGTCTTCCCTAAACACCCTCACGTAGAGGGTCGCGTTGCCATCAAACTTGAAGTGGAGGGTGCACCGCCTGCCGAGGCCGCGCGCGCGGGCGAACGTCTGCCAACCGCGGGCCAAAGCTATGTTGCCCGCGACGGAGACCGCGACCCAAGAAGCCCGGCTGCAGCAGCCGTCTGCCTGTAGCCAGAGCCCGCCTGGACTGGAGGCCGGCAGCTCGTCGGCAAAGAAACGAGGAAGCTGGAGCCAGCTGCCGGCCGGGTCCTCTGACCAGACAATGAACTCTGGCGGCACCTCTGATGCGTGGAACCGCGGCCGGGGAGGCCGCGCAACCATGGCGCGTCTCCTTTCATCGACGGCACTGCCGCGACTAGACCGACTCCTGCCACGCATAGCTGATGTCTACTACACAACCTTCTTCTTGCAGACGTTGTTGGGCCTCCAAGTGCAGAGGTTTGTAGGACAGTAGTAAGTTTCCCTCAAGTGGATGACCTAAGGTTTATCAATCCATGGGAGGCGTAGGATGAAGATGGTCTCTCTCAAACAACCCTGCAACCAAATAACAAAGAGTCTCTTGTGTCCCCAACACACCCAATACAATGGTAAATTGTATAGGTGTACTAGTTCGGCGAAGAGATGGTGATACAAGTGCAATATGGATGGTAGATATAGGTTTTTGTCATCTGAAAACTTAAAAACAGCAAGGTAACTAATGATAAAAGTGAGCGTAAACGGTATTGCAATTCTAGGAAACAAGGCCTAGGGTTCATACTTTCACTAGTGCAAGTTCTCTCAACAATAATAACATAATTGGATCACATAACTATCCCTCAACATGCAACAAAGAGTCACTCCAAAGACACTAATAGCAGAGAACAAACGAAGAGATTATGGTAGGGTACGAAACCACCTCAAAGTTATTCTTTCGGATCGATCTATTCAAGAGTTCGTAGTAAAATAACATGAAGCTATTCTTTCCGTTCGATCTATCATAGAGTTCGTACTAGAATAACACCTTAAGACACAAATCAACCAAAACCCTAATGTCACCTAGATACTCCAATGTCACCTCAAGTATCCATGGGTATGATTATACGATATGCATCACACAATCTCAGATTCATCTATTCAACCAACACAAAGTACTTCAAAGAGTGCCCCAAAGTTTCTACCGGAGAGTCAAGACGAAAACGTGTGCCAACCCCTATGCATAGGTTCATGGGCGGAACCCGCAAGTTGATCACCAAAACATACATCAAGTGAATCACGTGATATCCCATTGTCACCACAGATACGCACGGCAAGACATACATCAAGTGTTCTCAAATCATTAAAGACTCAATCTGATAGGATTACTTCAAAGGGAAAACTCAATCCATTACAAGAGAATAGAGGGGGAGAAAGATCATAAGATCCAACTATAATAGCAAAGCTCGCGATACATCAAGATCGTATCACCTCAAGAACACGAGAGAGAGAGAGAGATCAAACACATAGCTACTGGTACATACCCTCAGCCCCGAGGGTGAACTACTCCCTCCTCGTCATGGAGAGCGCCGGGATGATGAAGATGGCCAACGGTGAGGGATCCCCCCTCCGGCAGGGTGCCGGAACAGGGCCCCGATTGGTTTTTGGTGGCTACAGAGGCTTGCGGCGGCGGAACTCCAGATCTCTTCTGTTCCCCAAAGGTATTAGGGTATATGCGAATATATAGGCGAAAGAAGTCGGTAAGGGGAGCCACGAGGGGCCCGTGAGGGTGGAGGGCGCGCCCAGGGGGTGGGCGCACCCCCTGCCTCGTGCTCTCCTCGTTGATCCCCTGACGTGCACTCCAAGTCTCCCGTATTGCTTTCTTTCCAAAAATAACTTTTCCGAAGGTTTCATTCCGTTTGGACTCCGTTTGATATTCCTTTTCTGCGAAACACTGAAACAAGGAAAAAAACAGAAACTGGCACTGAGCTCTAGGTCAATAGGTTAGTCCCAAAAGTAATATAAAAGTGCATAGTAAAGCCCATAAAACATCCAAGATGGATAATATAATAGCATGAAAGCTTCATAAATTATAGATACGTTGGAGACGTATCAGCATCCCCAAGCTTAATTCCTGCTCGTCCTCGAGTAGGTAAATGATAAAAGAAATAATTTATGAAGTGTGAATGCTAGCAGGTGCACAAGTTTGATCAATTATAATTTCAATCACCTTTTCTAGCATCATTATATGTCATAACAGTAGCTCAACTCATAAAACTTTGCATGATCAAGTAACAAACTATTCACATGTTAAAGTATAGATCATAAACTTTCTTGAAAACTAACAAACCGTGTTATTAGTCATCAAACAATTACAATTCATCTTATTTTCAGGAAGAGTCTATGTCAGAGCTTTGATTCAGCAAACTTCACATACTCAACTATCATTTAGTCTTCCATGATTGCTACCACTCAAAGCATATTTTTAGAACAAATAGTATTCATCGAACACAGAGAAAGATAGGGGCTTAATGTTTCACCTCCCAACCTTTTACCTCAAGGGTAATGTCAACAGTAATAATTCATGCTCAAATATATTTGAATGGCCATATATGCTTAGATCTTTCCATCACATGATGCTTGCCAACTAAAGAGTAGGTTGGAATGAGAAGGAATGCTACTGACTCTTGCATAAAAGTAAAAGATAGGCCCTTCGCAGAGGGAAGCAGGGATTTGCAGAGGTGCCAGAGCTCGAAGTAAAAACAGAGATGAAAATAATTTTGAGAGGTATGCTTTCATTGTCAACATAATGACCAAGAGTTCCCAATATCTTCCATACTACATACATTATAGGCGGTTCCCAAACAGAAAGGTAAAAAAATTTACTCCCCCTCCACCAACAATCATCAATCCATGGCTTGCCCGAAACAACGGGTGCCTCCAACTAACATCAATCCTAGGGGAGTTTTTTTGCAATTATTTTTTATTTGATTTTGATCTTTTGATCATGGGACTGGGCATTCCAGTTACCAGCCATTTTCTCATGGATGATGAGCGGAGTCCACTCATCGTGAGAATAACCCACCTAGCACGGAAGATACTGCTAGCCCCTAGTCGCTACATGAGCAATTCGGGCATACAAAATAGATTATTATTTAAAGGTTTAGAGTTTGGCACATGCAAATTTACTTGGAACGGCAGGTAAATACAACATATAGGTAGATATGGTGGGCACTCATGGAAGAAACTTGGTTCAAGGAATTTGGATGCACAAGCAGTATTCCCGCTTAGTACAGATATTTTGGCTAGCAAAGGATTCTAAATAGCAAGCACCACATGTTAGAGGATCCATAACAATATAACTTCTATACAAATATACCCAAGCATAACTCATTATATATGTTGTCTTCCTTGTCCAACTTCAACTAATTTGCTCAGGTTTGAAAATAATTAATGGGGCTCACAATCATAGAAGATGTCCAAGATAGTATATTTATATGTGAAATCTCTCTTCCTTCAATATTCTTTCATGAATTGTTCAAGTGACCAATACAATGTTTGCTAACCTTCAATAAATTTACCACCTCTACTTCTTATATGTGAAGGCCTTACTCCCCATGGGAAAGGCATATGAAACATACATAATTTTAGATTTATGACATTCAAATCATTCAACCATTTACTCATAGGATATAAGTGAAGCACACGAGTAAATGACAAACTACTCCAAAAAGATATAATTGAAGATCAATGAGTAGTTAAATAATTATGTAGCTATGTGAAGACTCTCTCTCATTTAAGAATTTCATATCTTGGTATTTTATTCATACAGCAAGCAAAACAAAATAAAATAAATGATGCTCCAAGCAAAACACATATCATGTGGTGAATAAAAATATAGCTCCAAGTAAAGTTACCGATGAACGAAGACGAAAGAGGGGATGCCATCCGGGGCATCCCCAAGCTTAGGCTCTTGGTTATCCTTAAATATTACCTTGGGGTGCCTTGGGCATCCCCAAGCTTAGGCTCTTGCCACTCCTTATTCCATAGTCCATCGAATCTTCACCCAAAACTTGAAAACTTCACAACACAAAACTTACCAGAAAACTCGTAAGCTCCGTTAGCGAAAGAAAACAAAACACCACTTCAAGGTACTGTAATGAACTAATTCTTTATTTGTATTGGTGTTAAATCTACTGTATTCCAACTTCTCTATGGTTCATACCCTCCGATATTACTCATGGATTCATCAAAATAAGCAAACAACACATAGAAAACAGAATCTGTCAAAAACAGAACAGTCTGTAGTAATCTGTAACTAACGCAAACTTCTGGAACTCAAAAAATTCTACCAAAATAGGACGACCTAGATAATTTGATTATTGATATGCTGCAATTGGAATCAGTATTTTATCACGTTCTGGTGATTTTAAACAATTTTTTTTGTGAACAGAAAGTTTCTGGAATTTTCAGCAAGATCAAATAACCATCACCCAAGAAGATCCTATAGGTCTTACTTGGAACAAACACTAATTAAACCATAAAAACACATCTAACCAGAGTCTACATCAAATATTTATTACTAAACAGAACCAAAAAGAAATAACAAAAATAAAAATTGGGTTGCCCTCCCAACAAGCGCTAACGTTTAACGCCCCTAGCTAGGCATGATGATTTCAATGATGCTCATAAAAGACATAAGAATTGAAACATAAAGAGAGCATCATGAAGAATATGACTAGCACATTTAAGTATAACCCACTTCCTATGCATAGGGATTTTGTGAGCAAACAACTTATGGGAACAAGAATCAACTTGCATAGGAAGGTAAAACAAGCATAACTTCAAGATTTTAAGCACATAAAGAGGAAACTTGATATTATTGCAATTCCTACAAGCATATGTTCCTCCCTCATAATAATTTTTCAGTGGCATCATGAATGAATTCAACAATATAACCAGCACCTAAAGCATTCTTTTCATTATCTACAAGCATAGAAAATTTACTACTCTCCACACAAGCAAAATTCTTCTCATTCGGAATGGTGGGAGTATCATAAGAGACTTGAATACTATAAATTGTTTCCATACTAAAAGAGTAATGTTCAGAAAAAGGGTAATCATAATCATGACAAGTTTTATAAATATAATCATCACTACTTTTTATAGCATAAGTTTCATCACAACAATCATCATAAGTAGCAACTTTGTTCTCATCATAATCGATTGAAACCTCTTCCGAAATAGTGGATACATCACTAAATAAAGTCATGACCTCTCCAAATCCACTTTCATAAATATTATAAGATTCAACATCCTCCAAAATAGTGGGATCATTACTTCCTAAAGTTGACACTCTTCCAAACTCACTTTCATCAATATAATCATCATAGGTAGAAGGCATGCTATCATCATAACAACTTTGCATATCAAAACTTGGGAGGCTAAAAATCATCATTATTAAACATAGCATCCCCAAGCTTGGGACAAACATTAATTTCAGCAAATATATTCTCAAATATGTCATCCTCATCGAACATAGCTTCCCCAAGCTTGGGCCTTTTCATATCATAAGCATAATCACTCTCATCATTAATAGTATGGATAGCACCAATAGTATAGCAATTATCATATTCTTCCAAGCAAGTGCCAAAACGATTTTCAATATCATAAGAAGTATCATTATCTTCCCAATCATAATCATCACAACAAGCAATAGGCATAACTAGATCATCATCAAGTGCATCATCTTCCACAATTATTTTTGATTCATTTTCATGAGGCACAACAATAATAGGAGCAACATTATTTGGGAGAGATGTCTTTTTACCTCTCTTCCTTTTTCTTTTCTTCTTCTTCACCTCATGTGTGGGTTCAATCCTCTTTTTGGAGCTCCTTATTAATGAGATTGGTTGAATAGAAGGCTCCTCCTCGTTAGCTGATTCATCATAAGAAATAATAGGAGAATATTGGAAAGTCTCTTCCCTTTCATTAGTATTCTCTTCATCTTCCATTTGTTTTCTTTTCTTTCTGTAGTTGGCAATATAAGGATTTTCAATGCAATTCACAGTGCAATACATATAAATTTCCTCTAGATCAAAATGAAGAACTCTATCAAGGGCAAATTCTGGAATGACCTTAGTTATACGTTTCATTTCTTCATAACCCAAGAGCAAACTAAGTTCATTATGATGTGCAAGGGAAATCAAGTCATCACAATTTTTGGACATGATACGAGCATGAAACAATTTGCATTGGGTACTGAAATGATCATGTTCATTGCAAAGTTCACAAGTACGACTAAGAAAAAATAAATTTTCAGCACAAACATCTAGCCTTTCTTGCAACAATTTAGTTTCTAAATGCTTATGCCTCTTGCAATATCTATCTCCCCTATTTGGTGTGTACTTGCAAACCCAATGCACTCCACAAAAATCGACATGCTTATAAGAGATATTTTCATCATGACTAGTGCAATCATCATCAGTACTATGGATATTCAAGGAGTTCATACTAGCAATATTGCAATCATGCTCATCATTCAAAGATTTAGTGCCAAACATTTTAATACATTCTTCTTCTAACACTTTGGCACAATTTTCCTTCCCATCATACTCATGAAACATATTAAAAAGATGAAGCATATGAGGTAAACTCAATTCCATTTTTTGTTGTAGTTTTATTTTATAAACTAAACTAGTGCTAAAACAAGAACAAAAAGATTCGATTGCAAGATCTAAAGATATACCTTCAAGCACTCACCTCCCTGGCAACGGCGCCAGAAACTGCTTGATGTCTACTACACAACCTTCTTCTTGTAGACGTTGTTGGGCCTCCAAGTGCAGAGGTTTGTAGGACAGTAGCAAGTTTCCCTCAAGTGTATGACCTAAGGTTTATCAGTCCGTGGGAGGCGTAGGATGAAGATGGTCTCTCTCAAACAACCCTACAACCAAATAACAAAGAGTCTCTTGTGTCCCCAACACACCCAATACGATGGTAAATTGTATAGGCGCACTAGTTCGGCGAAGAGATGGTGATACAAGTGCAATATGGATGGTAGATATAGGTTTTTGTAATTTGAAAATATAAAAACAACAAGGTAACTAATGATAAAAGTGAGCGTAAACGGTATTGCAATGCTAGGAAACAAGGCCTAGGGTTCATACTTTCACTAGTGCAAGTTCTCTCAACAATAATAACATAATTGGATCACATAACTATCCCTCAACATGCAACAAAGAGTCACTCCAAAGACACTAATAGCAGAGAACAAACGAAGAGATTATGGTAGGGTACGAAACCACCTCAAAGTTATTCTTTCGGATCGATCTATTCAAGAGTTCGTAGTAAAATAACATGAAGCTATTCTTTCCGTTCGATCTATCATAGAGTTCGTACTAGAATAACACCTTAAGACACAAATCAACCAAAACCCTAATGTCACCTAGATACTCCAATGTCACCTCAAGTATCCGTGGGTATGATTATATGATATGCATCACACAATCTCAGATTCATCTATTCAACCAACACAAAGTACTTCAAAGAGTGCCCCAAAGTTTCTACCGAAGAGTCAAGACGAAAACGTGTGCCAACCCCTATGCATAGGTTCATGGGCGGAACCTGCAAGTTGATCACCAAAACATACATCAAGTGAATCACGTGATATCCCATTGTCACCACAGATACGCACGGCAAGACATACATCAAGTGTTCTCAAATCATTAAAGACTCAATCCGATAAGATTACTTCAAAGGGAAAACTCAATCCATTACAAGAGAATAGAGGGGGAGAAACATCATAAGATCCAACTATAATAGCAAAGCTCGCGATACATCAAGATCGTATCACCTCAAGAACACGAGAGAGAGAGAGAGATCAAACACATAGCTACTGGTACATACCCTCAGCCCCGAGGGTGAACTACTCCCTCCTCATCATGGAGAGCGCCGGGATGATGAAGATGGCCAACGGTGAGGGATCCCCCCTCCGGCAGGGTGCCGGAACAGGGTCCCGATTGGTTTTTGGTGGCTACAGAGGCTTGCGGCGGCGGAACTCCCGATCTCTTCTGTTCCCCGAAGGTTTTAGGGTATATGGGAATATATAGGCGAAAGAAGTCGATAAGGGGAGCCACGAGGGGCCCATGAGGGTGGACGGCGCGCCCAGGGGGGTGGGCGCGCCCCCTGCCTCGTGCTCTCCTCGTTGATCCCCCGACGTGCACTCCAAGTCTCCCGTATTGCTTTCTTTCCAAAAATAACTTTTCCGAAGGTTTCATTATGTTTGGACTCCGTTTGATATTCCTTTTCTGCGAAACACTGAAACAAGGGAAAAACAGAAACTGGCACTGGGCTCTGGGTCAATAGGTTTGTCCCAAAAGTAATATAAAAGTGCATAGTAAAGCCCATAAAACATCCAAGATGGATAATATAATAGCATGAAAGCTTCATAAATTATAGATACGTTGGAGACTTATCAGCAGCGGCGCCACCCCAGGAGCCGAGGGCCACGGCGGGAGTCGCAGCGTGCTTGCGGGGATGGCCACGTCCATGCTTGGGCGCCGGGGAGCTGGAGCCCTCCCGTGGGGCCTTGCCCTTCTCCGCGACGGAGAACTTCTTCGACGGCGCCATTGCTACTAAGGAGAGGAGCAAGGAGGGAGAAGCAGGCGAACCGCGGAGAGATGGGCGACAGGGGCTCTGCCCCCCCGCCCCATTTATAGAGGAAGAAGGCCAACCGGTGCCTCCCACGATCACAGGTAATGATGGTTTTCCTTGCATGTCGCAGGGACTTGTCAAGTCGAGCAGTTGTCGAGGCAGCGTGGGGAAGCGGAGACGCCCACGTCCAATCAACCGCCACGCGTCGACCAAGGCCGCAGGCTTTTGGGGCCCGCGGCACTCCGCCCTTGACCTTTGGCTTCGCCGCGAAGCCAAGCCCGAGCGCACCTTGGGCCCGGGGGCTACTATTGGCGTTCTGGGAACGGGGGTCCCCAGACTTGCCTGCATGCGGCCCACGGCGTGGCTATGCTGCAGGCTTGTACGGCCCAACCTCATCAACAAGACATTCAAGACCCTCGCGAGGGACCAAGCCTCGCGAGGCGGACGACGCAAGACCTCCTCAGGAGCGGCCTCACCAGGCTGCCTCGCGAGGAGCAGAGAAATCAAGGTGGGGCAAACCTCACGAGGCTCTCGTGACGTGAGCCATGACGATCAAGATCAGGCAGGCGCCAGACGGGCACCAGCATGCGCAGGGTCCTTGTTTCCTCTTTGGTGCTAAGGAGGCAAGCGCAGGCGCGGAGTACCGAGGCATCAAGCAAAGGTTTCCATATCAGTGCAACGAGACCAAGACCAGCCGGACGGCAGGACGGAGGTCACCATGGAGCCCGAGACGGCGTCATCACCAGAGCCTTTTGCAGGCAAAGACCGCTTTTGTCAGGATAAGCTGTACTAGCTGTCCCCTTTCAAATTGGCCGCCATTGTTGGCTCCCTTCCCGCTCAATATTTGGGGAGAGGACCAGGGCCTATATAAGTAGAACTAGCCACCACAGTAGAGGCATCTGATCTTGAGCCAATCCATAGCCGCACACTGGGACTAGATCCACACACCCACAAGTCCGGAGAGCACAAGAACACCTCAACCTCAGGAGGTTGTTCTTCCCCTTGTACTGTTCATCGTCAGCCCAAGAGGCAATCCACCACCACCACACTGGAGTAGGGTATTACACCACAATGGTGGCCCGAACCAGTATAAATCTTGTGTCTTTGTGTTGCGAGTTCGTCGAGTTCGTCCGCGAGATCTTAGCGAGCTAGGGCGTAGATCGGTAGGGAGGAAATCTCCGCGCGCACCCCAGTGTTCGAACCTTGAGGGTTTTGCCGGAACCCATGATCCGACAAACATGACTTCCAGAATAGGGTTACCGTACCACTCTGGTGCGGAACGTACTCTGGTTGACCTACGAGGTTCGGTAGTAACTTGATCTGAAGTTTCATGATCATCATCGTTAACTTCCTCACTAATTGGTGTAGGCATCACTGGAATTGATTTCTGTGATGAACTACTTTCCAATTCGGGAGAAGGTACAATTACCTCGTCAAGTTCTACTTTCCTCCCACTCACTTCTTTCGAGAGAAACTCCTTCTCTAGAAAGGATCCATTCTTAGCAATAAAAATCTTGCCTTCGGAACTGTGATAGAAGGTGTACCCAACAGTCTCCTTTGGGTATCCTATGAAGATGCATTTCTCCGATTTGGGTTTGAGCTTATCAGGTTGAAGCTTTTTCACATAAGCATCGCAGCCCCAAACTTTAAGAAACAACGGTTTGGGTTTCTTGCCAAACCACAGTTCATATGATCGTCTCAACGGATTTAGATGGTGCCCTATTTAACGTGAATGCGGCCATCTCTAAAGCATAACCCCAAAACGATAATTGGTAAGAGACATCATAGATCGTACCATATCTAATAAAGTACGGTTACGATGTTCGGACACACCATTATGCTGTGGTGTTCCAGGTGGCGTGAGTTGCGAAACTATTCCACATTGTTTCAAATGAAGACCAAACTCATAACTCAAATATTCACCTCCACGATGAGATTGTAGAAACTTTATTTTCTTGTTATGATGATTTTCCACTTCACTCTGAAATTCTTTGAACTTTTCAAATGTTTCAGACTTATGTTTCATCAAGTAGATATACCCATATTTGCTTAAATCATCTATGAAGGTCAGAAAATAATGATACCCGACGCGAGCCTCAACACTCACCGGACCGCATACATCAGTATGTATTATTTCCAATAAGTCAGTTGCTCGCTCCATTGTTCCGGAAAACGGAGTCTTAGTCATCTTGCCCATGAGGCATCGTTCACAAGCATCAAGTGATTCATAATCAATTGATTCCAAAAGCCCGTCAGCATGGAGTTTCTTCATGCGCTTTACACCAATATGACCTAAACGGCAGTGCCACAAATAAGTTGCACTATCATTATTAACTTTGCATCTTTTGGCTTCAATATTATGAATATGTGTATCAGTACAATCGAGATTCAAAAAAAATAGACCACTCATCAAGGGTGCATGACCATAAAAGATATTACTCATATAAATAGAACAACCATTATTCTCTGATTTAAATGAATAACCGTCTTGCATCAAACAAGATCCAGATAGAATGTTCATGCTCAACGCTGGCACCAAATAACAATTATGCAGGTCTAAAACTAATCCCGACGGTAGATGTAGAGGTTGCGTGCCGACGGTGATCACATCGACTTTGGAACCATTTCCCACGCACATCGTCACCTCGTCCTTAGCCAATCTTCGTTTAATCCGTAGCCGTTGTTTCGAGTTGCAAATATGAGCAATAGAACCAGTATCAAATACCCAGGCGCTACTATGAGCATTAGTAAGGTACACATCAATAACATGTATATCAAATATACCTTTCACTTTGCCATCCTTCTTATCCGCCAAATACTTGGGGCAGTTCCGCTTCCAGTGACCAGTCCCTTTGCAGTAGAAGCACTCAGTTTCAGGCTTAGGTCCAGACTTGGGCTTCTTCCCGGGAGTAGCAACTTGCTTGCTATTCTTCTAGAAGTTCCCCTTCTTCCCTTTGCCCTTTTTCTTGAAACTAGTGGTCTTGTTAACCATCAACACTTGATGCTCCTTCTTGATTTCTACTTCCGCAGCCTTTAGCATCGCGAAGAGCTCGAGATTGTCTTTTCCATTCCTTGCATATTATAGTTCATCACGAAGCCTTTATAGCTTGGTGGCAGTGATTGAAGAACTCTGTCAATGACACTATCATCAGGAAGATTAACTCCCAGCTGAGTCAAGTGGTTATGGTACCCAGACATTCTAAGTATGTGTTCACTGACAGAACTATTCTCCTCCATCTTGCAGCTATAGAACTTGTTGGAGACTTCATATCTCTCAACTCGGGCATTTGCTTGAAATATTAACTTCAACTCCTGGAACATCTCATATGCTCCATGACGTTCAAAACGTCTTTGAAGTTTTGATTCTAAGCCGTAAAGCATGGCACACTGAACTATCAAGTAGTCATCAGCTTTGCTCTGCCCGACGTTCATAACGTCCGGAGTTGCTCCTGCAGTGGGTCTTGCGCCTAGCGGTGCTTCCAGGACGTAATTCTTCTGTGAAAAAATGAGGATAATCCTCAAGTTACGGACCCAGTCCGTGTAATAGCTACCATCATCTTTCAACTTAGCTTTCTCTAGGAACGCATTCAAATTCAAGGGAACGGTAGCACGGGCCATTGATCTACAACAACATAGATATGTAGAAAACTATCAGGTACTAAGTTCATGATAAATTAAAGTTCAATTAATCATATTACTATAGAACTCCCACTTAGATAGACATCCCTCTAGTCATCTAAATGATCACGTGATCCACATCAACTAAACCATGTCCGATCATCACGTGAGATGGAGTAGTTTTCAATGGTGAACATCTCTATGTTGATCATATCTACTATATGATTCACGTTTGACCTTTCGGTCTCAGTGTTCCGAGGCCATATCTGCATATGCTAGGCTCGTCAAGTTTAACCCGAGTATTCTGTGCGTGCAAAATTGGCTTGCACCCGTTGTATGTGAATGTAGAGCTTATCACACCCGATCATCACGTCGTGTCTCGGAACGAGGAACTGTCGCAACGGTGCATATTCAGGGAGAACACTTATACCTTGAAATTTAGTAAGGGATCATCTTATAATGCTACCGTCATACTAAGCAAAATAAGATGCATAAAAGATAAACACCACATGCAATCAAAATATGTGACATGATATGGCCATCATAATCTTGTGCCTTTGATCTCCATCTTGAAAGCACCGTCATGATCTCCATCGTTACCGGCTTGACACCTTGATCTCCATCGTAGCATCGTTGTCGTCTCGCCAACTATTGCTTCTACGACTATCGCTATCTCTTAGTGATAAAGTAAAGCAATTACATGGCGATTGCATTTCATACAATAAAGCGACAACCATAAGGCTCCTGCCAGTTGCCGATAACTTTTACAAACATAATCATCTTGTATAAAACTTATATCACAGCATGTCTTGACCATATCACATCACAACAAGCCCTGCAAAAACAAGTTAGACGTCCTCTACTTTGTTGTTGCAAGTTTTACGTGGCTGCTACGGGCTTCTAGCAAGAACCGTTCTTACCTACACATCAAAACCACAACGATTTTCCGTCAAGTGTGTTGTTTTAACCTTCAACAAGGACCGGCCGTAGTCAAACTCAATTTAAAGTTGGAGAAACAGACACCCGCCAGCCACCTGTGTGCAAAGCACGTCGGTAGAACCAGTCTCATGAACGCGGTCATGTAATGTCGGTCCGGGCCGCTTCATCCAACAATACCGCCGAATCAAAGTAAGACGTTGGTGGTAAGCAGCATGACTATTATCGCCCACAACTCTTTGTGTTCTACTCGTGCATATCATCTACGCATAAACCTGGCTCGGATGCCACTGTTGGGAACGTAGCATGCAATTTCAAAAAATTACCTACGATCACGCAAGATCTATCTAGGAGATGCATAGCAACGAGAGGGGAAGAGTGTGTCCACGTAGCCTCGTAGACCGAAAGCGGAAGGGTTATGTTAACGCAGTTGATGTAGTCGAACGTCTTCACGATCCAACCGATCCAAGTACCGAACATACGCACCTCCGTGTTCAGCACACGTTCAGCTCGATGACGTCCCTCGAACTCTTGATCTAGTAGAGGGTCGAGGGAGAGTTCCGTCAGCACGATGGCGTGGCGACGGTGTTGGTGATGTGATCCGCGCTGTGACCAGAGGAGTAAACTGTGGAGGGGGGCACCGCACACGGCTAAGAAATAACTGTTGTGCCTTTGGGGTGCCCCCTGCCCACGTATATAAAGGAGGGGGAGGAGGAGGCCGGCGGCCAAGGAGGGGCGCGCCAAGGGGGAGTCCTACTTGGACTCCTAGTCCAAGTAGGATTTGCCCCCCCCCTCCTTCTATCCAACAGTGGGGGAAAGGGGAAAGAGGTGGAGAGGGAGAAGGAAAGGGGGGTCGCGCGCCCCCCACCCCTTGTCCAATTCGGATTGGGCTTGGGAGGGGGCGCCAGCTCCTGTGGCTGCCTCCTCCTCTCCACTATGGCCCATGAGGCCCATTAACTTTCCCGGGGGGTTCCGGTAGCCTCCCGGTACTCCAAAAAATCCCCGAACCTTATCGGAACCATTCCGGTGTCCGTATATAACCTTCCAATATATCAATCTTTACCTCTCGACCATTTCGAGACTCCTCGTCATGTTTGTGATCTCATCCGGGACTCCGAACAAACTTCGATCACCAAAACACATAACTCATAATACAAATCGTCATCGAACATGAAGCGTGCGGACCCTCCGGGTTCGAGAACTATGTAGACATGACCGAGACACATCTCCGGTCAATAACCAATAGCGGAACCTGGATGCTCATATTGGCTCCTACATATTCTACGAAGATCTTTCTCGGTCAAACTGCATAACAACATACGTTGTTCCCTTTGTCATCGGTATGTTACTTGCCCGAGATTCGATCGTCGGTATCATCATACCTAGTTTAATCTCATTACTGGCAAGTCTCTTTACTTGTTTCGTAATGCATCATCCCGCAACTAACTCATTAGTCACATTGCTTGCAAGGCTTATAGTGATGTGCATTACCAAGAGGGCCCAGAGGTACCTCTCCGATACACGGAGTGACAAATCCTAATCTTGATCTATGCCAACCCAAGAAACACCTTCGGAGACACCTGTAGAGCATCTTTATAAGCACCCAATTACGTTGTGACGTTTGATAGCACACAAGGTGTTCCTTCGGTATTCGGGAGTTGCATAATCTCATAGTCAGAGGAACATGTATAAGTCATGAAGAAAGCTATAGCAATAAAGTTAAACGATCATAATGCTAAGCTAACAGTTGTGTCTTGTCCATCACACCATTCTCTAATGATGTGATCCCGTTCATCAAATGACAACACATGTCTATGGTCAGGAAACATAACCATCTTTGATTAACGAGCTAGTCAAGTAGAGGCATACCAGGGACACTCGGTTTGTCTATGTATTCACACATGTACTAAGTTTTCGGTTAATACAATTGTAGCATGAATAATAAACATTTATCATGATATAAGGAAATATAAATAACAACTTTATTATTGCCTCTAGGGCATATTTCCTTCAGAGGGAGTAGTCCACCCTTGGGGCTGAGGGTTTGTACTAGTAGCTATGTGTTTAATCTCTCTCTCTCTCTCTCTCTCGTGTTCTTGAGATGGCACGATCTTGATGTATCGCGGGCTTTGTTAATATAGTTGGATCATATGGTGTTTTCCCCTCTCTATCTTATTGTGATGAATTGAGTTTTCCCTTTGAGATTTCGTTTTATCGGATTGAATACTTTTATGGATTTGAGAACACTTTTTGTATGTCTTGCCATGAATACCCATGGTGATAATGGGGTATCATATTGATTCACTTGATATATGTTTTGGCACTCAACTCGCGGATTCCCGAGGTGACATTGGGGTAATCTATGCATAGGGGTTGATGCACGTTCTTGTCTTTGTTTCTTCGGTAGAAATCTTGGGGCATTCTTTGAGTTTCTTTGTGTTGGATTGAGTATTATGAATCTGAAATTATTTGGTATTATTTTAGTATGAACTCTTGGATAGATCAATCGGAAAGAATAGCTTCAAGGTGGTTTCGTACCCTACAAACATTTCCTTCTTATGTTCTCCGCTAGATAGGAACTTTGGAGTGATTCTTCATCGCACTTTGAGGGATGGTTATATGATCCAATTAGATTAGCATTGTTGAGTAGCGTAAGTATGGACCCTAGGCCTTGTTTTCAAGCATTGCAATACCGTTTGTGCTCACTTTTGTTACATGCTACCTTGCTATTTTTTTATTGTCACTATCACAAAAATCAATATCTACTATCATTACTACACTTGTATCACCATCTCTTCGTCGAACTAGTGCACCTATACAAATTTCCATTGTATTGGGTGTTGGGGACACAAGAGACTTCTTAATATTTGGTTGCAGGGTTGTTTGAGAGAGACCATCTTCATCATACACCTCCCACGGATTGATAAACATTAGGTCATCCACTTGAGGGAAAATTGCTACTGTCCTACAAAACTCTGCGCTTGGACGCCCAACACGAGTCTACAAGAATAAAGTTGCATAGTAGACATCACTGACAGTCCGCAATCACTAAAGCCGTATGCACCATGGATTATGTATGCAATTGAGCAGTTCACCAATGATAAATTCTTCTGGGCTTATATTCCGAGAGCTTTCATTCTACCAGTACGTGATACTCTAGGTATGGTGAAGGATATTGGGAAAGGGAAGGCACCTGTTGATACTGTTGCCACTGCATTTGCACCTGATTCTGCTCCGGAGGTTAAGAAAGCCAAGGTTGAAATCCCTCATAATGAAAATCCTTCTCTTTATGAAAATTTGCATTCGCATACAACAAGCATTGGAGAGCCACATCAAGCTCGATCGAAAAGAAAAGCTAGAGCTACTGACCGAGTTGAATCTGCTTCATAACTATGCTCGCCAAACCCTTCTGCATGAGAAGGAGGCAAAAAAGCGCTCCTGGACTCTCCTGCGGCAACATTATTCTCGCAAGCAGCTGGCTGCGAAAGGAATCACGAAGGATTATGACTACCTGGATTTAATTGCTGCTCCTCGTATCCAAAGGCAAACTCCTGTGCTCCCTGGTCTACATTAACCGACCTGCTGTTTGTCGGACATGATGATGAAATTGAAGACACAAATGGAACACTCATATACAAGCCAGATGCTCGTCCCACTAGTTCCTCCAGAGCCCATGCTGCTACTCCTGCTTCGGCCTCGACCATTCCTCGCTCTGTGGATTCTGATTCATCGAGTGGTTTTAATTTTGATTCAGAGGATACGCCGGAAGAGTAGTTCCTTGTATGTTATCTCTTTCCTTTTTGACACTTGTTGACAAAAAGGGGGAGAAGTACATCAAGTGATAGATGAACGGGGTTTTTGCATGGTGTTTTCATTTGCCTTTTGCTTTTCGCAGTCGAACAATTTGGTTTTTTTCCCGAACAATTTGCTTGATGAACTTAACACACCGACTGTGGTGTTGAAATACTCGGTCACCATGTAATGTTAATAACCCCCCTGCAATGTTATTTGCTACGAACTATCTGTTTGCAGGTACCCTTGCAATGATTATCCTCGATATTTATCTATCATGCAGGGAAAGTGTTTGCACTACAAGAATGACAGGAAATCATCGAGTGATAGCATAAATGGGGAGAAGTACATTGTGTACTAGATGAACTTTATTTGTTGTTGTTGGACATGCTATAATTATTAGTCTTCGATTACCAAACCTTACAGGAGAAGAAAGTCAGTCCTAGCCTAAATTTCTTAAATCTTGAAAGATATCTTTATGACTGACAAAGTGTTTTTCCTTGCATATATCCTTCATATCATCCTTGTTGCAGGAAAATCACAACTGAAGCATATCCACTCCGACTCATATTTATCTTGCTCCATACATTCTTGATCATTTAGCTTGTAGGAAACTCCTCTCATGTGGATTCAAATTGTGCTATGAGAAAACCTTCATGACTTATCTTTCATCACAAATCATTTCAATGTATTCATTATATCTAATTCAGTTTGAAGATTGTGTGACAGGAATTACCTTAGACATTGTCGAGTGCATTGAAATAGGTCAAGGATGAAATCATAAATCAATGTCACTCATACGAAGATTTACCTCGCTACACTACGGTTTATTTTATGCCCTCATGCATACCTTCATGGGAGCGTGTTTTATCTTCGTAATTATTTCTCGTCATTTATTATCCTTCACATTACATTCCATTCTTTATCTATCCTTTGATGTGATATGTTTTGTCGACAATTGTCCAAAAAGGGGGAGATTGTTGGTGCAATATCTGCCTACCTTTGTTTTGGAGATTGTTTGTAGAAACATGTATGGACTGACTTGTTTGCTAGTGCATACAGAGATAAAAGGTCCATACAGAACCGAAGAGAATGTTGTCTCCGGTGCCAAGTTCGAGGAACTTCACCGAAGCACATCTGCATTGCAGAGAAGAACAAGCTATATTTGTTAAAGTCATATAGACGAGAAGATTGATGTGAAGGAATTAACCCCTCGAAAGTTTACTGCTGAAGCGAAGCATATGTTTCGGTATCGTCGTCCGAAGAAATTGATTGCAACGAGTGGAGGTCGAAGACAAAGTGAAGACGTAGTATTCATTTCGTTGTTCTTCTTCTACTTATTTGAGTCATAGAACCTCCGTACTATTAACAGGGGTATAGGTTCTCGAAGCTTAGATCCCCTGTGATGCTTAGCCAAAACCTATGAAAGTTGCGAGAGAAATCTCTTTGTGTTCCGAGCAAATACATGCCAGCAAGAGACTGTGATCTTCTTCGCTGTGAGAGATTTGTCTCAGACCGAGGAGTTAGCATTACTTGCTTCGCAAGCAATGTTACCATTGTGCTCAAATCCGACCGTTGGACTCGTGTCGTTCGGCCATTGGCTGCTCTCGATGTCCAATTTGGTCGTTTCCCTTCAGGGAAGGCTGCAGCTATAAATAGCCACCCCGATCCAACGTTATTCGTTTGCTACTCCGCTTGAGATTTCTGAGAAGATTGATTTGAGCAACCCCTCTCCGAGTGATTTGAGTTTAAGATCCACCGAGAGAAAAATCAAGAGCCCAAACTTAGACAGTGGTTTGGCATCACAGAGTTAGAGTTCTTGTACCTATTACTCTTGTGAGTTGTGCACTCTTTAGACGGATAGGTTTCGGGTCAAGTGTTGAAGAGTTGTTGTCTTCACTGAGCTAGATCTTCAGCAACCAAGAGTGATTGTGGTTCGCGAAGGTCGACCGAAGGTTTGGAGATCGCCAACAAGTATCTACCACGAGTGAAATCACCCCAAGTCTCATCAGCTCTGCATTGAAGGATAATAGGGTGAAGAGAGTTTATCTTTCGTGTTAAGCCACAGCCCCTCCAACCAGACGTAGCCCTTTGGCAGAAGGGTGAACTGGTCTACCAAATCCCTCTGTCGCCATCGAGCACCACTAGTTCAATCTACTTTACTGCAATTCTTTCAGCAGTTTACTTTCGTGCTCTGTGTCGATAGTTTATCTGATCATTATCTTCTGTTTTATTTCCCTTTCGCATCGTTCTATTTTGTTGTCAACCTTGGATATCATTGTGTTTATTCTGTTTCATTCTCATCACTTGATTTCATTCGTCCATGTCATATTCCACGGTTCATATGTGATATCTCATTATAGTTTTACTACTCTGTGTGTATCATGTTGTGTCTCATTCTACTGCATCTGTTTGCATGTTGCATTACTCTCATCGTAGTTAAACCTGTGATTTCCCAAGCTCGTACTGTTATCACTTCTTTGATCGAGGAATATGCTTCTGAAGATGAAGATTGATTTAGTTCATTTTCTTCTTTCCATTATTCCGCTCCAGTGTTTGGGATCGGTTTCAAAACATTCAAAAGAATTTTTAAACCTCCCATTCACCTCCCCTCTGGTTGATATACTCTCGGTCCTAACAGAGAAACAGGTATAACACGCTGCTTAACTTTATATTTAGCAACACGATTATCAGGCAGTTGGGGAACACGAAACCCATCATATTTGGCGGAGCATTCACCATGACATAGGTTTGAAGTGTTAATTGGCACATTAGCTTTATCACAACATCTCTCTAGGAAGAGATGGCCCAAACACAGATGGTGCGAGAGCCAAAGGGGGGCCAGATGCATTGCTCAATGTCACTATTACCTCAAATAGTAGCAGGTGGTGAAGGACTGGAGCTCCTTGCAACAAGGGCAGGTAATTGGATATGAGGAACATCATGCAAATAAAATGAGATCTGAATCCCTGAAGTCGTCTAAAGGATGTTCAGAAACAATAGTATCCACCATATGTTTAGTCGCGTAGCATCAGTTGGAAGAAACAAAGATCTTAGTCCCATGTCATGAAGGGGAGCATCCACAAAAGGAACAAAAGTTTCAAATACATCAATGTTGGGTCCATCTGTATTGGCAATATTCTAAAAAAAGTTCTTCAATGACTACTGAGTTTCGTGTGTCAATATCCCTTGCATTCTGCCCAAATCCTGACGCCAAGAGGGGGAAATACAAAATCCTGACGCCAAGGGCTAAAATAGCAACTAGATGAGCGAAAACATGTGACAAAAGATTACAAAAGCTCATAGTAAGCAGGGGATAAACTGAATAAGCAACAACCAAAGTGTGTTCTCTTATAGAGAATTCTACCTGAATCTCAACGCTAAAAATTTGACTGCCATGGTCATTGGTTAATAGAGAGCCTCACCAACAACGGAGTTTAGGGTGGCAAACAACGGAGTAGCTTGGATCTCATCATGGCATATGTTCGAACTGGATGAAGAATGCATAGAAATAGACTCATTCCAAGCAAGCACAAGGCTATCGGTAATGTTATCAGTGAGGGGAACTCCATGATCAACTAGTAGACCTTCTATATTCAGCTAATCTTGGAAGTTAACAAGTGTAGGAGGACCATGCTGAGCGACTGGGGTATGAGGCCAAGCATTCCAAATTGGTGATGTCGGTGGGGGTAATCAGATCCTATGGTTGACCATTATCATGGTAGGCAATAGTATGGCCTATCATTGGAGCATGTGCATTATGCACAAGCCAGTAATGCAACTATTGTTGGTAAATCTATTCAACAGTCATATCCTCACTAAATAAAGGACGTGGATTTCCATTAGCCGGCAAAGGCTATTCCATATCATGGTGTACTTCAAGCAAGTGTACATTCCAATCATTACTCCACAACACATACATCGAAAATGTCCAACACTTTCGAGCTCCCCCATGTGGACACATAACTAAAATCTTTAGGGCTCATTCTCATGTGAATAACTCTAGCTTCAACCAGACATTAAATTTGTTTCATTGTTTCAAACATCAAGGATAACACAACAAAAAATCTCTCCAGAGAAGAGGGTTGTATCATAGTTCGTAAACTTGCAATATACGTTAGCTCAATGGCCAGCCAAAGACATATAGATCACTGACGAACATCGCCCAGGCTTCTCGGTATGCCTTTGTGTTTTCTCCTTTTGAGTTGAGTGTTTTGAATTTCATTCTCTGACAATGAATTTATTATTATCCCAGCAATTGATGACCACCAAACAAGTTAAAAATGAGAACATTTGTGTCAAAGCCAAGCTCGTGAAAGGAACTGACAAGAGGGCAACCATAACTACAACTGGTCAGACTTTCTCCGTATCACACCATCAAGGAGGGCAACATCTATGTATTCGTCTTCAAAACCAAGAGATAGTGGTTGTCTCTCACATAGCAGACAATCTTTAGGTCTAGCATAATCACATCTTACTCATTTCTACCCATTAAATATCCGAGATGGCACACTTTTGGCAATTTTTGCTCCGTACAGTGTCATGTAAAATATGGATAGCACACTTTTGGCCTTGTTTTGCCCCATATGGCGCCGTGTGAAATACAATACATGACAACTGGTATTTCTCCAATGATATGTGTTTCCCCTATGTAACTGGATGCTGCCACCCAATTATGCTTCATGGTTGAAACATCCTTGGAAGATGTGTTCCCCTACATGTAATGGATCAGGACTTTTTTATTGAGCGCAATGGACCAAAACCTTCAAAATGTATACTATGTAATATATTAGGTGTGTATCCTCTCCCTAGGTAGAAAAGTTCTATCATGCTTGATCGATTAGGCATTTAGGTCCGTGCAATTGATTCTCTTGTAGCCTACACATGAATGGCCTTTCACACACGAACTAAAATACATAACGCAACTTAACTCACGAAGGTGCACCCTAGATTCTAGTTACATAATAATGTGCATGCACATTCGACAAGAACCTAAGGATGCACCACAATTATTTGTTGTTGGTTTTACCACTCTTTCCATGAGCACATTGCCAGAAAAATATGGTCGACATATTTACAAAGTGAAAAAAATATCAGCATTGTAACACAGGATGTTACTAGGGTAGTACATACTTAGTATTGGAAGCATCACGCCTATGGTGTTCAACTTTGTTCAGTGGTGAAATCTTAGAGGTTATCTTGTCTAGAATATAAATATTCACAAACGCCATTTATACCGAAGAATATCACATAGCACTTTCATCATTACTAAATTATGCACGAGCATCATTTTCAATGGCTTTTTTTCATCTTAGTGCTATATGAACCATTCAAACATAAATTTTTCACCCACTTTAGACATCACTTAAACATACACAATCTTAGACCCAAAAGCGTCCTCGCACATTTTAAAATTTATTTAGGCAATATAGAAAACAATTGGGAAAAACCAACACATCTTGTTCTCGATTATTATGCCATGCCTTTGGACACACACGATGAAGGCAAAATCTTACACCAAAAGGCAAAGGAAATACATATGTGTCTCGTGAAAAAACTTTTTGGATGAATAACATGGAGAAGGAAAACTTGCACTAAAAAGGTAAAACAAATACATATGTGTCGTGAAAAAACTTTTTGGATGAATGTGTGAATTGCATAATTATTCCAACAAAATATCAGGTCTTCCTCAATCTAGGGAGCTTACAACAACTACAATTCTAGCTCTGACTCAAAATTTCAAATTCCATCAACTATATTAGTTACTTCTAGTTCTACATTGTTCTGTTGCAATCCAAATGTGTCCAACCCATCTATATAACAATACAATGTGCCATATATAATTTGTTCTGAGTAGATTGCAACATTACAATGAAGAGTCATTATTGTGCCATATTTACCTACACAAACTATAACCAGATAATGAATCAATTATCATTGTTATTTTTTTGGAGCAATGTTGTTGCACCGTATTAATGCACACCAACCATCGTGTACTGGCTTATCACTAAAAGTTATGATGAAACATCCCTATTACACTACATGGATTTATAAAACATATTATAGTGTTGTGAAGCCATTTTTCTTTACCCAGCACTGTAGAACAATCATTCCATGGCAACTTTAAGAAATAAATAGGATGTAGATGGAAAACTAATGACTAATGTACATGAAAAAATAGACAAAAGACATCAAAAGCTATTTAGAAAAACCTAGTTACCTAGTGAGTGAGTGGAGCAAAAGATGCCCTTTTGGTCTGATGAACCAACAAAGCTAATTCATCTTTAAATATGTTCTCGCATGCGTATAATCTCAGATCTCTCTCCTCTTGAAAATATTGTCGTTACAACAAATTCATATACTCTAGTAAACAAGAATGATTAATTCCTTGAATAATGTCACTGCTAGTTGTCGATTTGAGAGGTTTGCATGGAGATTATCTGAAAGTTTGGCGACCAAGGCATTAGTATGACTAGCAACCTTGGGTGAAGTTGCATGATAGTAAGTGGTATATGCATTCTAAATGTGGGCTCACATGACACTCATTTAAGGGAAGATAAAAGATATTTCGTTGAAGAAGATGTCGAGGGTCCAATCTATCCATCAGTGACGGGCAAAATTTTATTATTAAGTATTCTCCGTGCACATGTCTTCCATTTTCCAAGTGATGGAAACTGGGGTATCATGATTTCAGACTAGAAATTTCTATGCTCGGGGAGTCGAGAAATTAGGCCCCCATGTATATATCCATGTATCATCGTCTTGGGAGACCCGTAGAGATCCCACCATTTTGTAGGAGAAGCAGAAACTAAGCATATGCACTTTGGGATATAGGTGAGATGAAAAGATCAACCAAGTCCTCCTGATACAAGACATACTCGATTGTAGAAATTTCATTTATCACAAAAGAGTGCAACTAGGCCATTTCAACGAAAAGCTTGGGGTCAATCAATTATCTTCCCAAAACAGAATTGGGTTGCCATTTTTGACGTTGCATCTAGATATCTCTTTAAAGATGGGCATTAACCTAATGGTGTCTCTCTGCCAGAAAGAGTCATCAACGACAATAGTCGTTGGAGGGCTGTTGGGATAATGCAATTCCCAAAGCAAATTCAACCAAGAGATATCAAAGGCGATTGTAAAACTTGTGACGGTTTTTCAGAGTGAAACCAATATTTTGCTTTAAATGATCTAGAATTCTAGTTCTTCTTCTGTTTGGGGCCTTCAAACTAGCTCCTACACTGTCAGGGGCGGATTCTTTTTGTTATATCCTAACACCTACATAACAAATGCTTTACATATTGATCTAATTACTTAATAATCCCTTTTGGCAGCATGAAGGTACACATGTCAAACACGAGGGGGGATGAGAGAACCCAATTCACTAATTGGAATCTGGATGCATTGGTTAGGAAATCATACCAACATGCCAATCTCCTTTCAAATGTTTGAACTAGGGGAAGTACCTCATGAACCCTTGGTTTAGTTAATTAGACCCAAAGGCAACCATAAGTATGTAAAAGGTAGAGCACTAAGCTGGCAATTTAGGTCTTTAGTTAGATGTAAAGACTTGACCTCATCCACATTGACTGGAATGGAAAAATATTTGTGAAAATTAACTTTAAGCCTTGCTGAAAGACCGGAATCTTCCAATAATCGATGCAAGTGTCTAACTGGAGCAATATCTGCATACATACTGACTAGAGTATTGTTTGTATATGCCCTGTTGAGTACTCAAGCGGCGACGTCAACTGAGTCGGTCTCTGCAAATGATGTTTTTTCATGGCTCTGCTAACAATGTAGACCAAAGGGGTCTACAACTAAGACAAATAACAAAGGTGATAAAGGATATCCTTATCTAACTCTCCTCTTGCAATTTAAAACTTGCCAGACACTAGTGGTGGAGCTTGCAGCAAAAAATCTAGGTCAGGCAAGCGGCAAGGGATTGCTCCTAGTCGGCTTTCCACGACCCATGGGTTGGTTATAATATGAGTAGATGCCACAGAGTTGGGCGGGCCGAGCTGCAAGGGATTGCTCCTAGTTGGCTTCCCACGACCCATGGGTTAGCTGTAATATTAGCAGATGCCACAGAGCTAGGCGGGCCACGATGCGTGTTGGCCCACATGAAACTTCACCACTACTAGGCACTCCATTTAATAGGATTCTCAATCCAATAGCACCATTTGCTACCACATTTGCTTCAGAATTCATGAATCACTTTATGCTCAATTTTACGGAAGGCATTTCAAAATCTAATTTAGGATCATAAGTTCTTTATTTGACTTATGACAGTAATGTAGGTACTCAAAGCCTATGAGACACAATCTAGAATTATTCTTGGATAAAATCATATTGATTCATGTGGACCAACTTTAGAAATCTATTGGCAAGCAACTTGGTGAGGTGTTGGACAGAGCTACTAAGCAAGGTAAGGTGTTAGGCTGGTGTGAACTGGTTGTGTTGTTATTTATGAGAAAGCCTCAATATCACAGGCTATTGGCGTATAAACACCAGCGTATAATCGGTGTGCACCAGCTGTCACTGGTATTTACTGCGAAGCACATTCACTGCACCAGTCAAAGTATAACCGTCGCACACTAGCTGGCACTGGTATGTACCGTGAAGCACGTTCACTGCACCAGTCAAAGTATAACTGCCGCGCACTAGCTGTCACTGCTGTAAAGCGTCATTGCTGCATCGTGTTAATGTATAGAAGACAACGTATAGCAGGGGCGCACCAGTTGTCGTTATTTACACCAACCATAATACAGCACCGTGTTAACGTATGAAACGACAATGTAAACACGTTGTACCAGTTGTCACTGTTATTTACGACGAAGTACAAGTATTGGAATGAACTGACACATACACATCTAACATTGTGCACAATCATGTTCATACGGAGAACCAAAGCCAAGGATTCACAACGGCGAACTATTGTGATATTTAGGCATCATCAAAAACTGTCCCACTAATATTTGGTTGGAGGATAGACCACCAAAATAACTCAAACATGACTAGAAGATTGGAATGACCAAACCAACAACTCAAAATTTTGCCTCGATCCAGGTGTTGACCACACCACACCCTTGGCGCACAAGCAAAGCCATGGTCATTTCTGAATGAACCAGCCACCAAAAAACCAAGCCAAAAATTTGAAAGAGGGGAACCGAAAAAGAGGGGAAAGGAGACAAAACAGCCAACTTTCCCTCTCCCCAAGACCACGCCCCAACCGCGCTATTTAATTCACCGTGCAACCTACACCTTCCCTTCAGAGGCCCCCCCTCCGCTCCTCTGTAACTTCGTCTTTCACCTTCCCATCTCCTCTCCCCATCAAAACCGCACCGGGAGGAGCGAAAGCAGACTGCCATCTTCCTCCATGGACGCCTACGAGGCCACCAAGGTGGTGTTCGCGCGGGTGCAGGCGCTGCACCCGGACCTCGCCTCCAAGATCATGGGCATGCTCCTCATCCAGGACAAGAGCGAGGAGGACATGATCCGCCTCGCCTTCGGCCCCGAGCACCTGCTCCACGCCGTCGTCGCCAGGGCACGCGCCGACCTCGCCGCCGCCCACCACAGCAAGCCCTCCTCTCCGCCCACCGCGTCCTGGGGCGCAGGGATGTCAGCGGAGGACGCGCCGTTCCCCGGCGTCGACCAGGCGAGGTACGAAGGCGGCGGGGAAGGGTTTTACCCGCCGGAGGAGTTCGGGTGCTGGTCCCCGGCGAGCGGCGGACAGCACCGCCGGAGCTTCTCGCTGAGCGACGCCGAGGCGGCGGCGGGCGGGTGGAAGCCGTGCATGTACTACGCGCGCGGGTTCTGCAAGAACGGCTCCTCCTGCCGGTTTGTCCACGGCCTGCCTGACCACGTCACCGAGCAGGACATGGACGTCTGGACGGCGGCCATGCGGTCGGAGCTCATGTCGCCCGCCTTCCCCTTCTCGCCGTCGCCCAGAGGCCTCAACTTCCTGATCCAGCAACAGCAGCAGCAGCAGCAGAGCGACTCCCAGAGGTGAGACGATTACCGATTTACCCCCCAAGATTGCATTTTTGGTTTCTCTCTCCAGTGCTAATCTTGCTTGCTATTCCAGGGCGGCGGCGGCGGCGGCCATGCTTCTTGGCGGTGGGGGCGACGACATGCACAAGTTCTCCGTGCGGTCGCCTCGGATGGACCGCGGCGGCGACCTCGCCTCCAGCCCCGCCGCGCGGCAGATCTACCTGACATTCCCGGCCGACTCCACCTTCAGCGAGGAGGACGTGTCCTCCTACTTCAGGTACCTTACCAAGCGCGCGCGCCGCCGCCGCCATGGCCGCTCTCCTTGTTCCGTTCAAGCAGCAAGCATTTTGCAGTCTTTCTTTCCTAACAATGAGAATCGATCCATCCATGGAGCAGTTACTACGGGCCGGTGCAGGACGTGCGCATCCCGTACCAGCAGAAGCGCATGTTCGGCTTCGTCACGTTCGTGTACGCGGAGACGGTGCGGCTCATCCTCGCCAAGGGGAACCCGCATTTCGTCTGCGACGCGCGCGTCCTCGTCAAGCCCTACAAGGAAAAGGGCAAGGTCCCCGACAGGTTCAGGCACGCTCCGCCATCGCCGCCACGCATTTCCTTTTCCACTTTCCGCCGTCGAATAGGAGCAGTAGATCGTTTCAGTTAATAATGGCAGGTTTTCTGGGATGGAAACGCATTTTTCTGACCTTGATTCATTGCTGTATGAACTGCAGGAAGTTCCAGGCCCCGCACCATGGCGACTTCGCCGGATGCACGACGCCCACCGGGCTGCTCGATTCCAGGGACCCCTTCGACCTTCAGTCGCCGCAGATCGGTGAGCGATACAACCGCGCTGCTGCATTCTTCTTGTCTCGCCGATCACAAATTAATGGGTGCTGCGATTGATTTGTCAGGGCCGAGGATGATGTTCGGCAACATTGGCAGCCACGAGGCGTTCCTGCGGAGGAAGCTGGAGGAGCAGCAGCAGGCGGCGGAGCTGCAGCAGGCCATCGACCTGCAGAGCCGCCGCTTCATGGGGCTGCAGCTTCTCGACCTCAAGAGGGGCCACCACCATCTCGGCTCCCCCGTCGCCCCGCCGTTGGCTCTCCGGCAGACCGATGGCATTGGCAACAGCAATGCCATTCATTTGGAGGATGCTGCGATCCAAGGTTTTACTTCACTCACCTCTTGATCTTGACATGTTATCCTCTTCTTGCATGCCATGGCATGGCAGGAGAGGTTGCTCTTTGATCAATGGTTGTTTTATTTTTACCTGGAAAGAAATATCACTGATCAATGGCTGTGACTTTACTGTGGCAGATCACAAGATGAGCAGTGCCATGATGATGACATCTGCTCCTGCTGCTATTTGTGCCACCATTGCCACAGAAGGCAAGCAGGAGGAGGGCGACGGGAGTGCCAACCAAGGGGTCAACTCCGGGGAAGATGAGAAGAGGGAACCTGGTCCTCCTGGAGCAGCAGCGGCCAGTGCTAATGGATTCCAAGAAAGGTAGGATTTGTAGCAAACAATTACCAAATGGAGGTGTTCTCTTTTGGGGGAAAGGAAATAAAGGGCGTGCACACATAGCATAGGAGAAAGTAAACAAAGCAAGCTTGCTGCTTCTTGCTTTTGCTTGATTGCTTTTCTTCTCTTTCTTTATCTATGTACAAGTAGTGTGTTAGTACTAGTAGTATATTATTCTCATTGACTAACAAAATGAGGCCCCAAAAGCCATTGCAAAAGGAGGTCAGGGTATATAGGCTGTTAACAGCGAGTGCTGATGATAGGTTGCCCCTGATTGGCGCTTAACAAAGGCCAAAAGAAATGTAAAGGCAAAGGGTGGGATCATCATAAACAAAGATGAAAGAAACTTGAGGAATGATTTCTCAACTAATGGCAATTTTTAATGCTGGTTCTTATTGTTCTTTCAGGATGCATTGTTATACTATGTGCTTAATTATTATGATTATTGTTTGAACTGAACTGCAGCGGCGTGGAGGAGCACAACCTGCCTGACAGCCCCTTTGCATCTCCCACAAAGACGAAGGATGCTGCTGCTGCTTCTTCCTCTGCAGAACCAGCCCACGCTGGTAGCATCATTGGCAACAACAGCAGCCCTCATCTGGTGGCCTCGTCTCTGTTCCCTCCTACCCCAACTGCCCTTGAGCTGCCCCCATACAAATCCTGCTTCTTCCAAGTGCCCAGGTGAGAGAAGCATCAAGACCTTTCTTCGTTTGAACCTTCCATGTTCTTGTCTGTTGCTTGATGTAACATTATGAATATCTGTGTGTGTGTTTCGCTTCAGGTTCTCTCCTGGCCATGGAGCCATCGGGCTGTGAATATTAAGCAGAAAACAGGGGTCTCCTTTCCTCTTAATCAGAGTAAGTGTCAGCAACCAAGCCCTGCATTGTCTAACAGGGATCATTCACTACTCCATTATGATGCAAACAGAGACCTTGGCCCTGATGGTTATGTTATGTGTATGCAGGGAAGCCATGAGCACCCCATGAAGTGGATGGAAGGAAAAGGCTCTAACAAATAATAGATGTAATCCCCAGAGAGGAGCAGCGACACCACCAACAACAACAGCAACAGAAGAAAGGAAAGGAAAATCTAGGTTGTTTTAGCTCTAGCCAGCCTTAATTAAGTCAGTCAGTATATGATAGTAGTAGTATAAATAATACCCCTCCTTAGTAGTCAGCTGCTCCAAGAAGTAGTAGTAATCAAGAAGAAGAAGAAGAAGAAGAAAAGAAAACTGTGTGTCTGTCTATCTTCATGCATCATTTTGTATGCTGTGCTCTGTAATTTTATGGATGGATCTCAGAATGGTGATGATAGTAGTGGTAAACTGAACCAGTCCGTCCTGGTGTGTGTGTGAGGTTGTGGTGGCCAGTTGTTGTGAAGTGACGTGTCTGCATACATACAGATATCGAAAGCAAACAGGTATAGAGAGGGAGAGAGGAGTGGACAAAAGCCAGACAGAGGTCGCAGAGGGGAAAGTGATGACCGGGACCAGGGCACGCACTCAGTCACGGGCGCAGAGGCAGATACAGAATCCTAGTGGAATCGCCTCAGCGGAGCAGAGGCAGCGTCCGTCCTCTCTTCTGCCCATGCCCTTGTCAAAATAGACAAGGTCATGCTAGTACTCCTCAATGTGCATCCTCTGCATCTTTACATTTTCCTTTTTTTTGCCCTTCTCCCTTTTCAACTTCCTTTTCATCATTCCGGAGCGTATATGCTTAAGTCTGAATCAAAAATCTGAACTGATGAAAGGGCAGGCCTTGATAAGTTGAAGTTGAGCCAAGTCGAACAGCATTTCATCCGGGTTCTTGCCTGGGCTAGTCTCGATTACTGGCGGCAACGAGTGGAGAGCAGATATCCGGGGCATGTCTCGTAACTCGGAGACACTGGCTGCATCTGTTTGTAGCATTATTAAATTTCATTGTGCGCATTGCAATAATTTTATAATCATGGAAGTATGTTACCACTCCTTGAAGTTGGAGTAAGAAAACAAGGTGGGTCCTCGGCCCCAGGCTGAACATGGCGACAGTGCTTCTTGGCTCTTGCATGGTCAACATCTGGTCAAGGAAGCAAATCATCACCTCACCTCGCCTGTTCAATCAACAGGGCATCCACTTCCAGTGATCCTCGCCATATGGAACATCTCATCTAGTACAACCAAATCACTCAAACGAGAGAGGATTCGGGGCACGCAAGTCCAGCGCGTGTTTTTATTTTTTGACTTTGGTATTTAAACTTTCATATCTTTAAAATAAAAGTTTAAATTAAGTTCTGTTTTTATATTTGTGTTTCTCGTGACGAGGGCTTTCAAATAAGATCCATCTTAAATATGTTTTGATGAATTTTAAAGACAAATGTTAAGTTTCAAGTCTTAAAACTTAATAGGATTGACCGATAAAATTACGATTTTCAAATTTGATCTATGAAATCTGGTAAGAGCGAGCAAGAAAATCGCAAGTTTCAGATGAAAATCTGTAAGTTCCAACGACTGAAAATTAAAACTTATTGTGCGTCTATTGTGCTCTCATGTGGGATCCAACTACCTCACGAATCGTGAGGCAATCTAACGGCCGGACAGGGCTTGGCAGGTGCGTGCCCTCGCACTTGCGTACCCATTTGAGTTTCCATCCATCAAACCGTTCCTTTATTGTTCAAGCAGTATTGGCAACTGGTGGGTGACGGCGTGGTACAAGAGGTGCTCCATGTATTGAGAGGCAGCAGTATGCCGGCGGGATGGAACGACACCATTGTCGTATTGATCCCAAAGGTTAAGAACCCTGAAAAGTTGAAAGATTTACGCCCTCTTAGCCTATGCAATCTTGTGTACAAGCTTGTATCCAAGGTTACTGCCAACCGGTTGAAGTGCATTTTGGGGGAGATAATATCTGATAATCAAAGCGCTTTTGTGGCCGGGAGACTCATCTCGGACAACACTCTGTTGGCTTATGAGCTATCACACTTTCTGAAGAGGAAGAGGTTGTTGGGGAACGTAGTAATTTCAAAAAAATTCCTACGCACACGCAAGATCATGGTGATGCACAGCAACGAGAGGGGAGAGTGTGTCCACGTACCCTCGTAGACCGAAAGCGAAAGCGTTATCACAACGCGGTTGATGTAGTCGTACGTCTTCACGATCCGACCGATCCAAGTACCGAACGTACGGCACCTCCGAGTTCAGCACACGTTCAGCTCGATGACGTCCCTCGAACTCCGATCCAGCCGAGCTTTGAGGGAGAGTTCCGTCAGCACGACGGCGTGGTGACGATGATGATGTTCTACCGACGCAGGGCTTCGCCTAAGCACCGCTACAGTATTATCGAGGTGGACTATGGTGGAGGGGGGCACCGCACACGGCTAAAAGATCAAACGATCAATTGTTGTCTCTCTAGGGTGCCCCCTGCCCCCGTATATAAAGGAGCAAGGGGGAGGTGCGGCCGGCCAGGAGGGGGCGCGCCAGGAGGAGTCCTACTCCCACCGGGAGTAGGACTCCCTCCCTTTTCCTTGTTGGATTAGGAGAAGAGGGGGAAAGAGGTGGAGGAGAAGAAGAAGGGGGGGGGGGGGGGAGGGGGCGCCGCCCCCCTCTCCTTGTCCTAATCGGACTAGGGGGGAGGGGCGCGCGACCCTTGCCCTGGCCACCTCTCCTCTTCTCCACCAAGGCCCACTATGGCCCATTAACCCCCGGGGGGTTCCGGTAACCTCTCCGGTACTCCGGTAAAATCCCGATTTCACCCGGAACACTTCCGATATCAAACATAGGCTTCCAATATATCAATCTTCATGTCTCGACCATTTCGAGACTCCTCGTCATGTCCGTGATCACATCCGGGACTCCGAACAACCTTCGGTACATCAAAACATATAAACTCATAATATAACTGCCATCGTAACTTTAAGCGTGCGGACCCTATGGGTTCGAGAACTATGTAGACATGACCGAGACATGTCTTCGGTTAATAACCAATAGCGGAACCTGGATGCTCATATTGGCTCCCACATATTCTACGAAGATCCTTATCGGTCAAACCGCATAACAACATACGTTGTTCCCTTTGTCATCGGTATGTTACTTGCCCGAGATTCGATCGTCGGTATCTCAATACCTAGTTTAATCTCGTTATCGGCAAGTCTCTTTACTCGTTCCGTAATACATCATCCCGCAACTAACTCATTAGTTGCTATGCTTGCAAGGCTTATAGTGATGTGCATTACCGAGTGGGCCCAGAGATACCTCTCCGACAATCGAAGTGACAAATCCTAATATCGAAATACGCCAACCCAACAAGTACCTTCGGAGACACCTGTAGAGCACCTTTATAATCACCCAGTTACGTTGTGACGTTTGGTAGCACACAAAGTGTTCCTCCGGTAAACGGGAGTTGCATAATCTCATAGTCATAGGAACATGTATAAGTCATGAAGAAAGCAATAGCAGAATACTAAACGATCAAGTGCTAAGCTAACAGAATGGGTCAAGTCAATCACATCATTCTCCTAATGATGTGATCCCGTTAATCAAATGACAACTCATGTCTATGGTTAGGAAACATAACCATCTTTAATTAACGAGCTAGTCAAGTAGAGGCATAGTAGTGACACTCTGTTTGTCTATGTATTCACACATGTATGATGTTTCCGGTTAATACAATTCTAGCATGAATAATAAACATTTATCATGAAATAAGGAAATAAATAATAACTTTATTATTGCCTCTAGGGCATATTTCCTTCAGAGGTCGGGTGGCACGGGTTGCACAGTTCTGAAACTTGATATGAGTAAAGCGTACGACCGCGTGGAGTGGTGTTTCTAGGAAAGAATGCTGCAACAGTTGGGATTCTGTGATGGATTTGTGCAACTTATTTCGAAGTGAACACAACTGTTTCATACAAGTTCAAGGTCAATTTCTAGTACATCGAGACGGTGGTTCCAGGCAGGGGGTTACACCAGGGAGATCACATATCTCTGTATCTCTTCCTGCCGTGTGCTGAAGGTTTCTCGGCCTTACTTTAGGAATCAGAGGGGAATGGTCACCTCAAAGGAATTAAAATCATGCCTACAACACGAACGGTTACACATTTGCTCTTCGCTGACTACTCGATGCTATTCTTCGAGGCCACACCAGTCGGCGCCTCTGAGATCAGTAGGATATTGCAGGAATATGAAGCAGGATCAGGACAAGTGGTCAATGGGGACAAGTCATCCATTATGTTTAGTAAGAACACTAAGGCGGTAGCGAAACAGGCGGTTATGGCACAACTGGGACTCCAGCAAGAAGCAACGAATGACAAGTATCTTGGTCTACCCATGTATGTTGGTCGGTTTGTTTCCCAATGTTTTGAGTATATTAAGGGCCGGTTGTGGGCAAACATCCAAGGATGGGTTGAGCGCTTCTTACCGATGAAAGGAAAGGAAATTCTGGTTAAATCGGTGGCCCAAACGATTCCCACCTATGCAATGAGCTTCTTTGATCTGACTAAAGGGTTGTTTGAAGAGTTGAGCAAAATGATATGCAAGTTAAATTTGGAAATGAGAACACACAATTCTTCCACACAAAGGCTACCATTAATCATAGACACAATCACATTGCTATCCTACAAAATGAGGATCAAGTTGAAATATCTGATCATGCTGGAAAAGCTGCTATCTTGTGGAATGCAGTCAAGCAAAGCTTGGGTGTGTCTGAAGAAACCTTTATGCATTTTGATCTCCATGATATGCTGCCACAACAACATGATCCTACTCTATTTCAGAGTTTAGAATTACCTTTTGTTGATCAAGAAATCAATGATGTAATTAAGGAATTACCCAATGACAAGTCTCCTAGACCTGACGGTTTCAATAATGAATTTTATAGAGCATGTTGGGATATCATTGGACCTGATATTAGACAACTAATTCATGATTTCTATGAGGGGAATGTCAACCTGGAGAGCATCAAGTCATCTTACATTACTCTGATTCCCAAGGTGGTCTGTCCTTTAAGTCCCAATGACTTCAGACCAATATCTTTGCTAAATAGTTGCCTCAAAATTATCACCAAGCTATTGGCCAACAGACTAGAAAAGATCATTTTGAAGATTGTACACATCAACCAGTATGGGTTTCTTAAGGACAGAGCAATACATGATTGTTTGGGCTAGGGAAATGAATACTTACATCAGTGCCATGCTTCAAAGGAACAAGTGGCTGTCCTCAAATTGGACTTTGAAAAAGCTTTTGACACACTTGAACATTAAAAAATCCCGGAGATTCTTAAGGAAAAAGGCTTTGGCAGTAAATGGATCAACTGGATGAAAATGTTATTCAAATCTGCCTCATCTTCTGTGATACTTAATGGTGTCCGTGGAAAGAAATTTTATTGTAAAAGAGGGGTTAGACAAGGAGACCCTCTCTCCCCACTACAGTTTGTCCTTGCTGCTGATCTGCTCCAATCCATTCTAAATAGGGCCATGAGCAGAAACTTACTCAGCCCCCCCTTAATATTACTAGTTGCCATGATTTCCCTATTGTGCAATATGCTGATGATACTCTGGTGCTTATGAAGGCAGATGCAAGGCAACTATTTTGTCTCAAGGCCTTGCTCAAAACTTTTGCTACCGCCACAGGTTTGAAGGTCAACTACAATAAATCAAACTTGGTGCCCATAAATCTATCCGAGGACAGGACTGAAATTATGATCCACACCATGGGATGTAAAAGAGGGTATTTTCCTTTCACCTATCTGGGATTACCTCTTGGTCTGGTAAAACCTTATGTTGAACAATGCCTTCCTTTAGTTTATAATATTGCAAAGAAATTAATGGGATTGGCAACATTCATGACACGGGCAGGGAGACTACTTCTGGTCAAATCCATCTTAGCTTCACTTCCAATATTTTGTATGTGCTGTCTGGACATCCCTGAAACCATCGAAAAGCAAATTGCAAAATATTTAAGGCACTGTCTCTGGAGGGGTTCAGACATGGATGATCATAGGCCAGCAATGGTTGCCTAAAGTGTGGTTTGTAGACCCAAAAACCAGGGGGTCTAGGAATTTGCAACCTAAATGTGCAAAACAATGCTCTACTACTAAAAAATTTGCACAAGTTTTTCAACAGACAAAACATTCCCTGGGTAAATTTGATTTGGGAATCTTATTATAGTACTGGAGTACTGCCTGGTCAGCATATGGTAGGGTCTTTTTGGTGGAAAGCAAATTTGAGACTGCTTGACCTGTTCAAATCTATGGCTAGGTGCAACATTGGGAATGGTAAGGCTGCTTACTTGTGGACTGATCAATAGCACTCATCCTACCCGAGTCAGTGCCTGCCTCACTTATTCTCCTTCACTAAAAATACATTGATATCAAGGGAAGAAGCTATCAACCTGGAATACTTGGATGACCTTTTTCACCTGCCTCTGTCACTTCAAGTTTCTGAAGAATTTCAACAATTAGAGATCATCTGTGAAGAAATCAGAATGTCAGAATACAGAGACCGCACTGACACCTAGAGCTATATATGAGGTTCTACCCAGTTTTCTTCTTCAAAAGCATATAATTGCATGATTGGAGTGAAGAGAGTACCCCCTCATTTCCAGTGGGTATGGAACACATCGTGTCAACCCAAGCACAAAGTGTTTTTCTGGATGGTTTTGCATGATAGAGTCAACAGAAGAAACCCCCTCAGAAGGAAAACCTTTCATCTAAATTCATACAATTTTGCTCTTGGGGGCGTCAGCAGGAAGAAACCCTATTTCACCTTTTCTGGGGGTGCCCCATTGCTGCTACCTGCTGGGACTTTGTCTGCCCCAACATGGCTGCTACCATGTCAGTGCTAGAGGCTATTGAAGATGTCAAGGAAAAGTTAACCCTGCCATTTGCCATGGATATCATTGTCCTGGCCACTTGAGCCATCTGGATAACTAGAAATAATCTGATATTTCAACAAATCCAACCTTCATTGCAAAAATGGAAAGACACATACTTCCTGGAGCTTAACCTGCTGAAATTCAGAATGGAGAAGAAATATGTTGTTCACTTTCAATCATGGCTAGACTCTTTGATGTAATTTTCCTTCTATTTTCTTAGCTTGACATAGTTGTCTCTTAGACTTTAGGTTTTGATATTGCTTCTTTTCCTTTTTTCCTAGTTCTTCTTTATTTACTTTTTTCAGCTTCTTTTCACTTTCCTTTGGCTCATCTCAAGCCTTGTAAGACCTGCCCTTGGGCCTTTCTTTATTTAAAAAAATTGCAGTGGGGATTTTCCTACTGTTGAAAGTGCAAGTTATCAACTAGAGGGGTTGAATAGGCAATTTTTATGAAAGTCTTCAAGACACGAGGTCTTTGAAGACAAACAGATGAAATAAACCTACTGATATGCAGCGGAAGATAGACTACACTAGACAAGCCATAGTCAAGTGAGCAGTATTGTGAAAGTACGAAGACTATCAGCAGCTAGGTAGTATGGATGAGAATGGAAGACAATATGAAGCCAAACAGGTAAAAGTCTTCATACAGTGAAGTCAATCAGATCAGACAAGCAAGCAATGACTTCACGAAAGACAAACTGAAAAGTAAAGGAAGTAGGGGATAAAACCAGTTGCTTGGTGAAGACAATGATTTGGTAGACCAGTTCCAGTTGCTGTGACAACTGTACGTCTGGTTAGGGAGGCTGAGATTGAACTCAGAAGACCGCGTCTTCACCTTATTCCCCTTGAGCTAAGGACACCCCGTCCTTGCCCAATTACTCTGGTAAGTCTTCAAGGTAGACTTACAAACCTTCACAGACTTCGTTCACCGGCAATCCACAATGGCTCTTGGATGCTCAGAATGCGACGCCTAACCGGCTGCAGGATTCACAGTCCTTAAGTGTAACAAGTCTTCAGATCACGCAGACAGAAAGACTTCAGTGATGCCTAACACTCTTTGGCTCTGGGTGTTTTGGGCTTTGTCCTCACAAGGAACTCTCTCTCTCAAAGGCTTCGGAGGTGGGTTGCTCTCAAACGACAAAAGCCATGCACTAACCCTGAGCAGCCACCAATTTATGGTGTAGGGGGTGGGCTATTTATAGCCAGGAGGCAACCCGACCTAATATGTCCGAAATGACCCTGGGTCACTAAGGAACCGACACGTGTCCAACGGTCGGATTTCAAACACACACGGCAGCTTGGTTTGGGCTACAAGCAAAGCTGACTCATCCAACTTTGTATAAGATTTGCTCCCATTGTCTTCGCTCGAAGACATAGGATTTTGGTTGAGCATCACATCAGTCATCTGACTTTGTTCACTTGGACCCCACTTAACAGCCCAGTGGTTCCTATGACTCAATAAAGAAGAAAAGGAAAATATGAAACAACTATGTCTTCGCACTCCATAGTCTTCAAGTGAATGTCTTCACAGGTCATTATCTTCACCGTGAATGTCTTCACGAACCACCATTGTCTTCATACATTTTTAGGGGTCATCTCTGGTAGGTAAACCGAATCAATGAGGGACTACCACCTATGTTATCCTGCAATTCTCACAAACACATTAGTCCCTGAACCAAGTTCATCAATACTCCAAAACCAACTAGGGGTGGCACTAGATGCACTTACAATCTCCCCCTTTTTGGTGATTAATGACAAGCTGGTTGAAGTTTTCAACAGGGGTAAAAGTATGTGAAAGTTAAGGATCATAGCCATTGTCTCCATAAGTTGTAAAAGGCCCCCCTGAAGATGTGCATATAAGTAGTTTGCTTTTGAATGCAAATGCACATGGCAGGTTTTACTTTGTGGAGATCCTCTTCAACACATGAAGACAATTCATCATGCATATATTAGAATAATGAAGATAATGAAATGCATAATGAGAAATGGACATCTGCAGAATGACTTCATGCGCATCACAAAGTGGCAGCAAAAGTAGCAGATGACCATCAATTTTAAGTGTTACAACTCAAGAGGCAAATAGTTTCAAAACGAGAGTTGTAAGAACTTAGCAAAAATAGGCAACCACCCCATATGGACCCGCTTGAAGACTATCAACTCATATGCTTCTCCCCCCTTTTGTCAGTAAGGACCAAAAAGGTTTGAAGACATAGAGTATCTACTCGTTCCCAGTTGGAGAAGATGTTGGAGCAGCAAGGTTGACGTTAGTGTTGGGCGGTGCAGACATGCCTGGTGCAGAGTCATGGTGCAGTGAAGCCATAGCTGGTGAAGTGGCATCGTCTTCTTCATCAACGACTCTCGCAACAACAGTTGCAGCCGAAGATGAATACTCAAAATCTTCAATGGAAGGTGTTGGACGCGAACTTGCAGATTGTGGTGGCCTAGAGTCTAACTTGAATTTCTTTGTGAAGCCATCTTCGCGAAGATCATCTTCAGAACAGAGCAGTGTGAGGCTCTTCCAGGACCACCGACAGGCTTCATGCGCAACGAATGAATTCTTGGTAGCCAGATTGCGAATGCCATTGACATCAACCAGAAGACTCTGCATTTGGCGCTTCAACCAGTCATGATGCCTATCCTGCTTCTGATGTAGTGATACAAGAAGCTCTCAGTCGTTGAGGACACGGGGACGCTTTTGAGGCCTTTGAGCAATTGTGCTGGCTGTGGCATCAGTGTTGGCATGATGCGGCAGACGCAAGTTGCCAGCAAGAGGATAATCATGAGCTGCAGAATTTGGCACATGAATACCTTCAAAATGCTGAGTAAAGCTTTGATGTTCAGCGTTTTGCAGGTGGAGTGGCTTCTTGGCAGGCTCGGGGTAGATGGCTTCATAGGACATATCAACATCAGGCAGGAACACAACATGGTTGCGAGCTGAAGGTTGATAGTTGATCGTTGAGTGAAGCTTGATCAAACACATAACCCATGGAGCATAGAATTTTAGGCCAAAGAGATCAATTCCAGAGGCAGCAAGTTGACGGATGAAGAAATCTTGTGTATTGAGCCTGATGCCATTGATGATATAGAAGACTAATGTCTTCATGGCGCCTTCGAGTTTGGCATCAGGAGAGTTGCCTTTGACAGGCCACAGAGTACGCCTTAGAATGTGATAGACTGTGTGAGGCAGGTACTCGAGGTCCTTGACAAAGAACTCCTTTGGATATTCAGCGTCATGGGGAAAAGCCTTCATCATACTCAGCATCTGGCTCATATTGGGCTCTGGCTTCTAAAAGATGCTCTGCACTTCATTTTGATGGAGTTGACAACCTAGTTCAAACGACTCACCAGGAGTGGGCAGGGAAGTAAGCTCGATGATGTCTTGAGCTTTGGCTTCGTGATGTACATCGCCTGTCATCCACTCAAGGATCCAAGTCTTCGGATCCCTGTTGTAGCCTCTGATGTGAAGTGTGGCATAAAACTGCAGCAGAAGCTCTTCATTCCAATGCTCCTTATCAGTTATGAACGGGTGAGGGAGTCCTGGATTAGGGGGTCCTCGGACAGCCGGACTGTTGGACTATGAAGATACAAGATTGAAGACTTCGTCCCGTGTCCAGGTGGGACTCTCCTTTGCGTGGAAGGCAAGCTTGGCGATTCGGATAAGTAGATTTCCTTCTCTGTAACCGACTCTGTGTAACCCTAGCTCCCTCCGGTGTCTATATAAACCGGAGGGTTTAGTCCGTAGGACAACAACAATCATAATCATAGGCTAGCTTCTAGGGTTTAGCCTCTACGATCTCGTGGTAGATCAACTCTTGTAATACTCATATCATCAAGATCAGTCAAGCAGGAAGTAGGGTATTACCTCCATAGAGAGGGCCCGAACCTGGGTAAACATTGTGTCCCCCGCCTCCTGTTACCATTAGCCTTAGACGCACAGTTCGGGACCCCCTACCCGAGATCCGCCGGTTTTGACACCGACATTGGTTCTTTCATTGAGAGTTCCACTGTGTCGTCACCATAAGGCTTGATGGGTCCTTCAATCATCCACAACAACGAGGTCCAGGGTGAGGTTTTCCTCCCCGGACAGATCTTCGTATTCGGCGGCTTCGCACTGCGGGCCAATTCGCTTGGCCATCTGGAGCAGATCGATAGCTATGCCCCTGGCCATCAGGTCAGGTTTGGAGGCCTGAACTATACTGTCGATATCCGCGGAGACTTGATCTTCGACGGATTCGAGCCCATGACAGGTGCGCCCTACAGTCGCGATGAGCATGACTTAGATCTGCCGTCAGACGGTGTTCAGGAGATCACACCTGCAGCTGCCCCGGCTTTAAATCCAGAGCAGACCGTGCCATCCGAGGATGGGTGGATGGGCCCTGCCATGGAGGCCGCACACTCAGCAGCGATAGAGCCGAACACGGATCTCACTTCCAAGGAGGTCTGTGTCATCGGACCCTCGGACTCGTCTCCGACCATAGGCTCCGAACCGCGTGCATCCGTGCCCATCGTACCTAACTGGGCACCGATCATGGAGTTTAGCTCCGCGGATATATTTCAGCACTCGCCCTTGGGCGACGTGCTAAACTCGCTAAAATCGCTCTCCCTGTCAGGAGACTCTTGGTCGAACTATGTCCGGCTCGAGTAGGAAGCAGACGACGAAGGAATTCGTTACCCACCCACCACCCACTTAATAGCCACTGTCGACGACTTAACCGACATGCTTGATTTCGACTCCGAAGACATCGACGGTATGGACGACGATGCCGGAGAAGAACAGGAACCACCGCCCACAGGGCGCTGGACTGCCACATCATCATATGATATATATATGGTGGACACACCCAAAGAAGACAATGGCGAGGGTCAAAAAGACGCAACAGAGGGTGATCCTCTTGAGAAGCAACCAAAGTGCCGACATCAGCGGCGCCGCTCTAAATCCCGCCATAGCAAAAACAGTGATACCGGCACAAGAGACAATAGCACTCCGGATGATGCCGAAGACGAAAACAATCCCGACCAGCCAAGCTTCGAGCAGGCCGGACGGGAGGACGGGCAAGCTAGCCCTGATGAACAGGCAATGGATGAAGACTCGGAGGATGACAATTACATGCCCCTCTCCGAAGACGAGGTGAGCCTCGGCGACGAAGAATTTATCGTGCCTGAGGATCCTGTCGAGCAGGAGCGCTTCAAGCGCCGGCTTATAGCCACTGCAAAAATCTTGAAGAAAAAACAACAACAGCTTCAACCTGATCAAGATCTGCTCACAGACAGATGGACTGAGGTCCTGGCGGCCGAGGAATATGGACTCGACCGCCCAACCAAAAGCTACCCAAGGCGCAGGTTGTTACCTCAATTTGAGGATGAGGCACTGGAGCCTACACTACCAGCGCAGGATGCGGCTGACCGACCACCTCGTGGCCGAGATAAAGCGGCATATCAGCCCGAACACCAGCCCGCACCCCGTCGCCAAATCAAACAATAACACGAAGGCCCGAGGCTACACGCATGACCTGCGAGAAGACTTGAAAAACAAAGCAGAACAGTCAAGATCGATCTACGGATCGCGGGGGCGTGCCCCAACGCGTGATGATGACCGCCACGCCGGATATACTAAATACAAATCCGTCCGGGCCGAACACAGCAGACCAGATTCATCCAAACTGCTTCGCGATGTAGCCCGCCATAGAGGCGCCGCACACCCCCTATGCTTTACTGACGAAGTAATGGAGCATGAATTCCCAGAAGGGTTTAAGCCCGTGAACATTGAACCATATGATGGAACAACAGACTCCGCGGTATGGATCGAAGATTTCCTTCTCCACATTCACATGGCCCGTGGCGATGATCTGCATGCCATCAAGTACCTCCCACTAAAACTCAAGGGACCTGCTCAACATTGGTTGAATAGCCTGCCGGCAAACTCCATTGGCAGTTGGGAGAACCTGGAAGACACATTCCTTGACAACTTCCAGGGCACTTATGTGCAACCACCGGACGCTGATGACTTAAGTCACATAACCCAACAGCCCGGAGAGTCGCCCAGGAAATTCTGGACTCGGTTCTTAACTATAAAGAACCAAATCGTTGACTGTCCGGATGCCGAAGCCCTGGCGGCCTTTAAGCATAACATCCGCGATGAGTGGCTTGCCCGACACCTCGGCCAAGAGAAGCCGAAATCCATGGCAGCCCTTACGACACTTATGACCCGCTTTTGTGCGGGCGAGGACGGCTGGTTGGCTCGTAGCAACAACACTTCAAGAAATCCTGGCACTTCAAACGCCAGAGATAGCAACGACAAGCCCCGGTGCAAGAGACACAAGCGTCGCTATAATGGCGATAACGCCGAAGACACGGCCGTCAATGCCGGATTCAGTGGCTCTAAATCCGGTCAAGGAAAAAGCCATTTAAAAGAAACAATCCGGGCCCGTCCAGTCTGGACCGCATACTCGATCGCTCATGTCAAATCCACGGCACCCCCGATAAACCAGCCAACCACACCAACAGAGAATGTTGGGTATTTAAACAGGCCGACAAGTTGAATGCCGAAAACAAGGAAAAGGGGCCGCATAGCGATGACGACAAGGAGCCCCGGCCGCCGAACACAGGAGGACAGAAGAAATTTCCTCCACAAGTGAAAACGGTAAATATGATATACGCCACCCATATTCCCAAGCGGGAGCGAAAGCGTGCACTAAGGGACGTCTACGCGATGGAGCCAGTCGGCCCAAAGTTCAACCCATGGTCTTCCTGTCCGATCACCTTTGATCGCAGGGACCATCCGACCAGTATCCATCACGGCGGCTCAGCCGCACTGGTCCTTGACCCTATCATCGACGGATTCCACCTCACACGAGTCCTCATGGATGGTGGCAGCAGCCTGAACCTGCTCTATGAGGATACAGTGCGCAAAATGGGTATCGATGCCTCAAGGATCAAACCCACCAAAACCACCTTCAAAGGTGTCATACCAGGTGTAGAGGCCTGTTGTACAGGCTCAATCATACTGGAAGTGGTCTTCGGATCCCCGGACAAGTTCCGAAGCGACGAGTTAATATTCGATATCGTCCCCTTCCACAGTGGTTATCATGCACTGCTAGGACGAACCGCATTCGCTAGATTCAATGCGGTGCCGCACTACGCCTACCTCAAGCTCAAGATGCCCGGACCCCAGGGTGTTATAACAGTCAATGGAAATACAGAGCGCTCCCTCCGTACGGAGGAGCACACTGCGGCCCTTGCAGTAGAAGTATGGAGCAGCCTCCTTAGGCAGACCCTCAATTCGGCAATAAAGCCCCCAGACACCGTCAAGCGAGCCCAGAGTACTCTGCAACAGGATTGTCCGGCCCTTCCAGAGCTCGCCTAGCAATTCGGCCTCCGTCATCATCCCAGTCAAGCGGTGAAATTTGTGCCGTGTGTACATAATTACGCACTCAAAATACCATGGGCATAGATGGAGGCACAACTAGACCGCGGTCCACAATGCGGCTCAACCGCCCCGGAATCCGCATACCTTCATCTTTTTGTTTCTTTCAGGTCCCTATCTTCCTGAGGCTCTTCCGACAACTTGATTATCGGACCCATCACGGGGCGGAAACACCAATGAGGCAAGGAGCTTTGACATACAAGGGAATCCCCAGGTGGTCTCTGATAACGATCGCTATACCTGTTTTACATACCTGCACGCAGCTCGCTCTTGGTTAGGGCATGTCAAATAGTCCTATTTGCTTATCGCACTACGTGTATACATACGGCTTGACGTATCATAACAATGGAAAATAATGTACAGCGTCAGCTTATTATTACATTTCTCTTTTTTTCCTTTGACTGTTTATTTATTACAAATCGCACCCGTACATTTTGGTACATTTAGTTCGCCAGGGGCTTCAGTGTACCCCATAACACGGCAAGAAAGTCCGAACACTCTCGAAAGTGCGGCACCCCGAACTTATAGCATTATATGCATCAGCTCCGAATCATGTCTTGGGTCAATAGTTGGGTTCCCGGCTCCCATGTTTTGCTGCCTTACGTTCCACTATATCGGCTAAGCTGGCACGGGGAGAACTACTGCGATTGTGTCCCGGTTCTTCCGGACGATAACCTCAGTAGAGAAAGCCGAAAACTGACTGTCATGATGCGGCGAGAGCTGGTCACTGTTTGAGAGGTTTCAAATCCTTAAAGATTTTTTCCGCTTCATGCGAGGAATCGGTCTTTGTCCGATTTAGGCATGTATAGCGCCCCAAGTTCGGCCTTCCGAATACCAGGGGCTACGCCAAAATTTAAAATTATAGAACTTCTATGGCTAAGTGAGGGTGATAAAGCTGTATAGTCCGATTGCCTTGTTCGTTGCGCTAAACACCTCCTTGAAGGACCAAAAATTTGGATAAAGAGTGTTTAGATTTATCCCGAACACCCGTGTACTAGGTACATGGGGGCAGAAGCCGATGACTGGCAAACCCTCAGATTTTGTAAGCGTCCGCACAGGAGGTAAAATTTTAAATCAACACGCGTTATATTGCGCAAATGAACTTGTTTCATATTACAGGATAAAAAGAGTGCATTCACTCAAAGATTACATCCTTCGCACATTGCTCCGCCACAAGGCGGGAGCCCTTCAGGACACTGTCATAGTAATTTTTGGGCCGGCGGTGCTCCTTGCCCTTTGGTGGCCCTTCGGTCATCAGCTTTTCGGCATCCATCTTCGCCCAGTGCACTTTTGCGCGGGCGAAGGCCATGCACGCACCTTCAATGCAAACCGACCGCTTTATGACTTCAAGCTGCGGGCAGGCACTCACAAGCCGCTTCACGAGAGTGAAGTAGCTGCTGGGCATAGGCTCGGCAGGCCACAGCCGGACTATGAGGTCCTTCATGGCCAGTTCGGCTGCCTTGTGCAGGTCGACCAGTTGCTTCAGCTGGTCGCTCAAGGGCATTGGATGTTCTGTCCCAAGATACTGAGACCAGAACAACTTCTCTGTCGAGCTCCCTTCTTCGGCTCAGTACAACTCTGCGGCATCAGATATGCTGCGCGGTAGATCTGCGAATGCTCCTGGAGAGCTCCAAATTCGGGTAAGTAAAAGGAAAGTCTCCTTCACATGCTTGCTTTGCATAATGAATGCCTTACCCGCCGTAATCTTCTTGGCCGCCTGAATCTCCTGGAGGGCCTTCTGGGCTTCGGCTTTGGCGTCCTGTGCGCTCTGGAGGCCTTAGCAAGCTCGGACTCTTGAGTTTTAGAGTCACGCTCCAAGGACTCGTATTTCTGGACGAAATCCTGGAGTTCTTGCTGGACCTCGTTGACTCGGGCCTCTTGCTTCTCGCACTCGGCACGTTCCTTGGCCGCTTTGTCTTCGGCCTCGGTCAGTGCCTTCTTAAGGGCCGCCACTTCGGTCGTGGCCCCTATCAAAGTTCATGACGCTTCTATCAGCAAAAACCATTTATCCTTTATAAATATATAAATGGGGAATCGCGTACCTGGACTTTCCTCGAGCTGCCTGTTCATGAGGCCGAGCTCTCCCTCGGTCTGCTCCAGGTCCTGCTTTAGTCCAGAGACCTCCGCGGTACGAGCGGCAGCGGCCAGCAGTGACGCCTGCTTATTCACATAGACATCTTCTATTAGACTCCTGCGAACATTATTCGATCCTCTATTCGGCTTTTTCTTTCCGAACACCAAACAGAGCATCAGGGGCTACGGTCTATATTGTGATATTCTCTCACAATTTTATTACTTACCTCAAAGCCTGTTAGGAGGCTAGCGCAGGCTTCGGTCAATCCGCTTTTGGCGGACCGGACCTTCTCAATCACCGTACTCATAATGGTACGGTGTTCTTCATCGATGGAAGCGCCACGAAGCGCTTCCAGCAAGTTGTCCGGTGCCTCTGGATGGACAGAGGTCATCGGTATAGGCGGCTCGCCCTCCTTAGAGAGAGGCTGCCTGCCTGAGTTCGGAACCATTTGGGGTTCTGGAGCCGTATTCCACTCAGGGCCAAATTGGCTGCGGCCCCCATTATCGAAGTCCATGGGGGTCTTCCCCTCCATGTGCCCGGCGACTGGGATTTCGCCTGGGGGTGTCTCTAGAACTGTCTCCCCTGGGCCCGATATTCTTCGAGAGAACACCTCGGTGTCGTCTGCGGGCTTGGGGGAGGAGGCTGTCGGAAGCGAATCGCTGTTCATCGTCGACGGGCCCAAAGACCCCTCCGACGAGGAGGATACCTCGATGTGGGATTTGGCCGGACTGCAGGTGCACGTTCGGCATAATAAGAAGCGATAAAACAAACATACCGGAAGTTCTATTGTGTCCGGATACTTACGACTTAGCCAGAGGCTTGTCCCTGGGCTCCCACTCCTCGCCGCCGTTGGTGGCTGCGGTGGAGTGGTCCGGAAGGAAGGTTTTTCCCTTCTTGGACACCTCGGCCTCCCCATGCGGGGCGGCTTTCCTCTTCTCCCCCCCGGTGGGGGGAATGGATTTCCTCCTCCTCCTCCTCGCCTTTGGTGGAGGAGTGCGTCTCAGTGTCTTCGGACGTCACGTCCGATGCAACCTTACGCCGGAGACCTTTCCTGGTCCCCGCGGCCCTCTTCTTGGCCTTCTTCTCCGGCACCTCATAGGGCGCTGGAAACAACATCTTCGTTAGAAGATCCGATTCTGGATCTTCAGGTAGCGGAGCCGGACAGTCAATCCGCTCTGCTATCGCTACCCAGTCCTGTAAAAATGGCATGGAAGCTTAGATTCCTCCCGCGGATGTGCTGGTAAAAAGCACGTTTTGCAAAATATAAAAACTCACCAGATTGGCTGGGCGTTTCGCGCTGAGTTAGCGATCTTCGGTTATGGGTGGTGGTACCTCGTTGGCCTTGAATAGCACCTTCCAGACGTCTACGTGCGTCGTGCCGAAGAGCTCTCGCAGTGTCTGGTGTTCGGCCGGGTCGAACTCCCACAGATTGAAAGCCCGTCTCTGACACGGAAGGATCCGACGAAGGAGCATAACTTGGACCACGTTGACAAGCTTGATTTTCTTGCCTATCATATTTTGGACGCAGGTCTGAAGTCCGGTCAGCTCCACCGCTGAACCCCAGGCTAAGCCCTTCTCTTTCCAGGAGGTGAGCTGCTTGGGGACGCCGGATCGAAATACGGGGGGCGCCGCCCAGTTAGCGTCGCGCGGCTCAGTGATGTAGAGCCGACCCGATTGCCACCCCTTCACAGTCTCCACGAAGGAGCCTTCGGGCCAAGTGACATTGGGCATCTTGCCCACCATGGCGCCCCCACACTCCGCTTGTTGGCCACCCACCACCTTTGGCTTCACGTTGAAGGTCTTCAGCCATAGGCCGAAGTGGGGCGTGATGCGGAGGAAGGCCTCGCACACGACGATGAACGCCGAGATGTTGAGGGTGAAGTTGGGGGCCAGATCATGGAAGTCCAGCCCGTAGTAGAACATTAGTCTGCGAACGAACAGGTGGAGGGGAAATACCAGCCCGTGGACGAAGTGAGAGAGGAATACTACCCTTTCTTGGGGTTTTGGGGTAGGGATGATCTGCCCTTCGGCCGGAAGCCGATGCGCGATGTCTGCGGACAGGTATCCGGCCTCCCGAAGCTTCTTGATGTCCTCCTTCGTGATGGAGGAGGCAATCCACTTGCCTCCCGCTCCAGACATGTTCGGAATGGCTTTGCGGAGAAGGCGAATGCTTGGGCGCTGGAGCTCGAGCGAGAGAGAATGGATGAGCAGAGGAAGAAGAAGGCGTGGGTGAAAAAGGGGAATCCTTATCTCCTTATAAAGGCAGCAGGGATCATGCGCCTCCCCACTTGCCCTGGAAACTCGCTTATTCCCCAAGCGCCGTGTTAATGGCGCGGTTGGGTTACCCACACCCGTATTGATGAGAATCCCGTGATAAGGGGACACGATCTCTGCTTCGACAAGACGTGCCTATGAAACCGCCTCGCAAGATGTGCAGTAGCAGGTTGAGAAAAACGGTTCGAATAATGACCGGGCCGCGGCGTGATGTCATGCTATGAAAAAGTTGTCAGCAGATTAGACTTGTGGAATATTGTGCTCTCTACGGTGGTATGTGGAATTTGTTTTGCAGAGCCGGACACGATTCTTGTGTTCAAGATCTTCTTTGGAGTATACGAAGAAGGAACCCGCCTTGCAATAACGAAGACAATCTGCGCGCCGGACTCATCGTCATTGAAGCCTGGTTCAAGGGCTACCGAGGGAGTCCTGGATTAGGGGGTCCTCGGACAGCCATACTATATTCTTATGCCGGTCTGTTGGACTATGAAGATACAAGAGTTGAAGACTTCGTCCCGTGTCCGGGTGGGACTCTCCTTTGCGTGGAAAGCAAGCTTGGCGATTCGGATATGTAGATTTCCTTCTCTGTAACGGACTCTGTGTAACCCTAGCTCCCTGCGGTGTCTATATAAACCGGAGGGTTTAGTCCGTAGGACAACAACAATCATAATCATAGGCTAGCTTCTAGGGTTTAGCCTCTACGATCTCATGGTAGATCAACTCTTGTAATACTCATATCATCAAGATCAATCAAGCAGGAAGTAGGGTATTACCTCCATAGAGAGGGCCCGAACTTGGGTAAACATTGTGTCCCCCGCCTCCTGTTACCATTAGACTTAGACGCACAATTCGGGACCCCCTACCCGAGATTCGCCGGTTTTGACACCGACAACGGGAGCATCCCAACATCTCTGAAGCAGTCAAGAGCCTCTTCAAGGCATGGCAGCCCAACAATGGCATCACAATCAAGACGCTTATGAAGAAAAATCCTGTCTTGGTTGTATAGAATGCAAGAGTAATAGCTTTGTTGATGATGGCTCCAAAACTTGTCTGAGGTGATCTTTGGCTTCTTGTAGGGGTTCTTGGCGTTGTCAAAGAAGGTATTATGATCTCTGAAGCTGAGCACATTGAAGGAGCCTTAGGTTGATGCAGCACTGGGAAGCCTTGGCAATCTGGGCTTCGGCTTCTGTGTCTGAGGCCTTTGCTCCACATGATAGTCATATTGTGGACCTGGAGCAGTAGGAGGAACCATAATGGGCCATCTTACAGTAACAAGCTCACCACCACGATTGTAAGCACATTCCATAGTGTGAGGCACTGGAGAAGGAATGACTACGTCAGAGGTGGTTGGCTGCACATTGTCTTCAGGGGCAGCATTAGCTTTGGGCTCCACATGGTCTTCAGCCATGACATCGTCATTGGCTTCAGTGGTGATAGTGGTGGCAGCCTCATTAGCTTCAACATTCATGGCTTCAAGGACTGGAGGGTCTGGCACGATCACATTCTCTTCTTGCACAACTGGATCACTGGCAGGGGGAATAACTTCTCTTTCTTCTTGTTTCCCTTCATCGGCTAATGCAGTCGGAATGTCTTCAGCAGTTTTGGCTTCAGACTCATGAGCAGACTCTGAAGGGATGGCTTCAGGGAACACTTGACGTGCTACTGAGCTTGTGGGTTGCGCATTCTCTTATGGAATTCTCGACATGGAGACCTGGGGCCTAGGGCCTCTACGAAGCCTTTGAAATGCGGGCGACACATTTGGTGAGGGAGTGGCTGCTCCATGTCTTCATCAAGCACTGGAGTGGTGACTTGTGCTGGTGGAGTACGAGGAATCACTTCATGCAAGGGGGTGTTTGGTTGTTGCTCTTCCCAATATTCATCTTGAGCAATTGGCGTCGTGGGACCGCCAATGCTTATGAGTTCACTGCTCGTAGGAGCAGGCGATGATACCAGATTGGGTTCTAGCCGAGGAAGGACTACATCATCTTCAATACGGTCCTCATGACCAATGTCTTTAGCTGCGGTGGAGTCATCAGCTGGAATCTCTTCTGTCTCTGGAGCCTCTGTGGAAGCAGGCTCATGTATCACAAGACGACGCTCGCAATTTGTGGAGGCAGGTAGAGAAACATAAATGGTTCAACATTCAGCGGTTCTTGGGCAGCAACACGCTCTTTTCTTGAATACTTTGAAGACTTTGTCTTCAACTTCTGCTTAGAGGGAGTGAAAGTGCTAGTTATCGACTAGACGGGGGGGGGGGGGTGAATAGGCGATTTTTATGGAAGTCTTCAAAACATGAGAGTTTCGAAGACGAACAATAGAAATGAACCTATTGACATGCAGCGGAAGGTAGACTACACTAGACATGCCATAGTCAAGTATTCAATAAAGTGAAAGCACGAAGACTATTAGCAGCTAGGTAGTATGGATCAGGGTGGAAGATAGTATGAAGCCAAACAACGATAGTCGTCACACAGTGAAGTCAAACAGATAATGCAAGCAGGCAAAGACTTCATGAAGACAAACTGTAAGTAAAGAGAAGTAGGAGATAGAACCAGTTGCTTGGTGAGGACAGGGATTTGTTGGACCAGTTCCAGTTGCTGTGACAACTGTACGTCTGGTTAGGGAGGCTGAGATTTAACTCAGAAGACCGCGTCTTCACTTTATTCCCCTTGAGCTAAGAACACTTAGTCCTCGCCCAATCACTCTGGTAAGTCTTCAAGGTAGACTTCCAAACCTTCACAGACTTCGTTCACCCGCAATCCACAATGACTCTTGGATGCTCAGAACGTGACGCCTAACCGGCTGGAGGATTCAGTCCTCAAGTGTAACAAGTCTTCAGATCATGCGGACAGAACGACTTCAGTGATGCCAAACACTCTTTGGGCTCTGGGTGTTTTGGGTTTGACCTCGCAAGGATCTCTCTCTCTCAAATGCTTCAGAGGTGGGTTGCTCTCAAACGACAAAAGCCGTGCACTCACTCTGAGCAGCCACCAATTTATGGTGTAGGGGGTGGGCTATTTATAGCCAGGAGGCAACCCGACCTGATTTGTCCGAAATGACCCTGGATCACTAAGGAACTGACACGTGTCCAACGGTCAGATTTCAAACACACGCGGCAGCTTGACTTGGGCTACACGTAAAGCTGACTCATCCAGCTCTGGATAAGATTTGCTCTCATTGTCTTCGCTCGAAGACATAGGTTTTGGTTGAGCATCACATCAGTCACTCTGACTTTGTTCACTTGGACCCCACTTAACAGTCCAGTGGTTCCTATGACTCAACAAAGAAGAAAAGGAAACTACAAAACAAGTATGTCTTCGCACTCCATAGTCTTCATGCGCTGTCTTCTCATGTCATAGTCTTCAATGTGAATATCTTCACTAACCACCATTGTCTTCAATGTCTTCACACATTTTTAGGGGTCATCTCTGGTAGGTAAACTGAATCAATATGGGACTACTACCTATGTTATCCTGCAATTCTCACAAACACATTAGTCCCTCAACCAAGTTTGTTGTCAATACTCCAAAACCAACTAGGGGTGGCACTAGATGAACTTACAATCTCCCCCTTTTTGGTGATTGATGACAAACTGGTTGAAGTTTTCAACGGGGATAAAAGTATGTGAAAGTTTAGGAATTAGGTCATTGTCTTCATAAGTAGCAAAAGGCTCCCCCTGAAGATGTGCATATAAGTAGTTTGCTTTTGAATGCAAACGCACATGGCAGGTTTTACTTGTGGAGATCCTCTTCAACTCATGAAGACAATTCATCATGCATATACTGATATAACAAAGATAATGACATGCATTATGAAAAATGGACGTCTGCGAAATGACTTCATGCGGAATTTATCATCGCACCACAGAATATCAAACAAAGTAGCAGACGACCATCAGTTTAAGTGTTACAACCCAAAGAACCAAATGTATCAAAAAAACGAGAGTTGTAAATACTTGGCAAAATATAGCAACCACCCATATGGACCCGCTTGAAGACTATCAACTCATATGCTTCTCCCCCTTTTGTCAGTAAGGACCACAAAGGTGTGAAGACATAGAGCATCTACTCGTTCCCATCAGGAGTAGATGAAGGTGGAGGGTCGACGTTGGAGTTTGGTGGTGCTGACGGGCCTGATGCAGTGTCGAGACGCGGCGAAGTCATGGTTGGTGAAGTACATCGTCTTCTTCATCGACGACTCTCGCAACAACAGTTGCAAACGAAGATGAATACTCCGAATCTTCTAAGGAAGGAGTACGACGCAAAACTGCATTGTGGGGAGGCGTGGAATCAAATTTGTAGCGCTTAGTGAAGCCATCTTCGCGAAGATCGGCTTCAGAGCTTAGAAAAGTCAAACTCTTCCAAGACCTCCGACAGGCTTCATGTGACACGAAGGCGTTCTTGCTGGCAAGGTTGCGAATGCGATTAACATCCACCAAGAGGCTCTGCATCTGATGCTTTAGCCAGTCATGGTGCTTATCCTATTTCTGATGTAAGGCCACGAGAAGCTCTCGGTCATTGAGTACAAGAGATCGCTTCCGAGAACTTTGGGCAATAGTGCTCTCTGTGGCTTCAGTAGTTGCACGATGAGGTGCACGTGTATTTCCAGCCAGAGGGTAAACACGAGTTGCAACAAGAACTCCTTCAATTGGTTGCGAAAAGCTTTGGCAATCAACATCATGAAGATAAATTGGCTCCTTGGCAGGCTCAGGGTAGATGGCTTCGACTGACATATCAACCTCAGGCAAGAAGATAAGATGGTTGCGCAGAGGGCTGATAGTTGACTGAAGAGTGAAGCTTGATTAAGCGCATCACCCATGGAGCATAAAACTTCAGGCCAAATAGATCAATTCCAGATGCAGGAAGTTGTCTGATGAAGAAATCTTGAGCATTGAAGCTGATGCCATTGAGAATATAGAAAACCAATGTCTTCATCGTGCCTTCAAGCTTGGCTGTAGGAGAATGTCCTTACAATGTGATAAATGGTACGGGGCAGATACTCGAGGTCTTCGACAAAGAACTCCTTTGGATATTCAGCATCTGGTGGCAGTGGCTTTATCATGCTGAGCATCTGACTCATGTTGGGCTCAGGCTTCTGAAATATGCTCTCCAATGCATTGCGGTGAAGCTGACTACCAGGTTCATAGAGTTCACCTGGAGTGGCAGGGAAGTAAGCTCAATTATGTCTTGGGCTTTGGCTTCATGGTGTACATCACCTGCCATCCACTCAAGGACCCAAGTCTTCGAATCCCTGTTGTAGCCGCGAATGTGAAGAGTGGCATAGAATTGTAGCAGCAGCTCCTCATTCCAATGCTCTTTGTCAGTGAAAAACTGCAGAAGTCCAGCATCTCTGAAGCAATCTAGAGCTTCTTCCAAGCAGGGCAGACCAGCAATGGCTTCACAATCCAGACGCATGTGAGGAAAGATTCGCCCTTGATTATATAGGATGCATGAGTAATAGCTACGCTGTTGATAGCTCCAGAAGCGATCAGATGAGATTCTTGGCCTTGAGTAAGGGTTCTTTGCACTGTCAAAGAAGGTATTGTGAGCCTTGAAGCTATTGACACTGAATGAACCTGGTGAAGTTGCAGCTCCAGGAAACCTTGGCAGTCGGGGCTTTGGCTTCTGGACCTGAGGCCTGTGCTCCACATGGTTGTCAAATTGTGGTCCGGGAGCAGGCGGAGGAACCAGAATAGGCCATCGAACCGTGACAAGCTGGCCGTGATCAAATTCTTGCTCAATGGTGTGAGGTCTTGGAGGCGGTACAGGAGCATTGGCATTGCCATGGGCTTCAGACTGCACATTGGCTTCAGGTGCAACATTAGCTTCAGGCACCATATTCACTTCAGGCGCTACATTAGCTTCAGCCATGACAACGTCATGGGCTTCAGTGGTTGTATGTGCGGCCGCCTCAATGTTTGCAACCTCCTCTTCAATAGTAGGAGGGTCGGGCACAGACACGTTCTCCTCGAGAACAAATTCTTGGGTACCAGGGGGTGTGGCAACTCTTTCTTCATCTCTTGGTTCTTGATTGTCAACGGCTGATGCAGCCGGAATGTCTTCAACAGCTTTAGCTTCAGACTCGGAGACATTCGCAGTGGGAGTGGCTTCAGGGAACACTTGGCGTGCTACTGAGCTTTGTTTCACTTCTTCCTCTGGAATGGTCGACATGGCGACCTGCAGCCTAGGGCCTTTGCGAAGCCTCCGGAAAGCTGGCGACGCTTGTGGTGATGGAGTGGTCTGCACCATGTAATTGTCATCGTCAAGCACCGGAGAGGTGACTTGAGGTGGTGGAGTTCTTGGGGTTTCATCTTGAATGGGGGAGCCTTGAGGACGATCGGCCCATGATGCATCTTGAGCAATTGGCGTCAAGGGACAACCAATGCTGATGATTTTGCTGTTCGTAAGAACAGGCGATGATACCGTTTGGTGCTCGATTTGAGGAAGGACTTCATCATCATCTACATTGTCTTCACGACCATTGTCTTCAGCTGTGATGGTGTAAACAGCTGGAACTTCTTCATCATCATGAGCCTCTTTGGAAGCAGGCTCGTGAACTATAAGTTGACGCTCTTGGTTGGTGGAGGCAAGACGAGCAACAGAGATTGGCTCGACAACAAGTGGCTCTATGGCAGCAGCACGCTCTTTCCACGAAGACTTTGTCTTCGGCTTCTTTGTTGATGGAGCACCATCAGAGGCATTCTTGTGCTTGCCCTTCTTGGCTTCGGCTTCAGCTGCCCTTGTCTTTTTCAGTCTTGAAGCTGCTGAGGGGGTCATAGGCTTCAAGCCTGTCATACTAGCAGGGAAGATAATGCGAGGTGCTTCCTGCCTTGATGCTTCAGCTTGAGCCAAAGCAGGCTTCTTCTTTTGTTTGGCAGCCATCTTGGGGTCAATGTCAGGACGCCCAAGAGCCTTGTGCTTCTCTGCCTCATTGTGTGCTTGAACACATTTCTCTGCGAAGTATTTCATCCGCTCTCTTGAACCTTTTGCTTCTTCACGTTTCTTGTGAAACTGTTCTTTGAGCTCATGAAGCATCTCCTTGAAGCTTTGAACATCAGCCACGCTGAGCTTGGCCATGTTCTTCTTAAATTGAGCCTTTTCATAGTCAATTTTGTTCTTCAGCTCGACAATCTTCTGAGCTAGAGCCAGCTCATTAGCTATGGCTCCATGGAAGGTGACGCTGATGTCAACTGGCAGCTGAAGATCATCAATGCTGAGGCTGGGGTTATCAAACCACTCATCGATGAAGTTATTCAAAATTTCCACATCAAAGAGGGGCAAATCGTTGAAGATCTCCGCCTCTTGCTTGCTCTTTATCAGCAACTCAAGAGCATCATCACCAAGATCTTTGTTGCTTGACAGATCAATAGCTTCATTTTCGTTCCGCAGAACGGCAGCAGGAGTAAGGTCATGCCCAGAGATCTTCATGGGCTTCTTATTCTTGGGCTTCTCTGTCTTCCTGGAGACACGAGAGAGATCTTCAGATTGCACACTGGCTTCAGGAGGTGCAGTTGCCAATGGCTTCATACGTGAAGCACTTGGTGCAGCAGAGGGCTTTGAAGCCTTTGATTTCTTTTGCTTCTGCGGCTTTGGTGGAGCTGGCGCTTCATCTGAATCTGCCTCATCCGTTGTGTGATCCACAACGGCTCCCTGTACTGCAATGTGAGTGATGAGGCCTTCGAGGTTATAGAAGGGGCCGGTGATGTTTGGATTTGCATCACGGGTGCCATCAACCCTTGGAGCAGATGGACTTGGGTTGAAGTCGAGTCCAAGTGCTTTCTTGTTCTTCACAACAGAATCTTTGGCAAACTTGTAGTTGCGCTTGAACAGATTGTCATCGCGACACCATAACAAAGAGGATGGGTCAGCGTTCTCTGGTTGTGGTCCTCGGACCATGCAAGGATAGAAGCCTTGAGCAATGGCTTCGCACTTGGACTTGGGTTGAAGATTTTTGTATAAGATGTCTCCCCATGGTCGCTTGATGGCATTCTTCTCTGCATATTCAGCAGTGACAAATTTGTATTGGAACCATTTTTCTGCCCAATATCGTCGAATCCATTGGATTCGGGTTTTGCGCCGATTGTAATTCTCTTCAAGATCAGACTTGTACAATTCAAAGAGATCTGGTGGCAAGTCCTTGGCTGTATTCCCACGGTGCTACCTGCCACCTTTCCTTGCAGATTTTTCAGTTGCCATAATGTTCAGACTGAGAGGCTTCAATACAGTGAATGGCTTCCTTCTGCTGGTCAGACAGGAACTGGCTTCAGGAGAATTGATGTGATGATGTAAGAATTCTGCAAATGAATGCAGACTATGAGAACCAAGGGATTCTCCCATGGACATGTACCTGTGACAGCATTAGAGGTGCGAGGGAAGGGGAAGAGGTCATATGCATTCTCAGAAGATTTTGAAAATAAATCAGTTTGAAGACATTGACCTCATGGCGCGAAGACATTCACTTATTTTGTGAGAGCTGGTTCCAGATTTGTACGAATCCAAGAATAAGTACAAGTGAGGAACCTAACTAGTTGTGAAGCATAAGTGAATATACTAGGCATGCTATGAGAGTCGGAACAAGATAGATCCAGATATGGAAGTCAAGAAACTACTTTTGGTGAAAGTAGGTGGATCTGATGGATCAAAAAGGCAGTAAAAGTAATATTTAATTACCGCACGAAGAACTACTAGACGAAGTTGAGAGGGAGGCCAAGCAGTTCAATCTCCCGCACCCTAACTTGGCGGCGGGAGACACCTACGGCGACGGCGGAGAGGACGAGGTCCGCAGCCGGCGTGAGGACGGCGTCAGAGAAGTCGCGGTAGCTAAGCGCTTCGTCTCCGGCGTCGACGCGAGCTAGCGGAGGCGCAAGGGTTTGTGCGAGGTGGCGAGGTGGAGAAGAGATAATGACCGTGGTGAGATGTGTATTTATAAGGAAAGGGACTGCACAACATAATTACATAGGTGCCCCTGGCGGTTCACATCTGAAGGACATGTGGCAAGCATGCAACACATTGGAAGTTGTTCCATGTTCCCACGCATGCCTGGATTGTCGGGTGGTCATTCCGGCTTCACCGGTTTTCAGGCAATAAGGATATAGCATTAAAAACAGATTCAACTTTTGTCTCTGTATCTTCTGCTGACAAGGACGCATAGAAGACATTCGACGGTTTCAATAGAATGCATATGATTTGGATAGATAGACTTGAGGTAGAAGCAAACAAGGGGTTAGGGTCCGATCACATTCACTTAGATCAAAAGATTCAAACATGAAGACATAGCTATAAGTGAATGCTGTAGAGGACAGAACATAAGTATATATGTATATATGAATAACATCAAATCAACATTGTGAAGAAAAACATGATGTCAAATCAATGTTGCAGACTAACCAAATGCGAAGACTTTGCAAACGAGATGCCAAATGAAACACTTCAAACAAAAGTTTGGTGGTGGCGTTACCCACCGTATAGGAAGTATTAGATCCAGACACGACGCACAATTATCGTGGCGCTCCGAAGTCAAATTCCACGTTAATGTATTCACACTTAGAGTGTATGTCTTCATTGATTGAAGATATACGTTACTTCGTGTGTTGCACATCTAAGTCATCAACATGCCTAAGTGTTTAGGATGTGTGTCCAATCACAGGACATTCAAGGATTCTAAGATATTTAGCTCACACCGCAACTTGCAAAACCTTTTCTCATCCAAGGGCTCTGTGAAGATATCTACCAATTGCTCTTCAGTGTTGACGTGTATGATATCAATATCTTCCTTCATAACATGATCTCTGAGAAAGTGATGACGAATTTCAATGTGCTTTGTCTTCGAGTGCTGAACTGGGTTGTTGGCAATCTTGATGGTGCTTTCATTGTCGCAGTAGAGTGGCACATGCTTCAAGTGTATACCATAGTCCTTGAGAGTTTGCTTCATCTAGAGAAGCTGAGCACAGCAAGATCCAGCAGCAATGTATCCAGATTCATCAGTGGAGAGAGATACACAGTTCCGCTTCTTTGAAGACCAATAGACAAGTGATCGTCCCAGAAAGTGACATGTGCCTGATGTGGACTTGCGATCAACCTTGTCACCAGCATAGTCAGCATCTGAGAATCCAACTAGATAAAACTCTGAGCCCTTTGGATACCATAATCCTAGTGTTGGTGTGTAAGCCAAATATCGAAGAATTCGCTTCACAGCTAAGTGATGCGATTCCTTTGGTGCCGCTTGGAATCGGGCACACATGCAAACACTAAGCATTATATCTGGCCTAGATGCACATAAATAAAGTAAAGAACCAATAATGGAGCGGTATACCTTTTGATCGAACTCTTTACCATTGGCGTCAGGACTCAGATGACTTTTGGTTGGCATTGGCGTCGTGTATCCTTTGCAATCTTGCATTCCAAACTTCTTCAGGCAATCTTTGAGGTATTTTTCTTGAGATATGAAGATGCCGTTGCTCTGCTGACAGATTTGAAGACCAAGGAAGAACTTCAGCTCACCCATGATGGACATCTGATATTGCTCTTGCATCATGTGTCCAAACTCATCACTGTATCTCTTGTCAGTGCAGCCGAAGATAATGTCATCCACATAGATTTGGCGCACAAACAGTTCTCCATCATATGTCTTCGTGAACAGTGTAGGATCTAGAGAACCAGGTTTGAAGCCTTTGCTCTTCAGGAAGTCTTTGAGAGTATCATACCAAGCTCGTGGAGCTTGTTTGAGGCCATACAGTGCCTTATTGAGCTTGTATACCATATTAGGATGTTTTGGATCTTCAAAGCCTAGTGGCTGTGCAACATACACTTCTTCTTCAATCTTTCCATTGAGAAAGGCACTCTTCACATCCATTTGGTACAGAAGAATGTTGTGGTGGTTGGCATAGGCTAGCAGTATGCGAATAGCTTCAAGCCTTGCCACGGGAGCAAATGTTTCATCGAAGTCAATCCCTTCAACTTGAGTGTATCCTTGAGCAACGAGATGGGCCTTATTTCTGACAACTTGACCATGCTCATCTTGTTTGTTGCGATAGATCCATTTGGTGCCTATGATGTTGTGCTTGCGAGGATCAGGACGCTTGACCGATTCCCACACATTGTTCAGCTCAAACTGTTGAAGCTCTTCTTGCATAGCTTGAATCCATTCTGGTTCCATGAAGGCTTCAGCAACTTTCTTGGGTTCAGATATTGAGACAAATGCAAAGTGCCCACAGAAATTTGCTAGCTGTGTTGCTCTTGAATGAGTGAGTGGACCAGGTGCATTGATACTATCAATTATCTTCTCAATTTGTACTTCATTTTGAACACGTGGATGAACTGGACGAAAATTTTGCTCTTGCTGATCATTGTCTTCATCTTGAGCATTGGCTTCAGGCTGAGCAATGTCTTCAGATTGACTAGGCGCAGAAATGATGAGTTCTTCTTCAGCCTGAGCTTCTGAAGGTATGATTTCTCCAGTGCCCATAAGCTTGATCGATTCACTAGGTGGGACTTCATCTAGCACATTTGGCAGGTGCTCTCTTTGCGAGCCGTTAGTCTCATCGAACCGCACATCTACAGTTTAACCACTTTATAGTGAAAGAGGTTGAAGACTGTGTAGAAGTGCATATCCTTTCTGTAACCAAGCATAAAACCTTCATGTGCTTTCGGTGCAAATTTTGAAGTGTGATGTGGACCCTTGATCCAGCACCTAGCACCAAATACTCTGAAGTAACTGACATTTGGCTTCTTACCAGTTAGGAGCTCATAGGACGTCTTCTTCAGAAGCTTGTGAAGATAAACACGGTTGATGATGTGGCATGCTGTATCAATAGCTTCCGGCCAGAACTTCCTTGGAGTCTTGTAGTCATCAAGCATCGTCCGAGCCATCTCAATGAGTGTTCTGTTCTTGCGCTCCATGATGCCATTCTGCTGAGGTGTGTATGGAGCAGAGAACTCATGTGTGATGCCTAATGTATCAAGGTAAAGGTCGAGGCCGGTATTCTTGAACTCTGTGCCGTTGTCACTTCTGATGTGCTTGATTTTCACGCCATAATTCGTCATGGCATGATTTGCGAAGCGTCTAAAGATATCCCGCACTTCATTCTTGTAAAGGATTATATGCACCCATGTATATCTTGAGTAATCATCAACAATGACGAAGCCATAGAGGCAAGCAGTGGTAGTGAGAGTAGAGTAGTGAGTAGGGCCAAAGAGGTCCATGTGAAGCAGCTCGAAGGGTTGAGATGTAGTCATGATTGTCTTCGAGGGATGCTTGGCCCTTGTCATTTTTCCAGCTTCGCAGGCACCACACAGATGATCCTTCTTGAACTTGACGCCTTCGATGCCTACGACGTGTTTCTTCTTCGCGAGAGTGTACAAATTTCTCATGCCCGCATGCCCTAGCTTTCGATGCCAGAGCCAGCACTCTGAAGCTTTTGCTAGAAGACATACGGCCAACTGTGGTCCTGCTGAGAAATCTACCATGTAAAGATCATCTTTTCGATACCATTCAAAGACTAGAGATTTGTCAGATTCCATTAGCACAAGGCAACGGTATTTTCCAAATATCACAATCATGTTTAAGTCACAAAGCATTGAGACAGACATTAAGTTGAAACCAAGGGATTCAACAAGCATCACTTTATCCATGTGCTGGTCCTTTGAGATTGCAACTCTACCTAGACCCAATACCTTGCTTTTACTAGTGTCAGCAAATGTGATGTGACTCTTGTCAGATGGACGTAGTGTTGAATCCATCAGAAGACTTCGATCACCAGTCATGTGGTTAGTGCATCCACTGTCCATAATCCATTCTGAAGACTTTAGTGTCATACCCTACAGTGCAGTTAGGGGGATAGGCTTCACTAAGGGTATTGTGAAGCATAAACATTTGACGAACAAGCGGATTATCAAAGCTTAGATCCAGGTTAGGACTGATAGGATGACTGGCAAGTGATTCAGGAACAAAATACATAGTAAGACCATTTGGGAATTTTATCTTGTGCCCCACAAGATGTTTTAGGTCCCCAGCAATAGCATCGGACACCTTTGATTTCCGGCTGGAGACCTTTCCCTGCAAAAGAGAGTTAAGTTTTCTTAACCACCCACATTTTCAGGGGTGGCTTCGAAGCAATGAGTCTAAGTGCAGCATCTGAGAACTTTGGCTTTGGAGCCCTAGGAAATAGCCTTGCAGGAGGTGAATAATACTCGTATGAATAAGCAGAAAAGTTCTTAGTTTTGTGAACATAGCGGTTTGAGGAAACACGCTCATATTCATAGGTCTGAGTATGATTTCCCTGCAAAACATTGGTGTTAGGGTGACTCTGTTGAGTCCTATGTCTGTATGAAGCCTTTGGACCATATGAAACCTTTGGTCTGGGGTTTGTCTTCTTCCCTGGTGGTGTCATGATGACATTTACAGGAAGATTCTCAAGACAACTTTTAAGTACCCAGATCTTCTTCATAGGTGGCCCATTCCTGCAGTTAGTACCAATATACCTGGCAAACACTTCACTATTCTGGTTCTTAAACAGTTTATAGTTTGCATCAAAGGATTCATCAATGATAATGGGGTTAGGACAAGTGAAGCCAGATAAAGTAGACGGATCCACTGTAGGTCCCTTTGCAGCAACCCATGTGGTTTTGGGAAACTGCTCAGGCTTCCAGTAAGAACCATCAACATTCATTTTCCTCTCGAACCCAACAGCCTCTTTCCTAGGGTTTTGGTTCAGAATCTGCTTTTTGAGGACATCGCATAGTGTCTGATGCCCTTTGAGACTTTTGTACATCCCTGTCTCAAGCAATGTCTTCAGCCTGGCATTTTCATCAGCAATAGTAGTGGTATCCTTAGCAGAGGGGTCAATTACCACATCAGCAGTTGAAGATATTGCAGCAGTAGCAGCAGTGGAACATTCAGCAACAGATGTAGCGTTATCACGCTCAAGGCATTTTAGACAGGGTGGTTCAAATCCTTCCTGAGCGGGACTGATCTGTTGAGCGCGAAGTGACTTATTCTCCTTTTGAAGATCTTCATGAGCCGCTCTCAATTTCTCAAGTTCTTGCTTCCTTTGAAGATAATCGTAGGAAAGCTTTTCATGAGTTGTTGAGAGCGTTTCATGACGACTTTCAAGTTCCTCGTACTTAATATGAAGATTTTTGATGTCTTCAATTAAGGACTGAGATCGGGTCATTTCCGCGTCCAACAGGTCATCGCTTTTGTCTAATAGTTTTTGAATATGTTCCATAGCTTTCTGTTGTTCAGTTGCAATTTTAGCAAGTGTTTTGTAGCTAGGTTTAGATTCACAATCAGAGTCATCTTCACTTGAGGTTTGAAAATAAGCATCTCGTGAGTTTACCTTGGCACCACGTGCCATGAAGCAGTAGGTGGGGGCAGAGTCGTCCTTGTCATTAGCATCAGCGTTGGTGATGGAGCCATTGCCTTCAGTGTTGAAGATGGACTTGGCAACATAGGCTGTAGCTAGAGCCAGGCTCGCAACGCCAGAGTTGGACTCCTCCTCAGACTCAACCTCCGCCTCCTCAGAAGCAGACTCCTGCTCTGAATCCATCTCCTTGCCAACAAAGGCACGAGCCTTGCTAGATGTACTCTTCTTGTGTGATGAAGACTTCGATGAGCACTTGGAAGCAGACTTTGAGGATTTCTTCTTCTTCTTGTCATCAGAATCATATTCCTTGCTCTTCTTCTTATTTTTGTTCTCATTGTCCCACTGTGGACACTCAGAGATGTAGTGACCAGGTTTCTTGCACTTGTGGCATGTTCTCTTCTTGTGGTCGTGAGTAGAAGCTTCATCTTTTCTTGAGCTGGATCGTGAAGACTTTCTGAAGCCTTTCTTCTTCGTGAATTTCTGGAACTTTTTCTTCACAAGCATAGCAAGCTCCTTTCCAATGTTTTCAGGATCACCAGAGCTGCAGTCAGATTCTTCTTCAGATGAGGAAACAGCCTTTGCCTTCAAAGCACGAGTTCGGCCATAGTTGGGACCATAGATGTCTCTTTTCTCAGATAGCTGAAACTCATGTGTGTTGAGCCTCTCAAGTATGTCAGATGGATCGAGTATCCTGAAGTCAGGGCGTTCTTGAATCATCAGGGCTAGGGTGTCAAATGAGCTTTCAAGTGATCTCAGGAGTGTCTTGACGATTTCATGCTTGGTGATCTCAGTGGCGCCGAGTGCATGAAGCTCATTTGTGATGTCAGTGAGGCGATCAAATGTGAGCTGGACATTCTCATTGTTGTTTCACTTGAAGCGGTTGAAGAGGTTGCGAAGGACACTGATCCTTGAGTCTCTCTGGGTTGAGACGCCTTCGTTGACCTTGGAGAGCTAGTCCCAGACTAGCTTCGACGTTTTCAGAGCACTCACACGGCCATACTGTCCTTTGGTTAGATGACCACAGATGATGTTCTTGGCAGTAGAGTCCAGTTGAACAAACTTCTTGACATCAGCAGGGGTGACATCTTCACCGATCTTGGGAACACCGTTCTTGACGACATACCATAGGTCGACATCAATGGCTTCAAGATGCATGCACATCTTATTCTTCCAGTAGGGGTAATCAGTGCCATCGAAGACAGGGCACGCAACAGAGACTTTGATTATCCCTACAGTCAACATAGCTAAAACTCCAGGTGGTTAAACCGAATCACACAGAACAAGGGAGTACCTTGCTCTGATACCAATTGAAAGTGCTAGTTATCGACTAGAGGGGGGGGGGTGAATAGGCGATTTTTTATAAAAGTCATCAAAACATGAGAATTTCGAAGACGAACAATAAAAATGAACCTATTGACATGCAGCGGAAGGTAGACTACACTAGACAGGCCATAGTCAAGTATTCAATAAAGTGAAAGCACGAAGACTATTAGCAGCTAGGTAGTATTGATCAGGGTGGAAGATAGTATGAAGCCAAACAACAGTAGTCGTCACACAGTGAAGTCAAACAGATAATGCAAGCATGCAATGACTTCACGAAGACAAACTATAAGTTAAGAGAAGTAGGAGATAGAACCAATTGCTTGGTGAGGACAGGGGTTTGTTGGACCAGTTCCAGTTGCTGTGACAACTGTACGTCTGGTTAGGGAGGCTGAGATTTAACTCAGAAGACCGCGTCTTCACCTTATTCCCATTGAGCTAAGAACACTTAGTCCTCACCCAATCACTCTGGTAAGTCTTCAAGGTAGACTTCCAAACCTTCACAGACTTCGTTCACCGACAATCCACAATGACTCTTGGATGCTCAGAACGCGACGCCTAACTGGCTGGAGGATTCACAGTCCTCAAGTGTAACAAGTCTTCAGATCACGCGGACAGAACGACTTCAGTGATGCCAAACACTCTTTGTGCTCTGGGTGTTTTGGGCTTTGTCCTCGCAAGGATCTCTCTCTCAAATGCTTCGAAGGTGGGTTGCTCTCAAACAACAAAAGCCGTGCACTAACTCTGAGCAGCCACCAATTTATGGTGTAGGGGGTGGGCTATTTATAGCCAGGAGGCAACCCGGCCTGATTTGTCCGAAATGACCCTGGGTCACTAAGGAACTGACATGTGTCCAATGGTCAGATTTCAAACACACGCGGCAGCTTGACTTGGGATACAAGTAAAGCTGACTCATCCAGCTCTGGATAAGATTTGCTCTCATTGTCTTCACTCGAAGACATAGGATTTGGTTGAGCATCACATCAGTCACTCTGACTTTGTTCACTTGGACCCCACTTAATAGTGCGGTGGTTCCTATGACTCACTAAAGAAGAAAAGGAAACTACGAAACAACTATGTCTTCGCACTCCATAGTCTTCATGCGCTGTCTTCTCATGTCATAGTCTTCAATGTGAATATCTTCACTAACCACCATTGTCTTTAGTGTCTTCACACATTCTTAGGGGTCATCTCTGGTAGCTAAACCGAATCAATATGGGACTACTACCTGTGTTATCCTGCAATTCTCACAAACACATTAGTCCCTCAACCAAGTTTGTCATCAATACTCCAAAACCAACTAGGGGTGGCACTAGATGCACTTACAGGGAGCAGCATCAGAGGTGTCTTGGTGCTTGTAGGATCGAAAGTATGTCTAGAGGGGGGGGGGGTGATTAGACTACTTGACCAAATAAAAATCTATCCTTTTCCAATTTTGGTTCTTGACAGATTTTAGCAACTTAGCACGGTTCAAGCAATCTTAACACAATTCAAGCAAGCATGCAAAGAGTATGTGAGCAGCGGAAAGTAAAGCATGCAACTTGCATGAATGTAAAGAGAAGGGTTTGGAGAGTGCAAACGCAATAGGAAACACGGATGTTTTTGTCGTGGTTCCGATAGGTGGTGCTATCGTACATCCACGTTGATGGAGACTTCAACCCACGAAGGGTAACGGCTGAGCGAGTCCACGGAGGGCTCCAACCACGAAGGGTCCACGAAGAAGCAACCTTGTCTATCCCACCATGGCCGTCGCCCACGAAGGACTTGCCTCACTAGGGGTAGATCTTCACGAAGTAGGCGATCTCCTTGCCCTTACAAACTCCTTGGTTCAACTCCACAATCTTGTCGGAGGCTCCCAAGTGACACCTAGCCAATCTAGGAGACACCACTCTCCAAGAAGTAACAAATGGTGTGTTGATGATGAACCCCTTGCTCTTGTGCTTCAAATGATAGTCTCCCCAACACTCAACTCTCTCTCACAGGATTTGGATTTGGTGGAAAGAAGGTTTGAGTGGGAAGCAACTTGGGGAATGCTAGAGATCAAGATTCATATGGTAGGAATGGAATATCTTGGTCTCAACACATGAGTAGGTGGTTCTCTCTCAGAAAATGTATGTTGGAAGTCTAGGCATGTTCTGATGGCTCTCTCCACGAATGAAGAGTGGGTGGAGGGGTATATATAGCCTCCACACAAAATCTAACCGTTACACACAACTTACCAATCTTGGTGGGACCGAATTAAGAAACTCGGTCGGACCGATTTAGAAAGTCATGTGACCGTTAGGATTTTCGGTGGGACCGACATGCAACTCGGTAGGACCGATATGATTAGGGTTAGGGCATAACGTAATCTCGGTGAGACCGATTTTGGTAATGGACACACAGAGGGTTGGTCAGGCAAACTCGGTGGGACCGATTCGCTCATCTCGGTTGGACCGAAACATTATGAAAAGGAAACAGAGAGTTTACATTGTAATCTCGGTGGGACCGATTCGCTCATCTCGGTTTGACCAAAATGTTACGAAGGGAAACAGAGAGATTACAACCCCATCTCAGTGAGACCGAGATCCCTATCGGTGAGACCGATTTGCCTAGGGTTTGTGGCAGTGGTTATGACATCTGAACTCGGTGGCGCCGGATAGGAAGAATCGGCGAGGCCGAGTTGGACTTTTGGTTTAGGTCATATGTGGATGTGAGAAAGTAGTTGAGGGTTTTTGGAGCATATCACAAAGCATTTTGAGCAAGAGCCTCATTAAGCAACACCTCATCCCTCCTTGATAGTATTGGCTTTCCTATAGACTCAATGTGATCTTGGATCACTAAAATAGAAAATTTAGAGTCTTGTGCTTTGAGCTTGAGCCAATCCTTTTGTCCTTAGCATTTTGAGGGATCCACTTTTCTCATCCATGCCATGCCAATCATTGAGCTTTCCTGAAATATTTATCTTGAAGTAGCATTAGCTCAATGAGATATATGTTGTTAGGAATTACCAAAACCACCTAGGGATAGTTGCACTTTCAATCTCCCCCTTTTTCGTAATTGATGACAACATATAGATCAAAGCTTCGACAAATGATAATAAGATTGAAAAATATTGTTGCTTTGAGAAGTATGTGAAAAGTAAGAGCTCCCCCTAAATTTGTGCATTATTTAAAATTTGCTTTGGACTGCAAATGCACAAAGAGTTAGAATCAAGGGTTACTCTTCCATGTCACATACATCTTGGTGGAGCGCTCAAAATGATAATAATTAAACACATGCACTCATCACCAAGCAAAGTGAATGATCATATAAGGATATAAAAGGATAATGTCATCCAACAAGCATTAAGGTAGCATATGATCAAACACATGATCATCCAAGTATCTCACAAAAGGCATAGAGTATTAAGCAAACAAGCAAGTAACAAAGTTCAACCACCAAAAAGACAAGTGAGAACAAAAGCAACACTCTCTCTCGAAGCCTATGATCTATACATTTTCTCCCCCTTTGGCAACAAGTTACCAAAAAGTTCAAAAAATGCATAGTGCTAATCGACTCTCAGGCTTGGTCTTCATGGGATGGTGTAGAGATGGCTCCTTGGACGAAGACTTCTGTTGATGTTGCTGGAGCTGGTGGAGAGGGTGCTGGAGCTGGATGCACTGAAGCTGTAGCTGGTGCAGATGATGTAGCTCTGGTGTCTGCCACAGGCACTGCAGCAGATCTCTATCCTCTGGCACTCTAGCAAATGCATCAGTAGTTGACTTGCCCTTCTTCTCCTCCACATCCTCCTGAAGTTGCTCAACTGCAGTCTGGATCTCGGTCACTTTAACATCAAGAGCATAGAACTTCTGCTCTATGATTCTCTCCAAGCTCTCCTGGTTTTGAGTCAGGGTGGCCAAGCCCTTCTGATTCCTCAGAGTGGAGGCAATCAAGTAGCCAAGCTGATCTTGCTTGCTCTTCAGGAAAATCTGAGATGCCTCTTCAGCAGTTGGCATCTTAGCAGCCTTCTCAGCCCTTGCCTTCTCCTTCTTCTCTTGTGCTTGCACAGAAGATTGTTCATTCTCATCCATCACTACAGTGTTGTCCTCAAAATCAGGGTAGATGGGCAGGTGTTCCTTGTCCAAGAGGTATGTGCCAGTGCCCATCTTGGAGTTGATAAGCTCCTGAATTTGTGGGGCATACCCACAACTCCTCTTCTGATTAGCAGCAGTCCTTTTGATTGTTTCCACAATCAGGCTCATGACTTTGAACTTCTGAGGCACATCAAATATATGGAGCAAATTAATTGCATGGCCTCTGATCATCTTGTGATCACCTGACTTGGGCAGCAAAGTATGCCTTAAAATCCAGTTGATAGTGGGCAGTCCTGACAATAGATAGTGCACAGATCCAAACTTGTGTGTCTCAAGTGCAGCATCTGGGATCTCTTTGTACATGTGAGCCATGGAGTTGTGATCTTTCTTCTTCTTGGCATAGACATCCAAGTCATCCTCATTCTCCTTTGGAGCATTGATCAATTCAGACCATTCCTCAACTGTTGACTGGTACCTGGTACCCTCAGACATCCAGACTATCCTCCCATCTGGGTAGAAATGAGCTGTGGAGTAGAACTGCATAATGAGGTCATCATTCCACTTTGTGAGCTTCTGCCCAACAAAGTCTACCACTCCACATGACTTGAAACTGTCATAAACTCCTGGATAATGATCTTCATTCTTCCTGATGTACTCCCAATCAACCCATCTCATGTCACAGACTATGGGCTTCTTGTCAAGCAGCACTGTCTCATAGAAATCCTGCTGTTCCTTAGTATGGAACCTATAGTCCACAACAGTCCTTCCCCTGACAGCATAGGGGTCAGTCAATCTCCACTGTCTCAGACCTGCATCCTTCCCGAGCTTCATGTCTTCTGCAACTGGGTGAGCATCATTATGATCTGGGATCTTGGGCTTCAGCTTTCTCAAGACAAGTGAGTCTTCATCTTCTTCTTCAGCAGCTTCAGGCACTGGGGCCTTGTTCTTCTCTGCAGCTGGAATACTCCTGGTGTTCCTCTTGGGTGCAGACTTGGGTTTTGGAGCAGCAGCTTTGGGAGCATCTTTGGGCTTAGACGGAGCAGCCCCTGACCTTATAGCATCTCCCATTAGCTTTTGAGCTTTAGGTGCTGGTGCAACAACCTCTTCCTCTTCATCTTCAGAGTCTCTCCTCATAGAGGGCATGCCAAGTACCTTGGCAGTAGTGGTTCTGAATCTCTTCTTCTTCTTTTCTTGGCCAGCAGCTCCATCTTCAGACTCAATGGTGAACTTCATGGTTTCACCAGTGGCAACCTTCCTAGGTTTGGAAGTTGGAATTCTCCTTGCAGGTGCCTTCTTCTGCATCCCTGGCTTAGTGGTAGCAGCTGTGCCATATTCCTTCTTTAGAACTTTCTTCTTTGAGGTGGCCTCATCCTCAGAATCTGGTGGCTGCCTTTGGCAAGTTGTTGGGTGTGCTCCTGCTGCCATCATCATAGTTGCTAGAGGGACTAGTGCCCTCACTCATCTGAACTTGCTCCTCAGACTTTGTCGGGGGGATGGACCCCGGGCAGGCAACGGAACCCGGATCCTCTTCAAAAACAACGGGGCTAGCACAACCCCTCAAAATTGGCACGTGCTTGGCCGGGTCGCTCGACCCGGCCAAGCCCCGCAAGCCGGCCAGACTCGCCGACCCGGCAAGACACGTCGACTCGGCCCCAACGACTAGCGCAAGACAGCCGAACCCGGCATGACCAAAGCTTCCTCGGCAAGCCAGCACCACCCATGGCGTGCTACGCAATCTAGCCGCGGGTCAGCTCCCGTCCCATCCAGGCCGTACGATGGGACGAGACTTCAATCAACAATGACCGAGGCAACAGTGCCCCGCCCATGCCTCTGGTCAGCAGGACCGTGGCAATAGTGCCCCTCACCTACCCGCTGACCAGAGCCGACGTGGCTATAGTACCCCCGCCCTCACCGCTGACGACAGCAAGCGGCAACCTGACGGAGAGCACTGTACACGACTCGACTCGGCCATGCCCTGACGATCGACAAGACGACGCACAATCCCCCTAGGCATGCAGGGCCCGCACCTAGGGGAACCCGGCGAACCACAAGCCCTCAGCGGGACCCAGCCCGGGTCCCCGGACGCCGACAATATGGACCCACCGACTTGTAACATGACCATTGTACCCCCGGGGGATTGGTCTATAAAACCCCCCAGGAGCCCACGATTGTGGATAAGGATAACAGAGAGAGGGTCAAGCAGAAAACCTATATGAGAGAAAAGCAAGTAAGCATAGGACTAGCCAGAAAACAGCAACACCGGAGAGAAGGAGCAGCCCAAGCCTTGGCCAGCTTCCTTCCTCCTCCATACAGCTCCAGGAGCATCATTGTACCATCGATCATCCAACTACACTCAGCAGGACTATGGGTATTATCTCTCCGGAGAGCCCCGAACCTGGGTATGTCCGGCGTCCCGCACCCGCTCATGCCAACCTCGCCTCTGGAGTCCACCAGCGCCCTCGAGCCTCCTCCTCTCTTTAGCCATCCCTTGGCATCTGCCGTGCGCCCACCACGACAGTTGGCGCCCACCGTGTGGCAGCTCGAGGAGCTGGCCGGGAGCATGCTTCAGACGGGGCCCTTCTCCTACACCGACGAGTCCGTCGCGCTGGCGGACGACGTCGTCGGCTCGCTTGCCGCCTCCTTCGCCGCGCTGCGCATCACCGATGCGTTCGCGGCCGACGAGTACCCCAGCGAGGTGCTCAGCTACTCCGACTCCCCCCTCTCCCTTGGCGGCGGCGTTACCGCTGGGGCAATGGACGTCCATGTGGAGGTCTTCGTCACCGGCGAGGGTGCCTCCTCCTCGTCGAGCAAGACGAGGAAGGCTGCCGAAGCCAGGGCCGCGGCGGAACAGACCGAGTCGTCCGATCCGTTGCGTGTCGCGATGCAGAGCCTCCGCATCCCCATCACCACCGACGTCGACGCCACCAACGTCGCTGAGGCCCGAACCCAGCTCGAGGAAAGGCGCCAGCAGATGCTGGACCTGTCCGAGACACTCGCCGCCACTCAGCGTCGCCTGGACGCCGCTCAGCTGGAGCGCAATGCCGCCTACGGATTCACGCCCGCCGCGACCGAGCCAAGCTGGGTCGCCGACGTGCGTGCCCGAGGAGGCACGATCGGCCAGGCCCTCGGCGCCGTCCCAACCATCTACGAGACCCCAGCAAAGAACATGCGCGCTGCCCAGGCAGCCGCAGCCGGCCTGGACCAGCTCGCGGGTGAGGAGCTGAAAGAGCGCATCGGGCGGATGCGCGAACTCCTTCACGCCGCCAACACCCAGCAGGACCGCCTCAACTAGCTCGCCAAGCCGGCGGGATCCGGCTCCGCCCGCCTTGGCGGGCCCAGCGACCTTCTGCACACCGCTTCCTCGCCACCCCGTGAGGCGCACTCCGGCCGAGCCCGGACTCGGTGCGACCCGGCCGCTACAGCCGCCGGCGGATTGGGCGACGAGCCCGTCCCAGAGATCCAGCGCGGACCCGGCCAGCATGGCCGGCGTCCGGCTCCAACCGACCCGGCCCCCCGTGGCCTGGCCGCAAGTTGACTCGGCCCGTGCGCCATCGGCGATGCCGACGCTCGCCATCGCCTCGATCAGCTCGCTCGCTCCCTGGATGTGGAGGAGAGCGGCGCTATCGGGCCGGCGTGCTTCGGCCCACGCATCCGGGAGGAGCCCTTCCCCAAAGGGTTCATGCTCCCCCGCGACAACCCCAAGTACAACGGGACAGTGAAGCTAGAAGACTGGCTCACCAACTACACCACGGCCATTGGCATCACCGGTGCCAATCGTCGTCTTGTCGTGCGCTACGCACCGCTCATGCTCCAAGGGTCGGCCCGCACGTGGTTGAACAGCCTACCGATGGGCAGCATCGACACGTGGGTGGACTTCGAGGAAGCCTTCGTCCGCAACTTCACGGGGACCTACAAGTGGCCCAGCCGCCCTAGCTAGCTCGCCATGTGCGTGCAAGGGCCTACGGAGACCGGCCGCGAGTACCTCGCACGCTGGACCGAGCTCCGGAACAGCTGCGAGGGCGTCCATGAAGTCCAGGCGATCCAGTACTTCGTCAGCGGGTGCCGAGACGGCACCCTCCTCAGGCACAAGCTCTTACGCTCCGAGCCGGGCACCATGGCCGCGCTCATGGTGATGGCGGACAAGTACGCCAACGCCGACTCCGCCATGAAGATCCAGGTGGCGCTGGATGAAGCCGACAAGGCGAAGCCGGTTCCCCCTCCGAAGCCGGCCGGCGAAAGCAGCCGGCAGCAGCATCACCAGAACAACAAGCGCTTGGCCGACCAGCCGGCGCAGCGTCACGACAATCGGCTCGTTGCGGCCACCGAGCCCGTGGCGGATCCGGCGGCAAAGCACCGGCAAACGGCAAGACATCATGGGAGCCCGCCATGAGCTTCGAGCAGATGCTCGACGCCCCCTGCAAGCACCAAAGCGGCGCAAGACCCTTCATGCACACGCTTCGGCAGTGCGCCATCACCAAGCGCATCATGAGGGGCGACGTCCCGCCTCCTCCGGCTCTGGCTCCAGGCGCGGGACAGCCGCCTCCGCCTCCACCGCCGCCTCCAGCTGGCGGTGCGATGCGCGACGACGCCTACCCGGACCAGAACGCGGCCTACGTCGTCTTCACCAGCCTCGGCGACAACAAGCGCAGCGAGTGCCTCCTTTGGCAGGAGGTGAACACCGTCGTCCCAGCCAAGCCGGAGTTCATGCACTGGTCGGATCGCCCGATCACCTGGATCCGGGAGGATCACCCGGCAGTCATGCCGAGTCCAGGTGGTTACGCCCTCGTCCTCAACCCCACCATTGTCGCGAGGCGCACATGCAAGTTCTCCCGAGTCCTCATCGACGGTGGCAGCAGCATCAACATCCTCTACCGCGACACGATGACCAAGCTCGGTCTCAAGGCCGAGGACCTGGAGCTGACCCGAACGATCTTCCACGGCATCGTGCCCGGCCTCTCCTGCTCCCCCATTGGCCGGGTCCGGCTTGATGTCCTATTTGGTGACAGCAACCACTTCCGACGCGAACCGATCTGGTTCGAGGTGGTGGACCTTTCCAGCGCGTATCACGCATTGCTGGGCCGGCCCGCGCTCACCAAGTTCATGGCGGTTCCCCACTACACGTATCTGAAGATGAAGATGCCGGGTCCCAAGGGCCTCATCACCATCACCGGCGATTACCGCAAGTCCCTGGAGTGCGCCCGAGACGGCGCCAAGTTGGCCGAGTCGCTGGTCATTGCCGAGGAGCGGCGCCAGCTCGACCGGATCGTCGCCCTAGCAGGCGAGGCCTCCGTTGCGTCGATCCCGACCCCGGACCCGGCCGACGAGGCCGCCTTCAAGCCCTCCAAGGAGACCAAGAAAGTGAAGCTCAACCCGGAAGACCCCAGCTGCAGCAAGTACGTTGTCGTAGGCGCCCGCCTCGACAGCAAATAGGAAGGCGAGCTCGTCGACTTCCTCCGTGAGAATCGGCATATCTTCGCATGGACCCCCAAGGACATGCGGGGTATCCCGAGGAAGTACGCCGAGCACAAACTCCACGTCCGCAAGGACGCCAAGCCTGTCTGTCAACCCCTACGACGATTTTCCGAAGAGAAGAACCATTGGTGAAGAGGTCGCCAAGTTTTTGGCGGCCGGCTTCATAATGGAAGTGTTTCACCCCGAGTGGCTGGCCAATCCAGTCCTCGTCCTGAAGAAGAACAAGACCTGGCGCATGTGTATCGACTACACCAGCCTCAACAAGGCCTGTCCCAAGGATCCGTTCGCTCTCCCGCAGATCGACCAAGTCATCGACTTGACCGCCGGGTGTGAGCTCCTGTCCTTCCTGGACGCTTACTCCGGCAACCACCAGATCAAGCTGGACCCGGCCGACGCCCTGAAGACGTCCTTCATCATGCCCTTTGGGGCGTATTGCTACATCACCATGTCGTTCGGCTTGAAGAACATCGGCGCCACCTTCCAACGCTGCATGCAGGAATGCCTGCTGCCGCAACTCGGCCGCAATATCCACGTGTACGTGGACGACATCGTGGTGAAGACCAAGCAGCACTTCACGCTCCTCGACGATTTGAAGGAAACATTCGCCAACCTCCGCGAATACAAGGTCAAGCTTAACCCAAAAAAATGCATCTTCAGCGTCCCGGCCAGAAAGCTACTCGGCTTCCTCGTCTCGGAACGCGGCATTGAGGAGAACCCGGAGAAGATCAAGGCCATCGAGCGCATGCGCAAGCCGGCTCGGCTGCGCGATGTCTAGAAGTTCACCGGATGCTTGGCCTCTGTCAGCCGGTTTCTAAGCCGGCTGGGCGAGAGGGCGCTACCCCTGTACCGGCTGATGAAGAAGACAAGCCCGTTCGAATGGAACGGCAAGGCGGACGAGGCCTTCCAAGACCTCAAGCGCATGCTCTCCACCGCACCAGCCCTGGCCGTGCCGACCGACAAGGAGCCGTTGTTACTCTACATAGCCGCGACCTCGCGGGCGGTCAGCACGGTGCTGGTGGTCGAGCGACCAGAGAAGGGCAAGATCCAAGCCGTCCAGCGCCCAGTCTACTACCTGAGCAAGGTGCTGTCCACCTCCAACCAGAACTACCCGCACTACCAGAAGATGTGTTACGGCGTGTACTTCAGCGCCAAGAAGCTGAAGCAGTATTTCCAAGAGCACGTTGTCACCGTGGTCAGCGCGGCGCCTATCAAAGAAATCATTGGGTGCCGGGATGCCTCTGGCCGGGTTGCCAAGTGGGCGATCCAGCTAGGCGGCCACACCATCCTCTACGAACCCCGCACCGCGATCAAGTCTCAAGCCCTGGCTGACTTCCTCGTCGACTGGACCGAGACCCAGTACTTGCCACCGCCCCCGACTCGACGCATTACCGCATGCACTTCGACGGGTCCAAGATGCGACTCGGCTTGGGGGCCGGCATCGTACTGGCGTCCCCGAAGGGCGACTGGCTCCGCTATGCGCTCCAGATTCACTTCGCCGCCTCCAACATCGTCGCCGAGTACAAAGCCCTTGTGCACGGCCTCCGGCTTGCCAAGGAACTTGGCATCCGGCGCATCCTGTGCTACGGCGACTCGGACCTGGTGGTGCAGCAGTGCTCCGGTGAATGGGACGCCCGCGACTCCAACATGGCAAGCTACCGCTTCCTCGTCCAGAAGCTGTCTGGATCCTTCGAGGGCTGCGAGTTCCTCCACGTCCCGCGCGCGGAGAACGAAGCAGCCGACACGCTCGCCAAGATCGCCTCGTCACGACAAGCCATCCCATCCGGCGTCCCCCTCGAGCACCTGCACAAGCCGTCCGTCAAGCCATCATCGGACTCGGAGTTCACCGACGTACCAGACGACCCGGCCGTGCCTCAAGCCAGCCCGGGGGCTGCTGAACCCGGCCCGGGGGCTGGTCAGCTCGACCCGGCCACCATCGTCCCGGACCCGGCTATCGCCATCCCCGACCCGGGGGCTGCTCAACCCGGCTCGGGGGCTGCCAACTCGGAACCCACCCTGATGGCGGTCTTCGCCGTGGTCACGGCTCCATCTTGGGCCCTCCGAATATAGGAATTTTTGGAGAACGGGGTTCTCCCCATGGACGAGACCGAAGCTCGGCAACTGCAGCGCCGGGCGTCCGCCTACAGCATCATCAACAACGAGCTCGTCAAACGCAGCTCCACTGGCGTATTCCAGCGCTGCGTCGAGCAGGAACGGGGCATCGATATCCTCCTCGACATTCACCAGGGCAAGTGTGGGCACCACGCCGCATCGCGATCCCTGGTGGCCAAGGCGTTCCGCCACGGCTTTTACTGGCGCACGTCCCTCCAAGATGCCGAGTCGCTCGTCCTCAAATGTGAGGGATGCCAGTGCTTCAGCAAACGCAGCCACCAGCCGGCGTCATCACTCCGCACCATACCGATCGCCTGGCCCTTCGCGGTCTGGGGACTCGACATGGTGGGACCCTTCAAAACCGCTCGAGACGGCATGACGCACCTGCTGGTGGCAGTGGACAAATTCACCAAGTGGATCGAGGCAAGACCAATCAAGAAACTGGACGGGCCAATAGCCGTCCGGTTCATCAAGGACATAGTGGTACGCTACGGCATGCCGAACAGCATCATCACCGACAACGGCACCAACTTCGCCAAGGGCGCGCTCGAGCAATACTGCTCTGTCTCCGGCATCCGCCTCGACCTGGCCTTCGTTGCGCATACGCAGTCCAACGGGCAGGTCGAGCGGGCCAATGGACTCATCCTGTCCGGTCAAGCCGCGACTCGTCGAGCCACTCATCCACTACCCGGCAGATGGCTTGACGAGTTGCCGGCCGTTCTCTGGAGTCTACGCACCACGCCGAATCAGTCGACCGGGTTTACCCCGTTCTTCCTTGTCTACGGAGCCGAAGCCGTCATCCCGACTGACGTCGAGTTCGACTCGCTGCGCGTCGCGATGTACACCGAGGCCGAAGCCAGAGAAGCCCGCGAAGATGGCGTCGACCTGCTCGAAGAAGCACGCCTCCTGGCGCTCAGTCGCCCGGCCATCTACCAGCAAGGCCTGAGGCACTACCACAACAAGAAGATCAAGCTCCTCGCGTTCCGCGAGGGCGACCTCGTCCTCCGACTCGTCCAAGAGCAGGCAGGCCAGCACAAGCTGTCCCCTCCATGGGAGGGCCCATTCATCGTGAGCAGGGCCTTGCGTGACCGCAACGCCTACTACCTCATCGATGCACACAAGTCAAGGAAGCGCAAGAAGGACACCGCCGGTGAAGAAACGACCCGGCTGTGGAATGCGGAACTCCTCCGCCCGTTTTACAGTTAGTCGCACGAGTGTATGTATCGTCGCCTTTTGTAAACGCATGAAACTACAGGGTCCCCGAACGAGACTCAGGGGCTGCCTTTTGTCGACCAATTTATTGTGTCCCTATTTTCTTGCATCACTATACCACTGAACCCGGCCACCGGTCCGACTCGCTCGACCCGGGGGCTCGGGGGCTGGCCGGCTCGGTCGCCACCCCGCCGCCTTACTTGGTGATTCCTGATAAAGTTAGGATGTCGCGGTCCCCCACTTCGCCCTAAAGCCACAGACCCAGCTTTGGCTGTCGGCTGGCAAGCACAACGGGCAAAGCTCCTTTACGCTTCACACACTAAGTCAAAGGCTGCCGGGTCGATCAACCCAGCCCGCCATTCATCAAATGAACAGCCGCACGACCGACTGCTCGCCAACTGGCTTCGCCGGATTGCCGCCAGCCGGCCCAGTGGGTCTTTCGCTCGCGCTCAACGTTTCGAGGAACCCAAGTCCTGCGCGCTCCTCTCGAAGAACCAAACTCCTTGTCATGGACCGGAGCCTCGGCCGTATGACTCGCGGGGGGGGGGGGGGGGAGGTTTGAGAAAGGAAAAGCGCATGAAATCGGTCCAAAAAACGGAAGGCAAAAGCAAAGGGACCCACGACATTTACACAAGAATTTAAGAAAAGGCCCACGGCCCAAGTTCATTACACCCTAAAACTCCCAGTGGGTGGGTGGACCTGCTACTTAACAGATTTTATACAAAGTGTCTCAGGCATCTCCAGCGCCGCGTCGCGACGTCGATGGTTCTCCCCTGGCGGCCTTCGGGTCCGGCGAGGTGCCGGTGTCCTCCTCGGCACCCGCGTCGTGGTAGACACCCGTCTCCTCGGAGCTCCCCTCCGGATCGTGAAGGAGCAAGCCGTAGTCATCGCCATCCACGGCCCTGCCGTCTTCCGTCCGCTCCGGATGGAACTCGTCGTGGAAGGCGAACTCGGTGATGTAGCTGGCCCGGGAGGCGATCCGGCCGGCTTGCTCCTGCAAGAGCTGCTCCGAACCAGCCCGCTGGCCCATCAACGCGTCCAGCTGCAGGTCTGGATGACAGGACAACGTGAACCGGAGCGCCATCTCAGCACCGCCACGAGCGGCGGAGATGCGCCACTCGCCAAGCCGGTCCGGCCCCATCTCCAACCAGTGCGCCAAGGGCGAGAAGATGCTCGGTTGGACGGAGTCTGGCTACAGGGCCGCCGTCATCGCGGTGCCGGCCTGGGACAGCCGCTCCATCTGCGTTCCCAGAACCCGCAGGCGGGCCTCAGCGGCGGCGATGATCTCCGGGAAGGTCCAGGCCACCTGCGGATCCGTCCCGGACCCAACGACGCCGGTCGGGTTGCGTTGATAGCGGACGACTTCCTCCGCCAGCCGCTGCGTCTCCGGATAGGCCCCTGCCGCAAAGGAAGAAGCAAGTTAGAAGAAGGACGACAAGGAAGAAAGGCCGGATCCCGACCCGGCAAACTACAAGAAAAAGCACTTACTTGAGAAGGACTCTTCCAGGTGCTGCGCCTCAAGCAACGTACCACGCCGTTCCCGTTTGATGGCGCGATCGCGCTCCTCGAGCACCTTCTCCAGATTGGCCGCCTTGGCAAGGGCCGCCTTCAGCTCGGCATCCTTGTCTTCGGCCGCCTCACGGCGACGGGCCTCGTCCTGACGGGCCCCCTCAGCCGTGGTGACCTGCCCTCGCGGGCGATCCACCTCGGCCTGGAGCCGGCCCTTGTCGTCGTCCAGCTGGCCACGATGTTGGTCCGCCTCCACCAGGGCCCACTGCGCCTCCGCCACCTTGGCGGCTTCCTCCTTAAGGAGCTCCACCTCGGCCTCGAGGTGGCTCTTGTGACCCGCCAGCTGCTCATGCAGCCGGTTGGCCTCATCGAGAGACCGCCGGGCCGCGGCCGCCTCCGCCCTCGCCTGCGCCGCCTCCACTCCAAGACGGCCGGTATCGGCAACGAGCCGGTCGTAGTGATGACCAACCCGGAGCAGACGAGTCCGCCAGGACAGCACCTCGGCTGCGAAAAAGAAGGATTCAGCAGAAGAAAAAAGCAAGACTTAAGATTTTGCCCAACTGTTACACAGTTGGCCCAAATCTCGGGGGCTACACCCAGTGGGTGCGCTAGCGCGGCCCCACTAGAAAAGAGCACAAGAATACCTGCGGCGACACGGAGCTCCTCCTCCTTGGCGGCGAGCTGCTCCATGAGCTCCCGGTGCTTGCCTAGGAGACGATTGTAGGCGGTGACCCGGAAGGCGTCGAGATGCTGAAGAAAGCAGAAATCAGAACAAGGCCAACGTTCCAAAGATTCGACCCAACTACTACGTAGTTGGCCCGGGGCTACACCCAGTGGGTGCACTGGCGCGCCCCCACAAGGAAGAAATTACAAGAAAAAGAAGGCTTACCAGAACGGCGCGCTCCAGTTCGCGCGTCCGCTCCACCTCGGCCTGAGCGAACGCCTCGAGCTGTTCCGTCCGGCCTCGCAGGCGGCGGCTGACGGCGTCCAACGCCGCCTCCTCCTGGGTGTGAGACCCGAAGACAATGGCGCCCCCGCCCCGCACCGGCTGCGGCACGGCGGCTCGACGCTCTCCCTGCCTGGGCACCAAGGCGTGCTCCCCGCTGACCGCTCGCGACGCGGCCAGCACCTCCTCCGACGCCCCTCCCGGCGCCGACGATGACCCGGACGCCGGGACGGCCTGCGTCGCCGCCTCCGGTCCGGACGCCGGGACGGCCTGCTGCGCCACCACCGGCCCAGCTGCCGGGGTGGCCTCCGGCACCGCCGCCCGCGGTGCCTCCTCCAAAACCGGTGGCGCCTCCGGCACCTCCGCCCGCAGCGCCTCTTCCAAGACGCTGCCGCCTCCACCACCATCATCCCCCGCTCGCTCGGCCACGTCAGCCCGCGGCGGGGTGTCATCCGCCACCTCCACGACCTCCCGGTCGAGGTTCACCACCTCAGCCCGACCTCCACGGCTACGCTCCCTCACCGACGATGGCTCAAAGACCGTCGCCGCCACCACCGTGCCCTCCGGCATCTCTCGCCAAGCCGGCTCCGCGCCGGCTTGCGCCCATGCCGCCGCCACGTCGGTCCAAGCCCGGACCGACGCCGCCTCCAGCTCTGCCTCGGCCCAGTTCCTGTCCTGCCAGGCCAAGGCTTTGGCGTCGTTCGGATCCAGGCCAAGGTCCGAGTCGGCCCGTCCCTCCACCTCGGCCTGGACGGCGAGGTCGGACCGGCTCCTGCGGAACACGGCCCCCTCGGCGGCTGCGGCTTCCGCTGCCGCCCTCGCCAGCGCGATTGGCGACCTGAAGAAGAAGACAGAATGAGCAAGAAAGAAACATGACTAGCTCGGCGATCCGGATGCATGCGGAAGATAAAGCTTACCCCGGCAAGACAGGGACCGGGGTTGGCTCCCGTGCCCGGCGCCGCGCTTCCTCTTGGCCGGCTTCCCGACCCCGACCGGGTCCGCCGTGCGCTTCGGGGCCCGGGGTCGCGGCGCAACGCTGTCTTTCCCATGCGGGCGGCTCGGCGCCGCCCCATGCGAGGACCCGGCTCCGCCCGCGTCGCCGCCTCCCCCGTCCAACGCCGCTGCACCAACAACCGGCGTCAGCATCGCCCGCACCGCGCCGTGATGAGCAATTCAAGACACACGAAGAAAAATGCAAGACTTACCCACGCGACGCCCAGCGCCGGTGTCGGACTCAGCCTCCTCCTCCCCGTCGTGGGCCGCGGGCTCCTCTGGTGCCGCCGGCGCCACCTGCGACGGAGCCCGTGCGTAAGGATGCCGAATCACGTTCAGAAGTACCTCCCGCGTCGCGTCAGGACGAATGAGAAGGTGCACAGCAGCAAAGTAAGAAGACCAGACACTCACCCGCGGCGCCGGGTTCGACTCGCTGTACGGCGCCTTACCGAACCGCCAGTCCTCTCCAAGGTTAGCCTTGGAGATGTCATTTACTCCGCGTGCGATCTGCTCTGCCGACAGCCGCGTCGACCCCATGCGGTTGGGGTCCTGAAGGCCGACCATTTCTCCAATGAGGCAGGAGCGCCTCTGCAACGGGAGGACTCGGCGCATGATGAACGCGGCAAGGAGGTCGGTGCCAGTGAGGCCTTCCTGCGTCCTCATCACCGTCACCCGCTCGCAGAGATTGACAATCTCCTGCGACGGGCGCCTGGGCGAGTAGCCCCAGTTCATCTTCACCCGCGGCGGCGCGATGGCGAAGGCCGAAAGGTTGATGCGATCCGCACCAAGGTTGCAGACGTAGAAGAAGGAGTTCTGCCACTTCTTGGCAGAATCCTCCAGCGGGATCTTGGGGAAATCCGCCCCCGACCGCTTCGAGATGACGGTGGCGCCGCAGTCAGTGAACTCCCCGGCCGACGGGCCTTGCTGCTTCAAGGAGAAGAAGCGCTCCCAGAGGTCGATCGTGGGCTTGACCCCCAGATACCCCTCGCAGAGGGTGACGAAGCTGGAGAGCTGGACGATGGCGCCGGCGCCAAGATGATGCGGCTGGAGCCTGAAGAACTCCAGGAACGCGCGGAAGAAGGTGCTCACCGGCAGCCCGAATCCGCGCTCGAAGTGCGTGAGGAAGACCACGCGCTCCTGCCCCTCGGGCCGAGGCCTCTGCTCGCCGCGCGGCAGGCGAACGCCAACGTCCGTCTCCCGCGGCAGGTGCCGCGTCGCCCGGAGTTGGGTGATGTCCTCGGCGGTGACATTCGAACCCATCCAGGAGCCCGATGGCAGCGCCATGATCGAAGGAAGAAGAAGGAAGATGGGTGGCGAAGGAGTTCTGCTCCGAGAAACGGTCGCCGTGATGCATCAGTTGCAAAGGGCGGAGCGAGAGCAAAGGGACAGGAGGGCGCGAGCGAGAATAATGTCCGCCGCCCCCTGCCCCCCGATTTATAACCCTCGGTTTGAACGTGGGGAAGTGGGGAAGTGGGATCGGCTGCACGCTCCCGTTCCACTACCCCGCAATAAGTGCGCACGTACACGCGCAGTAACTGCCCGGGGAAGAGCAACCGGCCCCCGGACGCCGCAATAAATCCGCGCGCACGGGCCGAGGGCGCGCGACGGCGGGCCCCAGCCCGTCGCCTAGTCCCGTCACGCGTGTGGCCCGTCAGGCCCCTCCGACTTCTGGGCACCACGTGGCGCCCGCGCAAAGCCTGAGGGATTGCCCCAAGATTCGACGGACTCCTCGGTTCCCGCCACGACCGGGATGCCGTGATCCGGTTTCTAAGAAAACCGGCACACAGTGGGTGTTGCCGGACCCGGCGCTCGCAGAATCCGCCTTGCTTAAGGGGGAAACTGCGAAGGCCCACTCATCCGAAGACGGTGGACCTTCATAGCTTCGGGGACTATTGTCGGGGGGATGGACCCCGGGCACGCAACGGAACCCGGATCCTCTTCAAAAACAACGGGGCTGGCACCGCCCCTCAAAATCGGCACGCGCTTGGCCGGGTTGCTCGACCCGGCCAAGCCCCGCAAGCCGGCCAGACTCGCCGCCCGGCAAGACACGTCGACTCGGCCCCAACGACTAGCGCAACACAGCCGAACCCGGCACGACCAAAGCTTCCTCGGCAAGCCAGCACCACCCGTGGCGTGCTACGCAATCCAGCCGCGGGTCAGCTCCCGTCCCATCCAGGCCGTACGATGGGACGAGACTTCAATCAACAATGACCGAGGCAACAGTGCCCCGCCCATGCCTCTGGTCAGCAGGACCGTGGCAACAGTGCTCCTCACCTACCCACTGACCAGGGCCGGCGTGGCTACAGTGCCCAGCCCTCACCGCTGATGACAGCAAGCGGCGACCTGACAGAGAGCACTGTACACGACTCGACTCGGCCACGCCCTGACGATCGACAAGACGGCGCACAGTCCCCCTAGGCATGCGGGGCCCGCACCTAGGGGAACCCGGCGAACCACAAGCCCTCAGCGGGACCCAGCCCGGGTCCCCGGACGCCGATAATATGGACCCACCCACTTGTAACATTACCATTGTACCCCCGGGGGGTTGGTCTATAAAACCCCCCAGGAGCCCACGATCGTGGATAAGGAAAACAGAGAGAGGGTCAAGCAGAAAACCTATATGAGAGAAAAGCAAGTAAGCATAGGACTAGCCAGAAAACAGCAACACCAGAGAGAAGGAGCAGCCCAAGCCTTGGCCAGCTTCCTTCCTCCTCCATACAGCTCCAGGAGCATCATTGTACCATCGGTCATCCAACTACACTCGGCAGGACTAGGGGTATTATCTCTCCGGAGAGCCCCGAACCTGGGTATGTCCGGCGTCCCGTGCCCTCTCATGCCAACCTCGCCTCTGGAGTCCACCAGCGCCCTCGATCCTCCTCCTCTCTTTAGCCATCCCTTGGCATCTGCCGTGCGCCCACCACGACAGACTTATTCTGACTGTCACTCTGGTCTGACATGGTGCAAACTCTGACAGCAGACCCTGTGAATAGATATAGATGAGGTAGAGTGGATGAGCATCACAAAGTACACAGGTTTTTGCAAAAGAATTGAGTCAAAACTTAGTTATAGTTTTCCACAGAAAGCATTTTGGAGCTACCGATTTGTAAACTCGGTGATACCGAAACGGCTTTTGGAACCTAAACTGGTGAACTCGGTCAGACCGAGTCACAGTTCGGTGGCACCGAGACTGCTACGGTTTCACAAAGTCCTGAACTCGGTCACACCGATTTGCAATTCTCGGTCAGACCGAGAATCACATGTGCACTGGCCTGAGCCAAATCGGTGGGACCGATTTCTACAACTCGGTCGGTCCGAGATGAGTTCGGCGGAAACCTAACCCTAAATTTTCAATCCAAAACTATTCTACGGGGTGTTTTCACTAGATAGGAAGATCTCAATCGTGGCAAGATAAATGGCAATGCAATGTGCTAGGAATCGGAGTGAGGAATAGCACAAGGATTCAAATCCACACCCTAGTTCGGTGATGGATTTGCTACGGCGGCAACGGCGGAGTTGAATCCCGTTGACGGCGGCGGAGACCAGCGGCGGAAGGTCGCTGGCGACGAGGAGGACGATCCGGAGACCCGAGGAGGCAGAGCAGGCAGTGCGCGGGCGAAGAGGTTCGGAAAAAATTCCAAATTTTGGCCCGGGGATATATATAGCCTGACCCCGTCGGTGTGACCGAGTGGAACAACTCGGTGGCACCGAGATGCATAACTGCAAGCAGTTACTGCAACTCGGTGTGACCGAAAAGTTCAAATCGGTTGCACCGAGATTGAAAACCTAGATCAAATTAGTGATCTCGGTGTGACCGAAATGGATGGATCGGTCAGACCGAGATGCACAAAGAGGTTTTAGAAGTTTAAGTCTATGACGAATTGGGGACTCCGAGTGCTCCTCACACAGAGTGGTTCGAATCTGACTTGATCAAACTTTGTGATGTAGCATGAATAGAGTTTGAGACAAGAAAAGCATAGATAGCTAGAGAAGGTTCTTAGGCATTCTTGTCCATCCACTTGGAAAAAGAAAAGAAACCAAACAATCACGTGGATGTCCTCGAATGAGTAAAATATGTAACCAACATGCTCACACAATAAAATGACAAATCAAATATGTGGCAAAGCATGCACAACCATTCTAGCATCTATCAAGCAATTGGCGATGACTAGGTCATCTATATATGATTATATTGACTTAGGAGTCAAATGAGAACATTTGATCATAGGTCATACTCATCGTTTTAGCACAAGTGGGGTTACCACTTTTACATAAAGCATTTTTGTGTTCACACCATTAGAGTTGCTTTAGCTCAATTCTTAGAGTAAAGCTCCCCCTAGATGTGAGATCCCCCCTAAGAGGGATGAACTAACCTTGGGTTTTGTGATGATGACTTCATGTAGGTGTTGAAGATGTGGATGCTCAATGTTGATGTAGATCATTTGGAGCAATCCTTTGGAGTGAGTTGCACTTTCAATACCTACATGGGTTAGTCCCACAAGGAACAAACAAGGATATCCATAGACATAGAGTGATGCACACACAAGATGATGTCCATGAAAGCATTAGGTTACCTTGTCCCTTGTCTTACCAACAAGAGGGTTTGTGACTCCTTGAACTAGTGCAAGATGTGGAAGTTGATTGCGCTTGTCCTTGCCAAAATGATATGAGTGAAATATGTTGGCGGAGTCACCCTCAAGAACTCTCTAGTTCTTCTTCTTCGGGATCCACATCATCTTGATGGGAATCCTTGAAGTTGTAGTTGTACTCGATGAAGTAGAACTTGACGTAGTCTTGGGAACCCACTTGACCAAGGCCTTAGGAGCTTCTTCAAATACATCAATCTCCTCTTGAAGCTTGTCCTTGCCTTTTTGCTTGTGGTCTTGTGGTGGAAGATCATCTTGAGCTTGTGTCCCTTTGAAAGAAGTAGGATCATACTTCTCTTGTTGAGGAACAAACTTCGTCTTGGGGTATTGATCTTCTTCCCACTCAACTCCATTGGCATTGAACTTTAGTTCAAAACCAACACCTTGGTTCTTCCGGTGTCTTCCTTGCTTGCGTACAATTTCCTCGAATTGCTTACTCTCGACAAGGCTCTTGTAAACACCTTTCTCTATAATTCCCTTCAATAAGCTATTTTCTTGCTCAAGTGTAACTTGGCTAAGAGAATCATTAGTGGAATCAAGAGAACTACTAGAAGCAACAACATTGGATTTAGCATGATTATTGTTACTACTAGAGGAAGAATCTTTCTTGTTCTTGTTACTAGATTTGACTTGAGGCATGTAAGTGGATAAGAGTAAACGCTTGGCAATGTAAGAAGAACTTTTCTTATGAAGATCATCATTGATTGCCTTTAAGAACTCATGCTCTTGCTCAAGGTTGAGCTTTTCGAAACGTAACTTCTCATGAGTCCTTAAAAGTTCTCGATGATCTTCTAAGATAGTTTCATAAGCTAACTTAAGAGTGTTTAGTTCTTTAGTTAGGTGATCAATCTTCTCCTTATCATTTTCATTCGTTTTATCTTGATTAGCATGATTAATTGATGTTTCATCATAGTATTCATCACTAGAGTTGTCAACAAGTAATCATCATCACCTAACAAGTCATCTTCATCACTATTGAAATCAACATACTCGGGGTGTGATACCTTTGGGCCTTTAGCCATGAAGCATCTTCCAAGTCCTTCATTTGGTGAATCAAATATGTCGTAGGAGTTGGTTGACACAAGTGCTAGACCGGCAACACCTTCATCTTGAGTATATTCGGAGTCGGAGTGATAGCTTCTCTCGGAGTGATTGTCGGAGTCAGAGCCGGTTACCCATTCACCAACATGAGCTTGATGTCTTCATTTTGTGTAGCTCCTTGATGACTTGTCCTTCCTTTCTGAATCCTTGCTTCTCCGGGATGTTCTTTGTTCATAACGATCATCTCTAGTCCTTCTCTCTCTTGATGGTGATTCTTCTCTTCTACTTCTCCTTTTTGGAGAATCTTCTCTTATTTTGTAGGGTGCCGTACACTCATTGGAATAGTGTCCGGGTCTTCCACAATTGTAGCAATTGCGCTCACGACTAGAAGATCTTTTGTCATTGTAGGACCTTGACTTGGAACTTCTTTCCTTGCTTCTACTCTTGTAGAACTTGTTGAAGTTCTTCACCATTAGGCTCAATTCTTCATTGAAGGTTTGTTTCTCACTTGATGATGTGGGAGCTTCACATGAGGCTTTGTAAGCACCACTTGACTTGTTGTGGAGCTCCTCCTTATCCTTGAGTGACATCTCATGAGCAACAATTCTTCCAATGACTTCCGTTGGCTTGAGATCTTTGTAATTGGGCATCATTTGGATCAATGTGCACACGGTATCATATTTTCCATCCAAAGCTCTTAGGATCTTCTTGATGATGAATTTGTCGGTGATCTCTTCACTTCCTAAGCCGGCAATCTCATTTGTGATAAGAGCAAGCCTAGAGTACATTTCAGCGACACCTTCACCATCCTTCATTTTGAACTTGTCAAGCTGACCTTGAAGCACATCCAACTTGGATTCCTTGACGGAGTCAGTACCTTCATGCATATCAATCAAAGTATCCCAAATTTCCTTTGCATTCTCAAGACGGCTGATTTTGTTGAATTCTTCGGGGCACAATCCGTTGAAGAGGATATCACAAGCTTGAGCGTTGTATTGCAGCATCTTCAACTCTTCCGCGGTAGCTTCACGGTTCGGTTCTCTCCCGTCAAAGAATTCACCTTGCAAGCCAATACACACAATAGCCCAAACGGCGGGGTTATGTCCAAGAATATGCATTTTCATCTTATGCTTCCAACTAGCAAAATTAGTACCATCAAAGTAAGGACCTCTACGGTGGTAATTTCCCTCGCTAGATGCCATACTCTCCTAGGTTGTGAAACCAAGGCTATGACCACCAAAAGCTATGGAAATCAAAGCAAATGGAGACCAACACTCTGATACCACTTGTAGGATCGAAAGTATGTCTAGAGGGGGGTGATTAGACTACTTGACCAAATAAAAATCTATCCTTTTCCAATTTTAGTTCTTGACAGATTTTAGCAACTTAGCATGGTTCAAGCAATCTTAACACAATTCAAGCAAGCATGCAAAGAGTATATGAGCAGCGGAAAGTAAAGCATGCAACTTGCAAGAATGTAAAGAGAAGGGTCTGGAGAGTGCAAACGCAATAGGAGACACGGATGTTTTTGTCGTGGTTCCGGTAGGTGGTGCTATCGTACATCCACGTTGATGGAGACTTCAACCCACGAAGGGTAACGGCTGCGCGAGTCCACGGAGGGCTCCAACCACGAAGGGTCCACGAAGAAGCAACCTTGTCTATCCCACCATGGCCGTCGCCCGCGAAGGACTTGCCTCACTAGGGGTAGATCTTCACGAAGTAGGCGATCTCCTTGCCCTTACAAACTCCTTGGTTCAACGCCACAATCTTGTCAGAGGCTCCCAAGTGACACCTAGCCAATCTAGGAGACACCACTCTCCAAGAAGTAACAAATGGTGTGTTGATGATGAACCCCTTGCTCTTGTGCTTCAAATTATAGTCTCCCCAACACTCAACTCTCTCTCACAGGATTTGGATTTGGTGGAAAGAAGGTTTGAGTGGAGAGCAACTTGGGGAAGGCTAGAGATCAAGATTCATATGGTAGGAATGGAATATCTCCCTGGGTTGAGATGCCTTCGTTGACCTTGGAGAGCCAGTCCCAGACTAGCTTCGACGTTTTCAGAGCACTCACACGGCCATACTGTCCTTTGGTTAGATGACCACAGATGATGTTCTTGGCAGTAGAGTCCAGTTGAACAAACCTCTTGACATCAGCAGGGGTGACATCTTCACCGATCTTGGGAACACCGTTCTTGACGACATACCATAGGTCGACATCAATGGCTTCAAGATGCATGCACATCTTATTCTTCCAGTAGGGGTAATCAGTGCCATCGAAGACAGGGCACGCAACGGAGACTTTGATTATCCCTGCAGTCAACATAGCTAAAACTCCAGGTGGTTAAACCGAATCACACAGAACAAGGGAGTACCTTGCTCTGATACCAATTGAAAGTGCTAGTTATCGACTAGAGGGGGGGTGAATAGGCGATTTTTATGGAAGTCTTCAAAACATGAGAATTTCGAAGACGAACAATAAAAATGAACCTATTGACATGCAGCGGAAGGTAGACTACACTAGACAGGCCATAGTCAAGTATTCAATAAAGTGAAAGCACGAAGACTATTAGCAGCTAGGTAGTATGGATCAGGGTGGAAGATAGTATGAAGCCAAACAACAGTAGTCGTCACACAGTGAAGTCAAACAGATAATGCAAGCATGCAATGACTTCACGAAGACAAACTGTAAGTTAAGAGAAGTAGGAGATAGAACCAATTGCTTGGTGAGGACAGGGATTTGTTGGACCAGTTCCAGTTGCTGTGACAACTGTACGTCTGGTTAGGGAGGCTGAGATTTAACTCAGAAGACCGCGTCTTCACCTTATTCCCATTGAGCTAACAACACTTAGTCCTCACCCAATCACTCTGGTAAGTCTTCAAGGTAGACTTCCAAACCTTCACAGACTTCGTTCACTGACAATCCACAATGACTCTTGGATGCTCAGAACGCGACGCCTAACTGGCTGGAGGATTCACAGTCCTCAAGTGTAACAAGTCTTCAGATCACGCGGACAGAACGACTTCAGTGATGCCAAACACTCTTTGTGCTCTGGGTGTTTTGGGCTTTGTCCTCGCAAGGATCTCTCTCTCAAATGCTTCGAAGGTGGGTTGCTCTCAAACAACAAAAGCCGTGCACTAACTCTGAGCAGCCACCAATTTATGGTGTAGGGGGTGGGCTATTTATAGCCAGGAGGCAACCCGGCCTGATTTGTCCGAAATGACTCTGGGTCACTAAGGAACTGACATGTGTCCAATGGTCAGATTTCAAACACACGCGACAGCTTGACTTGGGATACAAGTAAAGCTGACTCATCCAGCTCTGGATAAGATTTGCTCTCATTGTCTTCGCTCGAAGACATAGGATTTGGTTGAGCATCACATCAGTCACTCTGACTTTGTTCACTTGGACCCCACTTAATAGTGCGGTGGTTCCTATGACTCACTAAATAAGAAAAGGAAACTACGAAACAACTATGTCTTCGCACTCCATAGTCTTCATGCGCTGTCTTCTCATGTCATAGTCTTCAATGTGAATATCTTCACTAACCACCATTGTCTTCAGTGTCTTCACACATTCTTAGGGGTCATCTCTGGTAGCTAAACCGAATCAATATGGGACTACTACCTGTGTTATCCTGCAATTCTCACAAACACATTAGTCCCTCAACCAAGTTTGTCATCAATACTCCAAAACCAACTAGGGGTGGCACTAGATGCACTTACAGGGAGCAGCATCAGAGGTGTCTTGGTTCTTGTAGGATCGAAAGTATGTCTAGAGGGGGGGGGTGATTAGACTACTTGACCAAATAAAAATCTATCCTTTTCCAATTTTGGTTCTTGACAGATTTTAGCAACTTAGCACGGTTCAAGCAATCTTAACACAATTCAAGCAAGCATGCAAAGAGTATGTGAGCAGCGGAAAGTAAAGCATGCAACTTGCAAGAATGTAAAGAGAAGGGTTTGGAGAGTGCAAACGCAATAGGAGACACGGATGTTTTTGTCGTGGTTCCGATAGGTGGTGCTGTCGTACATCCACGTTGATGGAGACTTCAACCCACGAAGGGTAACGGCTGAGCGAGTCCACGGAGGGCTCCAACCACGAAGGGTCCACGAAGAAGCAACCTTGTCTATCCCACCATGGCCGTCGCCCACGAAGGACTTGCCTCACTAGGGGTAGATCTTCACGAAGTAGGCGATCTCCTTGCCCTTACAAACTCCTTGGTTCAACTCCACAATCTTGTCGGAGGCTCCCAAGTGACACCTAGCCAATCTAGGAGACACCACTCTCCAAGAAGTAACAAATGGTGTGTTGATGATGAACCCCTTGCTCTTGTGCTTCAAATGATAGTCTCCCCAACACTCAACTCTCTCTCACGGGATTTGGATTTGGTGGAAAGAAGGTTTGAGTGGAAAGCAACTTGGGGAATGCTAGAGATCAAGATTCATATGGTAGGAATGGAATATCTTGGTCTCAATACATGAGTAGGTGGTTCTCTCTCAGAAAATGTATGTTGGAAGTGTAGGCATGTTCTGATGGCTCTCTCCACGAATGAAGAGTGGGTGGAGGGGTATATATAGCCTCCACACAAAATCTAACCATTACACACAACTTACCAATCTCGGTGGGACTGAATTAAGAAACTCGGTCGGACCGATTTAGAAAGTCATGTGACCGTTAGGATTTTCGGTGGGACCGACATGCTACTCGGTAGGACCGATATGATTAGGGTTAGGGCATAACGTAATCTCGGTGAGACCGATTACTCAAACTTGGTGAGACCGATTTTGGTAATGGACACACAGAGGGTTGGTCAGGCAAACTCGATGGGACCGATTCGCTCATCTCGATTGGACCGAAACCTTACGAAAAGGAAACAGAGAGTTTGCATTGTAATCTCGGTGGGACCGATTCGCTCATCTCGGTTTGACCAAAACGTTACGAAGGGAAACAGAGAGATTACAACCCCATCTCGGTGAGACCGAGATCCCTATCGGTGAGACCAATTTGCCTAGGGTTTGTGGCAGTGGCTATGACATCTGAACTCGGTGGCGTCGGATAGGAAGAATCGGTGGGGCCGAGTTGGACTTTTGGTTTAGGTCATATGTGGATGTGAGAAAGTAGTTGAGGGTTTTTGGAGCATATCACAAAGCATTTTGAGCAAGAGCCTCATTAAGCAACACCTCATCCCTCCTTGATAGTATTGGCTTTCCTATAGACTCAATGTGATCTTGGATCACTAAAATAGAAAATGTAGAGTCTTGTGCTTTGAGCTTGAGCCAATCCTTTTGTCCTTAGCATTTTGAGGGATCCACTTTTCTCATCCATGCCATGCCAATCATTGAGCTTTCCTGAAATATTTATCTTGAAGTAGCATTAGCTCAATGAGATATATGTTGTTAGGAATTACCAAAACCACCTAGGGATAGTTGCACTTTCAGTGCTTTCTCTTCCTGGCTTCAGCCTCAGCTTGCCGTGTCTTCTTTTGCTTTGAAGCTGCTGAAGGGACCTTTGGCTTCGAGCCAGTCATGCTGGCAGGGAAGACTATGCTGGGTTGGTCGTGCCTTTGATCTTCTGGTTCAGCTTCAGCAGACTTCTTCTTTTTCTTGGCAGCCATCTTGGGGTCGATGCCAGGACGCCTAAGTGCCTTTCTCTTTTCAGCCTCATTGTGTGCTTGAACACACTTCTGTGCATAATACTTCATGCGCTCACGGGAGCCTTTGGCTTCCTCATGCTTCTTGTTGAACTGGGCCTTGAGGCCAATCATCATTTGCTTGAAGTTTTGCACATCAGCAACACTGAGCTTGGCCATGTGCTTCTTGAACTGAGCCTTCTCATAGTCGATCTTGTTCTTCAGCTCAACAATTTTCTGAGCAATATCAAGCTCGTTGGCTATAGCTCCTTGAAATGTGACGCTGATGTCCACAGGCAGTTGCAGATCATCAATGTTGATGCTTTGGTCTTCAAACCATTCATCAATGAAGTTATTGAGTATATCAGCATCAAACACAGATCTTGGAAGATCTCGGCCTCTTGTTTTCTCTTGATCAACATCTCCAGAGAATCATCTACAAGTTCTTCATCACTTGACAAATCAATAGTGTTTTCCTCATTGCATAGAGTGGCAGCAGAAGTAAGGTCATTCCCTGGAATTTTCTTGGGCTTATTGGTCTTCTTGGGGACGCGAGATTGATCTTCAGACTGCACACTGGATTCAGGAGGTGCAGTTTTCAATGGCTTCATAGTAGAAGCTTTTGGAGCAGCAAAGGGCTTGGAAGCTTTTGTCTTCTTCTTCTGCTTCGGGGGCTCAGGAGCATCCTCAGAGTCCGCATAATCGGCAGATTGATCAACTGTGGCCCTTTGAGCTGCAACATGGGAGAGAAGCCCATCGAAGCCATTGAAGGGGTCGATGACATTTGGATTGGCTTCACGAGTGCCATCAGGCCTTGGAGCAGATGGACCTGGGTTGAAGTTGATTCTGAATGCCTTTTTGTTCTTAGCAGCAGTCTCCTTTGCAAACTGATAGTTCCGCTTGAACAGATCATCATCACGACACCATCGAAGAGATGATGGGTCAGCATCATCAGGCTGAGGTCCTCGGACCATGCAAGGATAAAAGCCTTGAGCAATGGCTTCAGGCTTTGTTTGAGGTTGTAGTTTCCTGTAAAGAATGTCACCCCACTGGCGCTTGATAAATTTTTCTCTGTATACTCATTAGTTACAAAGTGATACTTGAACTATTCATCTGCCCAATGTCTTCTGGTCCATTGGATTCTGGACTTGTGCTGATTGTATGTTTCTTCATGATCAGACTTGTATAGTTCGTAGAGATCTGGAGGCAGATCCAAGGCAGTATTGCCATGGTGTTGCCTGCCATCTTCCCTTGCAGATTTGTTAGTTGCCATTGTATTCAGACTGAAAGGCTTCAATATAGTGAATGGCTTCAGGCAACTGGTCAAGCAAGAACTAGCTTCAGGAGATTCAATATGATGCTATAAGAATTCTGCAAATGAATGCAGACTATGAGAACCAAGGGATTCCCCTATGGACATGTACCTATGACAGCATTAGAGATGCGAGGGAAGTGGAAGAGGTCATATGCATTCTCAGAAGATTTCGAAGATAAATCAGTTTGAAGACATTGACCTCATAGTGCGAAGACATTCACTTATTTGAAGTGAGTTGGTTCCATATTTGTACGAATCCATGAATAAGTACAAGTGAGGAATCTAACTAGTTGTGAGGCATAAGTGAATATACTTGCAAGTTATGAGATGCAAAAACAGAAAGATTCAGATTTGGAAGTTTATAAACCACTTTTGGGTGAAGTGGACGGATTCAATAGATCAAAAAAGCGTCAAAAAGCGAGTTTAAATACCGCACGAAGAACTGCTAGACGAGGCGGAACAGAGGCCGAGCAGTCCAATCTCCCGCGCCCTAACATGGTGGCGGAAGACACCTACGGCGGCAGCGGAGAAGACGAGGTCCACGGCCAGCGTGAAGACGGCGTCGAAGAGGCCGCGGCAGCTACACGCTTCATCTCCGGCGTCGACTGGAGCTAGCGGTGGCGCTAGGGTTTGAGAGAGATGGCGAGGTGGGAGAGGACATAATGACCGCATGGGTGGAGTATTTATAAGGTGAAGGGCGGCGCAGCGCAATTACATAGGTGCACCCTGACGGTTCACATCTGGTGGACACGTGGCGTGCATGCAACTTATTGAGAGTTGAGCCATGTACCAACAAGCACGTGGTTTGTCGGGTGGTCGTTCCGGCTTCTCCGGTTTTCAGGCAAAAAGAGATAAGGCATTAAAAACAGTTTTAAATGTGTGTCTCTGTATCTTCAGCTGACAAGGACACACTAAAGATATTTGACACGTGTCAAATAGAATGCATATGAAGAGACAGATAGAATTTGAGGAATTAGCACAGAAGGGGTTAGGGTCCGATCACATTCACTTAGTTCAGAAAAAGGCAAGTTTGAAGACATAGCTATAAGTGAATGTTGTAGAGGATAGAACACACACACATACACACACACACACAGATATATATATATATATATATATATATATATATATATATATATATATATATCAGAGAAGACCAAGTCAACATTGCAAAGATAAACTAGAAGACAAATCAATGTTGAAGACAAACCAAATATGAAGATAATGCAATCATGACGCCAAATGAAAATCTTCGAGAAAGTTTTGGTGGTGGCGTTACCCACCATATAGGAAGTATTAGACCCAGACACGGCGCACAATTATCGTGGTGCTCCGAAGTCAAATTACACATTAATGTATTCACACTCAGAGGGTAAGTCTTCATGAATTGAAGATATACGTTACTTCGTGTGTTGCACATCTAAGTCATCAACATGCATAACCGTTAGGATGTGTGTCCATTCACAGGACATTTGAGGATTCTAAGATATTTAGCTCACACCGCAGTTTGCAAAACCTTTTCTCATCCAAGGGCTTTGTGAAGATATCTGCCAATTGCTCTTCAGTGTTGATGTGAATGATATCAATGTCTTCCTTCAACACATGATCCCTGAGAAAATGATGAAGGATTTGAATGTGCTTTGTCTTCGAGTGCTGAACTGGATTGTGAGCAATCTTGATGGTGCTCTTATTGTTGAAGTAGAGTGGCACATGCTTGATGTTGATACCATAATCCTTGAGAGTTTGTTTCATCCAGAGAAGCTGAGCGCAGCAAGATCCAGCAGCAATGTATTCAGATTCAGCAGTGGAGAGTGATACACAGTTCTGCTTCTTTGAAGACCAACAGACAAGAGATCGTCCAAGAAAGTGACATGTGCCAGATGTGGACTTGCGATCAACCTTGTCACTAGCATAATCAGCATCTGAGAATCCAACTAGATCAAACTCTGAGCCCTTTGGATACCATAATCCTAGTGTTGGGGTGTGAGCCAAATATCGAAGAATTCGCTTCACTGCTAAGTGATGCGATTCCTTTGGTGCCGCTTGGAATCGGGCACACATGCAAACGCTAAGCATTATATCGGGCCTAGATGCACATAAGTACAGTAAAGAACCAATCATGGAGCGGTATACCTTTTGATCAAACTCTTTACCATTGTTGTCGGGGCCCAATTGACCTTTGGTTGGCATTGGCATCGTGTACCATTTACAGTCTTGCATTCCAAACTTCTTCAGGCAATCTTTGAGGTACTTCTCTTGTGATATTAAGATGCCATTTCTCTGCTGACGGATTTGAAGACCAAGGAAGAACTTCAGCTCACCCATCATGGACATCTGATTTTGCTCTTGCATCATATGCCCAAACTCATCACTGTATCTCTTGTCAGTGCAGCCGAAGATAATGTCATCCACATAGATTTCGCATACAAACAGTTCTCCATCATATGTCATCGTGAAGAGAGTGGGATCCAAGGAACTAGGTTTGAAGCCTTTGCTCTCCAGGAAGTCTTTGAGCGTGTCATACCAAGCGCGAGGTGCTTGTTTGAGGCCATACAATGCCTTGTTGAGCTTGTACACCATGTCAGGACACTTTGGGTCTTCAAAACGAGGTGGTTGTGCAGCATACACTTCTTCAATTTGCCATTGAGGAAGGCACTCTTTACATCCATTTGATACAGAAGAATGTTGTTGTGGTTGGCATAGGCGAACAGTATGAGAATGGCTTCAAGCCTAGCCACAGGAGCAAAGGTTTCATCGAAGTCAACTCCTTCCACTTGTGTGTAACCTTGAGCAAGGAGACGAGCTTTGTTTCTGACAACTTGACCATGCTCATCTTGTTTGTTGTGATAGATCCATTTGGTGTCGATGATATTGTGCTTATGAGGATCAGGACGCTTTACTAGCTGCCATACATTATTAAGCTCAAACTGTTGAAGCTCTTCTTGCATAGCTTGAATCAATTCAGGTTCCATGAAGGCTTCATCAACTTTCTTGGGTTCAGATATAGATACAAATGCAAAGTGCCCACAGAAGTTTGCTAGCTGTGTTGCTCTTGAACGAGTCAGTGGTCCAGGTGCATTGATACTATCAATTATGTTCTCAATCTGGACTTCATTTGCAACTCGAGGATGTACTAGACGAAGATTTTGCCCTTGGTGATCATTGTCTTCATCTTGAGCATTGGCTTCAGGCTGAGCATTGTCTTCATGCTGGTTAGGTGCAGAAATGATGATTTCTTCTTCAGCCTGTTCCTCAGTAGGTATGATTTCTCCAGTACCCATTAGCTTGATAGATTCACTTGGTGTAGCTTCATCTAGCACATTTGGCAGGTGCTCTCTTTGCGAGACGCCAGTCTCATCGAACCGCACATCCACAGTTTCAACAACTTTATAGTGAAAGAGGTTGAAGACTCTGTAGGTGTGCTAATCCTTTCCGTAACCAAGCATAAAACCTTCATGTGGTTTTGGTGCAAATTTTGAAGTGTGATGTGGATCCTTGATCCAGCACCTAGCACCAAAGACCTTGAAATAGCTGACATTTGGCTTCTTACCTGTCAGGAGCTAATAGGATGTCTTCTTGAGGAACTTATGAAGATAAACCTGGTTGATGATGTGGCAAGCAGTATAATGGCTTCAGGCCAGAACTTCCTTGGAGTCTTGTACTCATCAAGCATCGTACGTGCCATTGATACGTCTTTGTCGTATCTATAATTTTTGATTGTTCCATGCCAATATTCTACAACTTATACATACTTTTGGCAACTTTTTATACTATTTTTGGGACTAGCATATTGATCCAGTGCCTAGTGCCAGTTCTTGTTTGTTGCATGTTTTTTGTTTCGCAGAAAATCCATATCAAACGGAGTCCAAACTGGATAAAAACTTACGGAGATTATTTTTGGAATATATGTGATTTTTGGGAGAAAGAATCAACGTGAGACGATGCACGAGGGCCCCACAATGGTGGAGGGCGCGCCCCAGGGGGTCAGGCGCGCCCCCTGACCTTATGGACACCCCGTAAGGCGGTTGGTGCCCTTCTTTCGCCGCAAGAAAGCTAATATCCGTATAAAAATCGTGTTAAAATTTCAGCCCAACCAGAGTTACGGATCTCAGGGAATTTAAGAAATGGTGAAAGGCCAGAATCTGGGAACACAGAAACAGAAGGAAACAGAGAGAGAGAGAGATCCAATCTCGGAGGGGCTCTCGCACCTCCGCCGCCATGGAAGCCAATGACTGGAGGGGAAACCCTTCTCCCATCTAGGGGGAAGGTCAAGGAAGAAGAAGAAGAAGAAGAAGAAGAAGGGGGGGCTCTCTCCCCCTCTCTCCCGGTGGCGCCGGAACGCCGCCGGGGCCATCATCGCGACAACGATCTACACCAACAACTTCACCGCCGTCATCACCAACTCTCCCCCCTCTATTCAGTGGTGTAACCCGTCTTTTACCCGCTGTAATCTCCACTTAAACATGGTGCTCAACGCTATATATTATTTCCCAATGATGTATGGCTATCCTATGATGTTTGAGTAGATCCGTTTTGTCCTATTGGTTTATTGATGATAGTGATTGGTTTGAGTTGCATGTTTTATTATTGGTGCTGTCCTGTGGTGCTCTCCATGTCGCACAATCGCGAGGGATCCCCACTATAGGGTTTGCAATATGTTCATGGTTTGCTTATTGTCTGCGTTGCGTGAGTGACAGAAACACAAACATAGATAAGTGGGTCATGGCGTATGGGAATAAAGAGGACTTGATACTTTAATGCTATGGTTGGGTTTTACCTTAATGATCTTTAGTAGTTGCGGATGCTTTCTAGAGTTCCAATCATAAGTGCATATGATCCAAGAAGAGAAAGTATGTTAGCTTATGCCTCTCCCTCATACAAAATTGCAATAATGATTACCGGTCTAGTTATCGATTGCCTAGGGACAAATAACTTTCTTGTGACAAAAAGCTCTCTACTAAAACTAACTTAGTTGTGTCCTTATCTAAACAGCCCCTAGATTTTATTTACGTGCTCTTTATTATCTTGCAAACCTATCCTATCACACCTACAAAGTACTTCTAGTTTCATACTTGTTCTAGGTAAAGCGAACGTAAAGCGTGCGTAGAGTTGTATCGGTGGTCGATAGAACTTGAGGGAATATTTGTTCTACCTTTAGCTCCTCGTTGGGTTCGACACTCTTACTTATCGAAAGAGGCTACAATTGATCCCTTATACTTCTGGGTTATCAAGTGCTTTTTGTGGCGCCGTTGCCAGGGAGCAATAGCGTGGGGTGAATATTCTCATGTGTGCTTGTTTGCTTTACCACTAAGTAGATTTTATTTGCTGTTCTAAGTTGTTCTCTATCTTTAGTTATGGATATGGAACACGAAATACCAAAAAATTAGGTGTACTTGCTACTCATGGAGATGGGGAACCTCCTAAAACCCTCGATGCTTGTTATGTGAAATATATTTTGCACTACTTTGATAATCCTGAGAAAACCCCATTCAACTATATAATGGGAGTAACGTTGTATCAACGAGAATACTTTAGGGATTATCGCTTGACTCAAAAAGGCAAACTATCATGGGATCAAATTTATATGTTGCGTTGGTATGCTCGGCAACTATGCTTGAGATATGATTATACTTTTTATTCTAGGATGAAGGCTCCACACCTTCCCTTTTCATGCAAATTTAATGATGATAAAACCTTGGCTTCTTATGCTAATGGTATATATGATTACTATGATGTGGAACAAATAGAAGAATTCATTGCTTTTATGGGTGCTTATGAAATTGAATCTTTGTTTAAAGAGTGTGAAAATCTTTATGATGTTGTTTACAGACCTGAAAATCTAGTTATACTCAAATATTGCTATGAGACTTATGAATACAATGCCGATATTGATGCGTTTATTGAGAAAGTCTTCGCTGTCCAAGAAGAGACTAATATTTTGCAGGAATCTATGGGAGAAGAAATTGATGACACTGTGAGCTCATTAGATGAAAAAGATGACGAGGAGAGCGAAGAACAAAATGAGGAAGAGTGGATTAGCTACTCGTGCCCACCTTCTAATGAGAGTAACTCTTCAACTCATACATTGTTTAATTTCCATTCGTGCTTACCGAAGGATGATTGTTATGATAATTGCTATGATCCCTTTGATTCTTTTGAAATATCCCTTTTTGATGAACTTGATAATTGCTATGCTTGTGGCCAAGATGCCAATATGAATTATGCTTATGGAGATGAACTTGCTATAGTTCCTTATGTTATGAAATTGTTGCTATTGCACCCACACATGATAGTCCTATTATCTTTTCAAATTCTCCCAACTACACTATATCGGAGAAGTTTGCGCTTGTTAAGGACTATATTGATGGGTTGCGTTCTACTATTGCACATGATGATTTTGATGAATATAATATGCATGTTCTTGCTGCTCCTACTTGCAATTATTATGAGAGAGGAACTACATCTCCGCCTCTCTATGTTTCCAATACAATAAAATTGCAAGAAACTGTTTATACTATGCATTGGCCTTTACTTTGTGTGCATGAATTGTTCTTTTATGACATGCCGATGCATAGGAAGAGAGTTAGACTTCATTGGTGCATGATATATATTACTTTGTGCTCACTACTAAATTACAAATTATTGTTAATTAAAATTGGCTTTGATATACCTTGGGATCCGGGTGGATCCATTACTTGAGCACTTTATGCCTAGCTTAATGACTTTACAGAAAGCGCTGCGAGGGAGACAACCCAGAAGTTTTAGAGAGTCAATTATTTCTGTCGAGTGCTTTTATAAAGTTTAAAAGCAAAAAAATAAAGTGGGGAACATAAAGCTTTTTCAAAAAGAAAAGTGAACGTAAGAAAGACGAGCATCGTTGAAATGGGGGAGCTCCTTGAACTTTGTTCATGCCCATGGAAACTTTGCAAATCCTGAATTACAGAAACTTTTCAACAAAAATAATTATCCCCTTGTGCAAATCCATTGTATTATAAAAATAATGTGCCAAGATTTTCCTTTAGGATGATTAGATTACTTGTTTGGTATGTGCGGTGTAAAAACATAAACTTTGGGTCTAGTGCGTGATTTTACATTTTTTCTTGGAATGTCAAACGCTTCTGAAACTTTTCGCATAGTACGTCTATACAAATTGTTTATTTTTTTCCTAATTGTTCATAATTTTTGGAGTTACATAAGTATGGTTGATGTCAGAATACTAAACACTGTCCTGTTTAAGACAGATTCTGTTTTTGATGCATTGTTTTGCTCGTTTTGATGAAACTATCGATTGTATCGGTGATATAAGCCATGGAAAAGTTATAATACAGTAGCTACAATGTAAAAATAAAATATGAATGAGTTTGCAACAGTACTTGAAGTGGTGATTTGTTTTATTATACTAATGGATCTCACAAGGGTTTTGTTAAGTTTTGTGTGATTGAAGTTTTCACGTTTTGGGTGAGATGACGATGGATGAAGGAGTAAGGAGTGGCAAGAGCCTAAGCTTGGGGATGCCCGAGGCACCCCAAGGTAATATTCAAGGACTCGCAAGCAACTAAGCTTGGGGATGCCCCGGAAGGCATCCCCTCTTTCTTCTAACAATCATCGGTAATTTTACTTGGAGCTATATTTTTATTCGTCACATGATATGTGTAAATCTTGGAGCGTCGTGTGCTTTTTATTTTTCTTTTAATAAATGCACCATGCTGGTATGAGATAGTCCTTGATTGATTTATAGAATGCTCTTTGCACTTCACTTATATCTTTTGAGTATGGCTTTATAGAATGCTTCATGTGCTTCACTCATATCATTTGAAGTTTGGATTGCCTGTTTCTCTACACATAGAAAACTGCCATTTTTAGAATGCTCTTTTGCTTCACTTATATTTGTTAGAGCGTGGGCATATCTTTTGTAGAACGAATTAAACTCTCTTGCTTCATTTATATCTATTTAGAGAGTTGACAGGAATTGGTCATTCACATGGTTAGTCATAAAATCCTACATAAATTTTGTAGATCACTGAATATGATATTTTTGATTCCATGCAATAGTTTTGTGATATAAAGATGGTGATATTAGATTCATGCTCGTGGGTAATTGTGGATTGTAGAAATAGTTGTGTTGAAGTTTGTGATTCCTGTAACATGCACGTATGGTGAACCGTTATGTAACGAAGTTGGAGCATGAGGTATTTATTGATTGTCTTTCTTATGAGTGGCGGTCGGGGACGAGCGATGGTCTTTTCCTATCAATCTATCCCCCTAGGAGCATGCGCGTAGTACTTTGTTTCGATGACTAATAGATTTTTGCAATAAGTATGTGAGTTCTTTATGACTAATGTTGAGTCTATGGATTATACGTACGCTCACCCTTCCATCATTGCTAGCCTCTTCGGTACCGTGCATTGCCCTTTTCTCACCTCGAGAGTTGGTGCAACTTCGCCGGTGCATCCAAACCCCGTGATACGATACGCTCTATCACACATAAGACTCCTTATATCTTCGTCAAAACAGCCACCATACCTACCTATCATGGCATTTCCATAGCCATTCCGAGATATATTGCCATGCAACTTCCATCATCATCATATACACACTACAAAAAAAATACACTTCCATGATGATACGTGTTTGTCACAGTAGGTCACGTTTTCTATCATGCATGTACATCCATGACGATTTTATTGAAGAATCAAGATAGTCATACCTGTCCTGTCGTAGAAGTCTTCCATGACATTACCAAAATTATCATCACGGAAGTGTCCACTTCCATGACAATAAATCGCGCGTCATAGAAGTGCTTTCGTCAAGGGTGACCGACACGTGACATCCACCGTAACAGGTCACCGTTAAGCTATCGGGTCCGGTTTTGGATCGATAACCCGTTAACAGCCTGGACCAATGGGTATTTTCCACATGTAAAATTCTCATTGGCCAGAGGAAACAGGTGTTGGCTCACCGTTGGGACAGATGTCATCCACTCATTGGATAGGAGGCGCCTATGATACGTCGACACGTGGCACGACCCAATAGAGGCCCATTCCAGTGAAAAGGCCGGCCCGTTTGACTTGGTCAAAAGGTAACGGGCCGGCCCACGGAAAGCCTGTTAACGACATGTTCATATATAGCCCATTTACGACCCGCTAACTACCGGCCCGTTACGGCCTATCGGAATGAAGCCCAGTAGCTTCATATGGGCCGTCCAATATGATTCCAGCCCTTTGTAACTTCCGGCCTATGTATGGCCCGTGATGTCTTTCGGCCCATATGAGGTCCTCTATAACTCTCGGCCCATTAAAGGCCCGAGATGAAACTGGCCCATAATCAACAGTGTATCGCTTTATACCCATTAAGGCCCATTATTCCGTCGGCCGTTTCCAGCCCATGTTAACTTTCGGCCTTCTAAGGGCCCATTTATTCTTGGGCTCATTTCTAGAATTCGGTTAGTTACGGTCCGTTACTGGCCTGTTCCATTTGTGGGCCAAATTAAGCCCGTGGTTACATTTGGCCCATTTGTGGCCCATTAACCTATTGGGCTGTTTTCATAGCGTTATCAAATATGGCCTATTAACGGCCCGTTATGGTCCACGAATAATACGGCCCATGTTTGGCAAAATAATTATACGCCCCATAGAAGGCCCATGGATACTACGACCCGTAGAAGACAAATGGATCCTACGGCCCGTAGAAGGCCCATGGATCCTACGGCCCGTAGAAGGCCCATGGATCCTACGGCCCGTAGAAGGCCCATGGATCCTACGTCCCGCAGGAGGCCTATGGTTACAACAGTCCGTGTGTTGCCAAAAATAGGTTATTGTGGCCACTAGAAAAACACAGAAAAAGAACTGCAGTGACTACAAGCAAACAACTAAACAAGACAATAAGGAAATAAATAAGCAAGAAACTAACGCTAGCCTATTACAGCTATTACACATATTACATCCACTGGGCATCAAAGTTCACCACCAGTGCAAATATACGGAACAAAGCAGCATATTACATACACTGGCCGTAAAAATTGGCCATGAGTGCAAATAAACGCGGCAGCAAAACAAGTCCATAACTTAAACAACTTCAGAAGAGCTCAAGAAACGTTATCCTGGGTATCCACCATGCTGGCAATAAGATTAGCAAGCTTATTAGCTTTGTCCTGTTTGGCGCTAAAATCCTCCAACGCTTGCTGTTGCACCAGAAAGTATGCATCTGAATGCTCCAGGGACTTTCGCAGTCCTTCCGCTTCTTGTCGCAGCACAGCTGACCGATGTCTTTCAGCTTGTAGTAGAGACTCAAGAAACCAAACTGATTCAGACAGTGAGTTTGAATAGCTTGTGCAAGCGGTAGTGGCCAGTAACTCGAACAGTAAACCAAGACAGGACTTTGGGGTTGCCTCACTGTCTTCAAGATAGTTTTCCTTAGTTGTTTTATCAGCTTTGATGGAGACCAACAAGGATGTCTCACGATCCTGAACCTTATTTGCATTACTTCCTTTATCATTGCTTAATAAGGCACTCTTCCCCAATATTCTGTCAACATTCTAAAAGAAGAAACAAGCAGACACATAACAGGTTTAGCATGAACTAGTATATGAAACTCATTTCGGTGAACCAGTCCATTAGTAAGGTGGACAAGATTAAACTACCAAGTCTTCTATTGCCAAGTAATACATTATAAAAGCATCAAACAAACATATATCTATGTCCTATGGTCACTGCATTGTCTTCCCAAATCAAAATAGAGACACTGTAGCGACCAGACCTCAAACAGTCTAGTCTCCGTGCATCAGTGTCATCCCTGGATCGCTAATGCTGACATGCACAGTACTTTGAAGGATTTATAACAGAGTAGCAATCACACACTTATTACATCGAATAGTTCAAGAGAACTCAATACAAATAAATATGGCTTAAGGCCATCTAAATACGATAACAGCGGAAGGCTTGGAAGATAAAGTGAGTCCATCAACTCCAACGGCATCATTGAGTATAAGACCACGACCTAAGGCTCCTTACTCGTCGTCTGAAAAGTCTGCAACATGATACGTTGCAGCCCGAAAACGGGTCAGCACATGGAATATGCTGGCAATGTAACACATAGAGAGTAATGAACAGAATAATGCTATCACTACATGCATATTTGGCTGGTGGAAAGCTCTATGGTTACAGTTTTGCGAGAAGCCAATTTTTCCCTACCACAGAGGAATAAATTTTATTTAACTATCATGGTGGTTGTTAAACATTGAGAAGGTACCTCCAACTCAATCCCAATTAAGAACGTGATTAACCCAATCAAATTAAATTAAGTAACATGATGATGAGATTCACATGATAATCCAAGAACCAGATACTCAAGATGTCCATAACCGGGGACACGGCTAACCATGATTAGATTGTGCACTCTGCAGAGGTTTGCACACTTTTCCCCACAAGACTCGATCGCCTCCGCTTGATTTCTCGCACTACAAGGTGTTTGAGAAACGGATGACCGAGACACAGTCTTTCAGAAACACTACTCTTTACTCCGGGTGGACAGTTACACCTACTTTCCCCTACATCTGCTAGCCCACCTCTTCAAGAGGTCATGTAACCTACTCAACTATGCTAGAGCCCATAATATCTTGTGGCTACACACGGAAGTTTCTAGCATGAATAATCTCATGATCCCTTTGAACCTGGGTGGCGGTCCATAGGATGATCACACGGGTACTCCGGGATATCCAAAAATACAGGCAAGACTGGGTTCTCCAGGTGCCTCAATCCACCCAGATGTTTATTTAAGTAGCCACCTTAAGTTGAACCATTAATTAACGATCTCACATCTGTCATGGAAAAATTCACTCAAACCCAATCCACGTCTACGAGCATAGCATAGCAATATAAGCAAACGTAGAAGTAACTCCCAAGGGTTTGATAATAAACATGGCAATAGGTACTACCTCTTCTACTTCCCAAAACCCACATATTAATCAGATCCTAATCATGCAATTGTTTGAGGATTGATCTAATGCAATAAAACTGGGTGGTAAAGAGGTATGATCAAAGTGTTACTTGCCTTGCTGATGATCCGTGAAACCTAGAGACTCGTAGTAGCACGCTTCGCACTCCGGGTACTCTATCGCAAACAAACAATACATACATAAGCAATCAAGCAAGGTGCACGAGTAAAACTCAAAATAAGAGATCTAACCAGAAAGTTCAACTTAAGAACTCCGGTTTACAAAAAGAATCAAATCGAACGAAGCAACGGAATTCAAACGACGAAAGAAACAAGCTACATTTACTAATCTGGACTTAAGTAAAATTTTACAGTAGGAAAAACTTGTTTGAGTAGGTTAAACGGAAAGAGGGTTTCAAGACGAAACTCTAGGCGCTTGAATCGCCTGATTCCGATAAGCGAGCGAAAAGTTATACTAAAACGAAAAACAGATCGAAAATCGCGATCAGAAATAATCGCGGAAAATCCGAGAAAAAGAAAACTGATGAACAGGCTAACGAACGAACGTTCGCTGTCTGTGAAAAAAAAACGAAAACCGTTCGTTAAAACGAACGAACGAATGAGTGTTCGCTAAATAAACTAAACCGAAAAAAACAGATCTAGGGTTTTTTAAACCCAACGAAAAACCGGACGGGAAAATCGAACAGTTTTCTCGAGGAAAACCGCTGGCGGCTACCTCCGGCGAGGGGCGGCGGGGCGGCTCCGGCGAGGCAGCGGGGTCGGCGGGCGGCGGGGTCGGGCGGGCGAAACTCCGGCGTCGGGCAGCGGGGTTGGCGGCGACGGCGGATCGGGCGACGGTGTTGGGCGGCGGCGGCACGCGATGGCAGCAGCGGCTTAGGGTTAGGGTTTCGGCGGCTCGGGCGGCTTGGGCTATCGGTGCCGGGAGCGGCGCCTTATAAAGGCCTGGCCAGGGGAGTCCTGGCCGAACACGGCCCAAATTCGGTTTCGCGGTTTCTTTTAAATAATTTCGCACAGGAAAACAAATCAAAGAAATACTAAACGGACTCCCAAAATCCCGAGATAAATTTTCCCCGACTTCTAAAATCAAGCCGGACGAGATGAACATTTATTTGGGGCCTAAATGCAATTTTGAAAAACGCGTATTTTCCTAGTTCAAATAAAATCAAATAATTGTTTTTAATATTTTCCTCCAATATTTCATTATTTGTGGAGAAGTCATTTTATCCCCTCTCATATATTTTGATATGAAATATTTTCGGAGAGGAAAATAATAAAAACAGATGATCCTATTTTCAAAATTTGAGAAAACCCAAATATGAAAATAACGAAATCCCCAACTCTCTCCGTGGGTCCTTGAGTTGCGTGGAATTTCTAGGATCGCAAATCAAAATGCAATAAATTATGATATGCATGATGATCTACTGTAAAACATTCCAAATTGAAAATTTGGGATGTTACAAACCTACCCCCCTTAAGATGAATCTCGCCCTCGAGATTTGGGTTGGCTAGAAAATAGGTGAGAGTGGTCCTTCCGTAGATCTTCCTCTCGCTCCCAGGTGGCTTCCTCCTCGGTATGGTGACTCCACTGAACTTTGCAAAACTTGATAACCTTGCTGCGGGTGACTCGGCTGGCAAACTCAAGAATCTTAACTGGTTTCTCCTCGTAGGTCAGATCACTATCCAACTGAATCGCTTCCAGTGGCACTGTATCTCTTAGTGGTATCTTAGCCATCTCCGCGTGGCACTTCTTCAGCTGGGATACGTGGAACACATCGTGAACTCCTGACAATCCTTCGGGCAATTCCAACTTGTAAGCAACTTCTCCCATACGCTCCAAAACTTTGTATGGTCCTACAAAAGGTGGCGCTAACTTTCCCTTAACTCTAAAGCGCTTCACTCCTCGAAGTCGTGATACTCGAAGATAAACTCTGTCTCCGACTTCGTAAACTATCTCCTTGCATTTAGAATCCGCATAACTCTTCTGCCTGGACTGGGCTACGTTGAGCCTATCGCGAATCAACTTCACCTTCTGTTCAGACTCTTTAATCAAATCTGGTCTAAACAACTGGCGGTCTCCAACTTCGTCCCACAACAATGGTGTCCTGCACCTCCTTCCGTACAGAGCTTCGAAAGGGGCCATCTTCAAACTGGATTGATAGCTATTATTGTAAGAAAACTCTGCATAGGGTAGGTTATCATCCCAACTGGATCCATAATCTAGCGCACAAGCTCTCAACATGTCCTCCAAAATCTGATTTACTCTCTCGGTCTGTTCGTCTGTGTGTGGATGAAAAGCTGTACTGAACTCTAGCCTGGTACCCAAAGTTTCGTGCAACTGATTCCAAAACTTTGAAGTAAACTGGGTTCCTCTATCTGATACAATGGTCCTCGGAACTCCATGCAAACATACGATCCTGGTCATGTATATCTTTGCCAACTTAGCGCTGGTATAAGTGGTCTTTACTGGGATCAAATGTGCTACTTTCGTCAAGCGATCGACTACAACCCATATCGAGTCATAGCCTGAACGAGTCTTGGGCAATCCCGTGATAAAATCTATGCCTAGCTTATCCCACTTCCATTCGGGTATCGGCAATGGTTGTAGCAATCCTGCTGGCTTCTGATGCTCTGCCTTCACTCTCTGACATACATCACAAACAGCCACATACTCTGCAATATCCTTCTTCATTCCGGTCCACCAGAAACTGTCCTTTAAATCCAGGTACATCTTGGTATTTCCTGGGTGAATCGAATATGGTGAATCATGGGCCTCTTGCAGAATTAACTTCCTGATCTCCGGATCATTGGGCACATAAACACGGTCCTCAAACCATAAGGTGTCGTGCTCGTCCTCACGAGATCCCTTGGCTTTTCCTTTACCCAACCTTTCCTTTATCTCAGCAATCTCCTTGTCTGTCTTCTGAGCTTCTCTGATCTTATCCATCAAAGTAGACTGAATCTCCAATGCTGCTACAAGTCTCTTGGAACTATTTCCAAACATAGTTCACGAAGACTCTCGGCTAACTCCTTGGGTAACTCTCCGGTCATGAGCGTGTTGACATGGCTCTTGCCGCTCAATGCATCAGCTACTACGTTAGCCTTTCCTGGGTGATAATGCAATCTTATCGTAATCCTTAATGAGTTCCAACCATCTCCTTTGCCTGAGATTCAACTCCTACTCCGTGAAAATGTACTTCAAACTCTTGTGATCCGTGTACACCTCACAATGGTTTCCGATGAGAAAATGTCTCCATGTGTTCAACGCATGCACTACGGCTACAAACTCCAAATCATGTGTAGCATAATTCAATTCATGGGGTTTAAGTTGTCGGGAGGTATACGAAACAACTCTTCCCTCCTGCATTAGCACTACTCGAAGTCCTCGACGAGAAGCGTTGCAATATACTTCATAATCCTTGCGTTGATCTGGCAGAATCAACACTGGCGATGTAACCAAACGTATCTTCAACTCCTGGAAACTAGCCTCACATTCCTCAGTCCAATTGAATTTGGTGTCCTTCTTCAACAACTCGGTCATAGGTTTTGCAGTCTTTGAGAAATTCTCAATGAATCTCCGGTAGTATCCTGCGAGTCCAAGAAAACTCCGGATCTCTCCAACTGTCTTGGGTGCTTCCCAATTTGTCACAGTGTTAACCTTGGTGGGATCTACTGCTATTCCTTCTCCGGATATAACATGTCCAAGGAATCCAACTTCCTTTAACCAAAACTCGCACTTGCTGAACTTGGCATATAACTGATGTTCTCTGAGCTTTCCAAGTACTAAACGCAAATGCTCCTTATGCTCTTCTTCATTCTTCGAATAGACCAGAATATCATCAATGAACACTACGACGAACCTATCCAAAAACTCCATAAACACTTTGTTCATCATGTTCATGAAATAGGTAGGTGCGTTAGTCAGGCCAAATGACATAACGGTGTACTCATATAGCCCATACCTTGTGGTAAAAGCTGTCTTGGGTATATCCTGCTCTCGAATCTTCAACTGGTGGTATCCTGACCGCAAATCAATCTTGGAAAATACTTTAGCTCCTTGTAGTCGGTCAAACAGATCATTGATCATCGGTAGTGGGTACTTGTTCTTGATTGTTACTTCGTTCAATCCACGATAATCAACAACCATCCTCAACGATCCATCTTTCTTCTCCACTAGAAGTACGGGTGATCCCCAAGGTGACGAGCTTTGGCGAATATATCCTTTATCCAGTAACTCCTTAATCTGCTTCTTAATTTCTTCCAAATCCTTAGCGGGCATCCTGTACGGTCTCTTAGATATTGGCCCTGTGCCTGGCAAAAGCTCAATCAAAAACTCAATGTCTCTATCCGGTGGCATGCCTGGCAACTCCTCTGGAAATACGTCAGGGACATCCTTCACCACTGGTACTTCCTCCTGTACAACTCCTGATAAGGAATTTACTTGAGTCCTCTTCGGCACATGCCGGGATACATACTTAATCCTTCTTCCTTCTGGGGTAGTAAGCAAGATCGTCTTACTGGCGCAATCGATCTTTCCGCCATACATCGATAGCCAATCCATTCCCAAAATCACATCCAAACCTTGCGACTCCAAACCTATTAGGTCTGAGGGGAAAACATGCCTACCTATGGCCAATGGCAACTGGAAACATCCTTGGCTTGCCATATACTCTGCTCCTGGCGAGGTTACTAACATAGGTGTTCTAAGAACTTTGGTGGGAAACTTAAACTTATCCACAAATCCCCTTGATATGTATGAATGCGATGCACCAGTATCGAATAGAACGATTGCAGTAAATGACTTAACCAAAAACTTACCTATTACTGCATCAGGCTGGGCTTCAACCTCCTCCACGTTAACGTGGTTCACCTGTCCCCTGTTGAAAGGGTTCGGCTTCTTCCCCGAGCTTCCATTGCCATTTCCATTCTTTGCTTCCGGACAATTAGTGGCATAATGTCCAGTCTTCTGGCACTTGAAACAGGTAACGTGGCTTAGATCCCTCTTGGCTGGGGTTGATGGATTTGTACGATTCTATCCGTTGCTTCCTCTGTTCCCATTGCCATTCTTGGGGCCACTATGATTGTGCAAGCTCCCTCCATTGTGATTGTGACCTCCATGGTTATGCTGAAGGTGTCCTCCCGAATTCGGGGTAAAACGAGGCTTCTGATGAGCTCCTGTACTGTACTTTCCTTGTCCATACTTCCTCTTACGGCTCTCAATCTGCTGCTGCTTCCCTTCAATCATGAGAGCTCTGTCTACCAACTCCTGGTAGTTGTTAAAGGTTGCCACCATCAACTGCATGCTCAACTCATCATTCAATCCTTCCAGAAACTTCTCCTGCTTAGCTGCATCCGTAGCAACGTCATCTGGGGCATAACGTTCTAACTTACTAAAATCCTCCACATACTGGCCATCGGTACGTCCTCCTTGGCGTAAGTTGCGAAACTCACGCTTCTTCATGGCCATAGCTCCTGCTAAAACATGGGCAGTACGGAAAGCTTGCTGAAACTGGTCCCATGTGACAGTGTCAATGGGGTGAGTGAAGGAAATATGCCCCAGAGGCAATAATAAAGTATTTCCTTATATCATGATAAATGTTTATTATTCATGCTAGAATTGTATTAACCGGAAACATAATACATGTGTGAATACATAGACAAACAGAGTGTCACTAGTATGCCTCTACTTGACTAGCTCGTTAATCAAAGATGGTTATGTTTCCTAGCCATAGACATGAGTTGTCATTTGATTAACGAGATCACCTCATTAGGAGAATGACATGATTGACTTGACCCATTCCGTTAGCTTAGCACCCGATCGTTTAGTATGTTGCTATTGCTTTCTTCATGACTTATACATGTTCCTATGACTATGAGATTATGCAACTCCCGTTTACCGGAGGAACACTTTGTGTGCTACCAAACGTCACAATGTAAATGGGTGATTATAAAGGAGCTCTACAGGTGTCTCCAAAGGTACTTGTTGGGTTGGCGTATTTCGAGATTAGGATTTGTCACTCCGATTGTCGGAGAGGTATCTCTGGTCCCACTCAGTAATACACATCACTATAAAGCCTTGCAAGCATTGTGACTAATGAGTTAGTTGCGGGATGATGTGTTACGGAACGAGTAAAGAGACTTGCTGGTAACGAGATTGAACTAGGTATCGAGATACCGACGATCAAATCTCGGGCAAGTAACATACCGGTGACAAAGGGAACAACGTATGTTGTTATGCGGTCTGACCGATAAAGATCTTCGTAGAATATGTGGGAGCCAATATGGGCATCCAGGTCCCGCTATTGGTTATTAACCGGAGACGTGTCTCGGTCATGTCTACATAGTTCTCGAACCCGTAGGGTCCGTACGCTTAACGTTACGATGACAGTTTTATTGAGTTTTGATGTACCGAAGGAGTTCGGAGTCCCGGATGAGATCGGGGATATGACGAGGAGTCTCGAAATGGTCGAGACGTAAAAATCGATATATTGGATGATTATATTCGGACTTCGGAAAGGTTCCGAGTGATTCAGGTATTTTTCGGAGTACCGGAGAGTTACCGGAATTCGTATTGGGCCTTAATGGCCATACGGGAAAGGAGAGAAAGGCCTCAAAAGGTGGCCGCACCCCTCCCCATGGTCTGGTCCGAATTGGACGAGGGAAGGGGGGCGCACCCTTCCTTCTTTCTCCTTCCCCATTCCCTTCTCCTACTCCCACAAGGAAAGGAGGAGTCCTACTCCCGGTGGGAGTAGGACTCCCCCCTATGGCGCGCCTCTCCCCTTGGCCGGCTGCCTCCCCCTTGCTCCTTTATATACGGGGGCAGGGGGGCACCCTAGAGACACAACAATTGATCCTTGAGATCTTTTAGCCGTGTGCGGTGCCCCCTCCACCATATTACACCTCGATAATACCGTTGCGGAGCTTAGGCGAAGCCCTGCGTCGGTGGAACATCATCATCGTCACCACGGCGTCGTGCTGACGAAACTCTCCCTCAACACCCGGCTGGATCGGAGTTCGAGGGACGTCATCGAGCTGAACGTGTGTAGAACTCGGAGGTGCCGTGCGTTCGGTACTTGATCGGTCGGATCGTGAAGACGTACGACTACATCAACCACGTTGTTATAACGCTTGCGCTGTCGGTCTACGAGGGTACGTGGACAACACTCTCCCCTCTCGTTGCTATGCATCACCATGATCTTGCGTGTGCGTAGGAAAATTTTGAAATTGCTACGTTCCCCAACAGTGGTATCAGAGCCTGGTTTTATGCGTTGATGCTATGCACGAGTAGAACACAAGTGAGTTGTGGGCGATATAAGTCATACTGCTTACCAGCATGTCATACTTTGGTTCAGCGATATTGTGAGATGAAGCGGCCCGGACCGACATTACGCGTACGCTTACGCGAGACTGGTTTCACCGTTGCGAGCACTCGTTGCTTAAAGGTGACCGGCGGGTGTCTGTCTCTCTCACTTTAGTTGAACCGAGTGTGGCTACGCCCGGTCCTTGCGAAGGTTAAAACAGCACCAACCTGACGAACTATCGTTGTGGTTTTGATGCGTAGGTAAGAACGGTTCTTGCTAAGCCCGTAGCAGCCACGTAAAACTTGCAACAACAAAGTAGAGGACATCTAACTTGTTTTTGCAGGGCATGTTGTGATGTGATATGGTCAAGACATGATGTGATATAATTTGTTGTATGGGATGATCATGTTTTGTAACCGGGTTATCGGCAACTGGCAGGAGCCATATGGTTGTCGCTTTATTGTATGCAATGCAATCGCCATGTAATAGTTTTACTTTATCACTAAGCGGTAGCGATAGTCGTAAAAGCAATAAGTTGGCGAGACGACAACGATACTACGATGGAGATCAAGGTGTCGCGCCGGTGACGATGGTGATCATGACGGTGCTTCGGAGATCGAGATCACGAGCACGATGCTTCGAAGATGGAGATCACAAGCACAAGATGATGATGGCCATATCATATCCCTTATATTGATTGCATCTGATGTTAATCCTTTATGCATCTTATCTTGCTTTGTTTGACGGTAGCATTATAAGATGATCCTTCACTAAATTATCAAAGTATAAGTGTTCTCCCTGAGTATGCACCGTTGCGAAAGTTCTTCGTGCTGAGACACCACGTGATGATCGGGTGTGATAGGCTCTACGTTCAAATACAACGGGTGCAAAACAGTTGCACACGCGGAATACTCAGGTTAAACTTGACGAGCCTATCATATAACAGATATGGCCTCGGAACACGGAGACCGAAAGGTCGAGCGTGAATTATATAGTAGATATGATCAACATAGTGATGTTCACCGTTGAAACTACTCCATCTCACGTGATGATCGGACATGGTTTAGTTGATATGGATCACGTGATCACTTAGAGGATTAGAGGGATGTCTATCTAAGTGGTAGTTCTTAAGTAATATGATTAATTGAACTTAATTTTATCATGAACTTAGTCCTGATAGTATTTTGCAAATTATGTTGTAGATCAATAGCTCGCGTTGTTGCTTCCCTGTGTTTATTTTTGATATGTTCCTAGAGAAAAATTATGTTGAAAGATGTTAGTAGCAAAGATGCGGATTTGATCCGTGATCTGAGGATTATCCTCATTGCTGCATAGAAGAATTATGTCCTTGATGCACCGCTAGGTGACAGACCTATTGCAGGAGCAGATGCAGACGTTATGAACGTTTGGTTAGCTCAATATGATGACTACTTAATAGTTCAGTGCACAATGCTTAACAGCTTAGAATCGGGACTTCAAAGACGTTTTGAACGTCATGGACCATATGAGATGTTCCAGGTGTTGAAGTTAATATTTCAAGCAAATACCCGAGTTGAGAGATATGAGGTCTCCAACAAGTTCTATAGCTAAAAGATGGAGGAGAATCGCTCAACTAGTGAGCATGTGCTCAGATTGTCTGGGTACTACAATCGCTTGAATCAAGTGGGAGTTAATCTTCCAGATAAAATAGTGATTGACAGAATTCTCTAGTCACCATCACCAAGTTAGTAGAACTTCATGATGAACTACAGTATGCAAGGGATGACGAAAGTAATTCCCGAGCTCTTCGTGATGCTGAAATCGACGAAGGTAGAAATCAAGAAAAACATCAAGTGTTGATGGTTGACGAGACCACTAGTTTCAAGAAAAGGGCAAAGGGAAGAAGGGGAACTTCAAGAAGAATGGCAAGCAAGTTGCTGCTCAAGTGAAGAAGCCTAAGTCTGATCCTAAGCCTGAGACTAAGTGCTTCTACTGCAAAGGGAATGGTCACTGGAAGCGGAACTATCCCAACTATTTGGTGGATAAGAAGGATGGCAAAGTGAACAAAGGTATATTGGATATACATGTTATTGATGTGTACTTTACTAGTGTTTATAGCAACCCCTCGGTATTTGATACTGGTTCAGTTGCTAAGAGTAGTAACTCGAAACGGGAGTTGCAGAATAAACAAAGACTAGTAAAAAGGCGAGGTGACGATGTGTGTTGGAAGTAGTTCCAAGATTGATATGATCATCATCGCACACTCCCTGTACTTTCGGGATTAGTGTTGAAACTAAATAAGTGTTATTTGGTGTTTGCGTTGAGCATGAATATTATTTGATCATGTTTATTGCAATACGGTTATTCATTTAAGTTAGAGAACAATTGTTGTTCTGTTTACATGAATAAAAACCTTCTTTGGTCATACACACCAACGAAAATGGTTTGTTGGATCTCGATCGTAGTGATACACATATTCATAATATTGAAGCCAAAAGATGCAAAGTTAATAATGATAGTGCAACTTATTTGTGGCACTGCCGTTTAGGTCATATTGGTGTAAAGCGCATGAAGAAACTCCATACTGATGGGATTTTGGAATCACTTGATGCTTGCGAACCGTGCCTCATGGGCAAGATGACTGAAACGCCGTTCTCCGGAACTATGGAGAGAGCAACAGATTTGTTGGAAATCATACATACAGATGTATGTGGTCCGATGAATATTGTGGCTCGTAGCAGGTATCATTATTTTCTGACCTTCACAGATGATTTGAGCAGATATGGGTATATCTACTTGATGAAACACAAGTCTGAAACATTTGAAAAGTTCAAAGAATTTCAGAGTGAAGTGGAAAATCATCGTGACAAGAAAATAAAGTTTCTATGATCTGATCGCGGAGACAAATATTTGAGTTACGAGTTTGGTCTTCAATTAAAACAATGTGGAATAGTTTCACAAATTTATGCCACCTGGAACACCACAGCATAATGGTGTGTCCGAACGTCATAACCGTACTTTATTGGATATAGTGCAATCTATTATGTCTCTTACCAATTTACCACTATCGTTTTGGGGTTATGCATTAGAGACAGCTACATTCACATTAAATAGGGCACCATCAAAATCTGTTGAGACGACGCCTTATGAACTGTGGTTTGGCAAGAAACCAAAGTTGTCGTTTCTTAAAGTTTGGGGTTGCGATGCTTATGTGAAAAAGTTTCATCCTGATAAGCTCAAACCCAAATCGGAGAAATGTGTCTTCATAGGATACCCAAAGGAGACAGTTGGGTACACCTTCTATCACAGATCCGAAGGCAAGACATTCGTTGCTAAGAGTGGATCCTTTCTAGAGAAGGAGTTTTCTCTCGAAAGAAGTGAGTGGGAGGAAAGTAGAACTTGATGAGGTAAGTGTACCTGCTTCCTTATTGGAAAGTAGATCATCATAGAAACCAGTTTCTGCGACACCTACACCAATTAGTGAGGAAGTTAATGATAATGATCATGAAACTTCAGATCAAGTTATTACCAAACCTCGTAGGTAAACCAGAGCGAGATCCACACCAGAGTGGTATGGTAATCCTGTTCTGGAGGTCATGTTATTTGACCATGACAAACCTACGAACTATGAGGAAGCGATGATGAGCCCAAATTCTGCAAAATGGTTTGAGGCCATGAAATCTGAGATGAGATCCATGTATAAGAACAAAGTATGGACTTTGATTGACTTGCCCAATGATCGGCGAGTCATTGAGAATAAATGGATCTTCAAGAGGAAGACGAACGCTGATAGTAGTGTCACTATCTACAAAGCTAGAATTGTTGCAAAAAGGTTTTCGACAAGTTCAAGATGTTGACTACGATGAGAGTTTCTCACTCGAATCTATGCTTAAGTCTGTCTGAATCATGTTAGCAATTGCCGCATTTTATGAAATATGGCAAATGGATAAACAAAACTGCATTCCTTAATGGATTTATTAAAGAAGAGTTGTATATGATGCAACCAGGAGGTTTTGTCAATCCTAAAAGTGCTAACAAAAATATGCAAGCTCCAGCGATCCATCTATGGACTGGTGCAAGCATCTCGGAGTTGGAATATACGCTTTGATAAGTTGATCAAAGGATATAGTTTTATACAGACTTGCGATGAAGCCTGTATTTACAAGAAAGTGAGTGGGAGCACTACATCATTTCTGATAAGTATATGTGAATGACATATTGTTGATTGGAAATAATGTAGAATTATTCTGCAAAGCATAAAGGAGTGTTTGAAAGGAGTTTTTTCAAAGAAAGACCTCGGTGAAGCTGCTTACATATTGAGCATCAAGATCTATAGAGATAGATCAAGACGCTTGATAAAGTTTTTTCAATGAGTACATACCTTAACAAGATTTTGAAGTAGTTCAAAATGGAACAGTCAAAGAAAGAGTTCTTGCTTGTGTTACAAGGTGTGAAATTGAGTAAAGACTCAAAGCCCGATCACAGCAAAAGATAGAAAGAGAATGAAAGTCATTCCCTATGCCTTGGGCATAGGTTCTATAAAGTATGCCATGCTGTGAACCAGATCTATTGTATACCCTACACTGGCAAGGGAGTACAATAGTGATCTAGGAGTAGATCACTGGACAACGGTCAAAATTATCCTTAGTGGAATAAGGATATGTTTCTCGATTATGGAAGTGACAAAAGGTTCGTCGTAAAGGGTTACGTCGATGCAAGTTCTGACACTAAATCTAGATGACTCTAAGTCTCGGTCTAGATACATATTGAAAGTGGGAGCAATTAGCTAGAGTAGCTCCGTGCAGAGCATTGTAGACATAGAAATTTGCAAAATACTTACGGATCTGAATGTGACAGACCCGTTGACTAAAATTATCTCACAATCAAAACATGATCACACCTTAGTACTCTTTGGGTGTTAATCACATAGCGATGTGGACTAGATTATTGACTCTAGTAAACCCTTTGAGTGTTGGTCACATAGAGATGTGAACTATGGGTGTTAATCACATGGTGATGTGAATTATTGATGTTAAATCACATGGCGATGTGAACTAGATTATTGACTCTAGTGCAAGTGGGAGACTGAAGGAAATATGCCCTAGAGGCAATAATAAAGTATTTCCTTATATCATGATAAATGTTTATTATTCATGCTAGAATTGTATTAACCGGAAACATAATACATGTGTGAATACATAGACAAACAGAGTGTCACTAGTATGCCTCTACTTGACTAGCTCGTTAATCAAAGATGGTTATGTTTCCTAGCCATAGACATGAGTTGTCATTTGATTAACGGGATCACCTCATTAGGAGAATGACGTGATTGACTTGACCCATTCCGTTGGCTTAGCACCCGATCGTTTAGTATGTTGCTATTGCTTTCTTCATGACTTATACATGTTCCTATGACTATGAGATTATGCAACTCCTGTTTACCGGAGGAACACTTTGTGTGCTACCAAACGTCACAACGTAAATGGGTGATTATAAAGGAGCTCTACAGGTGTCTCCAAAGGTACTTGTTGGGTTGGCGTATTTCGAGATTAGGATTTGTCACTCCGATTGTCGGAGAGGTATCTCTGGGCCCACTCAGTAATACACATCACTATAAAGCCTTGCAAGCATTGTGACTAATGAGTTAGTTGCGGGATGATGTGTTACGGAACGAGTAAAGAGACTTGCTGGTAACGAGATTGAACTAGGTATCGAGATACCGACGATCAAATCTCGGGCAAGTAACATACCGGTGACAAAGGGAACAACGTATGTTGTTATGCGGTCTGACCGATAAAGATCTTCGTAGAATATGTGGGAGCCAATATGGGCATCCAGGTCCCGCTATTGGTTATTGACCGGAGACGTGTCTCGGTCATGCCTACATAGTTCTCGAACCCGTAGGGTCCGCACGCTTAACGTTACGATGACAGTTTTATTGAGTTTTGATGTACCGAAGGAGTTCGGAGTCCCGGATGAGATCGGGGATATGACGAGGAGTCTCGAAATGGTCGAGACGTAAAAATCGATATATTGGACGACTATATTCGGACTTCGGAAAGGTTCCGAGTGATTCAGGTATTTTTCGGAGTACCGGAGAGTTACCGGAATTCGTATTGGGCCTTAATGGCCATACGGGAAAGGAGAGAAAGGCCTCAAAAGGTGGCCGCACCCCTCCCCATGGTCTGGTCCGAATTGGACTATGGAAGGGGGGCGCACCCTTCCTTCTTTCTCCTTCCCCCTTCCCTTCTCCTACTCCCACAAGGAAAGGAGGAGTCCTACTCCCGGTGGGAGTAGGACTCCCCCCTATGGCGCGCCTCTCCCCTTGGCCGGCTGCCTCCCCCTTGCTCCTTTATATACGGGGGCAGGGGGGCACCCCAGAGACACAACAATTGATCCTTGAGATCTCTTAGCCGTGTGCGGTGCCCCCCTCCACCATATTACACCTCGATAATACCGTTGCGCAGCTTAGGCGAAGCCCTGCGTCGGTGGAACATCATCATCGTCACCACGCCGTCGTGCTGACGAAACTCTCCCTCAACACTCGGCTGGATCGGAGTTCGAGGGACGTCATCGAGCTGAACGTGTGTAGAACTAGGAGGTGCCGTGCGTTCGGTACTTGATCGGTCGGATCGTGAAGACGTACGACTACATCAACCGCGTTGTTATAACGCTTCCGCTGTCAGTCTACGAGGGTACGTGGACAACACTCTCCCCTCTTGTTGCTATGCATCACCATGATCTTGCGTGTGCGTAGGAAAATTTTGAAATTACTACGTTCCCCAACAGTGAGTGGCTGTGTAATTCTCCCACCATGATGTTGTGGGTCCATCAAGCTGATGTGCGGCAAAACGCACTCTCTCCGCATGTGTGCATCCTGCAGTGGTCAGCTCCCTTCCAACCTTGCGGAGCCAATCATCTGCCACAATCGGCTCGGTGCTACTGGAGAACACCGGCGGATTTAGCCTAAGAAAATGGGCTAACTGATCAACAGGTGGTGGTGGTGGTGGTGGGTTGTTGTTGTTGCCTTGGTTCTGAACTAGCACTTGCATCAGGGCATTCTGCTGCTGAATCAACTGAGTGATCTCCGGTGGGAAAACAAATACGGTGTCGCGTCTCGGAGGCATCTGATGGGTTTAGAAAAGATGAGAAAATAGAATAGAGTGAGGTCTAGAGGGAAAACACTACCCATATGCACAAGAGACAAACACAATCATATCACTTCAATCAATTCACACAAGGCATACAATCGATCTAACTATCGTTACAAAGTGTTTGGACTATACTATATATATGGTGGAATAATACTACTAATTTGGTGGTCTACTAGAAAAATTGCTCAGTCGAAGACTCCTTGATATCTGCTCTGGCTTCATCCTCCAAATCATCATCACTAGGGTCCGAGTCGGTGTCGTCGATGATGATGTAATTCTCCGGGCAAGTAGAATCGTCGTCATCTCCTCCTGGTGCTGGATCTCCCATGAAAACTTCTAGCTTCTTTGTCAGGTCGCCATTCTTCTCTACTAGTGCGACGATTTCCTCCATATAATCCTCGCGTGTAGCCTTGAGTTCTTCCTCCAGTTCCATGATCCTAGTCTTTGCCTTCTTCAGATCTATCATGTCTGCGCACATCTGGTTCTCCTGGCGACGAATGTGCTGGTTTCTCCTGGATGAAAGCTGCAATAGATCTATCCTTCCTGGTACTGATCATCTCCCATTGCTCGTCTCGGCGCCCACAAATCTGATAGATAGTATCCTTGAGATTATTGTGGTACACTTCTCCAATGCGTCCCATGGTGATGTGGGCTGCCATGCTCTTTCCTAGACTCCAGGTTGGTGCATCAAAGGAAAACTCTATGGGCTCAGTGACTGGCGTGAACGTCCTTCCTGGAACTTGAACTTGAATCATCCAGCGCTCCTCTTCTGGTAGTGGCGTTGTAGGTCCCGGTGAAGCTTGGTATTCCGATGTTCAGGTACTTAGTAACTTCCTTCAAGTGTCGTCCAAAAGGTGTATCCTCATCTGGTTGCGCGAACTTGTTCCTTGCATCCGCCATCCTAAAAGAGTGGAAGAAAGGAGAGGATTGAGAAATGAGAAGAGAGTAGTGATCTAGGGCTTTAGCTTAGTGGTCGTGTCCTACAGTCAACGTGTGCTCTGATACCATCTCTGTAGCGACCAGACCTCAAACAGTCTAGTCTCCGTGCATCAGTGTCATCCTTGGATCGGTAATGCTGACACGCACAGTACTTTGAAGGATTTATAACAGAGTAGCAATCACACACTTATTACATCGAATAGTTCAAGAGAACTCAATACAAATAAATATGGCTTAAGGCCAGCTAAATACGATAACAACGGAAGGCTTGGAAGATAAAGTGAGTCCATCAACTCCAACGGTATCACTGAGTATAAGACCACGACCTAAGGCCCCTTACTCGTCATCTGAAAAGTATGCAACATGATAAGTTGCAGCCCGAAAACGGGTCAGCACATGGAATATGCTGGCAATGTAACACATAGAGAGTAATGACCAGAATAATGCTATCACTACATGCATATTTGGCTGGTGGAAAGCTCTATGGTTACAGTTTTGCGAAAAGCCAATTTTCCCTACCATAAAGGAATAAATTTTATTTAACTATCATGGTGGTTGTTAAACATTGAGAAGGTACCTCGAACTCAATCCCAATTAAGAGCGTGCTTAACCCAATCAAATTAAATTAAGTAACATGATGATGAGATCCACATGATAATCCAAGAACCAGATACTCAAGATGTCCATAACCGGGGACACGGCTAACCATGATTAGATTGTACACTCTGCAGAGGTTTGCGCACTTTTCCCCACAAGACTCAATCGCCTTCGCTTGATTTCTCGCACTACAAGGTGTTTGAGAAACGGATGACCGAGACACAGTCTTTCAGAAACACTACTCTTTACTCTGGGTGGACAGTTACACCTACTTTCCCCTACATCTGCTAGCCCACCTCTTCAAGAGGTCATGTAATCTACTCAACTATGCTAGAGCCCATAATAGCTTGTGGCTGCACACGACAGTTTCTAGCATGAATAATCTCATGATCCCTTCGAGCCTGGGTGGCGGTCCATAGGATGATCACACGGGTACTCCGGGATATCCAAAAATACAGGCAAGACTGGGTTCTCCAGGTGCCTCAATCCACCCAGATGTTTATTTAAGTAGCCACCTTATGTTGAACCATTAATTAACAATCTCACATCTGCCATGGAAAAATTCACTCAAACCCAATCCACGTCTACGAGCATAGCATAGCAATATAAGCGAACGTAGAAGTAACTCCCAAGGGTTTGATAATAAACATGGCAATAGGTACTACCTCTTCTACTTCCCAAAACCCACATATTAATCAGATCCTAATCATGCAATTGTTTGAGGATTGATATAATGCAATAAAACTTGGTGGTGAAGAGGTATGATCAAAGTGTTACTTGCCTTGCTGATGATCCGTGAAACCTAGAGACTCGTAGTAGCACGCTTCGCACTCCTGGTACTCTATCACAAACAAACAATACATACATAAGCAATCAAGCAAGGTGCACGAGTAAAACTCAAAATAAGAGATCTAACCAGAAAGTTCAACTTAAGAACTCCGGTTTACAAAAAGAATCAAATCGAACGAAGCAACGAAACTCAAACGGCGAAAGAAACAAGCTTCATTTACTAATCTGGACTTAAGTCAAATTTTAAAGTATCAAAAACTTGTTTGAGTAGGTTAAACGGAAAGAGGGTTTCGAGACGAAACTCTAGGCGCTTGAATCGCCTGATTCCGATAAGCGAGCGAAAAGTTATACTAAAACGAAAAACAGATCAGAAATCGCGATCAGAAATAATCGCGGAACATCCGAGAAAAAGAAAACTGACGAACAGGCTAACGAACGAACGTTCGCTGTCTGTGAAAAATACAAAAACCGTTCGCTAAAACGAACGAACGAACGAGTGTTCGCTAAATAAACTAAACCGAAAAAAATAGATCTAAGGTTTTTTTAAAAACGAACGAAAAACCAGACGGGAAAACCGAACGGTTTTCTCGAGGAAAACCGCCGGCGGCGTGGCGGCGGCTACCTCCGGCGAGGGGCGGCGGGGCGGCACCGGCGAGGCGGCGGGTGGCGAGGTCGTGCGGGCGGAACTCCGGCGTCGGGGGCGGGGTCGGCGGCGGCGGCGGATCGGGCGACGGCGGCGGCTTAGGGTTAGGGTTCCGGCGGCTCGGGCGGCTTGGTCTATCGGGGCCGGGGACGGTGCCTTATAGAGGCCTGGCAAGGGGAGGCCTGGCAAGGGGAGTCCTGGCCGAACACGGCCCAAATTCGGTTCCGCAATTTTTTTTAAAATAATTTCACGCAGAAAAACAAATAAAATAAATACTAAACGGACTCCAAAAATCCCGATATAAATTTTCCCCGACTTCTAAAATAAACCGGACCAGATGTAACACCCCGCATGTAACTTTCCATATTTGTAACTCCGACTCTTGCCATTTTCGGCTATGTGTTATGATATTCCCTTCGTGGTCGGGTTTTGTTTGTCGTTTTGCATTTTGTTCATTGCATGCATTTCATATCATGTCATCATGTGCATTGCATTTGCATACGTGTTCGTCTGATGCATCCGAGCATTTTCCCCGTTGTCCGTTTTGCAATCCGGCGCTCCTATCTCCTCCGGTGCACACCTCTTGTTTTCTTTCGTGAGCGGGTGTTAAACGTTCTCGGAATGGACCGAGGCTTGTCAAGTGGCCTTGGTATACCACCGGTCAAGTTTCGTTCCATTTGGAGGTCGTTTGGTACTCCAACGGTTAACCGGGCATCCGCAAAGTCCATTTGTGTGTTGCAGCAAAACCCCCCTAAAAACCAGCCCAAAACCCACCAAAGTCTCTTCCATGCTCTAGGTCGTTCGATCACGATCGTGTGGGCGAAAACCGCACCTCATTTGGAGTCTCCTAGTCCCTCTACCTATTTATATGTGAGCCTCCCGAGAAACGAACGCAGACGAAACCCTAAAATTCTCCACCGCGCGCCGCCGGACAAAATCGCCACCGACGGACACGTCCGACTCCACCGCCGCCGCCACGTGTCGCGCCACCGCTCGCCGCCGACGCCGGCCCGCGAGCCCGCACGGGGCCCTCCCGGCCTGCGTGCTCCGCCGCCGCACCTCGCCTCCCGTCCGCCGGCCCCGACCACCCGCGTCGCCGCCGCGCCGGGGAGCGCCGCCGCCGCCGCCGTGGGCACCCGCGCGCCCGCCGCCTTGCCTCCGCCGCCGCCGGCCGCTGCCATCGCCGGCCCCGAGGCCCGCCGCCTCCTCCTCCCTCCGGTCTCCCTCGCCGTCGCCTCCCTCTCCTTCCCCGAGCGCCGCCTCCCCGCAGCTCCGGCGAGCGACGCCGAGTCGGCCCCGATCTGGATCCAGCGAGAGTAGAGGTTGACTTCCCCGAGACCCTAAAAATCTACCAAGTCATTATGTTTCTCAGCAAGTATCTATGTTCGTCATTGCATAACTCTTTGCATGTAGCTCCGTTTCACGCGTGTAATATGTCAAATTGTTCGACTCGTGATGCTCCTCATTTTATTCAATTGCACCATGTTCATTAGAGGTCATCTTGATGCCAAAATCTCTGTTGCAAGAGGGCTAGTTGCTGTTATCTGCTGGTTCTTAACAGAACTTGGAGATTTGTCATTTTTGTATCATTTAATGTGTGCATCTTATGGGCATGAGCTCTACATGTGTTTTGTTGTATGCTATGCCATCCTTACAGTGGAGTATGCCATGTATTTTGTGATCTATGTGCTGACTAGCACAAGCATGCAAACTAGGCCCCGTAATGTTTCTGATTTCAGGGACTTGGTGAATTCTGAAGTCATTGTCTGCTGTTATTTTGTTGCCATGTAAACTTGATGCTACAGAGAGATCCATGCATATTTTGGAGATGTTCAGTAAGGATGTTTTGTAGATATTGTTGTAATTGATCCATTCCTGCCCTTTTTTGCAATTATGGAGTATCATAGCATGAATCAATCTTACTCTACTTTTGCTATAAAATATTTCTGGCAGATTCTTAACATGATATTCATTTTTGCCAAGCTTGTTGTAGTTGTTCCATACATGCTATGCTTTTGTTCTTGCCATGGATAGCATCATGAACATGCCATATGGCTGTAGGCATGCTTGTTTTGTCATGCATTGCTTTGTGGTGAGTGCATCAAGCTCACAAACATGTCCTCATATTATTGTTTCTGCCATGCTCTGTTTTCTGCTAAGTCTGAAACCTGATAATGAAAGTTGCTATGTTTACCTGCTTGCCATCATATCTTCTGCTCCTTTTTGGCTTATGGTCAGTAAGGGACTTTTGTCATATGCATTTAGTAGCACACTTCCATGCCTTGTTTCGCTAAGTTAAGTTCCGGTAGCATGTTGATTTCGTGCTCTGAACATTGCTACCTGATGCTGTTTTCTGCCATGTCCAGTAATTTCACCAAGTCTGTGAACCTGTTATCTTTTGCACTTTTGCCATGCTTATTTGAGCTTGTTATGTTGTGAACTAGCCGTAGCTCAGTGTTCATCTTATGTCAAGCATCTTCTGTAGATTACTTTCATATGCTTTGTTGCTATATTGGAGTGCTGTAGCTTTGTTACTTGTTGCATTTTAGGTGCTATCTTGCTGTTAATCGCAGATTCGTGTCATTCTTGTTTTGCTTGCCATTTGCAAACCGTGCATCCGTTTCCGGTGATCTTTATATCGATTTCGACCGAAATCATCTCATCTTTCCAGTGGCATGCTTGGTTTGCCAAGTTATTGCCTTGTTCATCATTTTCCTCCCGGAGCACGCATGCGCATCGCTTATCATATCTCGCATATCATACATGTTTTGCATCATGTTGCTTGTGCATTTCTCGTGATTGATTGTGGTTCCGTTTGTTTGTGTTCTTGTCTTGGGTAGAGCCGGGAGACGAGTTCATGAACGAGGAACCTGTTGAGTACGCCTATGAGGATCAAGCTTTCGACAACTCTGAGAACCTTGGAGGCAAGATGACCACCCCTCGAAATCACTTCTATCTTTGCTTTGCTAGTTGTTCGTTCTATTGCCATGCTGCGCTACCTATCACTTTCTATATCATGCCTCCCATATTGCCATGTCAGCCTCTAACCATCCTTTCCTAGCACACCGTTGTTTGGCTAAGTTACCGCTTTTGCTCAGCCCTTCTTATAGCGTTGCTAGTTGCAGGTGAAGTTGAAGTTTGTTCCATGTTGGAACCTGGATATGTTGGGATATCACAATAGCTCTTATTTAATTAATGCATCTATATATATTTGGTAAAGGGTGGAAGGCTCGACCTTATGCCTGGTGTTTTGTTCCACTCTTGCCGCCCTAGTTTCTGTCTTACCGGTATTATGTTCCTTGAGTTTGCGTTCCTTACGTGGTCGGGTGATTTATGGGACCCCCTTGACAGTTCGCCTTGAATAAAACTCCTCCAGCAAGGCCCAACTTTGGTTTTGCCATTTGCCGCCTAAGCCTTTTCCCCCGGGTTTTCGCGAGCCCGAGGGTCATCTTTATTTAAACCCCCGGGCCAGTGTTCCTCTGAGTGCTGGTCCAAACTAGAGCCACTTGCAGCGCCACCTTGGGGAAACTCGAGGATTGGTTTTAGCTGTACGTAGTGTTCATCCGGTGTGCCCTGAGAACGAGATATGTGCAGCTCCTATCGGGATTTGTCGGCACATTCGGGCGGCTTTGCTGGTCTTGTTTTACCATTGTCGAAATGTCTTGTAAACCGGGATTCCGAGACTGATCGGGTCTTTTCGGGAGAAGGTTTATCCTTCGTTGACCGTGAGAGCTTATGATGGGCTAAGTTGGGACACCCCTGCAGGGTATTATCTTTCGAAAGCCGTGCCCGCGGTTATGAGGCAGATGGGAATTTGTTAATGTCCGGTTGTAGAGAACTTGTCACTTGACCCAGTTAAAATACATCAACTGCGTGTGTAGCCGTGATGGTCTCTTCTCGGCGGAGTCCGGGAAGTGAACACGGTTTGAGTGATGCATGACGTAAGTAGGAGTTCAGGATCACTTCTTGATCATTTCTAGATGACGACCGTTCCGTTGCTTCTCTTCTCGCTCTCTTTTGCGTATGTTAGCCACCATATATGCTTATTGCCGCTGCAGCTCCACCTAAATACACCATCCTTCCCTATAAGCTTAAATAGTTTTGATCCCGCGGGTGTGAGATTGTTGAGTCCCCGTGACTCACAGATTCTACCAAAACAGTTGCAGGTGCTGACGATGCCAGTGCAGATGATGGGGTCAACCTCAAGTGGGAGTTCGACGAGGAACGTGGTCGTTACTATGTGTCTCTTCCTGATGATCAGTAGTGGAGCCCAGTTGGGACGATCGGGGACCTAGCATTTGGGGTTGTCTTATTTCATCTGGTTTTTGACCGTAGTCGGTCTATATGTGTGTATTTTGGATGATGTATGAATTATATTTATGTATTGTGTGAAGTGACGATTGTAAGCCAACTCTTTATCCCATTCTTGTTCATTACATGGGATTGTGTGAAGATGACCCTTCTTGCGACAAAACCACTATGCGGTTATGCCTCTAAGTCGTGCCTCGACACGTGGGAGATATAGCCGCATCGTGGGCGTTACACAAGATGAACATTTATTTGGGGCCTAAATGCAATTTTGAAAAACGCGTATTTTTCCTAGTTCAAATAAAATCAAATAATTGTTTTTAATATTTTTCCTCCAATATTTCATTATTTGTGGAGAAGTCATTTTATCCCCTCTCATATATTTTGATATGAAATATTTTCGGAGAGGAAAATAATAAAAACAAATGATCCTATTTTCAAAATTTGAGAAAACCCAAATATGAAAATAACGAAATCCCCAACTCTCTCTGTGGGTCCTTGAATTGCGTGGAATTTCTAGGATCACAAATCAAAATGCAATGAAGTATGATATGCATGATGATCTAATGTATAACATTCCAAATTAAAAATTTGGGATGTTACAGACACGGTTCAAATCATACCAGTTCAAGAGAAAGCAGCAGTGAAAGAATACAAACGTGGGAAACTACACGGCACAACAAGATTTCAGATGGGTACCACGGGTCTACATGTACAACAGCACTATTGGCCCTCTTATGATGCTAGTAATGTGCATGATATGAGAATTCAACTGTATAGACAATTGAAATTGAAATCAACAGAGCTATTTATAAGAGCAAACCTTTTAAAGAAACATGCGCAAACATACCTGTTGTGCCATTAGAGTTTCCATTGGATCGTTCAATTTAAAAATAAGTTTGTATGAGTAAATACAGTGATATAAGAGCGAAGTAGTATGCACGATAGCAATGGAATCTTAAATGAGAACAATTGTTATTCAGGTTTAAGGACTTTTCTACATGAACAGAGTACAGTAAGATGCAAGCATATAGTACTTAAAATAAAATGAGCTCATAGACCATACCACATTCTTGGTTCGGGACCAGTAAAGAACAAGGCGTTCCCGGTCATCGTCCAGTAAGTGTGTCTTAGGAGAACGTAAGGGAATTTGATGAGTTTCTTTGCCAGTGAAGTACATTTTCTTCAGGTAATTATGATACTGCCACCAAGCATTCTTGAAGATAGCAGAGGTATTAGCACAGGTTACCTCATCCTGAGTTTCCAAATCGGTCCTTCTCTATAGAGAAAAATGGGAAAATTTGCTGTATTATAACCATCATGCAGGTAGAATGTATGGGACAAAGCAAAGTAATTGCCATGAATAACATTACTTACACATAACTCCTGGACAAACACCTGCAACTAGCATTTTCCTTCATCTTCAGTATAATATTTCCATGATGGGAAGATACACACATAGTATTTAACAACATCAAATGCGATAGATGCTAAACTATGAATGGCTGGTTGTGCTCCCTCCACATAAATAGGTGTACTAACTGGTGGAGTTGGGGTTCGCCGTGGTAGTACCGGCGCTTTGGGCACTGGAGCTGTCTTACTAACTGCTCTTGTTTGGGAGCTCTGTGGTGGAGATGGTGTTGTGTCAACAGGAACTGGGTTACTATCTGTTGGGGTTGGGGTTAGATTGGGTGAAGCTGGTTCTCTGTCCATCGCAGTAGGGGTAAAATATGCGAGAGTCTGGGTTATGTGTGGTAGGGATGGTTCTCGTGCATGTACAACCGAGGTGCTATCTTCACCAGGAGGTAGCACTGTTTTATTTGAAGACCATGTTTTTACTCCGCTAGATACTGCCATCACCCGCTCCAATTCAAATGGCTGATAAACAGGAAACATAGTTAAATGTACAGACATTGTATGAGAGACAGATGCAATAGATAGTGTGGAAAAAAGAGGGCATTAAGTAGTTGACATGTATATTGTTTAACTAAAACGGATAGCATGACATAATTTCACATATATGATGTCTATCTAAACTGGATAGCATGGAATAACATAATTCAAAGATATGATGACTAACTAAATAGGATCACATGACATAATTCACATACATGTTATCTAAGTAACCAGGATCGCATGATTTAATTCACATATGTGATTTATATGCTAAGAGGAGGGCATTCGCATATATGATGTCTGAACTAAGAACATGGTGTTGAATATTGTGTATATGATGTCTAAACTATGCAATGCAAGACACCATATGCATGATATGAGCAGTAGAACCGTGCCAAGTTAGAGCATACACCTCGGTGGGGGAATAGGACTGGTCATCTGTCTCTGAATCCATCTCTGATGAGCTATCGGGACCCAGCAAGAGATCTGCTTCGACAGGTAGCACTGTCTGCTCTAAAGGCCTTGTTTTCACTTCAGATTTTTCCATCACCCACTCAAATGGCTGATTCATAGGAAGAGTAGTTTAATGTACAAACATTGTCGACAAATGGAAATTTAATGAAGAAAAGGATGGGCTAGATATCATTCAAATATATGATGCCTGGTTAAACAGGATGGCTTTGCACATTTCACATATATTATGGCTGGCTAAAAGACATGAGACTGCATAATTCCCATATATGATATTGAAACTAAACGGGTGGCATTACAGAACATGTCTAAACTAAGTAGATGATATATATGATGTCGAAATTAGGCACTGCAAGGCAACATATCCATGATATGACTAACATCATCATGCCAAGTTAGAGCAAACACCTTGGGGGGCAAATAGGAGTGGTCATCTTCATCTGAATCCGCCTCAGAACAGATATCTTCCTCTGGATTACAATCTGGAGAGGGGGAGGGTTTGCCATTGAACCCACCATGGAGCGATGTCTGCATGACATTGTATTGCCGCGCAAAACTCTTCTCTTTTTCTCTACATGTTCATGACTGTGTACAATATCTGATATGCATACAAAAAATATAGTGAGATTATGTAAGGAGAGCATGCAGAAATCTAGAGTAATGGTAAAAACCAGTGGATGGATCCAAAAATAATGATAGCAGGCTGATGATTGCTTTAATTTAATAAAAAACAGATGATGATTGCTTTACTATTTGTTTCCCACCCAAGATGAACAACATAGGCATACCCTAGGTGAACCAGATATTAGACAGAGATACTATTCATTGCTGCCTCGATATGTGCCCCACAACTAATTTAGAACTCATGTTTGAACATCAATTTGGACCTGACTTGGAGTCTAAGAGGTGAACAGGACAATAAAGTAGCAGGTAATATTAAGCAATGCATAACATAAGCAGAAACAAAAGAGTGCGACCTCTCTTGTGGACTCGTGTACTCCTCAGGTTCATCTGCTGAGTCAATGCTGGTGATGCCGTTGCGGTGGGTGCCGGCGGCAGGGAAAGAGATCTGAGGCGGCGGAAGACGGTCAGGAGTCGTGATGTCTGGTTTGGTGGATGCTTCTATAGATGCAGCAGCTCAGGTGAGGCGGACGATGTCGCGGCAGGAGCAGAACAAACCACACAAAGTTTTCTTCGACACCTACCTGTAGCTGAAGTAATTCTGTAAGGGCTCATTTGGCTTGCATGATTCTAAAAACGCAGGCATAGGAGGAAAAACACTGGAATAGGATAGGAATGCACATGGGAAATAGAGCATTTATGAACACGGGATTTCTGTCAACTTGGGTGTTTGGTTCACAGGAATTGGAGGAGCAGAGGAATGCAAAGAAACATGGCCAAACTAAAGTGAAACCATATGAAAGCGTGTACAGTTAGAATGTTATTATGCCACTAATGCACTTGGTCTTGTTTTCATGCATAGGATTTTGAAAAGTAGGACCAGGTGGATGTTTTGCTCCATTCCTTTCAACAAAATGCATGAATAATTGAATAGTAGAGTGCCATAGGAAAATTTCCTATTGCTATGTTTTTCTGTTGAACCACAATAGCCCTAATGGATCGACATGAATGTAGAGTAATAAGTGATGCGAAAACTGTACAACCTCTTTGCCGTAGCCGTGTCGACCTCAGCATCATTGGGTTGGTCGCTGAAGAAGTTGAAGCAGAGGTGGCCGTCGGAGGTGTGGAGGAACATCTGAGGAATCTGTAGACGGCATCCAGGGCACTTCTCTGTTGTGATGGATCATTCCGCCGTTGGAGCAGCTCCGGTGAGCCGTAAGACGTCAAGGCTGAAGCAGCACAAGACAAACATCGTTAATCTCAAGTGGGATTCTAATAGCATCTCTAGTAGATGTAAAATGCATTACCAAAAAGTGATAGATGTAAAATTTACATCACCAAAAACCACCTGACTACAACAGATGAGGTAAAAAATGTTGACTCTAAACTTAACTGTCGAAACTAAAATTTACTGTGGAATCTGAATGTTACTGTCGAAACTAAACGCAATGGTAGCAGAGAGGCACTTCACATGGGATAGTTTAGGGAGGGCATGCAGTTCATCTTCAACCTGCACCCCCCTGAGCCACCAGCCACCACCAGCCGAACCCCGCGCCGCCTCGCCGCCCCGAAACAACTCCCCACCGCCGTTCCGCCGCCGCCTCGCCGCCCCGAAACAACTCCCCACTGCCGGCCCGCCGCCGCCCTCTAGCCCCCCCCCCCCCCGCCAAGCTTTTTCTCTGGCGATCCCCACGCCACCTCCCCACCACCGCCAGCGAGCAGCACCCCACCCAGAACCCTAAGATAGATAGTAGGTACCTCTCCGGCGAGGCCCCCTCCCCGTTACGGGTGGTTCTTCCTTAACTCCGGTGAGACCCCCCACCCCCTGAAAATCGACTGAACCAAAAGTCAACTCAGTCGACTGAAGTGTAGCTAAATCGAAGCAGAGCAACAGCATGAGCAAGGGGGAGAGCAGCAGCAGCAGCGCGAGCGAGCGAGCGAGAGCCGGAGCAGCAACGGCAGCTAGGTGAGCGAGCGAGCGAGAGCCGGAGCAGCAGCAGGAGCGCGAGCGACCGAGCGAGAGCCGGAGCAGCAACAGCAGATCCGGCTGGTATGGACACCGCCGCCCAAGGGGCCTCGCACTGGGGGAGAACCGCCATGGAGATGTCACCCGCGACGCCGGCTTCGAGGTAGCCGCTCCATGGGGGTGCGGGATGGAGCACCGTCGGTGCCGAGAGGTCGAGTTGAGGAGAAGGTGCGATGCGATGAGTGTACAACCTCTTTGGTGGCGAAGCCGAGTAGGCCTCGGCTTCGTCCGAGTAGTCGGTGAGGATGCTGCGGTTCTGGTGGAGCAGGTTAAGGCGGCGCTATGGGGATGGAGCAGCCACGCTAGACTAGGTGATAGTCGGAGCAGCTCCTTGGAGGTGGAGGACGGCGCGGCTGAACGGGCGGGACGACGGGATGGACGACGGATCCTCATCAGGGGAGGTGGATGAGGGACGTCGAGCTGTTGCGGTGGACGACGTCATCGGGGAAGAGGCTCTGGCTGGGCAGCGGTGAGGTGGCGGACGGAGGAGGGTGGGGTTTCGCGGCTGGAGCGGAGAGGTTATGGCGGCCAGATTTCGAATGGCGAAAAGGAGGCGATGGGAGGGGGGAACCATGACTTAGGGACGCACTTGTCCAAAATGTAGGGTGTGTTACAAAAGTACCCCCACCGATTTGAACTAGCGGCCCTTTCGGCTCAGGGTTTTCGCGCGCGTTGTAATTTCGGGATAGCAAGGCGCGGGTTGTGAAGGCGCCAGTTTTGGGAGCAGGATATCTGAATTTTCGGGATATAACAAGGCGCGGGTTGAATTTTAGCGACAAGCCTAACGTGTAAAATTGTACTTGTACGTACCAAATCAATTCGCACTTCCCTCAACGAAAAAAACCGAAAAAGTAAAAACTGTTCACACCACACAAAGAGAGTCTTGTCCCGTTCTACTATACAAATGCTATTCAAAGCTACTCCCTCCTTCCATCTATATAGGGCCTAATGCGTTTTTCGAGGCTAAATTTGACCAACCAAATATTAGAGCAATAATATATGACATACAACTTACACAAAGTACACCGTTAAATTCGTGTGTGAAAGGAGCTTTCAATGATATAATTTTCACATTGTGCAAGTCATGTACTATTAATCTTGTCAATAGTCAAAGGCGGTCTTAAAAACGCGTTAGGCCCTATATAGAGAAGGAGGGAGTATGGATCCATGTTATGTCCAATTAAATCTTCCGCTGGCTGTATAATGCATGTAACCTACTCATGCCAGCATTTTAGTGCATTCCAAATGTCTATACTACCGCTGCAATTCGAACTGAATTTGAATTCGTTTCTCTATTTCAATAAGAATCTACAATCATGATTGTTGCCAACTTCAACCATCATTCGTGTATTACCTTAACAACACACCACATGATTACTATAGATATAGATATGAACTATGTGTACTATATGAACTCGAATTAAATTTTTTGAATACACTTGATGTTGATTCCAAATAATAGTACATTTGATGTACTAACTAGATATTCATAATCTAAACGATGTTCCATACGTACACCGTGTTTATCACACAAAGTGTAGTGCTCCGCCCCCTACATTATGACAAGTATTTAGCCCTAAGCTGCAAAAGCCACACATTAGCCCAAATTATAATCAATGTTCTATATATTATATGTAGTACTAGCAAGATGCGCATGCGTTCCACAGAACATCAACATGATCAAGGGGATGCCTTATTTGCAAATATGGAGAGAGGTGTGGGTATCTTTTTTCAAAATTGCCATAGTTTCCTTCCTATCCGTCAGATATAAATCGGATGGCCTATATTGTAGGATGGCAGGCACACCATCATCAACAACTCTGTTTTTTATAAGAGTAGAGATAAAATATATTATATGTAGTATAACATGTTCATAACCAAACCATGTGTATCACCGTTATATATATTCACGCATGCGTCGGTTTAAAACACTATGATAAATTCATCAAATATCCGAATTCGCTTTTTATAATGAATTATGATCTTTATTCGTCTTTTACACCCACACAATCCTCTTATCTTTGTAGCTAGCGCTAACTTTCTCTCGTGCATGCACACGCCCGCATCCCTCTCACCCTCCCTCAGCATTCTCTAGCTCCCTTGTGCAAATTCGTCTTTTCACTTTAGGTCGTTCACCCACGGTGTGTGTAGGCCCCCCAGCTCCTTCTTTACGGCACACATCGATCGATATGCCTCTCTAGCCAGATGTGCCTACCACAAACACAAGCTTCCCCTCTTCTCTTCTCACCGTCCATGCCTCACTCCCACCACTCTTTTCATCGATCTCGTACTCGCACACTCCTTCCCCCTCGATATAGTATGCCTCTCGCACCACCTCCTAGACGCATCCCTCTCTCTCTATCCTTCTCCCCAGGCCTTATTTGCTTCTAACACATACATGCATGTATACCGATTGATCTCCCTACATATACCTAGGTCGAGTTTAACTATTTCCCCACCCATCGATCGACGTACCTCACAAGTTATATCTATCCTTTCTCTAACAAAGGACGATTGGTCTTCCTATGTAGTTATGCTTACCACAGCCATATCGTCCCCCCTCATCATTCGTGCATGCCTCCTGACCCGTCTCTCGCATGCACGTGCACAGGCAGGCAGCCATCCCCTCTCTTATTGATATTGCAGGCGTGCCCTCCGTTTGTCTAGCAAGCCTCTCCCACCATTTGTTAGAAGCAACTCCACTACCACCCCCTCCAACACTCTAGCTCCGTCTCTCTCCCAACCTTATTCCTCTCCTACACATAGGCATGGATGCCGATCGATCTCCCTTAATACACAGTGGCCTAGCTAGGGGTGGCCAGGGTGGTCCACGGACCACCCTGGAATTTCCTATAGCTTGTATATACTGTAGTAAAAAATATTTCTTTGAAAATAAATAAACTTATGTAAATATTTCTATTGATGGACCACCCTGGCTTATTGGGCTGGCTACGCCACTGTTAATACATAAGGTAGGCCTCTCTCCTCCTCCACAAATATACCAGCCATTGTACCTCTATAATTAATTAGACCTCCCCCACCACACACCGATAGTCGAGCGTTGTAGGTAGGTATGCATGCCACAGAGACAAACTGCACCCGTCCCCTCTCACGTTCCAGTAGGCCAGCCACTCTATATCTTTGACGTGGGCACACAAAAATTCGATGGCACTCTTTATCGACCGCACGCGCGCGCGCACACACACACATCATCCCTCCCTTCGATTCTATGGATACCTCAAGCCGATGATACCTCCACTCTCTTCTCGTCGATCACCCCCTCTATATATATGATATATCCATGACTCTATTTCACACACATTGCATATGTTACATTTTTTTATTGACCCCCCCCCTCAAAAAAAAACACTCGCGAACCCACACACTATATCTCTCTACGTTTGTATCTCTCTCACACAACCCCGCGTAGGTGGTGTACGTACATGAAGAGAATAGGGGCACGTACTCACGCTTCGTGCCCAGCCACACCAGCGCGGGTACACGGTGGAGCTCATTTCTGTACGAAATGGCAGCCCATGTGCTAATTTGAACGCGTGTAGCGGTTGTTTACCTACGGAGGTCGTGTACCACGCGTGCACGAAACAAAGTTCGACTTGATGCGTTGGCGCGCTATTTTTAAATAAAGTTATATCGCCCAATGGCACGTACATAGAATATAAAATGATTTTTATGGAGAAAAAGGCAGTCCGCTCCACAATATTCAATCGAGCCTGCCTGCCTGGGTTTGTCTCTCTTCAGAGTATCTCACACAAGGCGGCGGCCTCTCTCTCTCTCTCACTGTTGGTCACTGATCCGGCCACATCCCGTCTGCCGGCGGAAAGGGAGGATGTGCATCGTTTTTTCGTTCGACGGTGCCAAGGTAGCACGTCCCGATCTGCGGTACCCGCCGTTCTCTCTAACCAAGCTCCGGCGCGGTAGGGCCTACGCCACCTGCTCGCTGCCGCAGTATGGGCAGACCTCGCCCGCCGCCGCTCACCTAGTTACATCCCGACGACCCCCAGGTATCCCCTCCGGCCATGCTCCACTGCCCGTCTTCCCATGTCGCTGCATGTGGAAAATCTTGCATGTGGATCTTCCATAGTTCTTTGCCCAAAACGTAGCTCGTCCGGCGTACTTTCCATATTGCAATCTCATCCTCACACCGTTTTAGACAAACACAACCGTGTTGTTATCTTCCCTTATTACATGGAATATACTTCTTTTTTGTCGGCGTATGTGTCTTCAACTCGTGTTATTGGCCAGTAATTGTTTCCTTTCTACCTCTTTTTTGCAAACAGGGCTACCATTCCACCTCGTTGCTATTGCGACCTTTTGGTGAACTGCACAAATCACTTTTTTGTTAAGAGTGTTTTGTGCAGTTGTACTAAAACGTCACACGGGCAACGTCTCTACATTTCAGTGCGACTGCACAAAGGGAGATTGGTTTTGCTCTATCCTCCTCATCCAACTCCGAGCCTAATCTTCTCCAACTATTTGCTAAATCTTCTCCAACTAGTTAATCTTAAGAGAGACTGCAAAGGTGACCGGCTTCTATTTGTGTGTTTATTGTTTCATCAGCAGTCCTCTATTATCATAATCACACTTAATATCTTTGGAACAGGGACGCTCAGCTCTATTTTAGTGGAACTGCACAAAATGATCGAAATGTTGCATGCACCAGACAGCTACTTTTTTCCCAACATGCCTTGTTGATTTAGACAGAGTTGGGGGGACGTTGCTGCCAATGAAAGCATGGATCAATTTTAATTTAACACCTTCTCACAACTTTGTCTTTAGTTGTGATGTAAATATTAGCTCTGATATGCTAATCATTGAGATGCATTAGCAAGGAAGTTAGTTTTTTATTGTTTTCGAAAGAGCATCGATGGCAAGACACACGAAATAAAAGCTGAAAGCTCAGAGCATTGTACAATTTCATGTCACTGGAAAATTATTTGTATAGTACGTCAATTATGTAAACAAATGCTGGAAGCTTGATAGCATTGCCAGAAGCCTCTTCAGCATCCAGGTCCATGTGCCATGCACAAAATTATACACCTCCGTTCCTAAATATTTGTCTTTTTACAAATTTCAAATGGGCATATTTTAGAGTGTAGATTCACTCATTTTGCTTCATATGTAGTCACTCGTTGAAATCTCTAGAAAGACAAATACTCTGGAGTATATTTAAGAACCAAGGGAGTAGTGCACAACCGCATGGGAGACTCAGCCCGGTCGTTGCGCCGCATTAATAGTGAGTAATGAGCAGTCAAATCATAAGCCCCACCTTTCTGTAAGTTGCTTGGAAGAAGCAACCATCAGTACGCTCTTCTTTGAATCCACTCATACTACTCCATCCGTCATTGTTTATAGAGCGCGCTTAAAAAAAACTCTGGGACCAAGGCGACTAGCGATCGGCCTAAAAAATAGCATTGGTAGTTATAGCACAGCGTCTATTACTAGAGGAAATAATGCGTACACACATGCATGCAGTGCTTCCACCACGGGTACACACATGCATGCACTTACTCCACTCCGTAGTACATCAAGAGAAAATTGTGGACTTGATTGCGGTTACCATGCCCTAATTAATTGAGCATTAAACCAAACGCGTCTAAAGTCTCTCTAGTGGTGGAAATGCATTGAGAGAAATGCATCAGAATGAAGCGCGCCCTGTAAACTATGATGGAGGGAGGAGTAGTATGAAGGTGCAAAACCAAGTACGCGTATGGCCAGTCGGTCAACGCACCTCATCTTGGCATATCACTGACATGTGGGACCGGAGTGTGAGCAAACCGATCTCAATTGACGGCAAAATGGCCAACCCACCGTTCCTTGAGAGAGACGAGGAGCGAGAACACACATATGGGCTCGCACGGAGGCCAAGATATATTCGAGCATGGTTGATCGATATCTTCATTACATGTTCGATGTTTTTTAATACTATACTATTGGGCTGCCGTTTTCCGCCCTTCTCCCGAATAAATGTGTACTTTATCAGAGATTAAAATAAAATAAGAGTACAGACGCTCCACCATGCAGTTCTAGTAGTAGTACTACTTATACTACTAAACCTTGCGCCTGGCTCTTCGCCTCTTCGTGAAGTCGAACAATGATGGTACTCTGCATGTTGGGTACTACAGTGTATGCCTCTAGCAATCTGACACGAAATGAACTGATGCATGTCCACCGCCTGGGCGAGGGCAGGTTCCATTAGTCAAAAGGCGTAAGCGAGCTTCACCTTGTCCTGCAAGCTTTTCCTTGTTCTGCGAGTTGACGGGACACACCAAAAAGTAGTGCTAGTCCATACTTCCTCCTTTCCGCTTAATATGGCTTAATCTTTTTTGCGGGTAAATGAGAGAGCTTTATTCATATATAAGCATTCTTAGGACGATCAGCCAAGAGACTGGTCACTAGGAAGCTAGGTACCCCGCAAAAAAAGATGGAAGCGAGGTGTTTCATCAAGCCAGCTCTCGGCCACATTCAAAGTGCAGCAAGCACGGTTCGCACAAAGATGCGCCGCAAGGTTTGCTGACCTGTTTACATGTTGAATAACAAAAAAAAGAGGAAATATTACCGAGCGCTCCTATTTGTAACAGGATATGAGAAAGAATTAAGCGAGAATTGTGGCGAGTGTTCCATGCAATCAACTTCTATTATCACATGCGAGAGCCCTCGAAGAGAACCAAATGTGTTGAAGATTGCTTTATCACATTTTTAAAATATAATAAGAGTGCAGACGCTCCTCCATCCGGTTCCTAGTAGTATAGTACATACCTCTATAGTAGTAGTACTAGGACTAGTAAATTTTGCGCTTGGTTGTTCGCCTCTTCAGGAAGTCAAACAATAATAGTACTAGTATAGTGTATGCTTCTGGCAATCTGACACCGAATTAACCGTTGCACGTTCACCGCCTGAGCGAGGGAGAGCTTGCATTAGTCAAAAGTTTCTCCTTGTCCTGCGAGCCACCACGCGCAAGCTTCTCCGTCTTGCAAGCTTCTCCTTGTTCGGCAAGTTGACGGGACACATCAAAGCAATGCTAGTCGATATTGCCTCCTTTCCGGTTAATATGGCTTAATTTCAAACAAGATAAATACACTGCCTGTCACTGTATATTTGTAAAAAATACGGTGAGTGGACTTCATAATACACTCATTGCGCTCAATATATACATTTTCTGGTGTTTATACGGTCACTAGCTCACCCTGGCTGAGTATGTATGTGCATGCACGTGTAGGTTGAGCACTTGAGCATGACCGTGTGTGTTCCGTCGTGTGCTCGGACATTCATGCACTAGGGCGTCGCGCGCGTTTTTGCGTCCATGTGTCTGTGTGACTGTTGCATGCATGCACGAGGTTGTAGTCCCTCACATTCACATGTTCATAAGTCAATGCTTTGTCAAAATGTTGCATGCAAGGTTTAATCATTCGTTGTTCACGCCTTCATTCCCGATATTAATACATTGGTAAAGACAATTTCTTGAGGAAAACGAGCCCATGAATTGAGTACAAAGGGGACCAATAAGCCAGGACGGAGGGAGTACCAGTAGTGAACCGGAAGGAGGGAGTAGGTACTAGTAGTACAGTACTACGTAAAAACATGCAGTAACAAAAATTCCTCTATGCGCATCTTGTCTACGTGTTATGCAAGAAAATAGAGATAAGTACAAGTGAGACTCAGGAACGGTCATACACGTAGGGGGAGTACGTGTAGGGGCCACTAAGGAGCAGTCAAATCACAGAGTATGTTAGTCGGAAGAAGCAACCATCATTTCACTCTTCAATGACACGTACACAATATAAAATGGTTGATATGGAGAGAAAAGGAAAACCACTATATATACACTAGCAGGAGCCTATGCTACAAGCCTGCTTGCTTGGGTTGCTCTCTTCACAAGCATAGAACGACGGTGGCCACACCGCTGATCACATAGCCGGCCTGATCCCGCCGCTGGAGGAAGGGAACAATGTTCTGCGTAGACGCGGTCGACATCGGCGAGGGAGAAAACCCACAGTCGGTGCGTCCCAGTAGGGGGTCCCCGCGGTATGGGCTGATGCCGCGTCCCAACCGCCCTTCTAGCTACAGCCCGACGTCCCAGGTAGTAGTATATCTTCCTTTTGGAGCCGGCTTGCTCCACTGCCGCAGCTCCCCACGTAGCTCCATCTCCATGTTGATCTTTCTCTACTTCTACCGGCTTCTATTTGTGATGAGTTTATGTCTCATGAACTAGTGCCATTACTATTATTCTAATCACACTTCTTCAATATCTTTGCCATCAGGGATGCTCAGCTCGATTTTAGTGGAACTGCACAACAGCATCGTATGATCCAAGGGTGCTAACTATCTTTCCTTCGACAGGTTCTACCTAGCCAGGAAATTAAATCATGTTTAGGGTTTAGGGTTTAAGTCATAGTGACCCCATCAGTAGTTTTTCTTTTGTACACGCTCTCACAACTTTTGTCTTTAGTTGTGAAGTAAAAATTGGTTATGATCTGTGAATCATTGAGATGCATCAGCATGCGTGTAGTTTTCCTTTGTATTTGATGGAATGTTGTAACGAGGCAACCTTGGAGTAGGAATGAAAATGGAGTGGAAAGTTTCCGTTTTTCCGGAGAAAATATGGAAACGGAGAGAAACCAACGTTTCGTTTCGTTTCGTTGGATCGCGCCATCGAGCAAAACCAACGTTTAAATCACGTCTGTCGCGTTCGTGTCTCACCCTCCTCCATGGCTGCACACGGTCGCTCGACATGCCACTCACCGCAAACGGAGTATACGATAGCTTTTCCCGCCTGCTTGTCGATGGATCGCACCATGGAGTACTAGCACTACTGGAAGATATTGACGAGTTGGGGGAGGATAGCTAGCTATAGCACGGACTCCCAAGAACTTTTTACATGCATGTTGTGGCCGGCTATTGCGACCTTTGAACGCGGAGCAGTTGCGTGCACCGGGAAGCGGCGCGGGCGACGCTCTCTCGGCCGGCGCGCCGCTTCAATGCCGGCACCGGTGAGAGGTCGCGTCCGCTCTGGCCGGGCATGAATGCGGCACTGACCGTTTTGGGCGGGAAGCACGCGCGGGTGATGAAGAGAGTTCGCGTTGGTCAGGAGAGGGCGTGGCAGCGGTCCAGACGCCCGCAAACAAGAGATGTTGTACGTTAATATTGCTGTGTATATAATTAACAACGTAAATAATGTGCTAGTTGGAGAAATATGATTGGAGATGGAGATGGAATTTTACGTAAACACGGATATGCATGTCTATGTCTATGTGTGTGTGCGCGACGACTCTCACGACCTGGAAGCGGGGGCATGTTTTTGATCGAGTTTTCTTTCTTGGTCAGTTTTCGTTTCTTTTTTCTAGAACACGCGTATTCTATTTAAAACCACTGCTATGGAGAGATTTTTTTACTCCATTGTATATATAGCCTCTTGTTTGATAGGGTTTCTCGCGTCTCGCTCTCTCACCCTCTCCATATCAAAACAAGATGACAGTGTCCACTGTATCTCTCTCCTCACCGGTGGTCACAGATCCGGCCGAATCCCGTCCGCTGCGGGAGGTGAGGAGGTGCAGCGTTGATGTTGTCGCCATCGGCGATGGAGGAAGCCGATGCACACCGTCCTCTCGGAGCCGGCGCTGGCGCGGACGAAGGTCCTCCACGCCCTTGTTTGCTGCCGTCGTGTGGGCAGATCCCGCCCGCCTAAGCGACATCTTGCCCACCTGAGGTATAACTTCTTGTACTGGTCCAGCTCCCCAGGTCGCTGCATGCGGGTTTTCTTCTATGCGACTACTCCCTAGCTCCCCATGTATAGTAGCTAGGGTTCGTCGGCTGGTCCAACATCACCTACTATTATAGAGGAAATGCCACTCGAAAAGTTGTCCTGATTTATGCCTCGGTGGAGGTATACATGTTGTTTCAACAAAAAGTACATGGTGGTTGTGTGGTCATTGTCCATATGCTCCTATTGCTGCTGCTAATCTAATACTATCACTGGTTAAATGAAGAAATTCTTTTTTTCTCGGGCATCCTGGTTTAGTTCCCATCAAGATAATCATGATGCTTCTATTTGTTGGTGTACTTTTCATTAATTCTTATTGACAATTCAGATGTCGTTGTTAATCTTGTACCACTGCCAAAACAAAGTAACAACGCTATATCCCTTTTTTATATTTTTGCAAACAGCGATGTGTATCTCCATACCCGGGCATGTCTTCCTCAATTTTAGTGGAACTGCACAAAATTGGATGGCCATTGTTGTTCCGCCTCACTGTCCTCTGCCACGTGGTTCTTCCTTCCTCAAGCTTGATTAATGAGAAGAAACAGACCACAGTGAGGATTTGTCGAACTTCATAGGTGCCTCACCAAAACTTGATGCCAAATGGATGATGCATCACCACGATGACCTATCGATGCTCATGGTTGCGCCTCATGGTTGCGTCGGCTAGTGAAGCTGATCGATTTTCGACGAAAAACAAGCTGTCTTCCATCAGTGCTCTTTGCTTGGTTGCGTTGGAGACGCAGTCGTCTTTCACGTTGGTGCAATTTTATCACACAATTGGATATGAACCAAATGTTTCCTCGAAGAAGGATCGACGTTGGTACTAAGAGCATAAGTTTTGTATTGATTTCTAAGCCTTCTCACAACTTTGTCTTCAGCTCCCCTGTAATTTTATTTGTCCAGCTATTAACTTTGATTAAAAAAATGGTGTGGACTAAAAACCTGGATGGACGTAGTAGCCCTCCATTTTTATTTACTCCGCATATTAGATTTGACTGAAGTCAAACTTTGTAAAGTTTGACCAAGTTTAGGCCGAACACAACAAACCATAATTATTGAGAGAGGGCAAACTGTACATACTCTCAAACCTTTCCGATAATCGAAATTAAAATTCTTTATTTGTACACACTCTCACACGTTTCCGATAATTTGACGCATATGTGGTTGTTCACTTAAGGGAGGTTAGTGTACCGCACGTGAAGCACAGGAAGTGCGGCCAGGACGCGTGGATCGTTAGTTCATCGGAAGTAGTAGTTGTCTTCACTGGTACGTTAAATAAAGAGTTTCGTTTCGTACTTACACAATTTAAAATGATTGTTATGGAGAGAATAAGAAAACCACTCCACTATATATTAGTAGTATACACGAGTACTATATGGACGCAACTTCATTGACTTAGTGCACCTACCTTTGGGTGTATGACAGGTGGGCCCAAAATGTGGCTGGCCCACTTGTCATACAGCCAAAGGCAGGTGCAGTTAAGGCAGCGGAGCTCAGTCCTTAATATAGTATATATGTAGTACACTATATAAGCTGGAGCCTCAGCGCTTGTTCGCTAGGGTTTGCACTCTCCACACTCTCGCCGCACTACATATATATGGAACCCATATATATATACACGCTGGAGGCTCAGCATTCCTGTGCTAGGGTTTTCTATATTCACAGTCTCTCACCCTCTTCACCAGATCTAAACAAGACTGCGTTGGCCTCTGTCTCTCTCTCCCCCTCACAGATGGTGAAGGAGGTGTCTGGATCCCGTCGCACCGGGAAGGGGAGGAGGTGCAGCGTTCACTCTATCGCCTTCGGCGAGGGAGGCAATCCACTGCCGGCTGCGCTGTTCTCTTTCACCCAGCGCCTGTGCGGGAGGTCCACCGACCCCTTCTTCCTTGCTGCCGTACGTAGTGTGGGCAGATCCGGCCTCCTGCCGCACGCCTTGCCACATCCCGACGACCCTAAGGTATAAGTTTCTTTGAAACCGTCATTGCTCTAGCTGCATGCAAATCTTTTTGATTCTGTAGTCGAATCCAGGTCTTGGTTCAAAGAGGAAAGAAGGGTGCGGTGGGGTGGAGCATGAATCTAGGACATGGTTAAATGAGGAAAGGAGGGAGGGAAAGTAGTATCGACTGGCTATCCAGCCGCTTTGTTGGTCGAAAAGGGAAAAAGGGGGTAACCCAGTACACACATCTGCAAGGAACCGATCTCTTTGTTGAAAAGGGAAAGAAACTGGGGGGTCAGGTAGTTTGTGCAGGACTAGATTTGCTGCCCTCACATAGGAAAAAGGTTCAAAGAGAATAAATATGGGACCAACGCAGATATGCTGCTTGGCTACATACTCTGCATCACCCATTTATACATGTGGACGCACATGGTGCTGGCATGTCCCATGTCCCATACAACTATTTTGCTGTTGTTAATCTAAGAATGCTGCTGGAAAATTGAAGCAATGCCACTGTTAAAAGTAAATTACATTCTTAACAAATGTTGTTTGAAGAGAATGTCCTTGTTAATATGAATCAATGCAACCGTTTTAGAAATGCTACTGTCCTACTTTTTTTACCATCAAGATAAGTTAGATGCTTCTTTTTGTCGTCGTTTGTTTCATCCTCCTTTATTGGCCAGTAATTGTTTCCATTTTTGCCTCTGTTAAAACGGGGATATCTACTCAACTTGTTGCTATAGCAAACTTAAATGTCACACCGGCGACTTTGCTTGATTTCAGTGCAACTGCACAAAACGAGATTGGATTTCCTATTTGTGTTGGCAGATTCGTAGGTGATCTTGTGTGCGTCATGACAGGTTGGTACTTGCCTTCATCCACATGATCGTGCAGTGTGTTTTGAGATGTTGTGCTACTTGTATTGGTACTGTTTTAAAGAAATGTTGAATTGAAGCTATTGTATTGCTCTCTTTTCCCATTAAGTAGTGAACAAAAATGGTACCAACCCAGACATGATGCTTGTTGCTTTGTTACAACAAACTCTGCATCACCCCCTTTATAAGTAGATGGACGCACATGGTGTTGTTGTGCCCACTCTCCCCTGGAACTGTTTATGCTTTTTCTTAATCTAATGCCGCTGATAAAATTAAGCAAGGCCACTCTTAGAATCAACTACTGAACTGTTTTAAGAGAATTTCTGTGTTAATACGAATCAATGCAACCGTTTTTGAAATGCTATTGTCATATACTTTGTTTTCCATCAAGATAAGGTAGATGCTTATTTTTGTGGCCGCATGTTTCATCCTCCTTTATTGGCCAGTAATTGTTTCCTTTTTTCCTCTGTTAAAACATGGATATCTATTCAACTTGTTGCTATAGCAAACTTAAATGTCACACCGGCAACTTTGCTTGATTTCAGTGCAACTGCACAAAACAAGTTTGGATTTCCTATTCGTGTTGGTAGATTCGTATTTTATGTTGGTTGTCTCATGAAAGGTCAGTACAGGCCTTCATCCACATGATTGTGCAGTGTGCTTTGAGATGTTGTGCTACTTGTATTGGTACTATTTTAAATAAATGTTGAATTGAAGCTATTGTATTGCTGTCTTTTTCCCATTAAGTAGTGAACAAAAATGGGACCAACCCAGACATGATGCTTGTTGCTTTGTTACAACAAACTCTGCATCACCCCCTTTATAAATAGATGGAAGCACATGTCGTTGTTGCGCCCACTCTCCCTTGGAACTGTTTATGCTTTTTGTTAATCTAATGCCGCTGGTAAAATTAAGCAATGCCACTCTCAGAATTAACTACTGAATCTTAGCTCGAAATTGCAACACTTGTTAGGGATTGGCGGGATTACCATTTTTGTGGCTGCATGTTTCATCCTCTTTTATTGGCCAGTAATTGATTCCTTTTTTGCCTCTGTTAAAACAGGGATATCTATTCAACTTGTTGCTATTACGACATTTTGCTTCGCTACGCGAAACACTTATGTTTTAAGAGTGTTTTGTGCAGTTCAACTTGAATGTCACACTGGCGACTTTGCTTAATTTTAGTGGAACTGCACAAAAGGAGATCATGTATTTTCATATATGTCTTGGGATTTCTTTCAAGTCCTCATCGCAAGTTGTTTCAAATCTTGGTCTAGAAAGGTCAGTACCGACTTTCATCCACATGATGCTGCAGTGTGCTTTGAGATGTTGTGCTACTTGTATTGGTACTGTTTTTGATAAATGTTGAATTGAAGCTATTGAACTGTTGTCTTTTACCATTAAGTGGGCAAAAATTGTTCGAACCCATACATGATGCTTGTTTCTTTGTTACAACAAAACTCTGCATCACCCCCTTTATAAGTAGATGGAAGCACATGTTGTTGTTGCGCCCACTCTCCCCTCGAACTGTTTATGCTTTTGGTTAATCAAATGCCGCTGGTAAAATTAAGCAATGCCACTCTGAGAATTAACTACTGAATCTTAGTTCAAAACTGCAACACTTGTTAGGGATTGGAGGGATTACCATTTTTGTGGCTGCATGTTTCATCCTCCTTTATTGGCCAGTAATTGATTCCTTTTTTGCCTCTGTTAAAACAGGGATATCTATTCAACTTGTTGCTTTGCGACATTTTGCTTCGCTTAATTTTGGTGGAACTGCACAAAATGAGACCCAATTTCCATATATGTGTTGAGATCTCTTTTAGATCTTCCTCACGAGTTGTTTCAAATCTTGGTCTTGAAAGGTCAGTACCGAGTTTCCTCAGAATTAACTACTGAATCTTAGTTCAAAACTGCAACACTTGTTAGGGATCGGCGGGAGTACCATTTCTGTTAGGGATCGGCCGGAGTACATGTTTAAGAAATGTATTGTTTAGATAATGTCTCTGTTATTATATATTAGTTACAGTGTTTTACAAATGGTACTATCCTGCTTTGTAATTCTTTCTACATGTTTAACCAAGGTATTGTTAAGATAATGTCTCTGTTAAAATGAATCAGTCGCATTGTTTTAGGAATGGTACTTTTCTGCTTTGTCGTTCTTTATACATGTTGAAACAAGGCATTGTTAAGATAATGTCTCAGTTAATATGAATGAATCACACTGATTGAGAATTGCTACTCTCCTGCTTTGTTTCCCATTAAGATAAGGTAGATCAGTAGATGTTTTTCTTCTGGGAGTACAAGTCATCAATCGTTATTTCTCAGTAGTTGTTTCCCTTATACCTATTGTTGCTTACAGGGATCTCAAAATTAAAGCTTGGTTTTATTCCGACTTTGATTTTAGTTGAACTGCACAAAAGGAGCCAATGTGTCTAAGGCAAGCTGCTGCATTAGTGGGTCCAGTTGGTCTTACCACTTTGCAGAAAGAAGCAGTCACTATTTGTGCTACATTACACAAGGAATGATCGAGAAGCTTTACAGAGTATTAGTAGACGCAGGTGACATGACTAGTCTGCAGAGAGCATAGGCAACTTTACAACACGTGGAGTGCACTGGGCAAAAAGTGCCCAAACAAGTATAAGAAGCCATGAGAGGACTCCAAGTCTGTCAATGTTATTCTAAGCAACAATGATGGGGCATCTGGGTATGGTAATCAATTTACCATACTTTCAGTTTGTTAGTCCACCGATTGGTGGGTGGACACTGGGGCCAATATTCATGTGTGTGCTTATGTGTCTTTGTTTTCTTGCAGCATATAAATATGAAATCCACAGGGATGCTTAGCTTGATTTTAGTGGAACTGCACAAAATGTTCAGATGGTTTGTGTCCTCCATAATACTTCATCATTCACAATACATCGAATGGTTCTCTAATCATTCATTGTCACCTTGAGCCACCGGACTATCAGCTGACAAACTGATGACAAACCCTGCCTGTTCCACAATCATAGGCATTGCATATTTTGAATGGGAAAAGCTTGTAGAAGTTTAATCATTGATGTTAGCAAGAAGACATTAGTTTAAAAGATTGGAATTGGAAAACCTTGTCAAATTTTGCTCATTGATGTTAGCTAGAAGACATGCATTTGATATTTTTGAGTGGGACGCACTTTGTTGCGAGCAACGTCGATCGTTTTTATCTATTCCTGTCTTCAGTTCAGAAATATTTACTCTGCTGAGATGCATAGTCACATGAATGTTGACTTATGTAAGGCATTTTAAGAGTTTGTTCTGAATGTTGTTTATGTAATGCCAGGCCTTGTGAGTTTGATTACAAAGTGGAGCTTGGAATGCTGTGGCATGCGGCATCATGAGCTGTTCACCGTGCCTCCTGAGAATAATGCTTCATATTGTTTTGCATGTTGAGCTAATGCCTGTGATTTGCATGTTATGAAGATCATCCTCTTCTGTTGTTTCTGTGCTTAAGAAGTTCATTGTCTTATGTTTCATTCATAGCCTATACGACAACTCGGGTAGGTTAGAGGTGAAACCATATGATCTTCCGACCAACTCATCATCTTAGGCCGTGATTGGATCGTCGTTTTCCAACCAAAACCGCCTGTAAAACTGACGCTTGTAAATAAAAGCCGATGGTCTCGGGCGAAGCGGTTGGTTGGTCGATTTCGACTAGTAAAATATACACCGGTCTTTCAAATTACACGCGTAACCCGTCGGTTTCATTACGCCTGTATTTTACGCGTTGTTTCCAATGACGAGTAAATTAAACTTGTATCTTAATACATGTGTGAAATAAACCAGAGCTCCAAAGCGCGGCCTTACTGTTTCATGCCGCCTCAGTCTCTCGAAGGTGGTCATAGGTATCCGGTGATCCTGGCTTCCTGAATGAGCAGCGGGCGTTGTATCAGACCATCCGTAGGGCCCGCGAGGCCCTCTCCATCGTCCTTCGAGTTGTTGCGCTCGCCCTGGCGCCGAGGATTGCCAACATGGTCAACGAACATGAGGATTCTGGAGATGACTTTATTTTGACTGGATGACAGTAGGGACCCACTAGGGTCATAGCCGTACGTACGCAAGTGCCTCCTTATTATGTACAACTATATTTTTTTTGCTTCCTCCTGGTTTCCTGACAACACGGTCGAACACCATTGTCAACCTATGTAGTCAATAAATGAGAGAATTGCACAAGGAGCGATCGACAGCTGGGACCAAGCAGCTCGAGCAGTATTTGTGTTTTTGAGGTGTGAGCACTGCAGAGTTTTTATTGAGCGATGTTTTCGTTGTTGTTCAGAGGAGAGCAGGGTATTAATTGGGCGGGCTGTGGCCCGTCTAGCCCAGGCCAGATATTAATTTTTTTCAAGCTGAAAATGGCTAGCCCAGCTATAGTTTTTTTGAGGAATACCCAGGCAAGGTAAACTTGTTATTCTCCGCCCCGCTGGGCTGCAAATCTTTCCTAGGAGGATGCATTAGGCTTAACAGGAAAATGGGCTTTAAGAAATATTAAATGGGATGTAATTATAAAAATTGGGCAGTAACTATAAAAAATGCACCAAACACGTAATTAGTTTATAAAATATTATTTTTGGATTTTTAAAATTTTAATTTATTTAATTGTTGCGCGCGCAATGTTTCATTGGATTTTTACGTAATACAAATTTATAGTGAAATTGTATTTAATCTGACTAGAAATTTCGGGATAAAAATATTTCGGATCCCATCAAAATGTGGGAAATTTTATTGAATTCTGTTTTGAACGGTTGGTTGAAATTATTAATCGTTGTCCTAGCTAGAAAATGGGATGTACTTTTAACAAACTGTAAATGGGCAGTAGTAAATTCCATTAGAATTCAAAAATGGGTTGTACATTCTTACAAATCGTAAATGGGCTATAAGTTCTCTACCACACACTTGTGGGCCTACTAAGTTTACGTGTCCCCCAAAAAAAGTAAGTTGACGCGTATGCAAGGCTTTGTCAACTTATAGTCAACACACGGTTCTAGCAGCAGTGGCCGTTGGATGTCCATCCAACGGATGTCGTGCTTCTTCTTCAATCTCGGATATTCTAGCTTCAGCCGCCCAAAAAATGATTCCTCCCCTGACATCTGGGGCGCACCGTTTCGGAGGCTGACCTGTGGGCTACTAAGTTGACGCGTACCAAGGGCTTTGTCAACTTAGTCAATGTAAATGATTCTAACTGCAGTGACCGTACGATGTCCATCCAACGGCTGTCGTGCTTATTCAACCTCTGGTCTTCTTGCTCTAGCCGCCCAAAGCAGCACAGGTCGTGCCGCCTGCTTCTACCTCTCGTGGTCGGCTGTGCTGCCGCAGAGGCCTCACCGCCCCCTACTACTCCCACCGCTGGCCAGCCCATCCCTCTACTCACCCACACCCCCCTGTTATTCTGCGGTGACGGCAGCCTCACACCACAGCCGAACCAGTGAACCCTCGTACTCCTCTTCGCGTGGGCATCCACTGCCGCGTCTTCCCTGGCTCCGCGTCGTCCCCTTCCTATAGGCCTCGCCGTCGTCCACCGCCCTGGTGCTCTGGGCGGGGCGTGGTCAACGTGGTCAATGAACGACATCCATCGGACGTGGACTGTACGTGGAGAGGCTGACAGCTGGGTCCACGGCCGCACACAAGGAAATGCCTCCTTATTACGCGCAAAATAATGATTCCTCCACCTGACATCTGGGAACCACCGGAAGGGCCTTTGTATTTCGTGAAAAAAACGTTCCCCCGCTGACAGGTCGGACCCACCAGCTATATCTTCGCACGCAAGGAAGTGCCTCCTTATTATGCACAAAAAAATGAATACTCCCCCTGCTAGCTGGGACCCAACATAGTGGGAGGCCGACTTGTGGGCCTACTAAGTTGACGGGGACGGAGGGCTTTGTCAACTTAGTCAATATGAATGATTCTAGCTCCAGTGACCATACGATGTCCATCCAATGACCGTAGTGCTTCTTCAACCTCTGGTCTTCTTGCTCCAGCCGCCCAAACCAGCGCCGGTCGTGACTTGTGCTCCTGCTTCCCATGGCCGGCTGTGATGCCGCGGAGGCCTCACCGCCCCCTACTACTCCCACCGCTGGCCAAGCCCTGCGGCGAAGGCAGGCTCACACCGAAGCCGAACCAATGAACCCTCGTACTCCTCTCTGCGTGGGCTTCCACTGCCGCGTCCTCCCCGGCCTCGCGTCGTCCCCTTCCTAGGCCTCGCCCTCGTCCACTGATACGTCTCCAATGTATCTATAATTTTTGATTGTTCCATGCTATTATATTATCTGTTTTGGATGTTTAATGGGCTTTAATATACCTTTTTATATTATTTTTGGGACTAACCTATTAACCGAAGGCCCATTGCAAATTGTTGTTTTTTTTGCCTATTTCAGTGTTTCGTAGAAAAGGAATATCAAACAGAATCGAAACGGAATGAAACCTTCACGAGGATCGTTTTTGGAACAAACGCAATCCAGGAGACTTGGAGTGGACGTCAAGGAAGCAACGAGGCGGCCACGAGGCAGGGAGGCGCGCCCCCACCCTCGTGGGCCCCTCGTAGCTCCACCGACCTACTTCCTTCGCCTATATATACTCTTATACCCTGAAAACATCTAGGAGAGCCACGAAACACTTTTTCCACCGCCCCAACCTTCTGTACCCATGAGATCCCATCTTGGGACCTTTTCCGGCGCTCCACCGGAGGGGGAATCGATCACGGAGGGCCTCTACATCAACAACATGGCCTCTCCGATGATGTGTGAGTAGTTTACCATAGACCTTCGGGTCCATAGTTATTAGCTAGATGGCTTCTTCTCTCTCTTTGGATCTCAATACAAAGTTGTCCTCGATTCTTTTGGAGATCTATTTGATGTAATACTTTTTGCGGTGTGTTTGTCGAGATCCGATGAATTGTGGGTTTATGATCAAGATTATCTATGAACAATATTTGATTCTTCTCTGAATTCTTATATGCATGATTTGATATCTTTGTAAGTCTCTTCGAATTATCCGTTTAGTTTGGCCTACTAGATTGATCTTTCTTGCAATGGGAGAAGTGCTTAGCTTTGAGTTCAATCTTGCGGTGTCCTTTCCCAGTGACAGCAGGGGCAGCAAGGCACGTATTGTATTGTTGCCATCGAGGATAAAAATATGGGGTTTATATCATATTGCTTGAGTTTATCTCTCTACATCATGTCATCTTGCCTAATGTGTTACTCTGTTCTTATGAACTTAATACTCTAGATGCATGCTGGATAGCGGTCGATGTGTGGAGTAATAGTAGTAGATGCAGAATCGTTTCGGTCTACTTGTCACGGGCGTGATGCCTATATACATGATCATGCCTAGATATTCTCATAACTATGCGCTTTTTTATCAATTGCTCGACAGTAATTTGTTCACCCACCATAGAATATGCTATCTTGAGAGAAGCCACTAGTGAAACCTATGGCCCCCGGGTCTATTTTCCATCATATTAATCTCCCGTCAACGTGCTATTTCTGTCGCCGTTTATTTTTGCAATCTTTACTTTTCAATCTATACAACAAAAATACCAAAAATATTTATCTTATTATCTTTATCAGATATCACTTTTGCAAGTGGCCGCGAAGGGATTGACAACCCCTTTATCGCGTTGGTTGCAAGGTTCTTAATTGTTTGTGCAGGTACTAGGGATTTGCGTGTAGTCTCCTACTGTATTGATACCTTGGTTCTCAAAAACTGAGGGAAATACTTATGCTACTTTGCTGCATCACCCTTTCCTCATCAAGGGAAAACCAACGCATGCTCAAGAGGTAGCATCCACCGCCCTGGTGCTCTCGCCGCGGCGTGGTCAACGTGGTCAAGGAACGACTTCCAACGGAAGAGTACTATACGTGGAGAGGCTGACAGCTGGGTCCACGGCCGCAGCAAGGAAGTGCCTCCTTATTACGCGGAAAATAATGATTCCTCCACCTGACAGCAGGGACCCACCAGACGGGCCACCATATTTCACGAAAAAAACGTTTCCCCCCTGACTGCTAGGACCCACCAGCTACATCTTCGCATGCAAGGAAGTGCCTGACAGTCGGGACCCACTCGGTTGAAGCGTACGCAGCGTTGTCATTCTGGTCGCGAACGTGTACGTACATACGATCGGTCTGTCTGTAGGCTGCAGCGATTAACCGTGGCCGTGTAAGGAAGGACACGTGTCGTAGTAGAGACGCACACTTAGCATGTACACGTACGTATAGCGGCCAGGGTGCAAGAAAGTAAATACGGCCACGTACGTACATACGGGTGGGGTCTCGAACGCCTACTCGCGCATATGTACCGCCAGGGCTCGTGTACATGGCTGGGTCAGAACGGAGAAACTGCGTCGTCGTCATGTTCATGGGGAGGCAACGGAATGCGTCGTGTTCATCAGGAGGCAACGGAACGCGTGCTGTTCATCGGGAGCCAACCGGCTTGGACGGAACAGCCGATGGAAACGAGGCCTGGCGTACCGCAGAACGGAGGAAACGGCCTTGTGTTCGACCAGCCACGGTCGAAACGGGATCCTGTTCATCGGGAGGGGTACTGTTCATCTCCACCATCGACCTCCTCCAGCCTCCACGGGCTACTGTTCATCCACCGTCGACCTCCTCCAGCCTCCACCTGCGATTGTTCATCCATGGGTTCCTGTTCATCCAGCCTCCACTGTGCGCTCCTCCACCGGCTACTGTTCAACCAGCCCTCTCCACGGGGTCCTGTTCAACCACGCCTCCACCGGCTACTGTTCATCCAGCCCTCCACCGGCTACTGTTCAACCAGCCCTCCACCGGCTACTGTTCAACCAGCCCTCCAGTTTGGGACCCCCTGCCCGAGATCTACCGGTTTTGACACCGACATTGGTGCTTTCATTGAGAGTTCCTCTGTGACGTTGACAGCAGTGATCGATGGCTCGCCTTGTCATCAAGGACAGTATCACTTCCGGAGGAGTCCTAGTTTCAGGGCAAACCCTCCGGCTCGGCAGCTTCTCCTTGGGTGCCCGTTTGGCCATTAAGCCAAAGGCAACCCCCAAGTCACCGAAAGCCATCTCCGTGTCGGACCCGAATACTCCAACAAGATGGATCTAGCAGACCTATCGGCTTTGAACGAGCTGCTAGATCGCATCGCTGCCCTGGGGGCCTCCACTGACTACGATCGAATCGGGCTTAAACCCGATCAGAGATAAATCGAATCTCCATCGATCACCCATCAGGTAGCGGTTGTGGAGGAACAAGCCGGGAATGACTCTTCTCCCACATTGAGGACAAATTATGTTCGGATTTCTGAGTCTACAGAGCCAGACACCCTTCTTCGGGGGGACATCCCTTGTCCTCCGAACACAAAATTGGACGTAAAACCTGATAATTCACCGGACACTCCGGAGCCCGGTCTGGTAACCCCGAAAATTCTTCAAACTCTGGATTCCACAGTGGGTCAGGGCGCGAATTCAAGCCCGCCCACCCACCACAAGCAATATTCGCCAAGCAATTCTGGCCCTCCAGACATATGTGACCTAATGTATATGCGGCAGCAGCCTCGAGAGACAATCCATCACTTTTGGGCCAGATTCCTCCTTGTTAAAAACAAGATAAAAGACTGCTGCGACGACGACGCAATTTCAGTATTTTGCAACAACTGTATGGATGAGGGAATCCTTAATGCCCTCAACCGCTGTCGTGTACTGCACTTTGCAGATTTGGCACACATAGTACAGAAGTACTATGCAATGGAAAGCACCTAGAAAACTCAAACCGCTCATTGGGAACCACAGGCCTTTAAGCCATCTCCTGGACGAGCAAAAAAGACGGCCCCTCACAGGTCACCTGATCGCCACCCTATAGACAAGAATATTAAGCCCCTTACGGGACATAGAACTGTCTTTGAGGAATGGCTCGATGGGCCATGTAAAATACACATGACGCCGAACACCAAACCAACGCACAGCCTACGGGCATGTTGGAAACTCCGGCAAGTGGCCAAGAGCGGCGAGGGTATCCTCACCAACACTACCCCAGAAAAGTACTATTCAGAGGACGACGATCCCGAAATACTTGTTGTCTTTGAGACTTTCTCGTCGAATAATCGGCGCAAATGGGTGCTCCGTGACCTCGCCGAAGTCTGCCAAGTAGCAGCAATAAATCCTTGGAACAACACGGCGATTACATTCAACGCTGATGACGAACCAAGATCCCGCTCAGTCCGGGCACTAGCTGCTCTGGTCCTAAACCCAATCGTGGACGGCTTTCAGCTCACTAAAGTGCTAATGGATGGTGGCAGCGGACTGAACCTCATCTATGAGGACACGCTCAACAAAATGCAAATGGACAGGAGTCGCATTGAGCAGAGCAATACATCCTTCAGGGGAATCATCCCTAGCAGGGAAGCAAGATGCTCAGGGAAAATTAAATTGGATGTGGTATTCGGCACACCAGAAAACTATAGGTCCGAGGAGATAATCTTCCAGGTTGCTCCTTTCAACAACGGATATCATGTCCTATTAGGGCGAGACGCATTCACACACTTCCAATCTATACCCCATTACGGGTACATGAAGCTCAAAATGCCCGGGCCCAATGGTGTTATCACCATCTCCAGTGATCCGGACATAGCACTCATTGCTGAAAATAAGACCGCATCCCTGGCCCTTGAGGCACTGTCCGAAGCCCTAGCGGCCGAAGAACTCACCGCTCTACGCTCCACAGTGGATAGGGACGATGTAATTCTTGATAAAAGGCCCAAATCCACCTCTTTCAAGCTAGCTGACGAAATAGTCAAATTTCAAGTTCACTCGATGGATCCCAACAAAACAGCCTCCATTGGGGCACAACTCGACCCAACGGTCGACGCCGCATTACGCACGTTCTTGCGCGAGAACTGGGACATCTTCGCCTGGCACCCCTCGGATATGCTAGGAATCCCACGCGTGCTGGCCAAACATAGTCTCAATATACTGAAGGGATACAAGCCGATCAAGCAAACACTCCGGCGATTTTCCGAACCCAAACGACATGCTATGGGGGAGGAACTAGCGAAGCTCCTCGAAGCCGGGTTTATCAGAGAGATCAAGCATCCGGATTGGCTAGCAAACCTGGTCATGGTACCAAAGAAGGATAAATCATGGCGCCTGTGTGTCGGCTTCAAAGACCTTAACAAGGCCTGCCCCAAGGACCCCTTCCTACTATCGTGCATCAACCAGATTATCAATGCAATTGCAGGACACGATTCACTGTGTTTCCTCTACGCATACACCGGATACCATCAAATTAAGATGAAGGAATCCGACCAAGCCGCAACGGCATTCATCACCCCTTACGGGCCTTTCTGCTTCAGCACTATGCCTTTCGGGCTCAAGAACGCCGACGCTACTTACCAACGCATGATTCAAACGTGCCTAGAAAAGCAAATCGGCAAGACGGTGGAGGCATATGTAGATGGCGTAGTCATCAAAACCAGGCATGTTGAATCATTGGTGGACGATTTACGGCTTACATTCGAAAACCTTCGAACATATGCATAAGGCTCAATCCGGAAAAGTGCGTTTTCGGCGTTCCCGCCGGCAAACTGCTCGGGTTTATTGTCTCCAATAGAGGAATTGAAGCAAACCCGGCCAAAATCCGAGCCCTGTCACAATTGGCAACACCAACTGACCTCAAGCAGGTCCAAAAACTAGCCGGGTGCATGGCAGCTTCGGGCCGCTTTATCTCCAGATTAGGAGAAAAGGCATTGCCATTGTATCGCTTGCTTCGATGCACCGACCACTTTGCGTGGACGGACGCTGCAACAGCCGGACTGGAGGAAATAAAAACTTTGCTAGCAAGCAACCCCATCCTGGCCGCACCAAACGTCGGCGAACCAATGTTGCTCTACATATCTGCAACTCACCAGGTCGTGAGTGCGGTGCTCGTTGCTGAACGAGAGGAGGAGGGGCATAAGTTCCCACTCCAAAAACCAGTATACTACGTATCGACGGTCCTTACACCATGCAAATCTCGATACCCGCATTATCAAAAGATAGCCTATGCAGTCTATATGGCATCCCGCAAACTGCGATATTACTTTCAAGAATGATGAATTACTGTGGCCTCAGAAGTACCACTCAATGATATTATAAACAACCGGGACGCCACCGGCCGGATTGCCAAATGGGCCATTGAGCTCTTACCATTTGAAATAACTTACAAACCACGCCGAGCCATTAAATCTCAGGTGTTGGCTGACTTCGTTGCCGAATGGACAGAGGCCGAACTCCCTAAAGAGTACGGCTCGTATTCCAACTGGGTGATGCACTTCGATGGATCCAAAACGTTAGCCGGACTTGGGGCTGGTGTCGTTTTGACATCCCCCACAAGAGACACAGTCTGTTATGTGCTCCAAATATTGTATACAGACTCTAACAACCCAGCCGAGTATGAGGCCCTATTGCATGGTCTCCGGATGGCTGTCTCCATGGGCATACAATGCCTTGAGGTGCGCGGGGATTCAAACCTTGCAATATCCCAAATAAACGGAGAATTGGATGAAAAAGACCCGAAGATGGCGGCTTACCGCAACGCCGTACTCAAAATATCAGCTCGGTTTGAGGGGCTCGAGTTTCATAACGTGGCCCGAGAGAGTAATCAAGCCGCGGACATCCTTACTCGCATGGGTGCTAAATGCGACCTCGTCCCGCCTAACACCTTTGTGGAAAGGCTCTTCAAGCCATCCGTGGTGTGGCAGGATGAGAACGACAACACTAGCCCGGGGCCGATCACACCCCCAGGTTCCGAACACAGTTATGATATCGTCAGGGGCTCGGGCACTGAAATAACACCATCGGCCCATGAACTCATGGCTGTAATTGCCCCATGGACCGAGCCTTTCCTTGCCTACCTGACTAGGAATGAGCTCCCCGAGGGTCAGACTGAGGCCCGTCGTATCGTTCGACGCTCGAAGGCCTACAAAGTTCACGAAGGAGAACTATACAAGAAAAGTACTACCGGAGTCCTTCAAAGATGCATCTCCGAAGAAGAGGGGTGACAGCTCTTGGCTGAAATACACGCTGGTCTTGGCGGCCATCACGCCGCAGCTCGGGCCCTTGTAAGCAAGGCCTTCCGTACGGGTTTCTTTTGGCCCACGGCCCGAGCAGATGCACAGGACCTCGTACAGCGCTGCGTTGGATGCCAGCTTTTTAATAATCAAAGCCACATGCCGCCCACTGCCCTATGAACAATCCCCATCACCTGGCCCTTTGCAGTCTAGGGGCTTGACATGGTCAGACCTCTTAAAGGGGGAAGCCATAAGAAGAAATACTTATTGGTTATGGTCGACAAGTTCACTAAGTGGATAGAAGCCAAACCAGTTAAAACGGCTGAAGCCAGACCGGTGATAGGCTTTATATCTGGTGTCGTACACCGTTATGGTGTCCCATGCAGTATTATTACTGACAATGGCTCTAATTTTACAGACGATGAGGTGAAAAATTGGTGCACCAATTGGGGCATCAAGCTCGATTATGCCTCCGTATATCACCCTTAGACAAACGGTCAGGTTGAACGGGCTAACGGCATGATCATGAGCGGCATCAAACCCAGACTAGCGCGATCTCTGCAAGAATCAGATAAACACTGGGTCGAGGAACTTGATTCCGTACTCTGGGGGCTGCCGACCACGCCCAGTCGCACGACTGGATATACACCCTTTTTCATGGTGTATAGTGCGGAGGCAGTCTTGCCTTGTGACATTATTCACGACTCACCCCGCGTGCACATGTATGAAGAGAGAGAAGCCGAGCTCGATCGGCAGGACGACTTGGACGGCCTGGAGGAGGAGCGCAATGTCGCGAAGGCCCGTTCCGCATTCTATCAACAGCAGGCTCGGCGATATCAAAGCAGAGAAGTACGGGCAAAGACTTACAACGTCGGTGAACTCGTTCTACGCCTACCAGAGAAGAAAAAGGACAAGCTCAAGCCCAAATGGGAGGGTCCCTTCATTATAGATGAAGTTCACACTGGAGGAGCCTATCGCCTTCGCAATGCTTCGGATAATCGCCTAGAGCCAAACCCATGGAACGCTGCAAGGCTCCAAAATTCTACGCCTAAAGTCCGCACATATACCCCTTTTTTCCTCGTTCCTTCTTTTCTCTCTTTCACTGTTTTCTTTTTTCACGTTTTTATGCGACTTTTAGCTCGTGTTCGGATAAACCGCACACCTGAGGGTCCACATCCTTAAATGTACATACCCCACAATACCTGGGGACTTCTTTTTATAAGAAGCTTATTCTTATTTTTCGCGCATCAAGCTCACCCTATATATGTGTCGTCTACTCATATATGTCTTTCCTTCGCCATTATATGCACCTTTTATGACTTAAGATTTTGCCAAGCTGGGTTTCCTGGCTCCTGTGCTTATGCCCTACGTTCCCGCTTATTCGGCTAGGGAATAAAGGGAGCACCTCTGCGATTGTTACAACCGGGTTATCCGGACATGTACCTTAGACTGGGTGAAGCCGAAGGCTAGCGTTCTTAAGAGAATAAGTGGTCGGCGGACAAAACATGAATTGCCCTTGTTGCCATACACAACCCCTAGACTATAACGTACACTGTGATCTTTAGCATCACAGCTTCGGAATGCAAACAGACAACGCATGTTGGCCCATGGAAAGGAACCCTTAATGGAACTATTCTCCTTGGAAGATGTTTCTTACAATTAAATGTAATACAACATAACTCCCTGAACACAACTTGTCTGTTCAAGCAACTATGAACGGATAGCCCGCTTTTCGAATATACTTTGGTGTTTACCTACGGTATAGTATTCGTAAACACTCCAACCCTCGGGTCTTCGGAGGTCGAAGCAGAAAGTCTGCCATGACAATAGTTTTACAAATTCGGTTGGAGACAAGTTTGTCGACGAAAGTACATTGCTACTTGGACTCAAAAACTTCTTCTTCCTCCAGACCCTCTAACAGCTTGTCTAGTTCACAATCTTGTTGTGAATACTTGGCAGCCATCTTCACTTGGTCGTACACTAGGCTGACTGGAATTTCCTGTCCATCGGATCCTCGAGGTCCGTGATACGTCTCCGTCGTATCTATAATTTTTTATTGTTCCATGCCAATATTATACAACTTTTCATATACTTTTGGCAACTTTTTATACTATTTTTTGGGACTAACATATTGATCCAGTGCCCAGTGCCAGTTCCTGTTTGTTGCATGTTTTTTGTTTCGCAGAAAATACATATCAAACGGAGTCCAAATGGGATAAAAACTGACGGAGATTTTTTTTGGAATATATGTGATTTTCGGGAAGAAGAATCAACGCAAGACGATGCCCGAGGGGGCCACGAGGCAGGGGGCGCACCCCTGACCCTCGTGGCCACCCCGTAAGGCGGTTGGTGCCCTTCTTTCGCCGCAAGAAAGCCAATATCCGGATAGAAATCGTGTTAAAATTTCAGCCCAATCGGAGTTACGGATCTCCGGGAATTTAAGAAACGGTGAAAGGCCAGAATCTGGAGCGTAGAAACAGAGGGAGAGGGAGAGAGAGAGAGAGAGAGAGAGAGAGAGATCCATTCTCGGAGGGGCTCTCGCCCCTCCCATGCCATGGAGACCAAGGACCAGAGGGAGAACCCTTCTCCCACCTAGGGAGAAGGCCAAGGAAGGAGGGGGGCTCTCTCCCCCTCGCTTCCGGTGGTGCCAAAGTGCCGCCGGGGCCATCATCGTGTGATGGCGATCTACACCAACACCTCTGTCATCCTCACCAACATCTTCATCACCTTCCCCCATCTATCTACAACGGTCCACTCTCCCGCAAACCGCTGTACCCTCTACTTGAACATGGTGCTTTATGCTTCATATTATTATCCAATGATGTGTTGCCATCCTATGATGTCTGAGTAGATTTTCGTTGTCCTATCGGTAATTGGTGAATTGCTATGATTGGTTTAATTTTCTTGTGGTTATGTTGCTATCCTTTGGTGCCCATCATATGAGCGCGCGCGTGGATCACACCATAGGGTTAGTTGTATGTTGATATGACTATGTATTGGAGGGCAAGAGTGACAGAAGCTTCAACCTAGCATAGAAATTGATGCATACGGGATTGAAGGGGGACCAATATATCTTAATGGTATGGTTGGGTTTTACCTTAATGAACGTTAGTAGTTGCGGATGCTTGCTAATAGTTCCAATCATAAGTGCATAGAATTCCAAGTCAGGGATGATATGCTAGCAGTGGCCTCTCCCACATAAAACTTGCTATCGGTCTAGTAAAGTAGTCAATTGCTTAGGGACAATTTCGCAACTCCTACCACCACTTTTACATACTCGATGTGCTAACTTTATTTCTTCTTTATCTAAACAGCCCCTAGTTTTTATTTACATGCTTTTTATTATCTTGCAAACCTATCCCGTTACACCTACAAAGTACTTCTAGTTTCATACTTGTTCTAGGTAAAGCGAATGTTAAGCGTGCGTACAGTTGTATCGGTGGTCGATAGAACTTGAGGGAATATTTGTTCTACCTTTAGCTCCTCATTGGGTTCGACACTCTTACTTATCGAAAGAGGCTACAATTGATCCCCTATACTTGTGGGTTATCAAGACCTTTTTCTGGCGCCGTTGTCGGGGAGCAATAGCGTGGGGTGAATATTGTCGTGTGCGCTTGTTTGCTTTATCACTAAGTAGTTTTTATTTTGTGATCTTGTTTTCTACCTTTAGTTATGGGTAGGAAAAACAAAATACCAAAAAATATTAGTTGTACCTACTACCCCAATGGTTGAAGAACCACTCAAAATCTATCACACTCCTGAAGCTTTTTACTTGGATCATCTTTGATCCCTATGTGCTCGTGCTGAAACCCCAACTAGCTTAATTGAGGGCAAATCTTTAGATGAGCATGCTTGTTATGTGCGACACCGCTTATCTCAAAAAGGGAAACTTTTACTGGATCAAATTCATCGTTTGCAATGCGATGCTTGGAATTTATGTGAAATGTATGATTTTACTTGTTGTTCTGAAGACCCTAAGAAACACCTTCCCTACCAATGTGAGTTTAGTGATAATGGAATCGTATCTTCGTATGCTAATGGTGTTTATAATTACTATGATGTTCAACAAATTGAAGAATTTGTTGCTTTTAAGGGTGCTTATGAAATTGCTTCTTTGATTGAAAAGTATGATGCTACTCTTTACAAATCTGAAATTTTTTCCATACTTAAATATTTTATGATAATTATGCTTCTAATGCCTATGTTAAACCATATATTGAGGACTCCTCCGCTGTCCAAGAAGAGACTAATATTTTGCAGGAGTCTATGGAAGAAGAAATTGATGAAACCGTGAGCTCATTGGATGAAAAAGATGATGAGGAGGGCGAAGAACAAAAGGAGGAAGATCGGATTAGCTACCCATGCCCACCTTCTAATGAGAGTAACTCTCCAACTCATACATTATTTAATGTCCCTTCATTTTTACTGAAGGATGAATGCTATGATGATTGTTATGATCTCGTTGATTCTTTTGAAATATCCCTTTTTGATGATGCTTGCTATGCTTGTGGCCAAGATGCCAATATTGATTATGCTTATGGAGATGAACTTGTTATAGTTCCTTATGTTAAACATGAAATTGTTGATATTGCACCCACGCATGATAGTCCTATTATCTTTTTGAATTCTCCCGACTACACTATATCGGAGAAGTTTGCCCTTATTAAGGATTATATTGATGGATTGCGTTTTACTACTACACATGATGATTTTGATAGATATAATATGCACGTGCTTGTCGATCCTACTTGCAATTATTATGAGAGAGGAACTATATCTCCACCTCTCTATGTTTCCCACACGATAAAATTGCAAGAAACTGCTTATGCTATGTATTGGCCTTTACTTTGTGTGCATGAATTGTTCTTTTATGACATGTCGATGCATAGGAAGAGAGTTAGACTTCATTGTTGCATGATATATGTTACTTTGTGCTCACTACTAAATCACAAATCATTGTTAATTAAAATTGGCTTTGATATACCTTGGGATCCGGGTGGATCCATTACCTGAGCACTATATGCCTAGCTTAATGGCTTTAAAGAAAGCGCTGCCAGGGAGACAACCCGGAAGTTTTAGAGAGTCATTTATTTCTGTTGTGTGTTTTTATAAAGTTTAAATCCATTGTATCGTAAAAATAATGTGCCAAGATTTGCCTTTAGGATGTTTACATTGCTTGTTGGTTTGTGCGGTGCAGAAATAGAAACTTTGGCTGTAGTGCGCGATTTTACATTTTTTACTGGAACGTCAAACGGTTATAAAACTTTTTGCACTGTATTTCCATCCAAATTTTTTGTTTTTTCTAATTGTTTCAGAATTTTTTGAGTAACATAGTTATGTTGAATGTTCAGATTACTACAGACTGTCCTGTTTAAGACAGATTCTGTTTTTGATGCATTGTTTGCTTGTTTTGATGAAACTATCGATTTCTATCAGTGGATTAAGCCATGGAAAAGTTATATTACAGTAGCTACAATGCAAAAACAAAATATTAATTGGGTTGCAACAGTACTTAGAGTAGTGATTTGCTTTATTATACTAACGGATCTTACCGAACTTTCTGTAGAGTTTTGTGTGGATGAAGTGTTCAAAGATCGAGGAGGTCTCGATATGAGGAGAAGGAGGAAAGGCAAGAGCTCAAGCTTGGGGATGCCCAAGGCACCCCAAGTAAATATTCAAGGAGACTCAAGCGTCTAAGCTTGGGGATGCCCCGGAAGGCATCCCATCTTTCTTCAACAAGTATTCGTATGTTTTTGGTTTCGTTTCGTTCATGTGATATGTGCAAATCTTGGAGCGTCTTTTGCATTTCGTTTTCACTTTTATTTGATGCACCATGCTGGTATGAGATATTCCATGGTTGATTTATAGAATGCTCATTGCACTTCACTTATACCTTTTGAGTATGGCTTTATAGAATGCTTCATGTGCTTCACTTATATCATTTGAAGTATGGATTGCTTGTTTCCTTACACATAGAAACCCGCCATTTGTAGAATGCTCTTTTGCTTCACTTATATTTGTTAGAGCGTGGGCATATCTTTTGTAGAAAGAATTAAACTCTCTTGCCTCACTTATATCTATTTAGAGAGTTGACAGGAATTGGTCATTCACATGGTTAGTCATAAATCCTACATAAAACTTGTAGATCACTGAATATGATATGTTTGATTCCTTGCAATAGTTTTGCGATATAAAGATGGTGATATTAGAGTCATGCTAGTGGGTGGTTGTGGATTGTAGAAATACTTGTGTTGAAGTTTGTGATTCCCGTAGCATGCACGTATGGTGAACCGTTATGTAACGAAGTTGGAGCATGAGGTATTTATTGATTGGCTTCCTTATGAGTGGCGGTCGGGGACGAGCGATGGTCTTTTCCTACCAATCTATCCCCCTAGGAGCATGCGTGTAGTACTTTGTTTTGATGACTAATAGATTTTTGCAATAAGTATGTGATTTCTTTATGACTAATGTTGAGTCCACAGATTATACGCACTCACACCCTTCCATCATTGCTAGCCTCTTCGGTACCGTGCATTGCCCTTTCTCACCTCGAGAGTTGGTGCAAACTTCGCTGGTGCAACCAAACCCCGTGATACGATACGCTCTATCACACATAAGCCTCCTTATATCTTCCTCAAAACAGCCACCATACCTACCTATCATGGCATTTCCATAGCCATTCCGAGATATATTGCCATGCAACTTCCATCATCATCATATACATGACTTGAGCATTTATTGTCATATTGCTTTGCATGATCGTAAGATAGCTAGCATGATGTTTTCATGGCTTGTCCGTTTTTTGATGTCATTGCTACACTAGATCATTGCACATCCCGGTACACCGCCGGAGGCATTCATATATAGTCATATTGTTCTAGTATCGAGTTGTAATATCGAGTTGTAAGTAAATAAAAGTGTGATGTTCATCATTATTAGAACATTGTCCCATGTGAGGTTAAAAAAAGAGAGGCCAAAGAAGCCAAAATAAAAAAAAGGGGAGCCAAAGAAGCCCACCAAAAAAAAGAAGAGAAAACAAAAAAAATGAGAGAAAAAGAGAGAAGGGACAATGTTACTATCCTTTTACCACACTTGTGCTTTAGAGTAGCACCATGTTCTTCATATAGAGAGTCTCTTGAGTTATCACTTTCATATACTAGTGGGAATTTTCATTATAGAACTTGTCTTGTATATTCCAACGACGGGCTTCCTCAAATGCCCTAGGTCTTCATGAGCAAGCAAGTTGGATGCACACCCACTTAGTTTCAGTTTGAGCTTTCATACACTTATAGCTCTAGTGCTTCCGTTGCATGGAAATCCCTACTCCTCACATTGACATCAATTGATGGGCATCTCCATAGCCCGTTGATTAGCCGCGTCGATGTGAGACTTTCTCCTTTTTGTCTTCTCCACACAACCTCCACCATCATATTCTATTCCACCTATAGTGCTATGTCCATCGATCACGCTCATGTATTGCGTGAAAGTTGAAAAGCTTTGAGAACGTCAAAATTATGAAACAATTGCTTGGCTTGTCATCGGGGTTGTGCATGATTTGAATATTTTGTGTGGTGAAGATGGAGCATAGCCAGACCATATGATTTTGTAGGGATAACTTTCTTTGGCCATGTTATTTCGACAATACATGAATGTTTTATTAGTATGCTTGAAGTATTATTGTCTTAATTTCAAATGATAGACTATTACTTTGAATCACTCGTGTCTTAATATTCATGCCATGATTAGATTATGTGATCAAGATTATGCTAGGTAGCATTCCACATCAAAAATTACCTTTTTATCATTTACCTACTCGAGGGCGAGCAGGAATTAAGCTTGGGGATGCTGATACGTCTCCGTCATACCTATAATTTTTGATTGTTCCATGCCAATATTATACAACTTTCATATACTTTTCGCAACTTTTTATACTATTTTTTGGGACTAACATATTGATCCACTGCCCAGTGCCAGTTCCTGTTTGTTGCATGTTTTTTGTTTCGCAGAAAATCCATATCAAACGGAGTCCAAACGGGATAAAAACTGACGAAGATTTTTTTTGGAATATATGTGATTTTTGGGAAGAAGAATCACCGCGAGACGATGCCCGAGGGGGCCATGAGGCAGGGGGCACGCGCCAGGGGGGTGGGCTCGCCCTTGACCCTCGTGGCCACCCTGTAAGGCGGTTGGTGCCCTTCTTTCGCCGCAAGAAAGCCAATATCCGGATAGAAATTGTGTTAAAATTTCAGCCCAATAGGAGTTACGGATCTCCGGGAATTTAAGAAACGGTGAAAGGCCAGAATCTGGAGCGCAGAAATAGAGAGAGAGAGAGAGAGAGAGAGAGAGAGAGAGAGAGAGAGAGAGAGATCCATTCTCGGAGGGGCTCTCGCCCCTCCCATGCCATGGAGACTAAGTACCAGAGGGAGAACCCTTCTCCCACCTAGGGAGAAGGCCAAGGAAGAAGGAGGGGATCTCTCTCCCCCTCGCTTCCGGTGGCGCCGAAGTGCCGCCGGGGCCATCATCGTGCGATGGTGATCTACACCAACACCTCTGTCATCCTCACCAACATCTTGATCACCTCCCCCCATCTATCTACAGCAGTTCACTCTCCCGCAACCCGCTGCACCCTCTACTTGAACATGGTGCTTTATGCTTCATATTATTATCCAATGATGTGTTGCCATCCTATGATGTCTGAGTAGATTTTCGTTGTCCTATCGGTAATTGGTGAATTGCTATGATTGGTTTAATTTGCTTGTGGCTATGTTGCTGTCCTTTGGTTCCCATCATATGAGCGCGCGCGTGGATCACACCATAGGGTTAGTTGTATGTTGATAGGACTATGTATTGGAGGGCAAGAGTGACAGAAGCTTCAACCTAGTATAGAAATTGATGCATACGGGATTGAAGGGGGACCAATATATCTTAATGCTATGGTTGGGTTTTACCTTAATGAACGTTAGTAGTTGCGGATGCTTGCTAATAGTTCCAATCATAAGTGCATAGAATTCCAAGTCAGGGATGACATACTAGCAGTGGCCTATCCCACATAAAACTTGCTATCGGTCTAGTAAAGTAGTCAATTGCTTAGGGACAATTTCGCAACTCCTAGCACCACTTTTCCATACTCGCTATACTAACTTTATTGCTTCTTTATCTAAACAGGCCCTAGTTTTTATTTACGTGCTCTTTATTATCTTGCAAACCTATCCCGTTACACCTACAAAGTACTTCTAGTTTCATACTTGTTCTAGGTAAAGCGAACGTCAAGCGTGCGTAGAGTTGTATCGGTGGTCAATAGAACTTGAGGGAATATTTGTTCTACCTTTAGCTCCTCGTTGGGTTCGACACTCTTACTTATCGAAAGAGGCTACAATTGATCCCCTATACTTGTGGGTTATCAGTCCGACCCGCGCCATATTATTCGGATCACGTTTGGTGTACCGTGTTTTTACCATGGCCCAGGCTTCCCGAGCACCTTCTCGGCATGCTGATATCTTCCATAGTGCAAAACGGCGCCGAGCTCCCTTGAATAAATTGATGAGTTCCTCCATACTTCCTGGAGGAGAATTGGCTGGCCATAAAGCCTTAGCAATGTTTCTCATTGCCTTCCGAGCTCGCTCATGCATCTTGGACAGCTCTTATAGCAGGCCGCCTTGAAATTCGGACACCTCTTGTTCGGGTCGCCCTGTTAGCACACCTACAGCAATAAACTTGTTACGATTCGCTTTACCAAACTTTTCAAAAATAAGTTTACAGGCATACTGAATATGCCGCCTCTCAACCTTCTATTCTCCTTCAAGGCGTCCGCCAGTTGGGCTCGCACGTCTTTCAGGTCTTCGCCAAGCTGGGTGTTGGCATCCTGCAGCTTGTTATTCTCGTCCCTGGCTCGTGTAAGTACACATTGACCAGCAGCCTCTTGCCTTTCGGCATGTTCTTTATCCGCCTGCGCGGCTTTTAGTTTCTCTTCCAGCTGCTCCGACGTTCCTTCTATCATAAAATACAATGGTGTTTATTCGCATAAACACTACAGGCACATGGTCGTATTTCCCGGACAGAAGAGGACATTACCAGTTGGTGCCTCCTTGGATTTCGCCAGTTTTGCGGTAACAGCAGTCAGCTGGGTCTGACACTGTTCTAGCTCCCGAGATAGGATGTTGTTCTTCTTAGTGAGTACCTGATTATATATCGATCCTTAAAATCAGTTGCCTCAACTGTTTTCAAGTCTCGGGGGCTACTGGTATATGACTATTGAATATACACAAAATAATCTTACCCGCATATCCTTTGAAAGTTGGTAAGTGGCTCCAGCGAGCCCATCTCGAGCAGCTCGAATATATGCATCTGCCGAGCTGAAGGCATTGAATGCCTCTTCAGTAAAGTTTGGATCACGCATAGCTGCCCTCCAACACCGATGGTTCATTGCACTCTCCGCTTCGGAGTTGGTGACGGATACATTATCCGAATCGTCGGAGAGAGGACAATCCGGCATTGCACCCGCATCAACTCTAGCCCTAGAGGCAGGGTCCGGGGTCAGGTTGGTGGACATATGCCCGGCAGTATCTCCGGATACAGTCCGGTGAATGCTCTTCCTAAAATATGGCATAGCAGAAAACGCCACAGTTCGGTATGTTTGCCGTCGGACGTATTGAAGACCGTACCTTTTTGATGAAGGTAGAGGCTTGGAAGTATCGCCGTCCGCCTTTCTCTTCGAAGACGCGCCTTGTGTCGGCGTCCCCCTCTTAAAGGACGATCCTGATGTGGCGTGGCGAGACGAGCGCCGCCCCTTTGAAGCACGAGACAGTGAAGTAGGTGAGGTGTGATGGGAAAACTCCTTTGGAGGAAACGCTCCTTGGGTACTTACATGGGAAGAAGGGAGAAGGCCGGGGTAACCGGCTACAATGGCCCCTTCTGTGCCGTCATAGCTCGCCTGATAAAAGACCCCCTCCTTGAGCTCCACGGATATATCCGGATCCTCCTCAAATCCGGGATCTAGGTCCCGAATATGGTCCTCCGGTTGCGGAGCAGGACTATAGATCTCCGCAATGGCCTTCCATTCCTGTTAAAAGTGGTCAGGTTAAGTTCAACTAGTTGCGCCTCAGGAAGAAGATTGAGTAAGGTTCAGGATTAAAAGCTTACCCAGCTAGGGGGGTTGTACATGGAAAAGCCATCTCGGCACTTAAGGCGAGTGAATTCCTCTTTCTCCCCTCTATAAAGATCGGCCAACATGGCGGCCAGGGCGGCAAAGTTGTCCGGACCCTTGCGCCCGTACCGAGATGTATCATCCTCCCCGTTGAAGTTCCACATGGGGAGTCCTCTAGATTGGTGTGGCTGAACACCTCGCGTTCTGGAAATCACCATGACCTCAATTATGGACAGTACGGATTGGGCAAGTACTTTTATCTTGTCCATTAACATCTTAACCTCCGCACTATCCATCTCCTCATAGCTCCGGGGGCGCCAGCTGTGGCGCTTCTTTAACAGAGCATTGGAAAATTCAGGAAGGCATGTCGAATCGGGTCCGAAAGAACGACGTCTTCAATATAAAACCACTCCGAGGGCCACTCTTCAGATGCCTTCTCCGGAGTGTCGGATAGGTATCCTGTCCCGGCGATGCGCCATACTTCGACACCGCCCACCTCAAATATGGATCCCTCTTGGGAACGAGGTTCGAGGCAGAAAAGCTTCCTCCACAGCTCGAAATGGGCCTCGCAGCCCAGGAACAACTCGCAGAGAGCGACAAAGCCCGCGATATGCAGAATGGAGCTTGGCGTGAGATTGTGGAGTTGGAGGCCATAGTACTCCAGGAGACCTCGTAGGAAGGGATGAATTGGAAATCCAACACCTCTTAAAAGAAATGAAACGAAGCACACTCGCTCCCCTTCTGAAGGATTCGGGAAATTTTCTGCCAGGGCTTTGCCAGTAAAAGAGGTTAATCCCGCCCGAACGGGGACTAGATCCGCAGGGGGGAGATAACCCTGCGCCTGGAGCTTGGTTAGCTGGACGTGGGATACAGAGCAGCTCTCCCAATCGCCTTTTTGAGGGCCGTGGAGGCGGGAGGAAGAACTAGGAGCGCTGGCCATGATTGCGTGGTTTCTTGAGGCAAGATCGGAGAATTTTTGTCTGGTATGGAATGGCATCTGAGATCTAAATCTCTTTAAATAGGCACCTTCTATACAATGTCGAGGGGTTATTTGCAAAGCACTTGGACCCTTCGTATTCATTTGCCATGTGGAAGCTGAGGCGATGGAGGCACAGAAGCCGAAGGGTATAGCATTTAATATAAAACCGAGTTGTTCGAAGAATTCATCTTGCCACGACCGAAGATGTAAAAGCCGAAGACAACCCTTTGGCTCAGATGCTTTGGAATATTCGGAGGAGGAACTCGCCTTGCAATGCCGAAGACAATTTGCGCACCGGATACATCGTCATTGAAGACTGGTTCGGGGGCTACTGAGGGAGTCCTGGATTGGGGGGTCGTCGGGCGTCCGGGCTATGGGACATGGGCCGGACTCATGGGCCGTGAAGATACAAGATGGAAGGCTCTCTCCGTGTCCGGATGGGACTCTCCTTGGCGTGGAAGGCAAGCTTGGCATGCGGATATGAAGATTCCTTTCTCTGTAAAACCGACTCTGTACAGCCCTAGCCCCCTCCGGTGTCTATATAAACCGGAGGGTTTAGTCCATAGAGGCAATCATAATCATACAGGCTAGACATCTAGGGTTTAGCCAACACAATCTCAAGGTAGATCAACTCTTGTAACCCCTATACTCATCAAAGTCAATCAAGCAGGAAGCAGGGTATTACCTCCATCGAGAGGGCCCGAACCTGGGTAAACATTGTGTCCCCTGCCTCATGTTACCTTCGATCCTTAGACGCACAGTTCGGGACCCCCTACCCGAGATCTGCCGGTTTTGACACCGACATCGTCCTCATCATTGGCTTCAGTGTCGGCGACGTGATCATTGTCTTCAGTGTTGAAGATGGACTTAGCGACGAATGCCGAAGCTAGAGCCAGGCTTGCCACGCCTGAATCAGACTCCTCCTCAGACTCCACCTCCGCCTCCTTAGAAGCAAACTCCTCCTTAGAATCCATTTCCTTGCCAACGTACGCATGAGCCTTTCCAGATGAGCTTTTCTTGTGAGACGAAGACTTTGATGAAGACTTTGAAGAAGACTTTTAGGATTTCTTCTTCTTCTTGTCGTCAGAATCATATTCCTTGCTCTTCTTCTTCTTCCTAGATTCCTTGTCCCATTGAGGACACTCAGAGATGTAGTGGCCTGGCTTCTTGCATTTGTGGCATGTTCTCTTCTTGTGGCCACGAGAGGAAGCCTCATCATTTCTTGAGTTGGATCTTGAAGACTTTCCGAAGTGATTCTTTTTGGAGAACTTCTGGAACTTCTTCACGAGCATTGCTAGCTCCTTTCCAATATATTCAGGATCCTCAAAACTACAGTCAGATTCTTCTTCAGATGAAGAAACGGCCCTTTCCTTCAAAGCACGGGTTCGACCATAGTTGGGGCCATAGATGTCTCTCTTCTCAGATAGCTGGAACTCATGTGTGTTGCGCCTCTCAAGTATGACAAATGGATCGAAATATGTGAAGTCAGGACGTTCTTGTATCATCGAGGCCAAGGTGTCAAATGAGCTATCAAGTAATCTCAGAAGCTTCTTGACGATTTCATGCTTGGTGATCTCAGTGGCGCCAAGAGCACGAAGCTCATTGGTGATATCAGTGAGGCGATCGAACGTGAGCTGGACATTTTCATTGTCATTCCTCTTGAAGTGGTTGAAGAGATTGCGAAGAACATCAATCCTTGAGTCTCTCTGAGTTGAAATGCCTTCGTTGACCTTGGACAGCCAGTCCCAGACTAGCTTCGCAGTTTCCAGTGCACTCACACGGCCATACTATCCTTTGGTCAGATGACCACAGATGATGTTCTTGGCGGTCAAGTCCAGTTGAGCGAACCTCTTGACATTAGCAGCGGTGACACCTTCACCGACCTTGGGAACGCCTGTCTTGACGACATACCAGAGGACAATGTCAATGGCTTCAAGATGCATGCGCATCTTATTCTTCCAGTAGGGGTAATCAGTGCCATAAGACTAGGCACGCAGCGGAGACTTTGATTATCCCTGCAGTCGACATAGCTAAAACTCCAGGTGGTTAAACCGAATCACATAGAACAAGGGAGCACCTTGCTCTGATACCAATTGAAAGTGCTAGTTATCGACTAGGGGGGGTGAATAGGCGATTTTTATGAAAGTCTTCAAAATACGAGGTCTTTGAAGACAAACAGATGAAATGAACCTATTGATATGCAGCGGAAGATAGACTACACTAGACAAGCCATAGTCAAGTGAGCAGTATTGTGAAAGTACGAATACTATCAGCAGCTAGGTAGTATGGATCAGAATGGAAGATAATATGAAGCCAAACAGGTAAAAGTCTTCACACAGTGAAGTCAATCAGATCAGACAAGCAAGCAATGACTTCACGAAAGACAAACTGAAAAGTAAAGGAAGTAGGGGATAGAACCAGCTGCTTGATGAAGACAATGATTTGGTAGACCAGTTCCAGTTGTTGTGACAACTGTACGTCTGGTTAGGGAGGCTGAGATTAAACTCAAAAGACCGCGTCTTCACCTTATTCCCCTTGAGCTAAGGACACCCAGTCCTCGCCCAATTACTCTGGTAAGTCTTCAAGGTAGACTTCCAAACCTTCACAGACTTTGTTCACCGGCAATCCACAATGGCTCTTGGATGCTCAGAATGTGACGCCTAACCGGCTGCAGGATTCACAGTCCTTAAGTGTAACAAGTCTTCAGATCACACAGAAGAAAGACTTCAGTGATGCCTAACACTCTTTGGCTTTGGGTGTTTTGGGCTTTGTCCTCACAAGGAACTCTCTCTCTCAAAGGCTTCGGAGGTGGGTTGCTCTCAAACGACAAAAGCCATGCACTAACCCTGAGCAGCCACCAATTTATGGTGTAGGGGGTGGGCTATTTATAGCCAGGAGGCAACCCGACCTGATATGTCCGAAATGACCATGGGTCACTAAGGAACCGACACATGTCCAACGGTCGGATTTCAAACACACACGACAGCTTGGCTTGGGCTACAAGCAAAGCTGACTCATCCAACTCTGGATAAGATTTGCTATCATTGTCTTCGCTCGAAGACATAGGATTTTGGTTGAGCATCACATCAGTCATCTGACTTTGTTCACTTGGACCCCACTTAACAGCCCGGTGGTTCCTATGACTCAATAAAGAAGAAAAGGAAACTACAAAACAACTAAGTCTTTGCACTCCATATTCTTCAAGTGAATGTCTTCACGGGTCATTATCTTTATCGTGAATGTCTTCACGAACCACCATTGTCTTCAATGTCTTCATACATTTTTAGGGGTCATCTCTAGTAGGTAAACTGAATCAATGAGGGACTACTACCTGTGTTATCCTGCAATTCTCACAAACACATTAGTCCCTCAACCAAGTTTGTCGTCAATACTCCAAAACCAACTAGGGGTGGCACTAGATGCACTTACAATCTCCCCCTTTTGTGAAGGAAATATGCCCTAGAGGCAATAATAAAGTTGTTATTTATATTTCCTTACATCATGATAAATGTTTATTATTCATGCTAGAATTGTATTAACCGGAAACTTAGTACATGTGTGAATACATAGACAAACAAAGTGTCCCTAGTATGCCTCTACTTGACTAGCTCATTAATCAAAGATCGTTAAGTTCCCTCACCATAGACATGTGTTGTCATTTGATGAACGGGATCACATCATTAGAGAATGATGTGATGGACAAGACCCATCCGTTAGCTTAGCATAATGATCGTTTAGTTATATTGCTATTGCTTTCATCATGACTTATACATGTTCCTCTGACTATGAGATTATGCAACTCCCGAATACCAGAGGAACACCTTGTGTGCTATCAAACGTCACAACGTAACTGGGTGATGATAAAGATGCTCTACAGGTGTCTCTGATGGTGTTTGTTGAGTTGGCATAGATCGAGATTAGGATTTGTCACTCTGTGTATCGGAGAGGTATCTCTGGGCCCTCTCGGTAATGTACATCACTATAAGCCTTGCAAGCAATGTGACTAATGAGTTAGTTACGGGATGATACATTACGAAACGAGTAAAGAGACTTGCCGGTAACGAGATTGAACTAGGTATAAGGATACTGACGATCGAATCTCGGGCAAGTAACATACCGATGACAAAAGGAACAACGTATGTTGTTATGCGGTTTTACCGATAAAGATCTTCGTAGAATATGTAGGAGCCAATATGAGCATCCAGGTTTGCTATTGGTTATTGACCGAAGATGTGTCTCGGTCATGTCTACATAGTTCTCGAACCCGTAGGGTCCGCATGCTTAACGTTCGATGACGATTTGTATTATGAGTTATGTGATTTGATGAGCGAAGTTTGTTCGGAGTCCCGGATGAGATCTCGGACGTGACGACGAGTCTCGAAATGGTTGAGACATAAAGAATGATATATTAGATGATGTTATTCGGACACCAGATGAGTTCCGGGTGGTACCGCTTAATTATCGGAGTGCCGGAGGGTTATCGGAAACCCTCGGGGGAACTAATGGGCCTTGATGGGCCTTAGTGGAGAGAGAGGAGGGCCGCAAGGGGCTGGCCGCCCCCCCCCCCCCCATGGCAGTCCGAATTGGACTAGGGGAAGGGGGCGGCGCCCCCCTTTCCTTCCCCTCTCCCTCTCCCTTCCTTCTTCCCCCTTCCACCAAGTGGAATCCTACTAGGACTTGGAGTCCTAGTAGGACTCCTCTCTCTTGGCGCGCCCTACAAGGGCTGGTCTCCCCCTCTCCTCCTTTATATCCGGAGGCAAGGGGGCACCCTAGAACACACAAGATCAATTGTATTAGCCGTGTGCGGTGCCCCCCTCCACAGTTTAACACCTCGGTCATATCGTCGTAGTGCTTAGGCAAAGCCCTGCGCCGGTAACTTCATCATCACTATCGCCACGCCATCGTGCTGACGGAACTCTCCCTCGTCCTCAACTAGATCAAGAGCTTGAGGGACGTCATCATGCTGAACGTGTACTAAACACGGAGGTGCTGTACGTTCGGTACTTGGATCGGTTGGATCGTGAAGACATTCAACTACATCAGCCGCATTACTAAACACTTCCGCTTTCGGTCTACGAGGGTACGTGGACACACTCTCCCCGCTCGTTGCTATGCTTCTCCTAGATAGATCTTGCGTGATCGTAGGATTTTTTTGAAATACTACGTTCCCCAATAGTGGCATCCGAGCCAGGTCTATGCGTAGATGTTATATGCATGAGTAGAACACAAAGAGTTGTGGGGGATAATAGTCATACTGCTTACCACCAACGTCTTACTTTGATTCGGCGGTATTGTTGGATGAAGCCGCCCGGACCGACATTACATGATCGCGTTCATGAGACTGGTTCTACCAACATGTTTTGCACATAGGTGGCTAGCGGGTGTCAGTTTCTCCAACTTTAGTTGAATCGAGTTTGACTACCGCTGGTCCTTGTTGAAGGTTAAAACAGCACACTTGACGAAAAATCGTTGTGGTTTTGATGCGTAGGTAAGAACGGTTCTTGCTAGAAGCCTGTAGCAGCCACGTAAAACTTACAACAATAAAGTAGAGGACGTCTAACTTGTTTTTGCAGGGCATGTTGTGATGTGATATGGTCAAGAGGTTATGAGATATAAATTGTTGTATGATATGATCATGTTTTGTAACCGTTATCGGCAACTGGCAGGATCCTTATGGTTGTCGCTTTATTGTATGAAATGCAATCGTCATGTAATTGCTTTGCTTTATCACTAAGCGGTAGCAATAGTCGTAGAAGCAATAGTTGACGAGACGACAACAATGCTACTATGGAGATCAAGGTGTCAAGCCGATGACAATGGAGATCATGACGGTGCTTCGGAGATGGAGATCAAAGGCACAAGATGATGATGGCCATATCATGTCACATATTTTGATTGCATGGATGTTTATCTATTATGCATCTTATTTTGCTTGGTACGGCGGTAGCATTATAAGATGATCTCTCACTAAATTTCAAGGTATAGGTGTTCTCCCTGAGTATGCACCATTGCTACAGTTCGTCGTGCCGAGACACCGCGTGATGGTCGGGTGTGATAAGCTCTACGTTCACATACAATGGGTGCAAGCCAATTTTGCACGTGCAGAATACTGGGGTTCAACTTGACGAGCCTAGCATATGCAGATATGGCCTCGGAACACTGAGACCGAATGGTCGAACGTGAATCATATAGTAGATATGATCAACATAGTGATGTTCACCATTGAAAACTACTCCATCTCACGTGATGATCGGACATGGTTTAGTTGATTTGGCTCACGTGATCAGTTAGATGACTAGAGGGATGTCTATCTAAGTGGGAGTTCTTTAGTAATATGATTAATTGAACTTTAATTTATCATGAACTTAGTACCTGATAGTTTTTGCATGTCTATGTTGTTGTAGATCAATGGCCCATGCTACCGTTCCTTTGAATTTAATGTGTTCCTAGAGAAAGCTAAGTTGAAAGATGATGGCAGCAATTACACGGACTAGGTCCGTAACTTGAGGATTATCCTCATTGCTGCACAGAAGAATTACGTCCTGGAAGCACCGCTAGGTGCAAGACCCGTTGCAGGAGCAACACCGCACGTTATGAACGTCTGGCAGAGCAAGGCTGATGACTACTCAATAGTTCAAAGTGCCATGCTTTACAGCTTAGAATCGGGACTTCAATGACGTTTTGAACGTCATGGAGCATATGAGATGTTCCACAAGTTGAAGTTAATATTTCAAGCAAATGCCCGAATTGAGAGATATGAAGTCTCTAATAAGTTCTATAGCTGCAAGATAGAGGAGAATAGTTCTGTCAGTGAACATATACTCAGAATGTCTGGGTACCACAACCACTTGACTCAACTGGGAGTTAATCTTCCTGATGATAGTGTCATTGACAGAGTTCTTCAATCACTTCCACCAAGCTACAAAAGCTTCGTGATGAACTATAATATGCAAGGGATGGATAAGACAATTCCCGAGCTCTTCGCGATGCTAAAGGCTGCGGAGGTAGAAATCAAGAAGGAGCGTCAACTGTTAATGGTTAACAAGACCACTAGTTTCAAGAAAAAGGGCAAAGGGAAGAAGGGGAACTTCAAGAAGAACGGCAAGCAAGTTGCTGCTCAAGTGAAGAAGCCCAAGTCTGGACCTAAGCCTGAGAGTGAGTGCTTGTACTGCAAAGGGATTGGTCACTGGAAGCGGAACTACCCCAAGTATTTGGCGGATAAGAAGGATGGCAAAGAGAAAGGTATATTTGATATACATGTTATTGATGTGTACCTTACTAATGCTCGTAGTAGCGCCTGGGTATTTGATACTGGTTTTGTTGCTCATATTTGCAACTCGAAACAGGGGCTACGGATTAAACGAAGATTTGCTAAGGACGAGGTGACGATGTGCGTGGGAAATGGTTCCAAAGTCGATGTGATCGCCGTCGGCACACTACCTCTACATCTAGCTTCGGGATTAGTTTTAGACCTGAATAATTTTTATTTGGTGCCAGCGTTAAGCATGAACATTATATCTGGATCTTGTTTCATGCGAGACGGTTATTCATTTAAATTAGAGAATAGTGGTTGTTCTATTTATATAAGTAATATCTTTTATGGTCATGCACCCTTGATGAGTGGTCTATTTTTGTTGAATCTCGATTGTAATGATACACATATTCATAATATTGAAGCCAAAAGATGCAAGGTTAATAATGATAGTGCAACTTATTTGTGGCACTGTCGTTTAGGTCATATTGGTGTAAAGCGCATGAAGAAACTCAATGCTGATGGGCTTTTGGAATCACTTGACGCTTGCGAACCATGCCTCATGGGCAAGATGACTAAAACTCCGTTCTCCGGAACAATGGAGCGAGCAACTGACTTGTTGGAAATAATACATACCGATGTATGCGGTCCAATGAGTGTTGAGGCTCGCGGCGGGTAAGTTATTTTCTGACCTTCATAAATGATTTGAACAGATATGGGTATATCTACTTGATGAAACATAAGTCTGGAACATTTGAAAAGTTCAAAGAATTTCAGAGTGAAGTGGAAAATCATCGTAACAAGAAAATAAAGTTTCTACGATCTGATCGTGGAGGTGAATATTTGAGTTATGAGTTTGGTCTTCATTTGAAACAATATGGAATAGTTTCGCAACTCACACCACCTAGAACACCACAGCGTAATGGTGTGTCCGAATGTCGTAACCGTACTTTATTAGATATGGTGCGATCTATGATGTCTCTTACCGATTTACCACTATCGTTTTGGGGTTATGCTTTAGAGACAGCTGCATTCACGTTAAATAGGGCACCATCTAAATCTGTTGATACGACACCATATGAACTATGGTTTGGCAAGAAACCTAAGTTGTTGTTTCTTAAAGTTTGGGGTTGTGATGCTTATGTGAAAAAGCTTCAATCTGATAAGCTCGAACCGAAATCGGAGAAATGTGTCTTCATAGGGTACCCAAAGGAAACTGTTTGGGTACACCTTCTATCACAGATCCGAAGGCAAGATATTCGTTGCTAAGAATGGATCCTTTCTAGAGAAGGAGTTTCTCTCGAAAGAAGTGAGTGGGAGGAAAGTAGAACTTGATGAGGTAATTGTACCTTCTCCCGAATTGGAAAGTAGTTCATCACAGAAATCAGTTCCAGTGATTCCTACACCAATTAGTGAGGAAGCTAATGGTGATGATCATGAAACTTCAGACCGAGTTACTACCGAACCTCGTAGGTCAACTAGAGTAAGATCCGCACTAGAGTGGTACGGTAATCCTATTCTGGAGGTCGTGTTACTTGACCATGACGAACCTACGAACTATGAGGAAGTGATGATGACACTACAGGAAACAGCTACTTTGCCGTCTGCCACGGCGGACGGCAAAGGCTCGAAAGGCGGACGGCAAAGACCTTTGCCGTCAGCCGCGGACGGCAAAAGGCTCCGGCAAAGAAGGCTATGGTAAACAGCTGCTTTGCCGTCTGCTTCCTGGCGGCGGACGGCAAAGGCTCTTTGCCGTCTGCGGCGGACGGCAAAGAGGGCGGACGGCAATAATTGCGCTGTCAGTCCGTTAAGTGGCTAACGGCAGACCTTTGCCGTCCGCCGCTGACGGCAAAATTTCTCTGGTCTTTGCCGTCCGCCGTATGATGTCATCTACACGTCACTAGATGGCAGGTTCTTTGCCATCTGCCACTGATGGCAAAGTGCAGGTTCTTTGCCGTCTGCCACGGATGGCAAAGTCTTTGCCGTCTGCCACTGTAGGCAAACTGACCAAATGGGTCAGCTCCCAGGAAGCACAGTTGGCTGCCACGTGGCTTCTTTGCCGTCCGCGGCAGACGGCAAAGAGGCCGTTGCCGTATGTGGTAGACGGCAAAGAGCCTGTATATTGGGTTTTTTTGCTGTTTTTTATTAAATCCCACAATTTGCACAGAAAATATATATGACATATAGATATATTTCACAGGCATTCATAAGCAAGTCCATAAGCAAGTTCATGTATTTCACAGGCATTCATAAGGAAGTCCATAAGCAAGTTCCATCCGTACATATTACATAAGCAAGTTCCATCCATCATTTCATACATAAACAAGTTCCATCCATCATTTCATACATAAACAAGTTCCATCCATACATAAACAAGCACTCCATAGCTAAGGTGACTAGAATGAGAAGACAAGAATGAGAAGACAAGAACAAGAAGAGTAGAACAAGCACTCCATCCAGCACATAATGAAATCTGCAAAATGGCAAAATAAGAAAGTTAGAAATGGATCGTTTTTTAGCTCACTTAGGTGAAATGGATCGTTTTTTGAGGTAACTAAGGTGAAATGGATCGTTTTTTAGCTCGCTTAGGTCAAATGGATCGTTTTTGAGCTAACTTAGTTGAAATGGATCGTTTTTAGCTAACTTTGTTGAAATGGATCATTTTTGAGCTAATTTAGTTGAAATGGATCATTTTTGAGCTAACTTAGGTGAAATGGATCATTTATGAGCTAATTTAGTTGAAATGGATCTTTTTGAGCTAACTTAGGTGAAATGGATCATTTAAGAGCTAATTTAGGTGAAATGGATCATTTTTTAGCTCACTTAGGTCAAATGGATCGTTTATGAGCTAAATTAGTTGAAATGGATCGTTTATGAGATAACTTAGGTAAGATGGGTCATTTTGGAGTCAACCTAGGTGAAATGGGCCATTTTAAAGCTAACGTAGGTAAAATGGATCATTTAGGAGCTAATCTAGGTAAAATGGGTCATTTTTGAGCTAACTTGGATGAACTGCATCATTTATAAGCTAACCTAGGTAAAATGGGTCATTTTGGAGGAAAATAAGCTAACTCTAGGTCATTATGGTAAGCATATTGGAGGAAATAAAGCTAAGTCTAGGTCTTTATGCATTTGTTAAGCAAAACACTAGAGAAACTTACCGTGATCAGGGAGGTGTAGGAGCGGGGTGGCTAGTGCCGCTACCTGGAGAAGGATCGTGCGATGCGTTTCTGGAGTTAAGCTGCACCAAAGATCATTTCCAATGTCTCGTTAGCATTACGACACTTAAATGTTAAGACTACCAAGTAATGTCCATTCAAACTAAACTCACCGTGCTCCCAGGAGCAATCACTGGCATCGGCGGAGCGGGCTGACCGGACTTCTCGCACACAGACTGCACATTTGGTTTTCAGAACAGAGTCATACTAGTTAGTAATGAGACTCAAATGTTAAGACTAGCAAGTAATCTGCAGAAGAAACTTACCACAAGGAGCTCGTACATGGCCCTTGCCTGCATGTCATTCCGTGCCCTCTCCTCCTCCATCATCTTTCTCGTCCTCTCCTCCATCTCCCGCTGCCTCTCCGCCGCCTCCGCCAGAAGTTTCTCCGTTCTATCTCTCTCAGTCTGTATAGCAGCCTGCAACACCACTCACATGACCATTTGTAATCATTGATGGAAGCGCACACAATGTAATGGAGAAAGATATCTGAGTACGTATCACTAACCTTGATGGCGAGTTGCACTGGCCGTTCACGAGGCCTTATCTCAGGAGCGGAGCTCGACTGGCGCGCCTTGATCTCCGGGAGAGTGCTAGGACAACGGATAAGTCCATCTCCAATGGCTATGGAGCCATGGGACCTCCCGCCACCAGATATCATCACCAGCTCTGGATCAATGGGACCCTGGCTCGGGTTAAAGTCCTCCCCTTTCCTCGCCTTCCCCTCACCTCTATATCTCACGAGCTTGTTGTGGGAGGAGATGTTGGTGAAGTTGTTTGCATCATCGAGGTCAGACTGAGAGAAAGCCTTGACTTTCTTGAAAGAGCCAGTGTGGGCCATGGCATACAGGTCGTACACCTCTGGCACCTTATCCGCCTTATTGTAGCGTGCTTGAAAGAGAGAAACAATGAAAATTAGTAATTAAAGGGCTCAAGCTAGCATGATGAATGAATTGCATGAATCATGAAGCAAACCACATACCCAGTTGCGCCCGAACTGATATAAGTTGGAGCTGCCTTGATGATGTGGCACACTTTCCATTTGGGCACGTTTGTCCTTGGCCTGGTTGTGGAGGGCTAGCCATTCTTGTGAGCACCACTCATCGACCAACACCTCCCAACAATCCATCCGATCCGCACACCATCTCGGAGGCGCCTAAGTTAGCAAATAGAAACTTGAGCGCTACTGCTAAGAATTACTAAATGAAGGAACTTAAGTAGAAGGCCTTAAGAATTACCTTCATGTACTGCTCCTTACTCAGGAACTTATCGCGGCACGCCGGCTTGGTCTTCTTGATACCACGCAAGGCGTAGTAGTCTCGAACAGCCTCCACCCGAGCCTCGTGCCGTAAGTTCTGGAGTAGGCGCTTGCAGACGTTCTGGATAACATTTGCGCTGTCCTCCTCGTATCCCTCCTCACACCTGTAGAATGTCTGCAATCAAATGAGACAATATTGATTAGTACAATTAATAACTAGCTAGTTGAAGATTTTGAAATGTGTAAAGGAGAAATTACCCAGAACGTCCTGATCACCATGTCTGCCCTCGTGTCGCACACGACACCGTCGATAAGGACATCCGGCGGGGCCGGGGCAGCCACGTAGTGCTCCCAGCTCAACCCAAGCTCTGGAAGCCGACCCTCACCAGGCAACGTGACAAACCCCGGGAAGTTTTGCCGGCAAAGAACTCCAAGGACGGAGTTGGGCCGGCGGACACTATGATGGTGGTCCCAACCCCTGCAGCATGACAAGGCCAACGCATTAGTTATTTGAAGAAACGTGAATGCAGAAGGTACAAAAATATTAAATGCACTTACGTACCTCTCCCCATCAGGGAAGATCAACCACCTCTGCTCGCGGGTCGCCGGCACGGACGGGAGCCGTGTAGCACCATGCTGGTAGACGGTGCCACCCTCCTCCTCAAGATCAGTCGGCTCCCCGCCATCATCAGCATGGCCACTCGGCTCCTCGGGCTGATCCGGCCAGGTACCCCATCCGGACGTGTGCTCCTCCGGAGTCTCGTGGGCCGAACTCTCGTGGGCCGAAGGCCAGTCCACCCGAGGCTCGTGGGCCCAAGACCCGTGGACCGGAGGCTCGTGGACCGGAGTCTGTGTAGCCTCCTCCTCGGACGAGTCCACCCTAGCAGTCACGTGCTCGGGTGAAACAGCTGGGGGTGGCGGCGAGGAAGGCGCCGTAGCAGTCACCCTACCTCCTCTCCCGCGACCACGTGCCCCACCTCCTCTCTTCCTACCTCGTCCCCTGCTGGGCACTGCGGTCGACGAAGAAGGGCCCGGCGGTGTGGACATACTGTCCAGCAACGCTCGACGGAGAGGTACGTCTGGAATCGAAGACCTCAGACCACGCGCCGACGAAGAAGGAGCCTTGGTGCGCTCCCGACCAGCGCCCACCATCTTTCAACACCTGCCATGACAAACAGTAAACGAAATTAGTACAACATAAAAAAAGCCGACATGAATAATAATATGTGTATCACTTAAGTGTATCATCATCAAGTACAACATTAAAAAATTTAATACCTGACACTACTAATAATCTCGATCAGTATCATCAATAAATGCATAATCATCATCATCACTATAATCAATGACGGGCTCATAGGGTTCGGTGGCATCAACATGTGCAAGGCCACCTTGACGTAATCGGTCAAGCAATGACAGGTCATCCGCAGCAGTAACCTCTTCTTGTTCCGGCTCTTCTTGTTCCTCCTCTGGGGCGATGTCGGATTCACTGTCGCTGTCTACTTCAATGTTTTGGGGTGAAGTATAGCGGTTCTTGAAACGCTTTTTGGAAATATGTGTCTCTTGGAAGAATTCTCCTTCATATGTGTCTGGGTTAATGTGAGGTTCATAATCCTCTTCCTTTGGGGGAGATAGTCTAGCACGTGGCGGCACTTCATAAACGACATCCCAACCTTTCAGATTTGGATTAGTTTGCCAGGCCCACGGTAGATAGAATACTTGGGTCGCCTGTTGAGCCGTAATATAGACATCAAGAACATCTAAATGGGTGCTTTGGTTGATTTCAACTAGCCCTATATGTTCATGAGTCCTTCTAGTCTCCTTCGGCTGAAACCAATAACATTTGAAGACTACGACATTCGGTGGGTTTTCACCATAGAATAGAAGTTCATAAATTGCTTCAACTCTCCCATAATACTCAGTACCTCCTTCGCCGATAGCAGATACACAACAATTTGTAGACTTTCGGTCGGCCATAGATAGCTCTTTGCCATAGGTACGAAAGCGATACCCGTTGATGTCGTATTTGTCAAATGAACGGACCTTATAGTCAAAACCATTAGCGACTTGTCTCAATTCGGCGTCCATAGACTCTGAATTAGCCTACAAGTTTAATATGAAAGGATTGTTGCATTACGCACAAATTAGCGAATGAAACCGGGATAGCCGCCTACAAATTAGCCTACAAGTCTAATAGAAATTACCGTTTGTTTGAACCAAGAGATGAAACCGGGATAGCCGCCTCCTTGCTTTGCGAGAAGCTCATACTCTTCGACAGAATCCTTTTGGATCACCGCTCCATACGAGAATAAGGTGACGTATCGACTGTATGAAATATCCAGGAATAAGAGCAGTTCAAAGGAAATAGAAGTTGCGAAACTATGTACCGAGAACTTACTCGATGTACGGCCGCACTTCTATCAGGTTGTTGAAGATATACAACGAAATGGTCCGCCATTGTTCGTTATCCAAAGATACTGGATTTGAAACACTGGCTGGTGCGAGATTCCCTTTGAATAGGCTGAGGTTGGATCCACCCTTTTTAGGGTCGTCAGCATTGTACCGAGGCTTCGGATTATGCAAATGACGATTTTTGGCTTCGTAGTGTGCTGTCACGAAGTTTGCCGCCTCCTCAGTGATGAATGCCTCAGCCATCGATGCTTCAATTCTACGTTTATTTTTACATTTTTGTCGAAGCGTCTTCTGCATCCTCTCAGTTGGGTAGCACCAACGATTTTGCACGGGCCCCCCCAATCTTGCCTCGGTCGGGAGATGCAAAATCAAATGTTGCATTGGATTAAAGAAGCCCGGTGGAAAGATCTTCTCTAACTTGCAGATCAACTCCGGCGCCAACTCTTCCATTTCTTCTAGCACGCCAGGCGATAGTTCTTTCGCACAAAGAACACGGAAGAAATAGCTGAGTTCTGCCAGTACTAGCCATTCATCCTCAGGGATGAAGCCACGCAACATCACCGGCATTACCCGCTCAATCCATATGTGCCAATCATGACTCTTGAGACCAAATATCTTCAATTTATCAAGACTGGCTCCCCTCTGTAGATTCGCTGCATACCCATCGGGGAACATCAACTGCATTTTCACCCACAAGATAATTTCCCTCATAGCTGGCCTTCCAAGATTGAACCATGCCTTTGGCTTCGTCTAGTTCTGCTTTCCTTTCGGTTCTTTCATGTTTTGTAACGGCCTATCACATAGCGCCTCCAGATCGACTCTAGCCTTAGTATTATCCTTTGACTTCCCATCTATGCCGAACAATGTACCAAAAAGTGCCTCGGCGACATTCTTCTCAGTGTGCATAACGTCGATGTTGTGTGGGCAAAGGAGGTCTTTGAAGTAAGGCAGATCCCATAAGCATGTTTTGTGAGTCCAGGCGTGCTTAGAATTATACCCCTTGAAGTACCTTGGACGCTCTGGATCTGGCTCGAGAGCGTTTAACTGATCCAGGGTCTGTTGGCCTGTCAATGCATGTGGTGCAGAGTTTGACAACTCTACCTCTGATGAAGTTCTTCTTGTCTTTCCTGAACTTATGGCGAGGATTCAGGAACTGTCTATGCATGTCGAAGCAAGAAAACTTGCGACCGGCCTGAAGCCAACGAAACTCAAGAGCTCCCTTGCATGTGGGGCACGGGAACCTTCCATGCACACACCAGCCAACGAATAGCGCATACGCCGGCAAGTCATGCGTCGAGTACATGTACCAGACACGCATTATGAAGTTCCGTTTGCTATAGGCATCATATGTCTTGAACCCATTATCCCAGGCTTCTTGCAATTCGTCCTTAAGCGGTTGCATGTACACATTCATATTTTTCCCCGGATAGTTGGGCCCTGGAATTATCAACGTCAGGAAAATGTTCTTTCTTTGCATAATCTATCCGGGGGGGAGATTGAGTGGAAAGACAAATACGGGCCAACAACTGTATTGGGCTGCCGTCATACCAAACACACTGAACCCATCCGTGCTGATGCCGACTCGAGGATGCCTCGGATCTGCCGCTTTGTCACCATGTAATTCATCAAACTTTTTCCACGCAACACCATCCGATGTGTGTACAATCATCAGATTCCCATCTGCATCTAGTTCGGTTCTTTTGCCCGTTTTGTGCCATGTCATCTGTCTGGCCGTCTCTTCGACCATGAAAAGACGTTGAAGTCTTGGTATGATTGGCATATACCGAAGAACACTAACGGGGATTTTGGTCTGTGTCTTCTCACCCATACCGTTGTCTACCACAACATACCTGGAAGACTTGCAAATGGGACAATAGTTCAAGTCCGCATAGTCAAGCCTAAACAAGACACATCCTTTCTCACAGGCATGTATCTTATCATAGGGCATCTTCAGTGCATGGAGGATTTTGTCCGACTGGTACAGGTTTGCAGGCATTACATGGCCTTTGGGTAGAAAGCGTCCAAATACTGTCATCATTGCATCGTAGCATTTTCTGCCCAAGTTGAACTGAGCCTTCAGAGCCATTACTTGTGAGATGGCATCCAACTGACAAAGCTCAGTGTGCTCATGGAGCGGACGTTTTGAAGACTCCAACATTTCATTGAAGGCCTTTGCAGATTCCTCCATCTCCTCGTCCGAATCCCGAGCATCATCAAAGTCTTGCACCATGTTTTCCATCCCGGTACCATGCTCGTCGGTGCGACGACGATCCACCTCAGCTCGGTCACGTTGGGCAGACTCACCATGAAATGTCCACACCGTATAATCGGGCATAAAACCACTCTTCTGCGGGTGTTTGCCCATTTCAGCCTCTGTCCTCTTTCCCAATTGCCGCACCGTAAACAGGGGCACCAGGTTTTCCTCTGGCCATTTGCAAATGCGGCTCGCACAAACCCCTTGGTTTTTGTGAACCATTCAGTGCTCCATTTGTTCTGACCAGTGTGACCGGTGTACATCCACGCACGATCACTCATCTTGACTTTCAGAGCTACTAGACACACAACAAATATATATATATATATATAATTCACCATGTATGTATTCATCAGTTGATCTACTTTGTCAATTTTATTACGTCCATGCAACCTACACTCTAATAGGTAATGATAGGTCCTAATCCCACCCGAGTATGTTTAGATTGGGTTCATTTTCCCATGCTATGCCCCAGATCCTACGCAAAATTTCGGCAGCACCTCCCCGCTGTTCTCCTGATACACGTCTCTGCAATAAACAGAGAGGATGTGTACCCGGAGAACAACAGGGGAGGCACTGACGAAATTTATGCGTCGGATCCGGAGCAAAGCATATGGGAAAACGAACCCAATCTAAACATACTCGGGCTGTCCATGGATAGCGTTGGACAATTCGAAAGAATCAAGGTTATAAATATGCAAATGCATGCATATTTATAACTATGACGCTTTCGAACGGGAGACACATATTGGTTACGCATACTGATGATTCAAGACACATATATATCTAGCTATCAAGTTTCATCGGAATAGATCAAATAATTAATGGGGGAGGAGGACATGTCATTTGTGCTCACCCACGAACGAAGGGGCAGAGCTCGTCAAACGCACGGCGAGGTCGTCGAACACCAAACCTCGCAGCGATGAAACAACTGCATATTTAAAACTACCCGATCAACACAATTATATATGATGTTTTTCATAACAAAATCGAAAGACATATGACCTAACTAATAATTCACAAATATATGACCCCGTCGGCTTCTGGAAGGCCAAAGAACACCTTTTCGGGAGGTGTCGGGGGTCGGGGTGTCGTGTCGGTCTCGGGGTGCCGTGTCGGGGTCGGGGTCTCGGGGTCGGGGTGTCGGGTCGGGGTGCCGGGTCGGGGTCGGGGTGCCGTGTCGGTGTCAGGGTCGGGGTGTCGGGTCAGGCTCGGGGTCGGGGTGTCGGGGTCGGGGTCGGGGTCGGGGTCGGGGTCTCGGGGTCGGGGTGTCGGGGTGTCGGGGGTGTCGTGTCGGGGGTCGGGGTGTCGTGTCGGTGTCGGGGTGCCGTGTCGGTGTCGGGGTGCCGTGTCGGGGTCGGGGTGCTGTTTCTGGGTCGGGGGTCGGGGTGTTGTGTCGGGGTCAGGGGTTAGGGGGTCGGGGGGTCGGGGTGTCGTGTCGGGGTCAGGGGGTTAGGGGGTCGGGTGTCGGGGTGGAGTCGGGGTCGGGTGTCGGGGTGTGGTGTCGGGGTTGGGGGGTCAGGGGGTCAGGGGGTCTTCTCATTCTTCTACTACTTCTACTTCTTCTCATTCTTCTACTTCTTCTCATCCCCCGTCTTCTTCTTCTTCTTTCTCCTCCTCCTCCTCCACCTCCTCCTCTTCTTCTTCTTCTTCTTCTTCTTCTTCTTCTTCTTCTTCTTTCTCCTCCTCCTCCTCCTCCTCTTCTTCTTCTTCTTCTTCTTCTTCTTTCTCCTCCTCCTCCTCCTCCTCTTCTTCTTCTTCTTCTTCTTCTTCTTCTTCTTCTTCCCCCTTCTACTTAACCTAAACCTAAACTAAAAACCTAAAATAATTAAAACTAAACTATTTAAACTAATTAAACCTAAACTAATTAAACTAAATAACCTAAACTAATTAATTCTAAACTGAAAAAACTTAAACTAAAAAACCTTATCTAAACAGAAAAGAAAAACAAAAAAACAGAAAAAAAAATGGCAGGGGCTCACTGTGGGGGGGCGGCGACGGGTCGGGGAGGGGGCGGCGACGGGGCGGGGCGGTGGAGGAGGCGGGGCGGCGGGGGCCCGGGCGGCGGGGGGCCGGGGCGGCGGGGGGCCCGGGCGGGGCGGTGGAGGAGGCGGGGCGGCGGGGGCCCGGGCGGCAGGGGGGCCGGGCGGGGCGGTGGAGGAGGCGGCCTGGGGCGGCGGGGGGCCGGGGCGGCTGTGGGCCGGGGCGGCGGTGGGGCGCGGGGCGGCGGGGGGCCGGGGCGGGGGGGCGACGGGGCGGTGGGGCGGCGGGGAGCCGGGGCGGTGGGGCGGCGGGGGCGACGGGGCGGCGGCGGGCGGCGGCGGCGGCGGCGGGGTGGGAGGAGAAGGGCGAGGAGGAAGTGAGTAACGGGCGGGGGGGTACCTGCCGTTAGTAAAGTGCCCTCTTTGCCGTCCGCCAGCCTTTGCCGTCCGCCTTTTTGCCTCTTTGCCGTCTGCTAGCGGACGGCAAAGAGGTGGGCCGTTAAGATTTTTTCAAACGAGCGGGGGGTGGGGGCCACCTCACTCTTTGCCGTCTGCCAGCGGACGGCAAAGATTCTTTGCCGTCTGCTGGCAGACGGCAAAGAGCTGGCAGATGGCAAAGAGATTCTTTGCCGTCAGCCTTTTCTTTGCCGTCTGCTTTTGGGTAGCTGATGGCAAAGAGCTTCTTTGCCGTCAGCTAGCAGACGGCAAAGAGCTGGCTGATGGCAAATTAGCTGATTCCAGTAGTGTGAGCCCAGATTCCGCGAAATGGCTTGAGGCCATGAAATCTGAGATGGGACCCATGTATGAGAATAAAGTGTGGACTTTGGTTGACTTGCCCGATGATCAGCAAGCCATAGAGAATAAATGGATCTTCAAGAAGAAGATTGACACTGACGGTAATGTTACTGTCTACAAAGCTCGACTTGTTGTGAAAGGTTTTCGAAAAGTTCAAGGAGTTGACTACGATGAGACCTTCTCACCCATAGCGATGCTTAAGTCTGTCGGAATCATGTTAGCAATTGCCGCATTTTATGATTATGAAATTTGGCAAATGGATGTCAAAACTGCATTCCTTAATGGATATCTTAAAGAAGAGTTGTATATGATGCAACCAGAAGGTTTTGTTGATCCTAAAGGTACTAACAAAGTGTGCAATCTCCAGCAATCCATTTATGCAGTGGTGCAAGCCTCTCGGAGTTGGAATATACGCTTTGATAGTGTGATCAAAGCATATGGTTTTATACAGACTTTTGGAGAAGCCTTTATTTACAAGAAAGTGAGTGGGAGCTCTGCAACATTTCTGATATTATATGTGGATGACATAATGTTGATCGGAAATGATATAGAATTTCTGGATAGAATAAAAGGATACTTGAATAAGAATTTTTCAATGAAAGTCCTCGGTGAAGCTGCTTATATATTGGGCATCAAGATCTATAGAGATAGATCAAGACGCTTAATTGGAATTTCACAAAGCACATACCTTGATAAAGTTTTGAAGAAGTTCAAAATGGATCAGTCAAAGAAAGGGTTCTTGCCTGTGTTACAAGGTGTGAAGTTGAGCCAGACTCAATGCCCGACCACTGCAGAAGATAGAGAGAAAATGAAAGTCATTCCCTATGCCTCAGCCATAGGTTCTATCATGTATGCAATGCTGTGTACCACACCTGATGTGTGCCTTTCTATTAGTTTAGCAAGGAGGTACCAAAGTAATCCAGGAGTGGATCACTGGACAGCAGTCAAGAACATCCTGAAATACCTGAAAAGGACTAAGCTGTAAAGGACTAAGGATATGTTTCTCGTTTATGGAGGTGACAAAGAGATCGTCTTAAATGGTTACATTGATGCAAGCTTTGACACTGATCCGACTCTAAGTCACAAACCGGATACGTATTTAGATTGAATGGTGGAGCTGTCAGTTGGTGCAGTTCCAAGCAGAGCGTCGTGGTGGGATCTACATGTGAAGCGGAGTACATAGCTGCTTCGGAAGCAGCAAATGAAGGAGTCTGGATGAAGGAGTTCATATCCGATCTAGGTGTAATACCTAGTGCATCGGGTCCAATGAAAATCTTTTGTGACAATACTGGAGCAATTGCCTTGACGAAGGAATCAAGATTTCACAAGAGAACCAAACACATCAAGAGACGCTTCAATTCCATCCGCGGTCAAGTCAAGGAGGGAGACATAGAGATTTGCAAAATACATACGGATCTGAATGTTGCAGACCCGTTGACTAAGCCTCTCTCACAAGCAAAACATGATCAGCACCAAGACTCCATGGGTGTTAGAATCATTACTATGTAATCTAGATTATTGACTCTAGTGCAAGTGAGAGACTGAAGGAAATATGCCCTAGAGGCAATAATAAAGTTGTTATTATATTTCCTTACATCATGATAAATGTTTATTATTCATGCTAGAATTGTATTAACCGAAAACTTAGTACATGTGTGAATACATAGACAAACAGGGTGTCCCTAGTATGCCTCTACTTGACTAGCTCGTTAATCAAAGATGGTTAAGTTCCTGACCATAGACATGTGTTGTCATTTGATGAATGGGATCACATCATTAGAGAATGACGTGATGGACAAGACCCGTCCGTTAGCTTAGCATAATGATCGTTTAGTTATATTGCTATTGCTTTCATCATGACTTATACATGTTCCTCTGACTATGAGATTATGCAACTCCCGAATACCAGTGGAACACCTTGTGTGCTATCAAACGTCACAACGTAACTGGGTATTATAAATATGTTCTACAGTTGTCTCCGATGGTGTTTGTTGAGTTGGCATAGATCAAGATCAAGATTTTTCACTCTGTGTATCAGAGAGGTATCTTTGGGCCCTCTCACTAATGTACATCACTATAAGCCTTGCAAGCAATGTGACTAATGAGTTAGTTACGGGATGATGCGTTACGGAACGAGTAAAGAGACTTGCCGGTAATGAGATTGAACTAGGTATGAGGATACCGACGATCAAATCTCGGGCAAGTAACATACCGATGACAAAAGGAACAACGTATGTTGTTATGCGGTTTGACTGATAAAGATCTTCATAGAATATGTAGGGGCCAATATGAGCATCCAGATTCTGCTATTGGTTATTGACCGGAGATGTGTCTCGATCATGTCTACATAGTTCTCGAACCCGTAGGGTCCGCACGCTTAACGTTCGATGACGATTTGTATTATGAGTTATGTGATTTGATGACTGAAGTTTGTTCGGAGTCCCGGATGGGATCACGGATGTGACGAGGAGTCTCGAAATGGTCGAGACATAAAGAATGATATATTGGACGATGTTATTCGGACATCGGATGAGTTCCGGGTGGTACCGGGAAATTATCGAAGTGCCGGAGGGTTATCGGAACCCCCCGGGGGAACTAATGGGCCTTGATGGGCATTAGTGGAGAGAGACGACGGCTGGCCGCCCCCTCCCTTGGCAGTCCGAACTGGACTAGGGGAAGGGGGTGGCGCCCCCCTTTCCTTCCCCTCTTCATCTCCCTTCCTTCTTCCCCCCTTCCACCAAGAGGAATCCTACTAGGACTTGGAGTCCTAGTAGGACTCCTCTCTCTTGGCGCGCCCTACAGGGGCCGGCCGGCCTCCCCCTCTCCTCCTTTATATACGGAGGCAAGGGGGCAGCCAAGAACACACAGGATCAATTGTCTTAGTCGTGTGCAGTGCCCCCCTCCACAGTTTAACACCTCGGTCATATCGTCGTAGTGCTTAGGCGAAGCCCTGCACCGGTAACTTCATCAGCACCGTCGCCATGCTGTCATGCTGACGGAACTCTCCCTCGTCCTCAATTGGATCAAGAGCTCGAGGCACGTCATCGTGCTGAACGTGTCCTGAACACGGAGGTCCTGTACGTTCGGTACTTGGATCGGTTGGATCGTGAAGACGTTCGACTACATCAACCGCGTTACTAAACGCTTCTGCTTTCGGTCTACGAGGGTACGTGGACACAATCTCCCCGCTCGTTGCTATGCTTCTCCTAGATAGATCTTGCGTGATCGTAGGATTTTTTTTGAAATACTACGTTCCCCAACATTTTGGTGATTGATGAAAAATTGGTTGAAGTTTTCAACGGGGGTAAAAGTATGTGAAAGTTAAGGATCACAACATTGTCTTCATAAGTTGTAAAAGGCTCCCCCTGAAGATGTGCATATAAGTAGTTTGCTTTTGAATGCAAATGCACATGATGTTGGGTAACGTAGTAATTTCAAAAAAAATCCTACGCACACGCAAGATCATGGTGATGCATAGCAACGAGATGGGAGAGTGTTGTCCACGTACCCTCGTAGACCGAAAGCGGAAGCGTTAGCACAACGTGGTTGATGTAGTCGTACGTCTTCACGATCCAACCGATCAAGTACCGAACGCACGGCACCTCCGAGTTCAGCACACATTCAGCCCGATGACGTCCCTCGAACTCCAATCCAGCCGAGTGTTGAGGGAGAGTTTCGTCAGCATGACGGCATGGTGACGATGATGATGTTCTACCGACGCAGGGCTTCGCCTAAGCACCGCTACAATATTATCGAGGTGGACTATGGTGGTGGGGGGCACCGCACACGGCTAAAAGATCAGACAATCAATTGTTGTGTCTCCAAGGGGTGCCCCCCTTCCCGTATATAAAGGAGTGGAGGAGGGGGAGGGCCAGCCCTCTCTATGCGCGCCCTAGGGGAGTGTGGGAGTAGGATTCCTCCTTTCCTAGTAGAACTAGGAGCCCTTCCAAGTAGTAGGAGTAGGAGGGAAGGAAAGGGAAAAGAGAAGAGAAGGAAGGAGGGGGCGCCGCCCCTCCCCCTAGTCCAATTCGGACTAAGCCTTGGGGGGGCGCGCAGCCTCCCCTCTCTCTTTCCCCTAAAGCCCAATAAGGCCCATATACTCCCCGGCGAATTCCCGTAACTCTCCGGTACTCCGAAAAATACCCGAATCACTCGGAACCTTTCCGATGTCCGAATATAGTCGTCCAATATATCGATCATTACGTCTCGACCATTTCGAGACTCCTCGTCATGTCCCCGATCTCATCCGGGACTCCAAACTACCTTCGGTACATCAAAACACATAAACTCATAATATAACCGTCATCGTAACTTTAAGCGTGCGGACCCTACGGGTTCGAGAACTATGTAGACATGACTGAGACACGTCTCCGGTCAATAACCAATAGCGGAACCTGGATGCTCATATTGGCTCCCACATATTCTACGAAGATTTTTATCGGTCAAACCGCATAACAACATACGTTGTTCCCTTTGTCATCGGTATGTTACTTGCCCGAGATTCAATCGTCGGTATCTCAATACCTAGTTCAATCTCGTTACCGGCAAGTATCTTTACTCGTTCTGTAATACATCATCTCACAACTAACTCATTAGTTGCAATGCTTGCAAGGCTTAAGTGATGTGCATTACCAAGTGGGCCCAGAGATACCTCTCCGACAATCAGAGTGACAAATCCTAATCTCAAAATACGCCAACCCAACAAGTACCTTCGGAGACACCTGTAGAGCACCTTTATAATCACCCAGTTACGTTGTGATGTTTGGTAGCACACAAAGTGTTCCTCCGGTAAACGGGAGTTGCATAATCTCATAGTCATAGGAACATGTATAAGTCATGAAGAAAGCAATAGCAACATACTAAACAATCGAGTGCTAAGCTAACGGAATGGGTCAAGTCAGTCACATCATTCTCCTAATGATGTGATCCCGTTAATCAAATGACAACCCATGTCTATGGCTAGGAAACATAACCATCTTTGATCAACGAGCTAGTCAAGTAGAGGCATACTAGTGACACTCTGTTTGTCTATGTATTCACACAAGTATTATGTTTCCGGTTAATACAATTCTAGCATGAATAATAAACATTTATCATGATATAAGGAAATAAATAATAACTTTATTATTGCCTCTAGGGCATATTTCCTTCACATGGCAGGTTTTACTTTGTGGAGATCCTCTTCAACACATGAAGACAATTCATCATGCATATATTAGAATAATGAACATAATGAAATGCATAATGAAAAATGGGTGTCTACAGAATGACTTCATGCAGAATTTATCATCGCATCACAAAGTGGCAGCAAAAGTAGCATATGACCATCAATTTTAAGTGTTACAACTCAAGAGGCAAATAGTTTCAAAACGAGAGTTGTAAGAACTTAGCAAAAAATAGGCAACCACCCCATATGGACCCGCTTGAAGACTATCAACTCATATGCTTCTCCCCCTTTTGTCAGTAAGGACCAAAAATGTTTGAAGACATAGAGTATCTACTCGTTCCCGGTTGGAGAAGATGTTGGAGCAGCAAGGTTGACGTTGGTGTTGGGCGGTGCAAACGGGCCTGGTGTAGAGTCGTGGTGCAGTAAAGCCATAGCTGGTGAAGTGGCATCGTCTTCTTCATCAATGATTCTCGCAACAACAGTTGCAGCTGAAGATGAATACTCAAAATCTTCAATGGAAGGTGTTGGACGCCAACTTGCAGATTGTGGTGGCCTAGAGTCAAACTTGAATTTCTCTATGAAGCCATCTTCGCGAAGATCATCTTCAGAACAGAGCAGTGTGAGGCTCTTCCAGGACCGCCGACAAGCTTCATGCACAACGAATGGATTCTTGGTAGCCAGATTGCGAATGCCATTGACATCAACCAGAAAACTCTGCATTTGGTGCTTCAACCAGTCATGATGCCTATACTGCTTCTGATGTAGTGATACAAGAAGCTCTCAGTCATTGAGGACACGGGGATGCTTCTGAGGCCTTTGAGCAATTGTGCTGGTTGTGGCATCAGCGTTGGCACGATGCGGCAGACGCAAGTTGCCAGCAAGAGGATAATCATGAGCTGCAAAATTTGGCACATGAATACCTTCAATAATCTAAGTAAAGCTTTGATGCTCAGCATTTTGCAGGTGGAGTGGCTTCTTGGCAGGCTCGAGGTAGATGGCTTCATAGGACATACCAACGTCAGGCAGGAACACAACATGGTTGCGAGCTGAAGGTTGATAGTTGATCGTTGTGTGAAGCTTGATCAAACGCATAACCCATGGAGCATAGAATTTTAGGCCAAAGAGATCAATTCCAGAGGCAGCAAGTTGACGGATGAAGAAATCTTATATATTGAGCCTGATGCCATTGATGATATAGAAAACCAATGTCTTCATGGCGCCTTCGAGTTTGGCATCAGGAGAGTTGCCTTTGACAGGCCACAAAGTACGCCTTAGAATGTGATAGACTGTGCGGGGCAGGTACTCGAGGCCTTGACAAAGAACTCCTTTGGATATTCAGCGTCATGGGGCAAAGGCTTCATCATACTCAGCATCTGGCTCATATTGGGCTCTGGCTTCTGAAAGATGCTCTGCAGTTCATTTTGATGGAGTTGACAACCTGGTTCAAACGACTCACCAGGAGTGGGCAGGGAAGTAAGCTCGATGATGTCTTGAGCTTTGGCTTCGTGATGTACATTGCTTGTCATCCACTCAAGGATCCAAGTCTTCGGATCCCTGTTGTAGCCTCTGATGTGAAGTGTGGCATAAAACTGCAGCAGAAGCTCTTCATTCCAATGCTCCTTATCAGTTACGAATGGGAGCATCCCAACATCTCTAAAGCAGTCAAGAGCCTCTTCAAGGCATGGCAGCCCGGCAATGGCTTCACAATCAAGACGCTAATGAGGAAAAAACCTGTCTTAGTTGTATAGAATGCAAGAGTAATGGCTTCGTTGCTGATTGCTCCAGAACCTGTCTGAGGTGATCTTTCGCTTCTTGTAGGGGTTCTTGGCGCTGTCAAAGAAGGTATTGTGCTATATGAAGCTGAGCACATTGAACGAGCCTTGGGTTGATGCAGCACTGGGAATCCTTGGCAATCTGGGCTTCGGCTTCTGTGTCTGAGGCCTTTGCTCCACATGATAGTCATGTTGTGGACCCGGAGCAATAGGAGGAACCATAATGGGCCATCTTACAGTGACAAGCTCACCACCATGAAACTACGAAACAACTATGTCTTCGCACTCCATAGTCTTCAAGTGAATGTCATCACATGTCATTATCTTCGTCGTGAATGTCTACACGAACCACCATTGTCTTTAATGTCTTCATACATTCTTAGGGGTCATCTCTGGTAGGTAAACCGAATCAATGAGGGACTACTACCTGTGTTATCCTGCAATTCTCACAAACACATTAGTCCCTCAACCAAGTTTGTCGTCAATACTCCAAAACCAACTATGGGTGGCACTAGATGCACTTACAACTGTGTATAGTAAAAAATGATATTCAAGTACTGGTGGTCTCAACAACAAGATGAAGAGAAGATGCACTGGGTGGGTTGGGAGAAGATGAAGCTACCTAAGAACAACGACAGACTTAGTTTTAGAGACCTATACTCTTTCAATCTTGCTATTTTAGCAGGGCAGGGGTGGCGGTTACTCCAGGCTCCAGAGTAGTTATGTGCGCAAGTGCTATGGGTGAAATGTTTCCCAGATGGCGACATTATTTCCGCGGTACCAATAGCCTACATGGAGGAGCATTCTAAAGGGGCTTGAAATTGTCAAGGAGGGGCTTATTTGGAGGACTGGTTCTGGCGAACATGTAAGGATATGGTCTGATCCGTGGGTGCTGAGAGATTCCTCGAGGCTGCGACTATCAAGACAAGGGGTGCACCTACACACCATAGTTTCAGAATTGATAGATCCTACCTTGCACTCCTGGGACGAGGATCTTGTGCGCCAAACTTTCCTACCCGTGGACGCAGATATCATCTCGAACATTCCTCTCTGCGAGCAGTACGACGACTTCGTGGCCTGGCATTTCGATGCGAAAGGACATTTCTCAGTCAAGTCGGCCTATCAGATCCATGTGGATATGTTAAAGAAACTGGACATGAGACCACCTAGGGAGAGTTCAGACAAAGACAACTGGAGAGCTAAGGTCTGGTCTGCTCTTTGGAAAGTTGACTGCCCAGGGAAGCTTCACCATTTTCTGTGGAGGTTTGCACACAACAATCATCCACTGAAGATGAACATTCAGAGAAGAGGTGTTGAGCTCGACACTAGATGCAATATGTGTAGCAGGTTCTTCGAGGATGGCGGACATCTCTTCTTCAGATGCAAGTAGGTTAAGGCTGTGAGGCAGGCTGCAGAACTCGAATCAGAAAGGTCTCATATCATGCAAGCAGCAACACCGTCGGAAATCCTGGAACTTGTTTTGGGACCGCCTGAAGAGAAAAAGTTGAATGTTGTGTGCCTTTTGTGCAGTTAGTGGTCCGAGCGGAATAGGATCAGGCATGGCGAGTGATGCCTTCCTCCAGCGGAGCTAGCCGCGATAGTCTCATCAACGACCAGGGAATGAAAGCTCTCCTAGGGCCAAAACCTACGGCTAGAGTAACAACCCAAGACAGATGGAGCGGGCTGCCTTTAGATTGGGTCATGATTAATACAGATGCATCCTACGTTAAATAAATAAGATCAGGTGACTGGGTGTGTGTGGCTCATGACTCGGCCGGGATGTGTTGTTTGCTGCTGCCGGGAGTCTGATGGATCAGTCAGAAGCGCTACATGTTGAAACTACTGGCCTGTTGAATACTACCCGTCTAGCAGAGGAATTTGGTATGGGGCGTGTCATTTTTGCCACCGACTGTCTACCTTTAAAACAGGCTCTCGACTCCAGAACTTCATGGATGTTAAGGTTGTGGTTTTCTCCACGCGCTTGTAATGTTCCAACTCATAAGCTGGCCATTCATGGTGCTAGGGCACAGGTCAGAAGCCAGCTTGTGTGGCTTTCTGATCTTCCCCTTGATGTAAGTGTGGCTGTGGCCGACGATTCCGAAGCGACCACTAGTTAATGGAAGAGGTAATATCACCGGGAGTCGTAGAATTTGCGCTCCATGTTCAGTTTGGTGCTAAAACTTTAAAAATACGAATTTATGGTCATCAAACTTGCGTTCTTGTGCAAATACGGTCACTTTGCTCGTATTCAGGCGTACCTCGAGCTTATGTGCCACGCTAGCGTGGCTATGGCCCATTGTCAGTGACAGCAAAAGCTCAGGCTATGCATGCATGTTTTTTTTGCTGAAGTGCACCTCATTTCATATTTAATTAAGCAGAGGCCCCTCAATAGTTTACAGGTGTGGGCACAAGCTGCTGCAGGAATTTGACAAGTTAAAACATGAGCGAGTCCGGCTATCTAGCGGCACGGGCCACGTCTCCTTTTATTCCCCTATGAAGCCTCGCGATTTACTGTAGCACTCCTTTTATTCCCCTATGAAGCCTCGCGATTTACTGTAGCGCTTCGGCGAGAACAAGTCCCGAGCGCTCTCCTCTCCCTTTCCCCTCGCTCGCTTCCTCCTCCCTCACCCGCAGAACCCTAGCCGCCCCCTCTCCTCTCCCCTAGCCGCCTCCTTTCCTTTCCCAGCCGCGAGGGAGCATTGCGCGAGCTGCCCCGTGCTCGACGTGCACGTCCTCAGCCCCCGTGCCCCTCCACTCTCTCCTCCCCTCCCTGTATCCAACTCTAAACTTTTTCCCTCTCAACCCCGTAGCCGTCTCCCCTAGCTCCTCATCCCCTTCACTCGTTCCATCCCTCCTCATCCCGAATCCAGCGGATCTGAGGCGTGCGGGCGCGGAGCCGAGTCTCCCCGGCGGCGGCGGCGCTCGATTTGATCTGCAGGAGAGAGAGAACATGAGAAGGGGAGAGAGAAGGAAGGAGAGGAGGGACGCCACCATGGAAGAGCAGGGGCAACATGGTCTTCGTGGTGGGCATGGAGGAGCAGAGGAGGATGCTGGTGCGGGGTGGGGTCAGAGTAGCAGGAGTTCCAGGTGACGCTTGCGTCATGCGCTCTCCTCTCCCTTTCCCCTCGCTCTCTTCTCCTCCCTCACCCGCAGAACCCCAGCCGCCTCCTCTCCTCTCCCCTAGCCGCCTCCTTTCCTTTCCCAGCCGCGAGGGAGCATTGCGCGAGCTGCCCCGTGCTCGACGTGCACGTCCTCAGCCCCCGTACCCCTCTGCTCTCTCCTCCCCTCCCTGTCTCCAACCCTAAACTTTTTCCCTCTCAACCCCGCAGTCGTCTCCCCTAGCTCCTCATCCCATTCACTCGTTCCATCCCTTCTCATCCCGGATCCAGTGGATCTGAGGCGTGCGGGCGCGGAGCCGAGTCTCCCCGACGGCGGCGGCGCTCGATTTGATCTGCAGGAGAGAGAGAACATGAGAAGGGGAGAGAGAAGGAAGGAGAGGAAGGACGCCACCATGGAAGAGCAGGGGCAACATGGTCTTCGTGGTGGGCATGGAGGAGCAGAGGAGGATGCTGGTGCGGGGTGGGGTCAGAGTAGCAGGAGTTCCAGGTGACGCTTGCGTCATGGTGGAGTGGAGGAGCTCGTCTTACATCGTCACCATCCCCAATCTAGGTTGCTCCCCCCTCCTCCTTCCCCTGGTATTATCTCAGTTCTTCGATTCTGTGATTTTGATTTCTCAATTTGTGTTTTCTCATATCTGAGATAGAAAAAAGAAGAGAAATAATCTTGTGGAATTTTAGATCTGAAATAGAAACACAGAGAAATAATCTTGTGGAAGAGCTTGAAGGGGTGAATCATCTCTTTCTCCCATTCATGTTTGTTTCTGCATTTTTTTAGATGCATGTTGGCTATTCTTCCTTGTGTTGTCAGAATCTGAAGTATTTGACCATTTGTAGCCACTTCTATCATGTGTCGTATCCTTCCTTTATTTCAAGCTGGTTGTTGTTTCAAACATGTCAATGAAAGACAATAATGTTAAATTGGTTCCCCAAAGGCCAAGGCGGTGATGATCACTTTGTGCTTCTTTTCCTATTCGTTAAAAAATGATTCCTCTGGGTGATGTTGACGTAGGTTTTTATGGTCATGTCAACTGGTACTCCAACTGGCACTGAGACTGAGGTAATGGTGTGGGAATTGGGGCTGCAAGGACGTGAAAATGGCCTAGAAGAGAGTTAGCAATGGCATGCGTCCTCAAGTAATTTCTTGCCAATGGTATGCTGCAGATATGATCTGTCCTGTTAAATTTTGTTTTATGTAACTGTGATGGGATGTGTATCTTGCTCTTCTTTTGTTACTGTAGTGCACATCTTTAGGCATTACCTTGTGATCACTAACATGTGATTTGTTTACCTTTCTAATCTGTTAATAGGGAAATAAATTTTCATTTATGTATTTTTTCTAATAACAAAAATAATTGATCAGGCCAGAGGTTTGGAAACCATGTACTGAAGTACTAGATAAGAATAAAAAAACCAATATTCTGCACATTTCCTGGACAAGCCATTTTGGGATACTTATTTTGGCTATATAGGTCACTGTATCATGTGACCCCAACCCTTTATCACTAGCAAAAGAAGATGAGTAAGTTTCAGTATAGTCCAAGTAGGCCACCCCACTGTTATTGGTTTTCATGGTCTTTTGACATGTAAAGACTTAGATTGTATCTGGCATGGTTTACAAGTTAAAACCGTGTCCTGATGCTTTCTTAGTGTTTTGAAGTGACACATGATAATAGGAACTGCTGATATTCCATGTTATAATATTGCACGTGTCTACTTGCTAGAACTCTTTTTGTTTTCTTTCTTTTGATTAGATACATATGCTGTGTGTAACATGTATGATCAACTAATCTAAGTTGACATGCAAATGATTCAGCGGAGCAAGACAAAAAACCTATTGTTGCATTCATAGCTGGACTTACTGCCCCCCCCCCCCCCCCCGCTCCGTCGCATGGGCCATGCTGGACGTGTTCACATATGACAACAAGTTCACTATTTGTTTCATTCGTCAATTGTAAAATCGGTGGGCGCATTAAGTTGAACTATGATCCTGTCTTGGTATATGGAAGATGAGCCAGTCCGGCTATCTAGCGGCACGGGCCACGTCTCCTTTTATTCCCCTATGAAGCCTCGCGATTTACTGTAGCACTCCTTTTATTCCTTTATGAAGCCTCGCGATTTACTATAGCGCTTCGGCGAGAACAAGTCTCGAGCGCTCTCCTCTCCCTTTCCCCTCGCTCGCTTCCTCCTCCCTCACCCGCAGAACCCTAGCCGCCTCCTCTCCTCTCCCCTAGCCGCCTCCTTTCCTTTCCCAGCTGCGAGGGAGCATTGCGTGAGCTGCCCCGTGCTCGACGTGCACGTCCTCAGCCCCCGTGCCCCTCTGCTCTCTCCTCCCCTCCCTGTCTCCAACCCTAAACTTTTCCCTCTCAACCCCGCAGCCGTCTCCCCTAGCTCCTCATCCCCTTCACTCGTTCCATCCCCCCTCATCCCGGATCCAGCGGATCTGAGGCGTGCGAGCGCGGAGCCGAGTCTCCCCGACGGCGGCGGCGCTCGATTTGATCTGCAAGAGAGAGAGAACATGAGAAGGGGAGAGAGAAGGAAGGAGAGGAGGGACGCCACCGTGGAAGAGCAGGGGCAACATGGTCTTCGTGGTGGGCATGGAGGAGCAGAGGAGGATGCTGGTGCGGGGTGGGGTCAGAGTAGCAGGAGTTCCAGGTGATGCTTGCGTCATGCGCTCTCCTCTCCCTTTCCCCTCGCTCGCTTCCTTCTCCCTCACCCGCAGGACCCTAGCCGCCTCCTCTCCTCTCCCCTAGCCGCCTCCTTTCCTTTCCCAGCCGCGAGGGAGCATTGCGCGAGCTACCCCGTGCTCGACGTGCACGTCCTCAGCCCCTGTGCCCCTCCGCTCTCTCCTCCCCTCCCTGTCTCCAACCCTAAACTTTTTCCCTCTCGACCCCGCAGCCGTCTCCCCTAGATCCTCATCCCCTTCACTAGTTCCATCCCTCCTCATCCCGGATCCAGCGGATCTGAGGAGTGCGGGCGCGGAGCCGAGTCTCCCCGGCGGCGGCGGCGCTCGATTTGATCTGCAGGAGAGAGAGAGCATGAGAAGGGGAGAGAGAAGGAAGGAGAGGAGGGACGCCACCATGGAAGAGCAGGGGAAACATGGTCTTCGTGGTGGGCATGGAGGAGCAGAGGAGGATGCTGGTGCGGGGTGGGGTCAGAGTAGCAGGAGTTCCAGGTGACGCTTGCGTTATGGTGGAGTGGAGGAGCTCGTCTTACATCATCACCATCCCCAATCTAGGTTGCTCCCGCCTCCTCCTTCCCCTGGTATTATCTCAGTTCTTTGATTATGCGATTTTGATTTCTCAATTTGTGTTTTTCCATATCTGAGATAGAAAAAGAAGAGAAATAATCTTGTGGAATTTTAGATCTGAAATAGAAACACAGAGAAATAATCTTGTGGAAGAGCTTGACTAAAAAGAAAGGGGTGAATCATCTCTTTCTCCCATTCATGTTTGTTTCTGCATTTTTTTAGATGCATGTTGGCTATTCTTCCTTGTATTGTCAGAATCTGAAGTATTTGACCATTTGTAGCCACTTCTATCATGTGTCGTATCCTTCCTCTATTTCAAGCTGGTTGTTGTTTTAAACATGTCAATGAAAGACAATAATGTTAAATTGGTTCCCCAAAGGCCAAGGCGGTGATGATCACTTTGTGCTTCTTTTCCTATTCGTTAAAAAATGATTCCTCTAGGTGATGTTGACGTAGGTTTTTATGGTCATGTCAACTGGTACTCCAACTGGCACTGAGACTGAGGTAATGGTGTGGGAATTGGGGCTGCAAGGACGTGAAAATGGCCTAGAAGAGAGTTAGCAATGGCATGCGTCCTCAAGTAATTTATTGCCAATGGTATGCTGCAGATATGATCTGTCCTGTTAAATTTTGTTTTATGTAACTGTGATGGGATGTGTATCTTGCTCTTCTTTTGTTACTGTAGTGCACATCTTTAGGCATTACCTTGCGATCACTAACATGTGATTTGTTTACCTTTCTAATCTGTTAATAGGGAAATAAATTTTCATTTATGTATTTTTTCTAATAACAAAAATAATTGATCAGGCCAGAGGTTTGGAAACCATGTACTGAAGTACTAGATAAGAATAAAAAAACCAATATTCTGCACATTTCCTGGACAAGCCATTTTGGGATACTTATTTTGGCTATATAGGTCACTGTATCATGTGACCCCAACCCTTTATCACTAGCAAAAGAAGATGAGTAAGTTTCAGTATAGTCCAAGTAGGCCACCCCACTGTTATTGGTTTTCATGGTCTTTTGACATGTAAAGACTTAGATTGTATCTGGCATGGTTTACAAGTTAAAACCGTGTCCTGATGCTTTCTTAGTGTTTTGAAGTGACACATGATAATAGGAACTGCCGATATTCCATGTTATAATATTGCACGTGTCTAGTTGCTAGAACTCTTTTTGTTTTCTTTCTTTTGATTAGATACATATGCTGTGTGTAACATGTATGATCAACTAATCTAAGTTGACATGCAAATGATTCAGCGGAGCAAGACAAAAAACCTATTGTTGCATTCATAGCTGGACTTACTGCCCCCCCCCCCCCGCTCCGTCGCATGGGCCATGCTGGACGTGTTCACATATGACAACAAGTTCACTATTTGTTTCATTCGTCAATTGTAAAATCGGTGGGCGCATTAAGTTGAACTATGATCCTGTCTTGGTATATGGAAGATGAGCCAGTCCGGCTATCTAGCGGCACGGGCCACGTCTCCTTTTATTCCCCTATGAAGCCTCGCGATTTACTGTAGCACTCCTTTTATTCCTTTATGAAGCCTCGCGATTTACTGTAGCGCTTCGGCGAGAACAAGTCTCGAGCGCTCTCCTCTCCCTTTCCCCTCGCTCGCTTCCTCCTCCCTCACCCGCAGAAACCTAGCCGCCTCCTCTCCTCTCCCCTAGCTGCCTCCTTCCCTTTCCCAGCTGCGAGGGAGCATTGCGTGAGCTGCCCCGTGCTCGACGTGCACGTCCTCAGCCCCCGTGCCCCTCCGCTCTCTCCTCCCCTCCCTGTCTCCAACCCTAAACTTTTTCCCTCTCAACCCCGCAGCCGTCTCCCCTAGCTCCTCGTCCCCTTCACTCGTTCCATCCCTCCTCACCCCGGATCCAGCGGATCTGAGGCGTGCGGGCGCGGAGCCGAGTCTTCCCGACGGCGGCGGCGCTCGATTTGATCTGCAAGAGAGAGAGAACATGAGAAGGGGAGAGAGAAGGAAGGAGAGGAGGGACGCCACCGTGGAAGAGCAGGGGCAACATGGTCTTCGTGGTGGGCATGGAGGAGCAGAGGAGGATGCTGGTGCGGGGTGGGGTCAGAGTAGCAGGAGTTCCAGGTGACGCTTGCGTCATGCGCTCTCCTCTCCCTTTCCCCTCGCTCGCTTCCTTCTCCCTCACCCACAGAACCCTAGCCGCCTCCTCTCCTCTCCCCTAGCCGCCTCCTTTCCTTTCCCAGCCGCGAGGGAGCATTGCGCGAGCTACCCCGTGCTCGACGTGCACGTCCTCAGCCCCTGTGCCCCTCCGCTCTCTCCTCCCCTCCCTGTCTCCAACCCTAAACTTTTTCCCTCTCGACCCCGCAGCCGTCTCCCCTAGCTCCTCATCCCCTTCACTAGTTCCATCCCTCCTCATCCCGGATCCAGCGGATCTGAGGAGTGCGGGCGCGGAGCCGAGTCTCCTCGGCGGCGGCGGCGCTCGATTTGATCTGCAGGAGAGAGAGAACATGAGAAGGGGAGAGAGAAGGAAGGAGAGGAGGGACGCCACCATGGAAGAGCAGGGGAAACATGGTCTTCGTGGTGGGCATTGAGGAGCAGAGGAGGATGCTGGTGCGGGGTGGGGTCAGAGTAGCAGGTCTTCCAGGTGACGCTTGCGTTATGGTGGAGTGGAGGAGCTCGTCTTACATCATCACCATCCCCAATCTAGGTTGCTCCCGCCTCCTCCTTCCCCTGGTATTATCTCAGTTCTTTGATTCTGCGATTTTGATTTCTCAATTTGTGTTTTTTCATATCTGAGATAGAAAAAGAAGAGAAATAATCTTGTGGAATTTTAGATCTGAAATAGAAACACAGAGAAATAATCTTGTGGAAGAGCTTGACTAAAAAGAAAGGGGTGAATCATCTCTTTCTCCCATTCATGTTTGTTTCTGCATTTTTTTTAGATGCATGTTGGCTATTCTTCCTTGTATTGTCAGAATCTGAAGTATTTGACCATTTGTAGCCACTTCTATCATGTGTCGTATCCTTCCTCTATTTCAAGTTGGTTGTTGTTTTAAACATGTCAATGAAAGACAATAATGTTAAATTGGTTCCCTAAAGGCCAAGGCGGTGATGAACACTTTGTGCTTCTTTTCCTATTCGTTAAAAAATGATTCCTCTGGGTGATGTTGACGTAGGTTTTTATGGTCATGTCAACTGGTACTCCAACTGGCACTGAGACTGAGGTAATGGTGTGGGAATTGGGGCTGCAAGGACGTGAAAATGGCCTAGAAGAGAGTTAGCAATGGCATGCGTCCTCAAGTAATTTCTTGCCAATGGTATGCTGCAGATATGATCTGTCCTGTTAAATTTTGTTTTATGTAACTGTGATGGGATGTGTATCTTGATCTTCTTTTGTTACTGTAGTGCACATCTTTAGGCATTACCTTGTGATCACTAACATGTGATTTGTTTACCTTTCTAATCTGTTAATAGGGAAATAAATTTTCATTTATGTATTTTTTCTAATAACAAAAATAATTGATCAGGCCAGAGGTTTGGAAACCATGTACTGAAGTACTAGATAAGAATAAAAAAACCAATATTCTGCACATTTCCTGGACAAGCCATTTTGGGATACTTATTTTGGCTATATAGGTCACTGTATCATGTGACCCCAACCCTTTATCACTAGCAAAAGAAGATGAGTAAGTTTCAGTATAGTCCAAGTAGGCCACCCCACTGTTATTGGTTTTCATGGTCTTTTGACATGTAAAGACTTAGATTGTATCTGGCATGGTTTACAAGTTAAAACCGTGACATGATGCTTTCTTGGTGTTTTGAAGTGACACATGATAATAGGAACTGCTGATATTCCATGTTATAATATTGCACGTGTCTACTTGCTAGAACTCTTTTTCTTTTCTTTCTTTTGATTAGATACATATGCTGTGTGTAACATGTCTGATCAACTGATCTAATTTGACATGCAAATGATTCAGCAGAGCAAGACAAAAAAACCTATTGTTGCATTCATAGTTGGACTTACTGCACCCCCGCTCCGTCGCATGGGCCATGCTGGAGGTGTTCACATATGACAACAAGTTCACTATTTGTTTCATTCGTCAATTGTAAAATCGGTGGGCGCATTAAGTTGAACTATGATCCTGTCTTGGTATATGGAAACAAGATACCGGCAGTTTTTACGTTTCCAGATTGTTTATTACTCCCTTTGTAAAGAAATAGAAGAGTGTTTAGATCGCTACTATAGTGATCTAAACGCTCTTATATTTCTTTACGGAACTGCCACACACTCACACAGGTTCTTGGTACTCTCTGTAACCTGCAGATGATGGGTGGCGAATCCGGAAACCACAGATCCATTCCCCTGCATAATTTTCGTTTTCTCATTTGATTTGGTACAAGGCCTACTCAGAATGGGTTCCCTGATCTCAAAATTGTCAGTTTTCTTGCCTTTAGTTTATAGGTACCTTAACAAATACATGTATTTACCATATTGGCAGTCCGCACCATATGGCATTCATTCTTCAGGATCTCATATTTGAGGTTAGCAATTCGAAGTAATGTGAGAGCTTGCATGTTTATAGTTCTAACTAGCTTTTAGTTTAGCGTAGGATAAGTCTTTCATGAATTCTTAGTTGGCTGTTTATTTTTGCTGGCTGTGCATGACACTGCAATTTTTTCATAATTTTCTTCAAAAGTTAACTATTTTCTTATCTGTAATTAACTGGTTGTTGCTCCTAGCCGTTAGCAAGTCTGCCGTCCCTGGCCACCCTGTCAGTCATCTATACAACTGTGGTTCATGCCTGCGTGCTATCCACTCCTAAATTCTCACACCATGTCAGGTGTTTAGAAGTGATGATCATTGTGGTCTTTAGTTGTCATGCCTGTAATCCTAGCGCATGGGCTTTCGCGGGCTGGTCCAACCGGAGTTGGTTGATGGCAGGGGCTGCGCTCCGGTGACCGTATGGCTGAAGAAGGGATGCAAATGGAAAGAATTTTGAGATGCATAAACTCCCGTCTTTGAATCAGAAACAGAAAATTGTTAGTTTTCTCGTTTCTTAGTTATGCTACCCTGCTCCACGTAGGTTTTACAGTGAAAAGCTAAAGAAGTTGTGACGGCGATAAAACGACTGAAAGATTTGCTCGAAGCAAAGACATCGAGCCGAGATACATATGGTAAGAATCTTCAGAGATTGACTTCTTTTCTCCTGCTATTGAGATATATACTTGCTCATAGGTCACAACTCAAGTTACTTCCTTACCTGCACATACAGTAGTGATAAAGTCGACATAATTTTTGTGAGAACCTATTTTTTTAATATGACAACATTCTACCTGCCCTCTGTTCTCTTTTATGATATTTTTTGCTTTTCATACATTTTGTAGGAACGAAGAGGAGGGATCTTTTGTAGAATATGCGACATCCATGGTGCTGAAGGTGTGCTATTAAGTCTCAATTGCTCCTGCAAAATAGCATCTTAATAAACAAAGGTAAGGAAGTAACTGGCTAAGATGCTATTTTGGTCATAGGTCACAACTCAAGTTACTTCCTTACCTGCACATACAGTAGTGATAAAGTCGACATGATTTTTGTGAGAGCCTATTTTTTTAATATGACAACATTCTACCTGCCCTCTATTCTCTTTTATGATATTTTTTGCTTTTCATACATTTTGTAGGAACAAAGAGGGATCTTATGTAGAATATGCGACATCCATGGTGCTGAAGGTGTGCTATTAAGTCTCAGTTGCTCCTGCAAAATAGCATCTTAGTAAACAAAGGATATGCACCGCCAAGCAGTTTGTTTTGTATTTTTTCCTTCCAACCTTATTGATATGCATGTTGCTCAAGGTGTTTTTACTTGTTTACCTGATTAACAAATTAATATAAATTTAAAACACAGGTTAATAAATTTACCGCAGTCCTTGCTGAAATCTGTATTATTATGTGTTGACTTTCCTTTGAATAATATAAGCTGGTCTTGTTGCCGCAAATGATTGGATACGCTAAATTCTTTTTCATGCATACAAGTTGATTTGGTTATCCTGTAATACATTATTACGTTTAGTTAAAAATTTATGTTTTGTAATTCAGATAGGAAACAATGGTATGTGATAATGCCCTTGCTTCTGACAGAGCCTCTTTTTTTAGTCATTCATAGATGTGTGGGAGGGCTGGTTGTCCACCATTTGATGATAGTAGAACAGTTGTAATTATGACAAGATGAGGGGCAGTATTTTTTTCTATGTTTTCCTCCCGTTAATACTGAAATACATTTGACAGGATTTTTTCATGTTTTTGGTCTAACCCGCCGTAAGTTTGTCTCGTGGGTCCATCTATATGAGAACCTTCTCAGTGGGTGTCAAATGGTGGAGTCTCAGTATGTTCTTTTAAGTTCAGTTGAAAAGTTCTTACGTGATATTTTAACTGAAACTTAACTATGCCATGGATGGTACTTCATTTGAGACTCCTGGCTGAGTATAGATACTATGACCAGACCTTCGTCTTGATTCTTAATGCCTTCTTCGTTTTAGTCTCCATCTACATGTGCAATTCATTATTTTCCTAGAGATGTCTATATAACCGTATCATGCATTTTTTTCTGCTATGTAAATAGCACTTCCCTTGGCTTTGGCGGTGGTGGTGCAGGATTCGTCGCACGCCAAACAGAGCACCCGAGGAGAAGAGGAGAATGCTCTGAAGAGAGGAAATGATATGTTTTTTTTGTTTTGTTTTAAGAGCTAAGATAGGAGTTGATATGTAGTCCCCTGACTTCTATACTGATCCACAACACTTCACAAAAGAGTATATATCAACATCGTATGCTACAAAAAAAGCAAAGTAATCTTTTTTAGTTCTTGGTTCAAATTCGTCTTTGCGCCAATTGGCGCGACAGGTCATCTAGTGAGGATAAAAAAAGGTCGGGGAGGTATTCTACCTCTCGACCTCGTACAAAGACATGCATTAGCCAACCACTGCACCATCTACATATTTACGCCAACAAGGAGATAACCTAGCTTTATATTGAACGCAGTTTTTTTTTCTTCTAGATTCCTTATTTTCTTGGATTCAGCAAGAAAATCAGTTTCCGAAAAATGATGACTATTTTTGCCAAAAAATTTCAAATGGAATTCGAATTTAAAAATCATGTCAAAATGTATAACGTTTAAGCCATGACGTACACAACTTTTCCTCGAACGAGTTTTTTTTATTTCCTTCTTTTTCAAAAGGGGCTTCCTATTACAGTAGTCAGCTCGACTCCTCTCTTATAGAAGGTTGCAAATTCAATTCATTGTTGCAGCGCTGAGACCATTTTTTTAAATGACCATGAATAACATCAAAAAAATATTTCACAATACACGGAATAGAACCACAGACCCTATCACTAAGCTAACTGCGTCGTTCTAATATTGTATGCACACGGAAGATATTGTATTTGACATAATTTCTGTAGATTAAATTCAAAATTTTTGGGTGATATCAATTTTTTTCGGGGACCACTGAAATTTCTGAAAACAGATTGGTTATTTGAAATTCGGTCCGGGAGAAAAAAACTTGAATACGAGTAGCTGTCGTGGTCCGAATATAAAATTCAGTGTTTCTATTTATAGTCACTAACAAGTGGCTGGTTTAGCTATTACCTCCTGCACTTCCTTGCTCGTGGTCGAGAGATCGGTTCCGACGGCCGCGTTTTTAGGAACTTAAAATTATCCATGCACCCCGGTTACAAACTTCTGGTTGACCCACTAACAGATGGGTCATATTGTAGATCAGCTTAATTACATGGTTAGCCTAATCTATTGTTAGTAACCCACTAACTTGTGGCCCCAACCTTAAATTACCCAGTTAGACATGTGGACCCATTTATCTGATTGACCGAGACAGGCTTTTGTGTGTAATTAAATAAATTTTATTTTTGCACGTTCAGTGTGAACCGGCACATCCGAGTGTTTAATTAATTAACAGGTCATGTGTTGGAACCCCATCATCCCCAGCTAATTTTCATTATATTTGAGGTTTTTTGTGCGTAGTTAAATGAAGAGGTAAATATACCAGGAGTCATAGAACTTGTACGTGACGGTCAGTTTGATGCACAAACTTATAAAATACGTGTTTCTGGTCATCCAATTTGCACAAACGTTCATATACGGTCACATTCCATGTACGCAGACGTATCCGTGGCCTATGTGGCATGCCAGCATGGCCAGGGCCCACTGTAAGCCCGCGATGCATGGTAGATCTGTAGGCTTTTTCTTTATTTACGTATTATGCACCTATTTTTTAATTTATTAAGCCCCTAAAATAAAATGATTTTTTATTTACGTATAAAACCCCTAAAATAAAATGGAAAAACAAGGGATGGTTCGGTTACAAACTAGGGACGTGCCCCTACAAGGCTCGGGTTAACAACCACCAGACAAATGACCATTCATGTCTAAGTAGCACGAATAATTTTTATATCATATAAACACGGCCGAAAAATCAAGTTTACAAGAAATGTAACCCCAAAAAAGGGAGCAACGTGGCTCGACTATGTGACCTCGCGGTCAACGTTAACTAAGATTACCACCGGGCTTCGACAACACAACATATCCAAATGGGACAAATATTTTTCATGTTGTTATTCCTTCTTGTTCTATGTAAGAAAAAATATCTTGTGTTTGTGATATTTAATAAATGTTTATGTGTTACAAAAAAAGTGTGTGACATTTAAAAAATGTTTAAACATTGTAAACCACATTGGTGTAATTAAAAATGATACGTTGCATTTTAAAAATGTTCATGCATTCCAAAAGTATTAAGCATATATATTTTTAAATACTCCAAGCATAGATGTATACTGGAGTATTTAAAATATATGTGTATCAAAACATAGATGTATACTGGAGTATTTAAAACATCAAAACATATGTGTATCATATGGAGTATATGTTTCAATACACATAAGTTTCAAAACTTGTATTTGAAAAAATGTTAATCTGGGCGTGTTGTGTTGATTAACATTTTTTCAAATACAAGTTTTTGAAACTTTTTAAAATGCCACGTACCTTTTTTTGTAACACGTAAATATTTTTTGAATGTCACAAACACAATAATATAAATTGTTTTCTTACATATGGATGTGTTGTGTTGTCGGTGGTAATGTTAGTTAACCTTGACCACAAGGTCACATGGTCGAGCCACGGTGCTCATTTTTTCCGTGTTACATTTCTTGTAAAATTTATTTTTAATCAATGTTTATATGATACAAAAATTAGTCGTGCTATATAGACATGAATGATCAGTAGTCTGGTGGTTGTCCACGTGAGACTACTAGGGCACGTTGCAGCTTCAAAACCCCACATCGCTTGTTTTTTCATTTTATTTTTAGGGGCTTAATACAAAAATAAAAAAAGCCAAAGGTTTCTCTGTAGATCTACATGCTACAGAGGATGACACGGGGCCTGGCCACACTGGAATGCCACATTGGCCATGGATACGTCCGTGTACATGAAATGTGATCGTATATGAATGCTCGTGCAAATTTGATGACTAGAAACACATATTTTACAAGTTTATGCACTAAACTGACCATCGCATGCAAGTTCTATGACTTCGGGTTTATTTACCTCTTAAATGAATTGTGATTGAGTTTTCTAAAAAAACGGCGTGCTAGTGCCACACAACGCCTTATGCACTCTCACGCACTGATAGGTGGGCCTCCACAGGCTGGCGTGCCATGTGAGAATGATGCGGAGCATCCTACGGTCATCCCCATGGACCTACCATCGTCCCATGACAAGAGCACGAGCTAGAGCTCTCGAGACCGAGGTGACTTCTCTCCTTAGTGATATCCCATATGATCCTCTCGAGACATGGCTACTACCTAAGTCCAGAATATTGTGCATGATTAGGTACCAAGAGGACCCTCCCGAGGATGCACATGAAGATGGTCAAGCCACCAAGTCCACGGAAGAAGAGAACCAACGGAAGAAGGCAAGGACAGCTTCCAGGCACCGGACATCCGGCCATGGCCCCGAACATCCGACCCCTGGAGTTCTACCCCTCAGCCACGGGTCTGCAGCAGAAGCTACAGGGCCCGGACATCCGGCGTCCAGCCCGGACATCCGGCCCTCCTTACCGGAAATCCGGCCACCAGCCCGGACATCCGGACACGCCATCCAGGGAGCACAGAAGGCTGCCCCGACGGCCTGAATATCCGGCCATCACCCCGGACATCCGGCTCCTCCCGAAGCCCCGGACATCCGGCCCCGTCCATCCAGAGAGCAGTAAGGCCAACTCCACCAGCCCGGACATCCGGTCCCTCGCGAGCGCCCGGACATCCGGCCCCCTCCTGCCTACGTGCAGCGCATCCGGGCCGTGGCCCATGTACCCCTTCGCCCCTTAGACTATATATGCTCCCTCTCCACCTACGTTTTAGGGTTAGCATTGGTTTAGCTCATTTGAGATAGAGCATTGCTCATCCGTATCGGATCTACTCCTCGTGAGGGACCGCACCTCTTCGGAGAAGATCCACCCGGATTCAAGGCCTCCATCCGAAGAAGACAATCAAGACCTCCTCATGGAGAAGAACGGTTACCTTTGTATCGTCCTTTGTTGACTTTGGATCTCGTGTTACTTTGTGTCTCGATGATCTAGCACTTGTGTGATCATATTCGTGTCGGTTGAGTGTTTCTCTTGTTTCTCCCAGTGATTTCCCTCGTTTCCTTCCGCGCGTTCTTCGAGTTCCTCGTAGGGATCCTCCCCAAACGTAAAAGATCGGCCCCATAGGGTTCCGCCCTACATCATCTTGGTATCATGAGCCACGTTGATCACGTTTTTGGAGCCCCTACCCCGTGTTTTCTAGCTTGATTTTGTTGTTTTCGTCCTAAATCCGAAAATCCCCACCAAAAATAGCCACAAATTTTTTTTGTGATTTGTTGGTGTGATGAAGTTTTGTTGGATTTGATCCACGGATCTGCTTTGCATCGAGTGGATCTAGCTTTTCCCTATCTTATCCGCAATTTCCATCCACAAATTCGTCCGAATTTTGCCCCGGAGTTGCCCTTTTTCCCGTGGAGTTCATCCCGTTCGGCCACGATCCAGGCGCCCGGACATCCGCCCGAGTCCCCGGACATCCGGCCCCTGGCAGCTGCAACTCCATCCCCCGCGCCCTTTTCCGCCTAGTTTAGCCAAATTTTGCCCCGGAGCCCACGCATACTTCCGCATACCACCGCCATTTTCCGCAAGCACCACCACCGCTCACCGCTACCTCCTATGACGATTTTGACCCGTTTTGGTCTTTGAGTATTTGAGTCGTGGTTCCCATGTCCTATGGTGTTTCGACTATATAGGTACGGTTCGACGTCTAAATCACCACCACTCATCTTCGCAAAGGACTCATCATCGCAAAGGACTCATCATCGCCAAGGACGGTAACTTCTACGACATCTTTGTCATACCTTGCAATTGCATTGATAACCACATAGCCTTACTTTTGCATTGCTTACCCATCGAGACTAGCCATTGAGTATTGCCGGCAACGTGACTTGTGCACATTAGTGATCATACTCCATAGCATACATACCATACTATAGTGGTGCATATCTTGGCATCATCTCTTGTGTCACAAAGTTGTCATCGCATACACAATTGCTATCTTGGTTCGTGAAGTTTTGCATGAGAAAAGAGCTCAAAAGTGAAAGAGCCAACCAAGCTTTTAAGCAAAGAGGAAAGATAAGCAAAGAGCTTATAAGCAAGAACCATAGCATCATACTACATTAAAATTGTCATATCCGATCATCTTGGATCATATCACCGAAATACCATACATATAGCATACTTGGGACAGAGGTCGTTGCATTTTTGCCTAGTACGTTGTGCACAAGTTCCGTATCCGCCTATTGTGCAATCGTGCTAGCGTCTCTCTTGTATTGTGCAAAAAGAGCATTTTCGTGGATTCCACATTTTGGCTCATTTTTGGTTTGCACAATCCCACTTATCTATTTGCGTGTGTGTTTCCGTGTACCACTAATTGCTTGGTCTACTTGTTGCATTTGCAAATTTGTGAATCTTTTCCAACATTATTGAAGCTCACTTACAATTGCATCAAATTTTGTGCCACCATCCTAACAAGCTCCACCATAAGCTTTTACTTGCGTAGGTGTGAGAACCGACAAGAATTGGTACCAATTGTGCTATTTCATTGTCCGCATTTGAGTGATCTTGATTAATCGTCAACATCGGTCAAGGTACATTTGGTATAAGTTCTTCTCCTTCTCCCACTCACATTTTGCTTGGCATGATGGATAGTCCAAGTACTTCTACCAACCCACTCTTCATCGAGCAAGACGACGACATGTCATCATTCATCACCAAGAGCCACCTCCTTGGTGCACAACGAGCGTTGCATCAAGAGCAACAAGCAATGACCGACCGCATCGACAATCTCGCCACCGACTTGCGACTCTCTGAGAAACTACAAAGGACTCCTTCGACAACAAGCTCGACGCTCACAAGCAAGAGAACAGTGCGAGAATGGACGAGATCCGTGCCTTGTTGGTGAACCGCCCTCCTTCTACTTCTTCATATTCAAGACGGAGCCGTTCAAGTCGACAATCCGACGACACCTTCTCCAGCTCAAGTACACCGACATCGAACACTCTTCGACGAGCTGCGCGTCAAGACCGTCACGCATCCCGCAATCCTCTACACGACAAGCTTTCACAAGAGCAAGTCGACGAGCAAGTACTTCGTCCTCAACCACACCAAGTTGCTTTTGCACAAGCTCAAGAACGACAACGTCTACGTTGCCAAGAGGAAGAACGAGCGCGTCTACATCAAGAGGAACAAGACGCCGAGGCTCAACGTCTTCAACAACAACAACATGAAGCACAAGCTCTTGAGGCGCAACGTGCCCTTCAAGATTCAAGTCGAGCCATCGCCAACCGCAACCGAGATCGGCGCAATCAAGAGGAAGCACTTCGAGAAGAAATCCAAGAGCGGAACTACCAAACGCGAGTGCAACGTCAAGTTCCTCAAGCTCCTCCACAAGCTCGACAAGCTCCTCCACAACCTCAAGTTCAACAAGAGCAAGTTGATCATGGACTTCCTCCGCGCCAAGAGCAACATGAGGATGATTACCCTCCACGCCAAGGGCGTCATCATCACCATCGCCAACAACACAATGAAGAGCAATGCTATGGCAAGCTAAAGTTTACCATGCCCAAGTTCAATGGAAGCAATGATCCCGAAGAGTACCTATCATGGGCATTGAAGGTCGACAAAATCTTTCGTTTGCACAACTATGAGGAAGAGAAGAAGATCGCTATGGCATCGCTTGAGTTCCAAGACTATGTGCTCATATGGTGGGAACAAGTCCTTGAGCGCCGAGAAGCAAGAGGTGAACCACCTATCACCACTTGGGCTCAAATGAAGGATGTCATGCGAGCACGTTTTGTGCCCACCTACTACAACCGCGATCTCTTCAAGAAGCTCCAACTCCTCAAGCAAGGAACAAAGAGTGTTGAAGAATACTACAAGGAAATGGAGATAGCCATGATTCGAGCCAATGTCACGGAAGATGATGAGCAAACTATGGCACGCTTCTTGAATGGCCTCAATCATCCCATCAAGAAGATCGCCGACTTCCAACCCTACTCCAACCTCATTGAGCTCGTGCATCAAGCTACCAAGGCGGAACGTCAAGTGCAAGATGACTTCAAGTACGCCAAGTACTCATCCAAGACATACGGCTTCTCCAACACCCAAGCTTCAACGACTCCTCCAACTTCTACCTCAACCAAGCCATCTACAAGCAACGACGGCAAGTCAAGCTACAAGAAAGCTTCGACAAGCTCAAGTCGTCTTCCTTCTACCACAAGCAACTTCAAGCCGCGAGCTTCATCATCTACTCCGACCGATGAGACCGTCAAGACAAGCTCCTTCAAGTGTTTCACTTGCGGCGGCCGAGGCCACAAGTCCTTCCAATGCACAAACAAGCGCACCATGATCCTCAACGATGATGGAACCTATGACTCCATGAGTGACGAGGAGATGGAAGCCCTTGAGCAAGTGGCCATGCACCGGCGCGTGAACGAGGATGAAGATGATCAAGTCTTTTGTGATGAGGATTCGAGCCCCGCTCTCGTTGTCTCCAAAGTCTTGACTCTCCAACATCAACAAGAAAAAGACCAAAGATGCCACATCTTCCACACTAAGGCTGGCATCAATGGAAGGTCCGTCAAGGTCATCATTGATGGAGGTAGTTGCCACAACTTGGCAAGTGAAGAACTATGCTCCAAGCTACAATTGGTCAAGACGAAACACCCACACCCCTACAAAGTCCAATGGCTAAGCGATTCCGGCACTATACGAGTTGAGCATATGGTCCAAGTCTCCTTCAACATTGGCGCATATGAGGACACTTTGGAGTGTCATGTGGTTCCGATGTCCGTTTGCCACCTCCTTCTCGGTCGACCATGGCAATTCGACCGCAGCGTCATCCACAACGGGCGTACCAATCACTATAGCTTCAAGATGAAAGGGAAGGAATATGTGCTACGACCTATGTCTCCTAGTCAAGTGATAGCCGACAAGCAAGCCACCCATCGTGGAGAGAAGGGTGCAAAAGTGATCCACCCAAAAGAGAGTGAGAGCCACAAGCCAAACTTGAGCGCCTCTTCGCCTAGAGAGAAAAACCTAGTCCTTTTTGCCACCAAAAGTGAGATGAGAGAAGTGTGTGAGAACCCATCGAGTGTTATGCACTTTGTCCTTGTGTGCAAGGATGGGGAACCAAAAATTAACACCTCTCACGATCTACCTTTAGTGTTTCAATCTCTTTTGCAGGAATTCCAAGATGTTTTCCCCGATGAGCTACCTCCGGGTCTACCTCCTCTACGAGGCATTGAGCATCGAATCGACCTCATCCCCGGAGCGCCCCTACCAAACAAAGCTCCATACCGCGTCAACCCCGAAGAAACTAAGGAGATCCAACGGCAAGTACAACAACTAATCGACAACGGTCATGTAAGTGAAAGTTTAAGCCCTTGTGCCGTTCCCGTTATACTTGTGCCCAAGCAAGATGGTAGTTTTCGCATGTGCTCCGATTGTAGACCCATCAATGCTATTACCGTTCGTTATAAGCATCCCATTCCTCTCCTAGATGATATGCTTGATGAACTTAGCGGTGCCACCATTTTCTCAAAAATTGATCTCAAAAGTGGCTATTATCAAATCTGCATGCAAGAAGGTGATGACTGGAAAACCGCTTTCAAAACCAAATTTGGCTTGTACGAGTGGTTGGTTATGCCTATGGGTTTATCAGAAGCTCCCGGTACTTTCTGTTGGAAATATGCCCTAGAGGCAATAATAAATTGGTTATTATTATATTTCCTTGTTCACGATAATCGTTTATTATCCATGCTAGAATTGTATTGATAGGAAACTCAGATACATGTGTGGATACATAGACAACACCATGTCCCTAGTAAGCCTCTAGTTGACTAGCTCGTTGATCAATGGATGGTTACGGTTTCCTGACCATGGACATTGGATGTCGTTGATAACGGGATCACATCATTAGGAGAATGATGTGATGGACAAGACCCAATCCTAAGCCTAGCACAAGATCGTGTAGTTCGTTTGCTCAGAGCTTTTCTAATGTCAAGTATCATTTCCTTAGACCATGAGATTGTGCAACTCCCGGATACCGTAGAAATGCTTTGGGTGTACCAAACGTCACAACGTAACTGGGTGGCTATAAAGGTGCACTACAGGTATCTCCGAAAGTGTCTGTTGGGTTGGCACGAATCGAGACTGGGATTTGTCACTCCGTGTAAACGGAGAGGTATCTCTGGGCCCACTCGGTAGGACATCATCATAATGTGCACAATGTGACCAAGGAGTTGATCACGGGATGATGTGAGTTACGGAACGAGTAAAGATACTTGCCGGTAACGAGATTGAACAAGGTATCGGGATACCGACGATCGAATCTCGGGCAAGTAACATACCAATAGACAAAGGGAATTGTATACGGGATTGATTGAATCCCCGACATCGTGGTTCATCCGATGAGATCATCATGGAACATGTGGGAGCCAACATGGGTATCCAGATCCCGCTGTTGGTTATTGACCGGAGAACGTCTCGGTCATGTCTGCATGGTTCCCGAACCCGTAGGGTCTACACACTTAAGGTTCGATGACGCTAGGGTTATAGGGAAAGTATGTACGTGGTTACCGAATGTTGTTCGGAGTACCGGATGAGATCCCGGACGTCATGAGGAATTCCGGAATGGTCCGGAGGTAAAGATTTATATATGGGAAGTCCTGTTTTGGTCACTGGAAAAGTTTCGGGTGTTATCGGTAATGTACCGGGACCACCGGGAGGGTCCCGGGGGTCCACCAAGTGGGGCCACCAGCCCTTGAAGGCTGCGTGGGCCAAGTGTGGGAGGGGACCAGCCCCAGGTGGGCTGGTGCGCCCCCCCACCAAGGCCCAAGGCGCATGGGAGAGTGGGAGGGGGCAAACCCTAGGTCCAGATGGGCCTTAAGGCCCACCCTAGTGGCGCCCCCCCCTCTCCTCCCCTTGGCCGCACCCTAGATGGGTTTGGGGGCTGCCGCCACCCCTGGGGAGGGAACCCTAGATGGGGGCGCAGCCCCTCCCCTTCCCCTATATATACTGGAGGTATTTGGGGCTGCCAGACACGTGAGAACACCTCTCTCTTGGCGCAGCCCTTCCCCTCTCCCTTCTCCTCTCCCGCGGTGCTTGGCGAAGCCCTGCGGGATTGCCACGCTCCTCCATCACCACCACGCCGTCGTGCTGCTGCTGGATGGAGTCTTCCCCAACCTCTCCCTTTCTCCTTGCTGGATCAAGGCGTGGGAGACGTCACCGGGCTGCACGTGTGTTGAACGCGGAGGCGCCGTGGTTCGGCGCTTAGATCGGAATCAACCGCGATCTGAATCGCTACGAGTACGACTCCTTCATCCGCATTCTTGCAACGCTTCCGCATCGCGATCTACAAGGGTATGTAGATGCACTCCCCTTCCCCTCGTTGCTAGATTACTCCATAGATTGATCTTGGTGATGCGTAGAAAATTTTGAATTTCTGCTACGTTCCCCAACAGTGGCATCATGAGCTAGGTCTATGCGTAGTTTCTATGCACAAGTAGAACACAAAGCAGTTGTGGGCGTAGATGTTGCCAATTCTTCTTGCCGCTACTAGTCTTATCTTGTTTCAGCGGCATTGTGGGATGAAGCGGCCCGGACCGACCTTACACGTACGCTTACGTGAGACAGGTTCCACCGACTGACATGCACTAGTTGCATAAGGTGGCTAGCGGGTGTCTGTCTCTCCCACTTTAGTCGGAACGGATTCGATGAAAAGGGTCCTTATGAAGGGTAAATAGAAATTGGCATATCACGTTGTGGTTTTACGTAGGTAAGAAACGTTCCTGCTACAAACCTATACAAGCCACGTAAAAACCTGCAACAACAATTAGAGGACGTCTAACTTGTTTTTGCAGCATGTGCTATGTGATGTGATATGGCCAGAAGATGTGATGAATGATATATGTGATGTATGAGATTGATCATATTCTTGAAATAGCAATCACGACTTGCATGTCGATGAGTATGACAACCGGCAGGAGCCATAGGAGTTGTCTTTATTTTTTATGTGACCTGCGTGTCATTGAATAACGCCATGTAAATTACTTTACTTTATTGCTAAGCGCGTTAGCCATAGAAGTAGAAGTAATCGTTGGCGTGACAACTTCATAAAGATACAATGATGGAGATCATGATGATGGAGATCATGGTGTCATGCCGGTGACGAAGATGATCATGGTGCCCCGAAGATGGAGATCAAAGGAGCAAAATGATATTGGCCATATCATGTCACTATTTGATTGCATGTGATGTTTATCATGTTATGCATCTTATTTTCTTAGAACGACGGTAGCATAAATAAGATGATCCCTCACTAAAAATTTCAAGAGACGTGTTCCCCCTAACTGTGCACCGTTGCGAAGGTTCGTTGTTTCGAAGCACCACGTGATGATCGGGTGTGATAGATTCTAACGTTCGAATACAACGGGTGTTGACGAGCCTAGCATGTACAGACATGGCCTCGGAACACATGCGAAACACTTAGGTTGACTTGACGAGCCTAGCATGTACAGACATGGCCTCGGAACACAAGAGACCGAAAGGTCGAACATGAGTCGTATAGCAGATACGATCAACATGGAGATGTTCACCGATGATGACTAGTCCGTCTCACGTGATGATCGGACACGGCCTAGTTTGACTCGGATCATGTATCACTTAGATGACTAGAGGGATGTCTATCTGAGTGGGAGTTCATTAAATAATCAGATGAACTTCATTATCATGAACATAGTCAAAAGGTCTTTGCAAATTATGTCATACGCTTTAGTTCTACTGTTTAAGATATGTTCCTAGAGAAAATTTAGTTGAAAGTTGGTAGTAGCAATTATGCGGACTGGGTCCGTAAACTGAGGATTGTCCTCATTGCTGCACAGAAGGCTTATGTCCTTAATGCACTGCTCGGTGTGCTGAACCTCAGCGTCGTCTGTAGATGTTACGAAACATCTGACATACACGTTTTGATGACTACATGATAGTTCAGTGCGTATTGCTAACGGTTTAGAATTGTGGCACCAAAGACGTTTTGAAACGTCGCAGAACATATGAGATGTTCCGAAGACTGGAATTGGGATTTCGGACTAGTGCCCACGCCAAGAGGTATGAGACCTCTGACAAGTTTCTTAAGCCTGCAAACTAAGGGAGAAAAGCTCAATCGTTGAGCATGTGCTCAGATTGTCTGAGTACTACAATCACTTGAATCGAGTGGGAGTTAATCTTCCAGATGAGATAGTGATGGTTCTCCATAATCACTGCCACCAAGCTATTAGAGCTTCGTGATGAACTATAAATATCAAGGATAGATGATGATCCTTGAGCAACTCGCGATGTTTGACACCGCGAAAGTAGAAATCAAGAAGGAGCATCAATTGTTGATGGTTAGTAAAACCACTAGTTTCTAGAAGGGCAAGGGCAAAAGGGACACTTCATGAAACAGCAAATCATTTGCTGCTCTAGTGAAGAATCCCAAGGTCGAACCCAAACCCGAGACTAAGTGCTTCTGTAATGAGGGAAACGGTCACTGAAGCAGGACTACCCCAGATACTTGGTAGATGAGAAGGCAGGCAAGATCGACAGAAGTATATTGGATATACATTATATGAATGTGTACTTTACTAGTACTCCTAGCAGCACCAGGGTATTGGATACCGGTTCGGTTGCTAAGTGTTAGTAACTCGAAATAAAAGCTGCGGAATAAATGGAGACTGGCTAAAGGTGAGATGACGATAAGTGTTGGAAGTGTTTCCAAGGTTGATGTGATCAAGCATCGCATGCTCCCTCTACCATCGAGATTGGTGTTTGCGTTGAGCACAAACATGATTGGATTATGTTTATCGCAATACGGTTATTCATTTAAGGAGAATAATGGTTACTCTGTTTATTTGAATGATACCTTCAATGGTCTTGCACCTAAAATGAATCTCGATCGTAGTGATACACATGTTCATGCCAAAAGATATAAGATAGTAATGATAGTACCACATACTTGTGGCACTGCCACTTGAGTCATATTGGTATAGAACGCATGAAGAAGCTCCATGTAGATGGATCTTTGGACTCACTCGTTTTTGAAAAGAATGAGACATGCGAACCATGTCTATTGGTATATATGCATGAAGAAACTCCATGCAGATGGATCGTTTGGACTCACTTGATTTTGAATCACTTGAGACATGCAAATCATACCACATGGGCAAGATGACTGAAAGGCCTCGTTTTCAGTAAGATGGAACAAGAGAGAAACTTATTGGAAGTAATACATTTTGATGTATGCAGTCCAATGAGTGCTGAGGCATGCAGTGGATATCGTTATGTTCTTATTTCACAGATGATTTGAGTAGATGCTGAGTGTATTTACTTGATAAAACACAAGTCTGAATTATTGAAAGGTTCAAGTAATCTCAGAGTGAAGTTGAAGATCGTCGTGACAAGAGGATAAAATGTCTGAGATATGATCATAGAGATGAGTATCTGAGTTACGAGTTTGGCACACAATTAAGACATTGTGGAAAGTGTCTCACAATTAATACCGCCTGGAACACCATAGTGTGATGGTGTGTCCGAACATCATAACTGCACCCTATTGGATATGGCGCATACCATGATGTCTCTTATCGAATTACCACTATCGTTTATGGGTTAGGCATTAGAGATAACCGTATTCACTTTAAAAGGGGCACCACGCAATTCCGTTGAGACGACACCGTTTAGAGAAACCTAAGTTGTCGTTTCTTAAAAGTTTGGGGCTGCGAAGCTTATGTGAAAAAGTTTCAGGCTGATAAGCTCGAACCCAAAGCGGATAAATACATCTTCATAAGAATACCCAAAACAGTTGGGTATACCTCCTATTTCAGATCTGGAAGCAAAAGTAATTTCTTCTAGAAACGAGTCCTTTCTCGAGGAAAAGTTTCTCTCGAAAGAATTGAGTGGGAGGATGGTGGAGACTTGATAAGGTTCTTGAACCGTCACTTCAACTAGTGTGTAGCAGGGCACAGGAAGTTGTTCCTGTGGCACCTATACCAATTGAAGTGGAAGCTTATGACAGTGATCATGAAACTTCGGATCAAGTCACCACCAAACCTCGTAGGACAACGAGGATGCGTGCTACTTCAGAGTGGTACGTGATCCTGTCTGAGATATCATGTTGTTGGACAATACTGAACCTACGAGCTATGGAGAAGCGATGGTGGGCCCATATCCCGACAAATGGTTAGAAGCCATGAAATCCGAGATAAATGGATCTTTGAGAAGAAGACGGACGTGGACGGTAATGTTACCGTCTATGAAGCTCGACTTGTGGCAAAGAGTATTTCCACAAGTTCAAGGAGTTGACTACGATGAGATTTTCTCATCCGTAGCGATGCTTAAGTCCGTCGAAATCATGTTAGCATTAGCTGCATTTATGAAATCTGGCAGATGGATGTCAAAACAAGTTTCCTTACCAGTTTTCGTAAGGAAAGGTTGTATGTGATACAATCAGAAAGGTTTTGTCGATCCTAAGGATGCTAAAAGGTATGCTAGCTCCAGCGATCCTTCCATGGATTAGAGCAAGCATCTCGGAGTCAGAATATACGCTTTGATGGAGTGATCAAAGTTTTTGGGTTTATACAAAGTTTGTTAGAAACTTGTATTTACAATAAAGTGAGTGGGAGCGCTACAACATTTCTGATAAGTATATGTGAATGACATATTGTTGACCCGAAATGATGTAAAATTTCTGGAAAGCATAAAGGGTTGTTTGAAAGGAGTTTTTCAAAGGAAGACCTGGATAAAGCTGCTTACATATTGGGCATCAAGATCTATAGAGATAGATCAAGACGCCTGATGATACTTTCAAAGAACGCACACCTTGACATGATTTTGAAAGAGTTCAAAATAGATCAGCAAAGAAGGAGTTCTTGGCTGTGTTACAAGGTGTGAGTATTGATTAAGACTCAAGACCTGACCACAGCAGAAGAGAGAGAAAGGACGAAGGTCGTCCCCTATGCTTCAGACGTAGGCTCTACAGTATGCTATGCTGTGTACCGCACATGAAGTGTGCCTTGCCATGAGTTGGTCAAGGGGTACAATAGTGATCCGGGAATGGATCACATGACAGCGGTCGAACTTATCCTTAGTATCTAGTGGACTAAGGATTTTCTCGATTATGGAGGTGAAAAGGAGTTCGTCGTAAAGGGTTACGTCGATGCGAACTTTGACACTAATCCTGATGGCTCTGAGTAGTAAACCGGATTCGTATAGTAGAGCAGTTATTTGAAATGGCTCCAAGTAGCGCGTGGTAGCATCCACAAGATGACATAGATATTCGTAAAGCACACACGGATCTGAAAGGTTTAGACCCGTTGACTAAATAACCTCTCTCACAAGCATAACATGATCAAACCAGAACTCATTGAGTGTTAATCACATAGAGATGTGAACTAGATTGTTGACTCTAGTAAACTCTTTGGATGTTGGTCACATGGAGATGTGACCTGTGAGTGTTAATCACATGGTGATGTGGACTAGATTATTGACTCTAGTGCAAGTGGGAGACTGTTGGAAATATGCCCTAGAGGCAATAATAAATTGGTTATTATTATATTTCCTTGTTCACGATAATCGTTTATTATCCATGCTAGAATTGTATTGATAGGAAACTCAGATACATGTGTGGATACATAGACAACACCATGTCCCTAGTAAGCCTCTAGTTGACTAGCTCGTTGATCAATGGATGGTTACGGTTTCCTGACCATGGACATTGGATGTCGTTGATAACGGGATCACATCATTAGGAGAATGATGTGATGGACAAGACCCAATCCTAAGCCTAGCACAAGATCGTGTAGTTCGTTTGCTCAGAGCTTTTCTAATGTCAAGTATCATTTCCTTAGACCATGAGATTGTGCAACTCCCGGATACCGTAGGAATGCTTTGGGTGTACCAAACGTCACAACGTAACTGGGTGGCTATAAAGGTGCACTACAGGTATCTCCGAAAGTGTCTGTTGGGTTGGCACGAATCGAGACTGGGATTTGTCACTCCGTGTAAACGGAGAGGTATCTCTGGGCCCACTCGGTAGGACATCATCATAATGTGCACAATGTGACCAAGGAGTTGATCATGGGATGATGTGAGTTACGGAACGAGTAAAGAGACTTGCCGGTAACGAGATTGAACAAGGTATCGGGATACCGACGATCGAATCTCGGGCAAGTAACATACCGATAGACAAAGGGAATTGTATACGGGATTGATTGAATCCCCGACATCGTGGTTCATCCGATGAGATCATCGTGGAACATGTGGGAGCCAACATGGGTATCCAGATCCCACTGTTGGTTATTGACCGGAGAACGTCTCGGTCATGTCTGCATGGTTCTCGAACCCGTAGGGTCTACACACTTAAGGTTCGATGACGCTAGGGTTATAGGGAAAGTATGTACGTGGTTACCGAATGTTGGTCGGAGTCCCGGATGAGATCCCGGACGTCATGAGGAATTCCGGAATGGTCCGGAGGTAAAGATTTATATATGGGAAGTCCTGTTTTGGTCACCGGAAAAGTTTCGGGTGTTATCGGTAATGTACCGGGACCACCGGGAGGGTCCCGGGGGTCCACCAAGTGGGGCCACCAGCCCCAGAAGGCTGCATGGGCCAAGTGTGGGAGGGGACCAGCCCCAGGTGGGCTGGTGCGCCCCCCCACCAAGGCCCAAGGCGCATGGGAGAGTGGGAGGGGGCAAACCCTAGGTCCAGATGGGCCTTAAGGCCCACCCTAGTGGCACCCCCCCCTCTCCTCCCCTTGGCCGCACCCTAGATGGGTTTGGGGGCTGCCGCCACCCCTGGGGAGGGAACCCTAGATGGGGGCGCAGCCCCTCCCCTTCCCCTATATATACTAGAGGTATTTGGGGCTGCCAGACATGTGAGAACACCTCTCTCTTGGCGCAGCCCTTCCCCTCTCCCTTCTCCTCTCCCGCGGTGCTTGGCGAAGCCCTGCGGGATTGCCACGCTCCTCCATCACCACCACGCCGTCGTGCTGCTGCTGGATGGAGTCTTCCCCAACCTCTCCCTCTCTCCTTGCTGGATCAAGGCGTGGGAGACGTCACCGGGCTGCACGTGTGTTGAACGCGGAGGCGCCGTGGTTCGGCGCTTAGATCGGAATCAACCGCGATCTGAATCGCTACGAGTACGACTCCTTCATCCACGTTCTTGCAACGCTTCCGCATCACGATCTACAAGGGTATGTAGATGCACTCCCCTTCCCCTCGTTGCTAGATTACTCCATAGATTGATCTTGGTGATGCGTAGAAAATTTTGAATTTCTGCTACGTTCCCCAACACTTTCATGCGTCTTATGCATTTTGTGCTTCGTCCTTATATTGGAGTGCTTGTTGTGGTTTACTTTGATGATATTCTCGTGTTCAAGACCTCCTCACAGAGAAGAACGGTTACCTTTGTATCGTCCTTTGTTGACTTTGGATCTCGTGTTACTTTGTGTCTCGATGATCTAGCACTTGTGTGATCATATTCGTGTCGGTTGAGTGTTTCTCTTGTTTCTCCCCGTGATTTCCCTCGTTTCCTTCTGCGCGTTCTTCGTGTTCCTCGTAGGGATCCTCCCCAAACGTGAAAGATCGGCTCCATAGGGTTCCGCCCTACATCAGAGCAGGCCATACGTACATGAATGAAGTGACTGTATTTGCACGAAAACGCAAGTTGGATGACTAGAAATTCATATTTTTAAAGTTTTAGCACCAAACTGAACATCGAACGCAAGTTCTATGACCCCCGGTGATATTACCTCTTAATGGAATGTATGGTGTTCCACGTCAAAAAAAACCGTCACTGCCCGGACACAAATTCTCCATTGAATCGGACCTTTAATAGCCGTCCCAAATGTTTAGGATGTTTGCAACCTCAAACCCAACCCATATGTAAGGCGATCAGGACATGGTTGTACGTGGCCGCCACGTCTGACTGACCCAATGTGGCGCAGTCTGATCCCACATATACCCCACCACAACCAAACTGTAGTCCATACTCCTCACACTTGACCAATCTGTTCTGCTTCATTGCCCACCTTCTTCCCGTCCAGTCTCCTCCTACCATGGTCAACTCTGGCAGCGGATCCAACAAGTCCGACCCTGTCGACTGGGAGGCGCTCCTCAAGGAGGGATCCAGCTCTGCCCCAGACGAAGAGTAGCTCGCGTTCCATCGGTACCGGATGGACAGGGGCAGCAACTCTAGCTCCACAGCGCTGACACCTCCATCCCCTGCTCCTAATGGACGATATTGGGTGCTTGTGTTGCACCGACAACCCTGTGGCCACCGCGCCTACCTGCATCAAAGGTGCTAGCCGCTCGCCGCACGAGGTAGAGGGCGTCACAGACCAGATCCAGCCGGTCCGGTATGGGTCTTGTCACGCTCGAGCCACTCCCGCCCACCGACTCCGACGAAGAGCTTCTCCGCTACGTCATCTATTCCTTCATCTCAGCAGAGATGGACGCCCCCTGCCGTCACCACAAAAATGCGAAGGTGCTCCGATTGCCAAGGAGAAGGTGGCCGCTGCGGGCTGCGATGGAAGCCGCCCGCCTCACCAAGGAGCAGGCCGGGAAGCCCGGGATCCTCTCCTCTCCCTCTCAGGCTGCAAGTGGACGCGGGCTGCCCGCGGTGCCCACGGCCAAGCCCACATAATTTACGTTCGTGGAAGCCCATGGTTAGAGCACCGAGAGATGCGGATTATGTGGGCTGTCCCGTGGCGCCCACATCAGACCCACATCTCTTCTAAGTCGAAGGTCAGTCGTGCGGATTAGCTGATTATGACACGCCGCCATGGCCGCGCGCCGCCGTGTACCTTCCTCATGGCCGCCCAGCGCCGCTGTCCAACTCCGCCATGGACGACGTAATGTCGTCGTCAACCTTCGCCAAGTACAGGTGTAGTTCAGTCTTCTTCCCCTCTCTCATCTATGATTTACTATCAACTACTACATCTTCAGCCAATTTCCTCTAAATTGTTCAGAGCAGAGCCGATTCATTCCACCTTGTTGAATCACATATCATCCGCGGCCTGATAATGCGAGTTAGCGGTTGTGGTATCTTCCCTCCTCATCTAATCCTCCTTGATTTCTTCTTCTCTGAAGAACGTCATGAAGAAGCTCGCTGCTTCAAGGAACAACAGCTGCAAACAAGCAGATTGCACTCTGCTCACCTCTTATTTTGAGCTTATAACAGTGGCACTTCTAATATCATTTTCGATGTGATTCTTCTACTGAAGCGACGCCCGCCGAAGCACTGAGCTGCGACTTCGTAGAGGCAGAGGATTACCACTCCCAGATAAAGAAAAGTACTACAAAAAAGATGTAATTTGCAGTGCCAACTCCGAAGATTCTTCACCTGATAATGAAGCCTGAACTTCTCTGCTTCTTCCATGTCCATTGCAAAACAGAAAATATAAGCTTGAGCCTGTGATTTACATAAGGATTACATGGGATGTGGGAGCCCACTTATCCCGCGAAAAATTATGTGGACATATGCGGGCTTCCCACTAATACTACGCGGCAGATGTGGGCGTGTTCGCGGGCTCCCGTGGAACGTCCTACTTGCAGCCTGATCTCCCTCATTAGACAATAGAACTGTAGAAGATTATACAACTCACGATATATTGATCGGGGGAAATATGCACGTATATATAAGTACAAAGGGTAGCCACGTCCTCAACTATACAAGGAAGGAGGACGGCTTGTTGTACAAGAAATACACATATGTATCTACATCTCAACACCCCCCCGCAGTCGAAGCGGCACCACGGTAGACGCAAAGACTGGATCGGAACTCCTCGAAAGACGCGGTAGACAGGCCCTTTGTCATGATGTCAGCAAATTGTTGGGATGTAGGGACATGTAGCACGCGTACATGACCAAGAGCTACCTGTTCCCGAACAAAATGGATATCAATCTCAATGTGCTTGGTGCGTTGATGATGAACCGGGTTGGCGGAGAGGTAGACTGCAGAAACATTGTCACAGTAGACAATCGTAGCCTTGTCAACCGGAGACAAGAGCTCATGCAGAAGCTGACGAAGCCAGGAACACTCGGCAACGACGTTGGCAACGGCGCGGTACTCCGCTTCAGCACTGGAGCGGGAGACAATGGGCTGCCGCTTGGACGGCCAGGAGATGAGTGATGGTCCAAGGTAGACACAATAACCAGAGGTCGAGCGGCGCGTGTCAGGGCAGCCAGCCCAATCGGCGTCAGAATAAGCCGTCAGATCCAGAGAGGACGAAGCCTGAAGTGACAATCCAAGATCCAAGGTGCCACGGATATAGCGCAGAATGCGCTTGACCGCGGTCCAGTGAGCATCACGAGGAGCATGCATATGGAGGCACACCTGCTGCACAGCGTACTGGAGCTCCGGACGAGTAAGAGTGAGGTATTGAAGAGCACCAACAATCGACCTGTAGAACGGAGCATCTGAAGCAGGAGAACCATCTGTGGCAGAAAGCTTGGCCTTCGTATCGACAGGTGTGGCAGCCGGTTTGCAGTTAAGCATCCCGGCATGGTCCAGAAGCTCATGAGCATACTTCCGCTGATGAAGAAAGAAGCCATCTGCTCGACGAATAACCTCGATCCCGAGGAAATGGTGCAGAGGACCTAAGTCCTTAATGGCAAACTCAGCACGAAGACGATCAGTGAGCTGTCGAAGAAGGGCAGTCGAGCATGCTGTCAAGATGATGTCGTCGACATAGAGCAGTAGGAAAGCAGTAGCATCACCCTGGTGGTAGACAAACAGTGAAGCATCGGAGCAAGTGGAGCGGAAGCCAAGCTGAGTAAGAAACGTTGCGATGCGCTGGTACCACGCGCGAGGAGCTTGCTTGAGCCCGTACAAAGACCGAGAGAGCAAGCACACATGATCCGGAGAAGACTCATTGACGAATCCAGTCGGCTGCTGACAGAACACCTGTTCCTCAAGATGACCATGAAGAAAGGCATTCGAAACATCCATCTGGTGCACAGGCCAGGAGCGAGAAACCGCCAGCTGAAGAACAGTCTGAATTGTGCCAGGTTTGACAACCGGGGCGAAAGTGTCGGTGAAGTCGACACCTGCTCGTTGACGAAAACCCTGAACGACCCAACGAGCCTTGTGTCGGTCAAGAGTACCATCTGGATGAAACTTGTGCTTGAACACCCACTTCCCGGTAATGATGTTGGCCCGAGGAGGACGGGGGACGAGCTGCCAAGTGTGATTGCGTTGCAATGCGTCAAATTCCTCCTTCATCGCGGCGAACCACATGGGGTCGCGAAGCGCGGAACGGGCGGAGGTCGGCAGGGGTGACGGTGACGAGGAAGACGTCGAAGCCACACAGGTGTACTCATCCGGAGGGTAGCGAGTGCTCGGCCGATGGACACCCAGGCATGACCGAGTGACCGGGCCAACGGGTGGTGGCACCACAGCAACCACCGGTGCTGGCGCCAAGCCCGGCTGCGAAGAAGCCGGCGACACTCCCGGCGAAGAAGCCGGGGCAGAGGCAGGTGATCCCGGCGAGACCGGGGCTGAACCCGGCGAAGAAAGAACCGGGGAGGCCGGCTCGGAGGCCGGCGCCAAGCTCGGTGTCGAAGCACCCGAAGAGGCTGGCTCGGAGGCCGGCTCGAAGGCCGGTGAGAGCGGCGCAGTGGCCGGCGCGGAGGCCAGCTCAGAGGCCGGTGAGGCCGGCTCGGAGGCCGGCGAGCCCAGTGAAGCTGCGGGCAGGAGCCAGAGCGCCACGCGTCCAGGGGGCGCCCTACGTCGTGGGTCGAAGCCGGGGCGGACAGGGTCAGCCAGAGAGGGGCCGGGCGCCGATGAAGAAGCCTCCTGTTGTTCATGTTTAAACGGAAAACACAGCTCGTCGAAATAAACATGCCGAGATGTGATGACACGGTGGGAAACCGGATCATAACATTTATAGCCCTTGGTGTTAGCCGGGTAACCGAGGAAGACACACGGAAGGGAACGAGGAGCAAGTTTATGAGGAGAAGTGGCGGCGGTACTAGGATAACACAGACAACCGAAGATACGAAGACCGTCGTATGAGGGAGGAGACCCAAAGAGGAGGTGGTGAGGTGTAAAGTTCCACTGGGTGCGACATGGACGAAGGTTGATGAGCAGGGTGGCGGTAGCAAGAGCGTCGGGCCAGAAGCGAGGTGGCATGTATGCATGGAAGAGGAGGGTACGGACACAATCGTTAAGAGTGCGGAGAATGCGTTCAGCCCGACCGTTCTGCTGTGAAGTGTATGGACATGTGAGACGAAAAATAGTGCCATGGGTGGAGAGAAGATTGCGGATGGTGGTGTTGTCGAATTCTTTCCCGTTGTCAGTTTGTAAAGCTCGGATGGGACGACCAAATTGTGTAGACACGTAAGAGTAGAAGGCCGTAAGGGTGGCAGCAACTTCGGACTTCTTACGCAATGGGAAGGTCCACACAAAGTGAGAATAGTCATCCAAAATAACAAGATAATATGAAAACCAGTGCTACTAGCAACAGGAGAGGTCCAGACATCATTATGGATTAACTCAAAAGGTAACGACGCAACTGTGGATGAAGCACTAAAGGGGAGGCGAACATGTTTGCCCAGACAGCATGCGTGACAAGAGTGCGCATCCGTTTTATTACATGTAAAAGAAAAAACCCTAATAATTTGACGAAGAGCGGTGGAGCTAGGATGACCAAGACGGGCGTGCCAAAGATCAACGCCGGCGGAGAGAGCAACTGGTCCAGCAGGTGAGGATGATGAAGACTGGACGGAGTATGTATCGCCGGGACTGTCACAGCGGTGAAGAACCATCCGGGTGAGGGCGTCCTTAACAGAAAAACCAACTTCGTCAAATTCCACAGTTACAGAGTTATCTCGAGAAAGTTTACGAACACAGACTGAATTCTGAATAAGTTCAGGAGACACAAGAACATTATTGAGATGAAGTGGTCGAGAGTTTGAAGGAAAACTGGTAGAACCAATATGAGTGATAGGGAGACCAGCACCATTACCGACAATGATACAAGAAGAAGTGTGAATAGGAGACGCAGAAGAGAGGTTACCCGGGTAAGCGGCCATGTGCAAAGATGCACTGGTGTCCATAAACCAATCGCCACCGCCGGAATAAGCCCCGACCGGAGGCTGGTGATGAAGAGCAGCAAGTAGGGCCGGATCATAAGAGACCGGCGCGGGATAGCCTGAGGAGCCGGTCACGCCTGTGTTGGTGGTTGGCCCGCCATAGCCAACCGGAGCAGGAGAGTAGTAGGCCGGTGGAGCGACCGGACCGGGTTGCGGACCGGCAAAGAACGCCTGATGGCCAGAGGGACCGGGCCGAGGAGGCTCGGAGCGGGGGGGCACGGGCATGGTATAGGCGTGCACAAACCCTGTCCAGGGGTTGTGGCCCCCCCCCCCCAAGGCGGCGTCGGCTGCTGCTGGACAGACCCGGCGCGCGGCTGTTGCTGCTGCGTCTGGCCTTTGCCGCGGCCGCGGCGCCGCTACTGGGGCTGCTGCTGCGGCGGTTGTTGAGGAAGAGTCGCAAGAGGAGCCGCAGGAGGAGCCGGTGGCCGGGGCGCCTGGTACGGCGCTGGGAAGCCGGGGGCGCGCCTGAGGGCGCGGGGCCACCGCACGAGTAGCCGGCGGTGAAGGCGGTGTGAACGGCACGGGAGCGAAGATGCTTCAACCGGCGTTCCTCGAGAAGAAGATAAGCCACCGCCCGCTTGTAGGTAGGGTTCGCCATGAGGGTGAGGTTGGAGGCGGCGTTGCCGAGATCCTCATTGAGGCCGGCGCTGAGGGTGGAGAGGAGCAACTCGTCGCCCACCTTGAAGCCGATGTCATTGAGCTCGTCGGAGAGGGTCTTGAGGCGCATGCAGAAGTCGTCGACGGAGGAGTCGTTTTGATGACACCCGAAGAACTCCTGCTGCAGGAAGACGATCCGTTGGAGCATGTTGTCGGTGAAGAGGCCGCCGATCATGTTCCACACCGTGCATGCATCATCCTTTTCGTGAACGACGGTGTGGAAGATGTCCTTGGACACGGTGAGGAAGAGCCACCTAATGATGGTGGCGTCAATCGCCAGCCAGTCGGCGTCACGGTTCAGGACGAAGAGGTTGGCGGTGCCGTCGATGTGGTCCTGCAGGTTCTACTCACGAAAGAGGAGATTGAAGTATGTCTTCCAAGCATAAAAATTTGCCTCTTTGTGGGAGAGGATAACCGGAACGCGACGTTCGATGGGAACATCGCGGATGTAGGCAGGATCGGGAAGGGTGGCGGCGGAGGAGCCGGCGGAAGAGTCGAAGGGATTCGGTGGCTTCACGACCGGAGGAGTGGAGGCAGCGGACCGGTCGGAGAGGTTGGATCCCGACATGGCGGCGGCTAGGGTTGGATGCGGCCGGGGCGGGTTAGGGTTTGTAGTGGCTAGGGTTTTGGGGTTTGGCGGCTAGCGGCGGGAGAGAAGCGGGCGGGCGAGGCGAGAGGCGGGAGCGGAAGCAGTGGAGGAGCAGGCTACGGCAGCGTCAGGGAGGAGCGACGCAGGCGTGGCCTGGTTGGAGGGTGGCACGGCGGCGGCGGCGAGTAGTCGGCGGCGCGGGCGTGCAAGGAGACTAGCGGCGGCGGCTAGGGAGCAGCGGCGACGCGGCTAGGGTAGAGGATCGTAGGAAGGCTGATACCATATAGAAGATTATGCAACTCACGATACATTGATCGGGTGCAATATACACGTATATATAAGTACAAAGGATAGCCACGTCCTCAACTATACAAGGAAGGAGGAAGGCTTGTTGTACAAGAAATACACATATGTATCTACATCTTAACAAGAACAACCACCGACGGCGATGACGATTCCTCTCTGTCCGCTGACGAAGACTAATACCGCTGCTCCGAACACTGCAAGGGGAAGGGACCAGCGAGGAAAGTGTGACGCCCTACCTTTAATTTATGTATCGTAGGCTAAACTTTTGTGAATATGCTATGCTATGTCCGATCTTTTATGAACTTCATATGCTATGTCCGGCTGTAAATTGAACATTGCTATGCCCGATCTGATCTGGGGTTGCATGGATTTAGAGGTTTTGATATAAGAAGGATGGCCTGGCCAAATGAGAGGTGACTAGACGCTATAGGGCTCAAATTAGAACATTGTGGTTGTAGATGTTCTTACACGAGTATTTCTGAGAAAAAAAGGTTACATGGGTATTTCTTTTTCCAATGACAATACACATGTAGCTGCAGAGTGTCCGCGTTAGAAAATTTGGTTTCTGTTGAAATCTGACTTGAATTTATGTCACCATAATATTTTGCTTGAAATGCGTATATTTGATAGCTACTGTGATGACTGGAATTTCTGAAATTTCATAGAAAATGAGTCATTTTTTATGATAAATATGTGTCTTATTTATATCGTAAAGATCATAGTACAAGCCATGTAAATACAAGGATGCACTGGACCGTTTTTTTTGTGGGTAGGACTGTATATATCGTACTAGTACAAGCAATTTTTTTTGACATAGTACAAGCAATCACTTAAACGCAGACAGTGGCTTTGATCTAGCCCATGTTCAGAAAGGCTTCACGCATGGCTCGGTACCTGGGTTTCAGCCTCTCCACTAGCGGCGGGTGATCCTTCACCGGCGGCGAGTCCAAGAATCGCCCCATCCACGCTGACAGAGACGGGAACCTCTCCTCGGTGACCAGCCTCACGCCGATGATCTCCTCGTACATCGGGACCACGTACGCCAACGCACCGAGCGACAGATCCACGAGCTCGACGCTCTCCCCGGCAAAGAAATCCTTGCCGCCGACGGCGATCAACTCCTCCAGGAATCATCTGGGTAAAGTTCCTTTGTAGCTCAGGCTACATGTAACCTCTTATCTTCAGTCCTCCAAAGTTGCTTTGAGATTCATACTCTTTAACTAACTTACAGCAAGAAGATTTTTCTTTTTTGTTTCTCTCGAATGAAAGAATATGTAGACTTCAAACTTTCCAGGTCAAACAAAACTTACAACTTCAATGTGTGAAAAAACTTTCAGATTTTTTGGACCAACATAAATATACAAAATGAGGATTTTTTTGATTAAAAAAATAATTTTTAGCATTTAAAATGCATGAAAAAATCTGAAAGTTTTTTCCCATATAGTAATTAGAATGTTTTGTTGTTCTGTAAAGTTTGAAGTTTATACGTTGTCTCGTTTGAGAGAAACAAAAATGACAAATGTGCCTGTACGGATCATGATGCAAAAATGGATGGCTAAGATAAGGGGTATCATGTAGCTTGAGCTACACAAAACCAAACTTGGAATGGAGGAAAGAGAACCGCTGCGCTGACCTTGTCGTGCACGAACCTCACCCAGAAGCGGGCCATGGCGCGCTCGTGGGGGTCGTCGGGGAGGATGCGGCCGCCGCGGTGGCTCCACGCCTCGTCGACGAACTCGACGATGACGTCGGATTCCGCCACCGGTATGCCGCGGTAGAGCAGCACGGGGACTTTCTTGTGCACGTGGTTGTGCTCCAGGAGGTCGTGGCTCTTGTTCCTCAGGTCCTCCTCCACGTACTCGTACTCCACGCCCTTGATGCTCAGCGCCCATCTCACCTTGAGGACGTAGGGGCTTGCCCACATGCCAAAAAGCTTCACCTGCTCCGGCGCCTCCTCTTGATGATCATCATCATCCATGGCGGCGATGGCTTTCTAATCTAATGATCCGTTTGGTCAGTTTGCTGAATTTGTAGTGGTTTTCTTGTGGCGGAGATATTTTTTATGGCTCCAGTGTTTGATTAGTCAGGTCCGGTGGCTTGACTTCCGACTGAGCAGTCTGGACGATCGACGTTGCTTCCTTCGTTTTCACAGTTAATGAAAGGCCCAGCCAATTCAAACATGAAGACCTGCAATGCCCGATCAGCCGACAGATCTTTTCAAAAATTCTGCTGCCTCGACGACCATTAGATCTGACGCCATCATCGTCTTCAGCATTGTAACAAATGTAGTATTGCAGAGCTCTTCGCAATAGAGCTCATGTTGCAGAAACCATTTGCAATATAGGTGATATTGCAGATTTTTTTTTCCAGCTTCACATTTTTGTAACGTAGGTGTTCTCGCGGAAGAAAATTTTGCAACACAAATAATCTTGCCAATTTTTTTGCAATGGAGATGATGTTGCAGAAACGCCGCCGCCATTCGCCGTCGCCCCTTGCAACCCCGTCGTCACAATTACAACAGGGAGGTGACCGGTGATGGTCGAAAACGTCATGGAGGAGGTCCGTGGCAGCCATACTGAGCTCAGGCGCACACCACACGGCCGGTGGTAGTGGTGGACGGGCGGCTGGGACGGTGATCGCAACCCACCCTAGCTGCAACGACGCACCACAACGGCTGACGGCCATGGTGGAGGCGAGCGGCAGAAGGACGGCGGACGGCGGAGGTCCCCAATGGAGAAGAGGAGGTCAGCCATGGTGGCAGCTGGAGTTCATGGTTGGCTGCGAACACGAGAAGAAGAGAGGTGGAGGAGGCAGGGCACAGGGTGCAACGATGGACGAGGGGCTTGCCGGCGACGACGCTCCCAGCGATCGGCTGGATGGAATCGGGCGACGAGGTATCGTGGGAAACGTAGTGTTGACATTGTTTACTGTTTGATACACCTGTATTATGTCTGATAGACCTGTATTGCAAGAATTGCAACAAGGGCCGTATTGCAGAAGTTAGCCTACGGTGTAGGTTGCTAGGTATCGTCTGATCAAACGGTGGTGAAGGTGGTGGACACCCGCGCTATTATCAGTCGGATGGAACGTAGCGTTTCTGTTTTTTTTTTTAAGTTATTACTCCCTTCGATCCGTATTAATTGACGCTGCTTTAGTATAAAAATACACTAAAACAACGTCAATTAATATGAATCGAAAGGAGTAATATATTAATTCAAACCCATTCACTCGATATATAATACAGTTCTAGAATTTTATCCTTCAGCTTCTTCAGTCTCTTCCATGGGTGATCGATCTTATTGTTTTTTCTGATCAGAGTCATGGCTGTCGATTTCATTAATAATGAAATCAAATCTATAATGTTCGCACCACGTTTAGGACTGCAGGGTCGGCCCACAGAGATCATTTCCGAAGTGTTGTTCAATGTTCAGCATTAATCAAATCCAACCTCCAGGAACAAACAATGGTACAAGGATGGTACAATGGGGTACGTATGTGGGGCTTTTCCCTGTCCTTATTTCTTCAGTTGTAGGATTATCTTTACACCAACACCACGCACAACAATGGGTCAAGTGAAACACTCCCTTGCACCAGTTTGCCCCGCATCACATCTCGGCTCGAGGTTCTTTGGTGGCCGATGACGGCGAGCACTCGGCCTCAACTGCTAAATCCTTGACGACTCGTCGGCATGGATCACCAAATACATCATTCGAAACACTGATTGCGCATTCGTTGTTGCCCACACACGCCTGGAAACGAGGAAAATGGTAATAGTGTTATGACATCTGGTAGATATTCAGATTTGCATCAAGTTAGTGAACAGAGTTCATGCATCTGTTCCTTATCTAACAGACTGAATAGACAAAATAGATAAACATATAGTGCAACCACCGACTTGCTCGGAGTCTCTTCTCTCATTTTGGGGATCAAGTTTAGCCTTGCGTTGTTCAGAAACCACAGTAAATTAACCCCTCCAAATCTTTCATTTTCTTCTTTATTACGAATTTTGCAAACACTGATTGATGCACATGAGTGTGGGAAACTAAAAAGGTGCTTTCGCATTCGTCCATTAGAATTTTGCAACCACTTTTTATGATGATGATGCACATGAGTGTGAAATTAAAAAGGTGCTCTCGCATTCGTCCATTAGAATCAGAAGACATTTACTAGGTTTAGCAGTCGTGACTTGTCAGCTTACCTCTGATACCAAGGCAAGAGTACTCGAAGCATGGCACTTTCCTTCGGAGAAGTTCTGGCAACCACCTGACGGTGTTCCGTAGCTTGCAAATGTAATCTTAGTGATCAAATGCCCATCATCGCACCGTAAGCGCAGTTCTGGCGCTATAGTATCAACCAAGACACGACCACTGGTAAGGCGTGACCAAGCAGAAAGGGGAGGATAATAACTTTCTGATATCCTTGAGCAGATTGTTTTGGTATACTGAACCTCCAGTGATATCTTTGAAGGGTCACCCCCTGTTTCTTCAAACAATACCAGAAGATTGTCCGACTCCTGCAGCCATTCTCGTGGTATGTGGTACCTGATTGGAAATAACAAGGTTTGAGATTATAAAAAATGGTTATGTCACAGTAAAAGGCTGGTTTTCCAAACAAAAAAAAAACACACTGAAAAAAACTAATATACACTTTAATCTTATCAAATGAATGCAATCCTAAGAGTTTAGAGTAGACTGGTCACATTCCATCAATAGGGGCTATGGAAGGATCTATTACTGATATAACCCCAATCACTGTAAGCAGAAAGTAAACGACAATGTTCTTTTCTGTTGAGAGGGTCGCCCCATTATGTAGTAGACAAAACTTCTTCGACAAGCCGGTAAGTCTATTCCTCTAATGCGATCTCTAAAATCACTGGACTGTTTCCTAACAAAGTTGCTTATCAACTAGGACCCTGGTTAATGGATAAGACTCCACGTTTGATGCGCCGCCCACAAAACATCTCTCCCCTTCTCGAAAAACAGCTTGTGGAGCAGTAACTCTTCAATTGACTCCCAGGAGACACTGGGTGCTACCAGTTGTGGAGCTATCCTGGTCGAAGTTGTCAGCCTCGATAAAGAGCCACGCTCACCAGTGACCCGGAACACAAATCTTGTCACAGTTTTTCTTTGTGCGTGTGGATAAAATCTCATCACAGTTCAAGCAAAGACCCTGACGACGATGTTCTGCCAACTCAGCTGGGGTGAGATGCCAAACTTGCCATGGCGCCGAGCTAGGTGTGGCGCAAAAAAGTTGCTAGTAGTGCTAGCGGGGAAGGCGTCGGAGTTGTGTTTACTGCAGGAGGAGTGGAGGGGCACAAGGGTCCCGTGGGTCCAGAAGGCTAGTGTGGTGACATCGATGGAGGGAAATGCCTCTCGTGACAGGCCTTGGCAAAGGAGGTGGCGGCATGGGGGTCGGACGGTTGTTGAACCTCGACATCGACGCGAACACCCCCGGGCAGCCCTGACGTGTACAGAATTGCTGGGACGGGATTTGTCGGTGTGTAAGTGTACCCACTCAGAGGAGGATAGCATACGGGCATATCCCGACCATATCACCGGCCCGAGTGTCCAAGGGATTTTTAATACAAATTGAATGGTATAACTTTTGTGATCCATAAACCATGTTTTCTTGGTCAAATTGATGGTCAACGCCGAACCTCGAAATACATGCACGACATGTAAATAGGGACGGAGGGAGTTTATTTTATGTAACTAAAAATATGATGAAATTCCTTGACTACTCATGTCTATCAATATTGTATCATCACTTTAGAGTTCCAATTTGTGGCTTATCTGCATGTAATGCTTACACTACAGATATGACAAATATAGACATAAAGAATAGACAAATGTAGAAGAGAAACCCGGCCACCATGCAAAGAGTTATACTAAAAGATATAAGTATGTCTTAATACCAGCTTTGTGTCGGCATTCCACAGTTTGATTGACATTTGCTCTCACTGTACGCTCCTGGGTAGTTGCATGAAGTTGGGCACCCAGATTCTGGCGCTACTAGTGACCAGTAGCGCCCAATTAGATTACCATTCACCCAAGCCTGGCCCTTCCCCATGCTCCCAAGATAGATGGCGACAGGGTCGGTACCTTTGGGGGCATCAAACATAGTCTGCATATAGAAAACAGTAGTTAAGAGACAACCAATGTGCAGATTGCATGATCTTGCAGTAAAATTTGAAAATAAATTTGATGGATTAGATAAAGATTGGCTTGACCTGGGTAGGTAAAAGTTATATGAAAGACATGTCCATGCTAGCGCTAGAAATGATGGAAAGCACTAAGGAACTAATACAATACCATCAGCTGTATATGATGGCAAGTTTATGGAGGTGAAGGCCAACTTACCTTGTACCATGTAAAGGGTGACAGTATATCGTCAATCTGCATGCCACTCCACTCAGCACATGCCTGCTTCTCAGGAGCATAAATCATAGAAAACTCACCTTTCAGCCCCACCTGCATTTTAAATATACATCTTACATGTGCATGGTATGCTCAAATCAGGATAAAATATTTTAAGTCCATGGCAACTCCAGAAGCCTACCTGGAACAATACTAGGTAAAGAACACATGGTGAGAGATACTGTATGCAACATTCTCTTTGGTGGAGAACAGAATAAGGAAGAACTGTAGCAGTTTCACTACCAAACTAAGCTGTAATTTTTTGGTTATATTTTCAGTAGTTAGCCAGTAAATTCGGTCTAACGATATGGATGGTTTTGGGCTACTTGTCATGTGTGTCAGAAGAATACTAGTACAGTATTCTAGTATCTTTGACAATCTAATGTAAAAGAGTGAAGTGCATTGTAGGTCGTCAAACTATTTTCGGAGTCTCACGAGGCCATGGAACTTTAAAGATCGTCATCTGGATCCCGGAAGTGCATTCTAGTATCTAGCATGAGTAATTGCATTTCCGGGACAGACAATGATCAAAGTTCCAGGACCTAAGGAAGACCCTGAAAATAGTTTGAGCACCTATGATACTCAATGCAAAGTCTGCACGCCTGCATCAAAGTGTGAACAAAGTAAAAGTAGGTGTGGCTGAAAATTCCAATGCTTTACCTGATATGTCCAAACGGAATGAGTCAGGTCAATGTCCCCATTTGGCAATCCAGTGAGTTTTACTTGACCTCTAAATCCAGCTCCATCCTTCTCCAAGAAAGCACCATAATTCTTTGTGATTGTCCAAGGCAATATGAGACATCAAATAATGTATCACGTTTTGTGCGTGATGATCATACGTGCATATATAACAGAACAAAAAGATACAGCTAGCTAAATGAAGATGATAGCATCACATGCATGCACAGCATACAAGTACCTCACTTCGATGTAACTGAAATTTCTTTCACCTATTATACGTTCAACCCCACAGTTTCAACATGCGCATAATATGAGAACAAAAAATGAGTCCAGCGGTAGAGGAGCCCCATGGAATTGTCATTAAGGTAGAAACGACCATGAGACACCAAAATTCGTTCATAATGGGAGTTGAACCCTGGTCGGGAAGGACACAGCACAAACTTAACCAAGAAAGCATAAGCCTAATTGCTGGACTAAATGTCATGGTTGCTAATTATTATTACAGGTGAGTGCACAGATGTTTTGAGGCAGTAACTATGTACGCCTGATCTTTCAAATGCTATAAATAATATTATTTAGCTAAAAAAGGCAGCATCATAAAATTATGAAATACCTGCAAGCCAACAATTTCTGACAATAATGTCAGCTTATTAAGACCTTGAACAAATTGAACCGGTTGCTTCAGTGACACCCAGTGACCAACTTGACTACCTGCATATTGAAAGATTCCATTATGAACAAACGAATCTTTCATCTATGCATTGGCACACAAACATCAACACCAGAGCATGTCATACTATGTTTAAAAAAAAACAGACAGTTGCTTGCTTGTAGCTAACCAATACCAAAGTTCTTCACCAGCGATAATCTGTGTTGTACTACTACACATATATATTTATAGAATGAAAGCTTGAAATAGGTGGTTCAACTATTTAATAAAGCATATAACAAGTAGTACTAACTAAAGTTGAACTGCACCGACGTTACACAGTTCTTATAACAGGGTTAGTAAAATTAAACAACAAAAATATCTCAATTTGAATTCATAAACTTGTTTACTTGAAAATTGAAATAGGTGGTCCATTACCACCACAATTAGGAATTGAATAATTGACCACTACCACCAAGGAACCGACGACTATGATCTACTGTAGGATACATTTTTTCCACATAAACAGGATGTCAGCAGATAACTAATCATTTTTATGTAGATTGATAGTCCCAAATAAATACCTGCAAGCTCTCCATTTACAAATACACGAGCTACATCACGAATTTGGTCTATTTTTAGTGCAGGAAGATCCCCTTTTGAACTCCAAAATCTAACATCCTCATCCGAAATGTTTACACTGTTAAATCCAAAAATGTATATATATTAGATCCTCTCAATATAAAGAGTGCATTATCAACAGAATCAGAATGTGAAGTACATGACAATCAAACTGCATACTGATCAAGCATTCTGAAGGCACAACAGATCCATTGCAACCCAATAGCTGGTGCAGATGATCAAACAAACTATATCATTTTGAAAATCTACAAACATGTAAATTTCCAAAAAAAATGTATATTAAGGTATTTCTCAATTCAATCAGCCTCGAAGGAGAGAACCCAGTCCAATCAGTCATTGGCTAACTAGAGAAGAGAATACTGGTAGTTTGTTCCCTACAGAATGTAAGCGCACAAAATTATATACACTCTAACAGCTTATATAGGTCAACATTCACCTGGTAGTATACCACAGGTAGTCAGATGTGTCCTTTGTTACATTTAAGTGCTCTAATATTCCCTGCGTAGCAAAGCTTTCACCACCCCATGTACCAAAGATCTCTTTAGAAGTCCACCAAGTACCCGAGAAATAGGACCCATGAACCCCAGGTAATAAAAGACTAGGCTTATGTCTACTTGAATGACTTGGGGACCCAGATTCAAACGTAAAAATCGAAGTTTGTGCACCAACCTGAAAGATAACGAGTAAACCGTTAAGAAGCACCACAAATGTAAAAAAAACAATTCAGTGAAATTTACCCAGCATGTTGATGTGGGACATCTAATTCAGATCCAAACAATTACAGCCATCAATATTTTCTAACATGACTGTAAACTTGGAAATGCACGAAATTAAATAAAGTATGTTAGAGATTCCGATGACAAAAATAAGTTCACCCAAGTAGTTTCTAAACCTCTGACAACATTGTTGCTGGTGATTAAGTTTTTTATGCTATTAAAAGTTCGAACCTAGAAACTCTCATGTTTAACAATTTGATATCTTTGTGGTCCTGAGGATAGGTGAGATTGCGGGGTTATCCTTTGTGTATATAAATGAGATTCCAGTAATCCTGAGAATAATTACAGAATAATTACTCAAAAATCCTGAGAATAATTACAGAATTATTAATTAGGCATGTTTTGTCATGAACCAGGAACAGCCTCCAGCTGAATACAGAAACTATGACTGATCGCACTTCTAGAGACACCTCTGCTTGCACGGCCACCTGATGCAGCAGCCATGCCTGCTCAGCCTGCCTAAGCTGCAGTTGCTGTGGCCTGTTTGAGTTTCCTGTTTCTTAGTTTATGGCTCCTGTTTTCCCCTTTTAGCCTTCGTTTTGGCGCCCTGTACATGTTCTAAATGTTTCCACTATTTTGGCAGTCTTCTTCTAATACAATATGATATGCATTCAGATGCAACTAGATAAAACAAGCATTGTGCTCACACTAACATAGGAAAGAAATAAATATGCACAGTTAGAGATTACTCACGCGAGCAGTATTGAAAGCCACATTCTCACAATCTGGTAGTATGCTCACAGACCATGGTGGCAGATTATAAGATTTACCAAAGATCCAGACTGATGCATATTTATGCTCATCAATATTGGCAAGAAAGGCGGAGCAAATCAGTCCATTTCCTGTCATGCTTCTGTTTGTTTGAACTTTTCCATTGGAATATACATGTGCCTGTATTAAACAAGAGCGTAAGCAAAGTATTAAGAGGCAATTGCACTGGAGATACGTGAACTTGGTGCACGATAACACTTAAACTAATCTGTCCACTGCGGCGTGCAGCATGTAAAATTGCACATTTGTGCGCACTCCTGTGCTCTCTTTCAGGCCTGTAAATTACCAAATACCCATCTGAGCTGTGTATGATTCATACCAATAGCAACCCAGATGCTGATCGACACCCTAAGGGCCAAACCCATCTTTTCAAAACTCCCTTCTTCAAGATCCCAGTGCCCGAATTTCCCTCTCTGCTCTCATGACCTGGGGGTGACGGCAGGCTCTCCCTCTCTGCTCCTCGTGGATGGTTCCTTCCACTCGGGGGAAGAATGAGATGGGAGGTCGTGCAATATATAGATGACATACCGCCAGAGATGGGAATGATGAACGGCTTATTACGGCTTCCATTTGCAGGTAAAATGTTAACCATTAATCAATTTAGGATTATTTGGGGGTATTCCGTGAGCTTTTTGGTTAAGTCTCCACACACGATCCATATAGGACTTCGGCGACTCAATGTTGTCGTAATTTGGTGTGTGCCGCCGGGTCATTGACGTTTAGGTTCCATCTCCGTCACTCTTAAAGTTGCTGGCGTCCAAATCCTCCATATCGTTGCTGCAGTTCACCGCCTCCTCAGTAGCTGTGGATAGCTTGATTAGAAGAACTGGTAAGGATTGCCAAAAATTGGGAGTCCTAGTCGAAAAAAGTATGAGGCGCCCTAAGACTCGAAGTCCTCACAAGCATGGCATGTGTGTGAGTAGCCAGACATGGCATGCCATGTAGGCAAGATTAGCCTGGCGTGCCTCAGTTGGGACCAAAGTGAACCCGAAAGTCAAGTTGATGGATTAGCCCATTGCATATTCCAAGTTCATGGGGTAACGTATTCCCACGCGCCATGTTGATATATCTCCATTGCAATAAGCTCAAATGTTAATATTCACAACCTAAACTGTACATAGAAATGATCACATACAAAACAAAACTCCCAGTCCCTAAGAAGTGAGACTGTTAGGTTCTAATTATAAAACAATTTTTGGGTAATAATTGTGAGGAAATATGAAATTGTATTTCCATTAGGCCAGAGGCGGAGAAGGTAAGCTACGGCAAGTAAGATGCTGAACCCCTAGACCTCTCTCGCGTGACGCTAGTAGGAGAGGGGTTGTCGCACGTCATAGGCAGGGGAAGAGGTAACATGGGGGGATAGTAGATTGGTTTATTGCTCGATTGATAGGAGACTAGAGGTAAGCATTATATAGCCGACGTTACGGACTTAAGGTATAATCCAAACAAACATGGAATATTACTAACTAGACATGTAAACAAAGTACAGGGAATAAAATCTTGCCAAACTAAGAGGATACAACTAATCTTTTCATTTAGCGACTACTGCATGCATCTGGTGACATTGTTGCCCCTTGTGTCAGCCTCCTGCGCCTATAGGGGATGCCCCACATGACAAGTAGAGGGACAATAGGTTACCCGTTCCTATAACCATATAATAGAAGGTTTAGACTATTTGCATGCGCCAACCAGTAGAACCAAAAGTTCGAACTGATGGAGAAGGTTGGGCAATCCACACATAATCCAATAGCCCTGCTCATGTGTGGCTCGAAAAGTCCTAAATGTGGACGGAAAGAGGGCCAACAATTTTGTATTCAAAATTGCAAACGCCAAGACTTGAACCAAGACCTCTTGGTTCTGATACCTTATCAAGTTTCATGCACAGTAGAATCAAAAGTCCGAACACATGAGGAAGGTTGGGCAATCCACATATACTTCAACATATACATAGTTTATGAAATCAAAAAGCAAGAAATCGGCAACAAACCTCTTGCATTGATCCTAACTTTACATATTGAGGTGAGCCATCCACTGCAATGAGAGCTGGTTCGCAAAGTTTGATAGCTGTGTGTAGATCTTTCAGATGTCCCCACTTAGGCTGCCTTAAGAAACCTGAAAATAAGACGATTGTAACTGAACTTCTCCCTTTTTAATGAAAAGAAACGCAAAGGTCTTTTGCGTTTTCTCGAAAAAAAAAGAATCTGAATATTAACTCTGATGTTTTATACACGCAAATACTAAGATATAACTCAGATGCCTACTCTTAAATCACTTGATGATATACACATTTACCACGTTGTTATAATAAGGCACCTACATGGGACGCGGAGGAATTGATCCCGAGCTCATATGCTCCCGCATGAACAGTAAAATCGAAAAAAATTCAAAAAATTCCAAATTTTTTTTTGGGAGAAACATTGACAAAAGTTCTAAGTGCCTGCAAAAATTCGTCGTGAAATCACATTCCTAGAAGGCGTGGCAAAAAAAACAAAAACAGTACTCTGAAAAAGCTACTTTCAAAAGCATTTTGAAGCACTGAATTTGTTTTTTTTTTGCCACGCCTTACAGGAATGTGATTTCATGATGAATTTTTGCAGGCACTTAGAACTTTTGTCAATGTTTCTCTCAAAAAAAATTTGGAATTTTTTGAATTTTTTTGATATTTTTTCGATTTTACTGTTCATGCAGGAGCATATGAGCTCGGGATCAAAAGATGACTTTCGACCTACATGCTACCATATGACACAATTTGAATGAAGAAATACTAAAATTGTAAAAGTTCACCATAATCATGCTTCTTTTCAAGAAAACGCAAAAGGTTTTGTGTCTCAAACTCTCAATGCATTGATAGAAAAAGATAGTTACATGCAAGCCCAAAGAAGGGCCACAACCAAATATACAACAACACATTCCTAAGTAGGCACCATTGGATCAAGCACCTCAAGACCCACCACCTCTACTTTCGTGCCCACAGCTGGGCCTCGACCTTTACTGTGGAGAAGACCGCGTTGCGCTACTTCCAAATCCACCAAACCGCGAGCATGATCATTGAAGAGGTTCCCATCGTCGCAGTATTGGGGGCGGATTGGACAACCTACTACCACAAATCGATGAGGCTAAACCAGGCAGCGGGGCTGGACGGTAAAAAAAATCCATAAAAGTATCGTGCCACAGAGTGCACAAGAAGGAGCAGCCAGTGAGGTGGCCCATGGTCTCCACTGATTGGTCGCAAAGCACACATCTTAGAGCATGCTGAATCCACGTCATGCAAGTCTCAGCGGTGTAGGACCGATACTAGCAGGCAATCAAAATGAATAACTTCAGTGTGGATGGGCCCACATTTTCTAGTTTAGCCTCCAAGAACTCAGAAACAATCACCCATGGAAGAGTGTTATAACAAGAGTACAAGACCAGAAACTTTACTGCTCATCCATCATTCACCGCCACGAAATGGTATTCGGAGAGGCAGAGAGCTGTGCTAGAGATATATTCTAGTTTCGTGTACAGGTGGTGCTATTCCTTGCTGTTATAAGGGGTTATTTGTGTTGAAGTGTAGATGTGGATTGCCTAGCCCTTTCCATCAGTTCGGACTTTTGGTTGCTTTGGCTAGTGCATGAAGCTTAATATGGTATCAGAGCCTAAGGTTTTGAGTTCAAGTCATGGCTTTCGCGGTTTATCCAAAAATTGTTGTTGCCCCCCTTGTCCACGTATAGGCCTCTTGAGTCATATCTCTGAGTCTATCACGTGTTGACATCCCGCATCACACATGAGAGGGGGTGTTGAAGTGTATATGTGGATTGCCTAGCCTTTTCCATCAGTTTGGACTTTTGGTTGCGTTGGCTAGTGCATGAAGCTTAACGTGGTATCAAAGCCTAAGGTCTTAAGTTCAAATCCTGGCTTTCACGATTTATAAGAATTGCTGTTGCCCCCTCTGTGTGATTGTGTCCACGTATAGGCCTCTTGAGCCATACCTTTGAGTCTATCACGTGTTGACTTCCCGCGTCACACGTGAGAGGGGGTGTTGAAGTGTATATGTGGATTGTCTAGCTCTTTCCATCAGTTCGGACTTTTGGTTGCGTTGGCTAGTGCTTGAAGCTTAACATATGATCCGATACGATCTTTATGTGTGTTTAGGAGTTCGCATGTCCTGCTAGGGGCCACTACCAACTAGTGACCGAGTAGCGGTACTCGTGTCCTGTTCAGACCAATCGTGCATGAACCTAAAGGGTCACACAATTAAAGGTCCGAAGTTGAAAACAGATTTGACCCGAAGGATGTAAAGAAGAGTTAGTTGATTGGATCTGGACCATTAGGGAGGGTGCCCCAAACCCTAGAGGAGGTCGCCCCTTATAAAAGGAGGGCATGGGGAGGCCTGCACATCCCTGACAGCTGCCACGTCACCCACCTCCTCCACTCTTGCCCAAGGGTTTCAGAAACCCTATGGCGGACCCCCCTCCTTGACCGTTGTTCCGCGTTGCTAGCACATCTCCACCCAAGCACCAGCCAATTGCTGATCCCACACGTGTTCATATCTTGTAGGCGTTGCAGCTACAACACTTAGACGAATCGTTGGAGGGATCCGGAGACGGTAATACAACTACTCTACATCGACATGTTACACCGACTCTACTTTCGCAAACAGGACTGCATGTCTAGTGGTAAACCCATGGTCTCTAACAGCAGCATGTTCTTGGGTGTTCGCGGTAGATTTCTTTATTTTGTGTTAGTGTAGCCTGCCGCGTATGCCAACAGCTGCCTCAAGCCCCCCCCCCCCCCCCCCCGAAACAGTGATAGGTAACACCAAGCACTTCATGAAGTTGGTATACAACCCTAATGTGTGCTTGAATCACACGAGCAAGTTGCAAGCAATAAGTAACTCCGTCCTATTCGGGTGGCAAAAGATGACGAAGTTGTCCGCATACAGCAAAACACTGGCCGACGGGTCATGCAGCCTAAGACGCAAAGAGCCGGCTCAGGGTATCAGTCACTAGCACAAATCGTACTTTTAACAAAGTGATCGTTACATGTTACTCTCCCCTTTCCAAAATTATTGTCGTGGTACGGAGGGAGTACTATTTCAAGGACAAAATGAGCAAGACGCGTTACGTGCCAAAGTCATCAGTCCTAGACCTCTTATATGTTAAAACAAAAAATATATTAAATCTTTATAGTTCTGAAGTCTTGCACTTACAAAGAAATTCACATACCATACTCGTTAACTGGAGCATCATAATCATAACTTGTTATCTGAAGCGGACCACCAGCTGTTCGGGCAAAATTTGTTCCACCAAAATACTGCAAACAAAATATTTAGAACCATCATACTCACGGTAAAACATTTTCACGTTACAAATGAACAATTGGCTGACATTTTACTAGAAGTACCAGAATTAAGTCAACCAATAAAATGCTATGCAATGTAACTTATGATTACAAGCTGGAATAAATATTTGTCAAACATCTAAGGGAATGTGAACCAAGGATCACTACATTGCTTGAAATATCTGTTTTGTAACTTGAAATATGCTCACAACTTGATTCGCCTTATAAAACTTGAGCAAAATGAGACCTGTAAGTTGTAATGAACAGAGCTCGTTGTACTGCACAAGTGTACAATTCAAAAGGTAGTCAAAGAACATGAATTGTAGAAGTTTACAATAACTTTTTACAAAGGAAGGGCTACAGACTTGGATTACAAGACAATCTACAAGAGACTACACCCAAACCCCTTAACCAATAGGAACGATACCATACTGCCATTAGGAGAAGTTTCCCTTTTTGTCTTATTATCACTATTCATTGCTGCTGCATGTTGATGCGGTTTAATCATGCTTGGGAACATTTAATGATGTTGTTATGAGAATGCAACTTGTATTACTTGGGTAGGGAAATACGCAAGAACACCTTATACAATGGGGTATATAAGCAGCTCTAATATATATACATCTGACCCCCTACCTCCATGAGCTCATGATGGATCAACGTTAATGAGTTTGGAGATATAACGATTGTGCTGAACAAGAGTCGACGCCTTAAGTCGGCCAACTGAAGCCCCAAAGGCACATACTTAAGTGCAACAATCTGATCATTTAGAAGCTGTTGGAGAAAGAGAACAACCATGGGCTGTCGCGACCATGCCCCCGTCAGGTGAGCGCTGCCGGCGGCGGCTCTCCGATCTCCTCCCGCCGGCCATCCCTGCAACGACCGAGACTAGATCCGGAATCCTCTCAGCGCGCTCCATCTTCTCCCTGTGAAGCTCTGCTCAGGGCCATGGCTGGTCGCTCTAGGCTCGCGTCCACGTCGATGGCAGCCACGGCAGCTGTCCCTCCATCCGTGCCGAGCACCGACTCTGCACCATCCCACTCAGCAGAGCTCCGGCGTCCTCCTGCCTGGAGGTTCAGGAGGGAGAATTAAGGCGTGATGTCTTCATCTGCGCGCCCCTCGAAGCCGGCGAAGGTGGTTTCTCCTGCTACGACGCCCACCGCACCACAAGGCTGTCGGCGTCAACCCCAGCCCAGTGACGTCAACCCCCGACGCAGCTCTAGCTGTTCCTACCCTGCCCTCGCTGGTTCGGCCGTTGGGTTCCCTACCGCCGGCGTCACCTAGGCGCCCCTGCAGCCACTCTCCTCTGGAGATGTCCAGCCTGGAAGCAGCTCCCGCTGCTCATGCGTCGCGCCCCTGCGTGCTAGACGGCTAACCCAGCATGGCTTAGAGGCAGATGCTTTCGGTGCTTGTGTCGAGGTCATCGAGCATTCTCTTGTAGGGATCCTATCCGCTGCAGGAACTGCCTCCATTTCAGGCATTCTCTTGTAGGGATCCTATCCGCTGCAGGAACTGCCTCCATTTTGGCCACACCGCTCGTTTCTGCCGTGCAGAGCAACCCATGGATGAGACTGCGCCGTTACGACGTGCTGCTCCATCACCTTCTTCTCCATCACTTGCATTGGTCGACGCTCACGTGCCTTTGCAGCCTGACCTTCCAGAGCAGACTAAGCTACTTCGCGTTGAGCTTCGCGACTGCCTTGCACGTGTTTCGTGCGTTTTGGCGAGAGCGGAGGCCGCTCTCGGCAAACTCCAAGTTGTGCCTGCAGAGTCTCTGTTGCCTGAGCTCCAGGTTGATTTTGATGTTGGCGAGGATGCCGACCATTATGCAGGTTTCTCACCTCGTGCTCGACCCTGCCCGTTGCCGTCGACTGTGGTGTCGTCTGTCTCTGGGAGTGAAGTCATCACTGAGGTGGTGGCTCCAGTGCTGCAAATTATGTCTGAGTTGAAGGAGCTATGTAGGGAGCCCATTTCACATGTTTTCGATGCTGCTTCCTAAGGAGATGGGGTCGCTTGGAGATGCCAGCTACGACCTCACCGCCATCGTTGAAGACCAGCCAGCCGCTCGCCTTTGTGGACCGTGGAGGTTTGGATACTGCTATTGCTCTCTCTCCTATGGTTGTTGGCCAGGTGGCGTCTGTGGGTGCCAAGGTTGATGAGGTAGGCGCTTTGGCACCTAATTCTGAGGCGCCGAAGTCCATCCGATCGCCCGTCTTTGACCGTGAAGGTATGTTGGCACGCATTGACGAGGCGGTCTTCGCGAAAAAGCTTTGCGGCTTGCTCGCCAGCTTGGAGGCAGCTAGCCTTGGGTCTGGCACGGAGATTGCTTGCCTCCTAGCGGAGGAGGCTTCTACGGGCAAAATCAAGAAGGTGAAGAAGACTCTCAGGAGCATAGGCAAGAAGAGTTCCGCCATTGGTAAGGCGTCCGCGGCTGTGGATGATACTCTCTTCGACCACCATCTCCGATTGGCTCGTCTTCGTGTATTTGGCTGTGTCCGTTGTCTTTAACCTTGGTTTCGCTAGGGGTTTCGTTGCTACGTAGAAGTGCGAGGGATCGGGGTTGTTGCGCGTTATGTGTGGTTGTCAGGTTGACCGTGGGGTCATGGAGTTTCTTTCTTAGCGAGTAGTCCGCATGTGGTCTACTTGTATCATTTTTCGTCCGGTTTTCCGTTAATTAACTGGGCAATTCTCTTCTTAATTAATCGATGAGGCAAATCTTTTGCCTCCGTTTCGAAAAAAAGATCTGATCATTTACCTGCAACCTCGTATAAAAAGCATCCAGACTAATATGTTTGGTGAGCGCATGCTTCACCTGATCTCGAGTAATGCCGATAGCAAATGTACTGTCAGGCAAAAGAGTAGTCATGTAGTGACAGAAACACCGAAATCTTCAATAACCACCGAAACAAGTCACCTCTTGTATCAAAGAAGTTGTAGCTCACAACTTAGCCTCTGCACTCAAACGAGAGAAACTGCAGTCTATTTCTTCATCTTCTAGGCAATGAGAGAACCACCAAGAAAGCCACAATAAGCAGAAATCGACGGGCAATCTAAAGGATCACTAGCCCAAGTAGCGTGGAATACGCCTGAAGCTGTAGGGAACTGGAGCATGGAAAGAAAGACGGTGAGAAATAGTTCCATGAAGATATCGCAGAACCCCAAGGAGGTAATTCCAACAAACCTAAGAGGGAGCAGAGGCAAACTGACTATGAACATGAAATCGATAGGAGATATCCGGACGAGTGAAAGCTAGATTGACAAGACTCACAACAAGATGGTGATTGGGTGTCCGATTAGAAAGAGGATCACCATCAAAAGCTCGAAGGTGGACACGGTCCACCCAAGTCTCAATAGTACGCTCATTGGTAAGAGCAGCACGAGCAAGAAGATCCTAAATCTACTTCTTGGAGTATAAAAAAGCCATCTGGGTAGAAGAAACCTCACCAAAGAACTAGCTATGGACGGGTGCGTGGAAGCTTGCTATCCATGTGCCAGAGCCATGAGTTGGTCGCGAGATCTTATGGGTTTCACCTCTAGCCTACCCCAACTTGTTTGGGACTAAAGGATTTGTTGTTGTTGTTGTTGTTGGGTAGAAGAAACCTCAATCCCAAGAAAGTAGCCAAGAGGGCCAAGATTAGACCAAAGAAACTGCTCACTGAGGTGAGGCACTCAAACTGGGCACGAGTGGCTACTAAGGTTAAGCACTCAAACCAGACACGGGTGGCTTGCTCAAGGAAGTGTAGAAGGCCACAAAAATGGCATACCATGCGCCCAGGAACTGAATACCCAGGTGGTGGCTGCATGTAGACCTCCTCACGGGACTAGCCATTAAGAAAAACATTCTCGACATTGTAAAACATGCGCCCAGGAACTAAATACCCTGTGAAGCTACGACACCCTTTGGTTCAGCCAGCCTCGTTGGCTGCTCCGTTGTCGACTGTTCTGGTCGAAAGGCGGCCCTCTGGCCTCTGTTATTCCAACCGGCCAAGATGCAAAAGGGGAGAGACAATTCGACAACGAGTCCCCGCCCGGTTCTCTTTTCTCTGGCAAGCACTAGCGGCGGAGCGACAGCAAGGTCTTCATCCCTAGTGGTAGCATCCTGATGATGGAGATTTCGGTTCGACATTGAAGTCTCGAATAAGATGGACCAGATTGCACACTACAGCTTGCATCCAGGGTATTTTCTGCTAAACTCTTGGGCTGGGTCATAATTTTGTTTTCTTTAGGGGGCCTTTGGGTCAGCTATACTGAATTGCAAAATGAATGAGCTGTAATTTTGATTTTTCTTGCCTAATTCAAAGATCCCACCAAGAATAGTCCTACCTTGATTTCGGTTCGATTTGGAAGTTTGAGTGCGCTTGGTTGGTTTTGATCCAAGATCTATTGCTATACTGGTTGATCTACCTTCTTTTCCATACATTTGACACAATTTTTCTTCTTACTCATCATGTTTTGAGATGGAAATCGTGTTTTCCCGCCCCAAACTCTCGAAGCCGAGTTTTCTTGGCCACGCATCACAAGACAATCCTTGTAGCTCTCAAGAGAATCACCAGAGGATGTCTTAACCATGTAGACCAACTTACAAATGATGGGACGAACATATGGAGGAAGGGAAGCAAGATCCCACGCCAGTGCGCTCAAGAGCAACAAGCTCCTCTGCCATCGCATGTTGTCATTCCGGATGAACACGGCATGGCTCGAGAAGAACTAGGACGACGAGAAGGGACCACTTGCGGCGTTGAGTTTAATGGGGGTGGCCTGCGGGGGTAAGATGGCATGCCACGGTGGACACCATTGAATATGTTGCGATGGGTGATGGGAATCGACCAAGTGCAGATGGAATTGATGATAAAATTGGGATCGGGATGGGCGACAGGGGAACTAGGGCACAAACACGATCAGGAAATCGATAGAAAATCAAAGTAGAGATGATACCAAGATAAGAGAAAAACGATCTGTGTGTGGTGACACTATGAGTTGCACGTGCGGTCGAGAGAGAGAAACCCTAAACCAAGGGCTTTGATGCCATGTTAGGAAATAACAACTGGTATTCCTCCAAGGCCAAGGACATTGTATATAGAGATAGAAGTACGGAAATAAGCAAGATACCCCTTATACAGTGGGGTATATACACACCACTAATATATACATCAACATGTGACAGCTCGAAGGACTGAAGCTAGGGCTCCATTCAAACGAATCTTGGAATAATATGTGTTGAACCAGTATGGGCCCTAGCCCATCTTGATATGTCTTTTGGGCCCAAGCCCATGAGTGGATCTGACCTAGAAGAGGTGCCCCTCCTCCTCTGTCCCATCGCCACACACACAAAAGACTCACGCGGAGAACAAGAAGAGGGGGCTCGAGCTGTCTGGAGGTACTCTCTCTCCCGATTCAACATGGTATCAGAGCCAGCGACGGCGGGGCCTGAGGAGACGGCGGCGACGTCCGGCGAGGTGGCGGTGGATCTGGGCGACGTCCAGCGTGCTGGAGAGGACCGGCGGGGCTGCAGGCGGAGGCTGCCTGTGAGGAGCGCGTGGGCTGCTGCCGGCGGCGCTGCTCTCTCTCGAGGAGAAGTGGATGTGTGCGTGCTACGGGCGCGCGCGACGCAAGGCACGGCCGGGCTGCTGCTGACGGCGGAGGGCCGGCTGCTGGGCGTGCTGCTGCTGCTAAATTTGCTAGGGTTTACTACTGCAGCTGCTGTTCGCTGTTGGTCTGGGCTGAACGGCTGCTGCTGCTAGTGCTTGTTGGTCTGTGAGCTGAGGGGGAGAAAGTAGGAAATGCTGGTGTCGTGCAGCTGCTTGTCAGGGGAGATACGAGTTGTGGTGTTGTTCTGTTGCGTTTGCTCTGGTGCTTGCTTGTGACTGCTGTTTGAGGAGTTTCTGCTGCTGCTACTAGGAGTTGCGGCTGCTACTCCCGACCAAAGATGGCTGAACCAAATGCACTTGCTGAGGCTTTCGAGAAGCTCGCTAAGATCCTCGTAGAGTCCAACTCCAACTCTGGGGCCATCGTTCCTCGACAGGAAGTGGCTCAGAAGCTCGAAATGTCACCCCTGGACATGAAGCTAGAGGGGGCCACAAATTATTTGAGCTGGTCCAGGAGGGCTTTGTGGGCTGTTGAGCATAAGGAGCTTGATGAATATTTGTTGGGCACCATTGCAGAACCAAGAGACAAGAGTAGTGCAGAGGGAAAAAGGTGGAAGGCTATCAACTCTGTACTTATGGTGTGGTTGTTGAACTCTGTCGTGCACTCCATTGGACGCTCTGTGGAAGGGCTATCCACACCTACTGAGATACGGAAGATTCTATCCATCCGGTACTCTGGCAAGGGCAATGTCATGCTCATTGCTCAAACTAAAACCGAGGACAAAATTAGGTTGTTGCGCCAAGAGGATGGCATGTCAATGATGGCATACGTGGCAGAACTGCAGGCTCTGTGGGCAGACCAGGATAACTGTGATCCTCTGGAACTCTATGATGCAGCTTCAATCGAGTCAGGGCACAAGTGGATGGCACGCAGGCGTGTGCTGAAACTTTTGGCTGGCCTCAAAGGTTGCTATGATGGTAGGAAGACTTCCCTGCTGCACCAACCTAGTCCGCCTACCATTGCTGAGGCTATTGCAGCGATGACTCAAGAGGAGGTGCGCCTATCTCTTGAGCATGCAGACATGAAGGTTGTGCCGGCTTCGACATTTGCAATCACCGGGTGCATGGAGTGGGGAGATCCCACCAAATGTCATGTCTGTGGGGAGGTAGGTCACTGGAAGAGAGAATGTCCAACTCGTGGCAGAGGCAGGGGATATAACAGAGGGGGAAAAGGCAGAGGCAGAAGAGACAGAGGTGGATACTCAGAGACCTCATGGGGTCAGGCTTCTAGGGGCAGAGGTGGCTACTCAGGACACTCAGGGGGTCAAAGGGCTCACATGGCCGTTGCAGGAGACACTGGGACGTCCAAAGGCAAAGATGTAGATGATGCTGTCTATGGAGACTTTGCTCACTGGGCATCCACTGATGAAGGTAATCCGGAAAGAGCATCTCTTGCTACTAATGAGAGTGCTCCAGAGTGGGTTCTTGACTCTAGAGCATCTAGGCGTGTTGCTAGTAACTCCTGCGTGCTCGAGTCTTACAATAAGCATCCTCCCTCTCACACGAGCACTATACAAACAGCTGATGGCACAAAACAGCCAGTCATAGGGGTTGGTACAGTAAAGTGTACTCCGACCATTTCCCTATCGCCAATTTTACATGTGCCAGCCTTCCCTGTCAGTTTGGTCTCTTTCAGTGCACTCATTGATCAAATAGACTGTCGTGTGATCCTTGACAAGTTCGGTTGCTTGATTCAGGTGCGACAGACGTGCCAGACGGTTGGGACTGGCACCAGGTGTAGAGGGTTGTGGTACATGGACCAGGAGGTGCAGCCGAACTTGGTGTGTGCTACGACCATGGAGGGCAAGGAGAAGCAGGCGATGATCCATCATTGTAGGATGGGGCATGTATCTTTTGATAAGATGAGTAGAATATTTCCGGATGTTATGTGTAGAATAGGCAAGGGCAAGCTGACATGTGATGCTTGCGAATATGCAAAACACACACGAGCCTCATATGTGAGTAAGGGGCTCAGGAGCATATCTCCTTTTATGCCTATTCATTCGGATGTATGGACTAGCCCCGTGGTGCCAATGGATGGGAAGAAGTATTTTGCTACCTTTATTGACTGCTATTCTCGTATGACTTGGATTTACCTGATGCGTCACAAGGATGAGGTATTTAGCTGTTTTCAGAACTTCCATGCTCTTGTAAAGAACCAGTTTCAGGTGCAGGTCGAGGTGCTCAGGACTGACAATGGCACAGAGTATGTGAACAACAGTTTTGGGGCTTTCATGGCTGACCAAGGGATTCTTCATCAAACTTCATGTCCAGACAGGCAGACACCCCCCCTCAGAATGGAGTGGCCGAAAGGAAGAATCGTCATATTCTTGAGGTTGCTCGGTCATTGATGTTTACCATGAATGTGCCTAAGTTCTTGTGGGATGACGCAGTTATGACAGCCATACCTGATCAACCGGACACCTTCCAGGATACTAGGCATGAAATCTCCGTCTGAGTTGCTTGTTGGGAGATAATAAGTTTGTTGTTCCCCCAAAGTTGTTTGGCAGTACCTGCTTTGTTCATGATCACCGACCATCTGTTGGAAAGCTTGATCCTCGGGCAGTGAAGTGTGTCTTTCTGGGATACTCGTCTAGTCAGCAGGGGTATAAATGTTGGTGTCCCTCTGAAAAACGCAGGTTTGTAAGTATGGATGTTACCTTTAGGGAGTCTGAGCCATTCTATGGTCAGCCGACTGATCTCTGTCTGCTGTTTGCAGAGCTTGACCACCTACACCCTGTGCATGTTGGTCAAGAGGGGGAGAAGGATGTGTCTCATACTCACGATGATTCTGTGGGCATTAACACTGATAATGATGTGCAGGCTCAAGTTCAAGCAATAGTGGGTACAATTCCGGTTAGTACCCTCATTGATGATTATATGCAGGCTCATGTCGAGCCAACTGTTGATACACTTAAGATTGGTGCTCTCCAGGTTCCTGTTCGAGATCAATGGCAGACGAATACCCTGGTGTACTCTCGACGGCAATCACAAGTGCAGGGGGAGCAGCAAGGCAGTGAGGCAAGAGTGCAGGGGAGCAGCAAGGCAGTGAGGCAAGAGTGCAGGGGGAGCAGCAAGGCAGTGAGGCAAGAGTGCAGGGGGAGCAGCAAGGCAGTGAGGCAAGCTCATCTGACACAGTGGAGCTGCCCATTGCGTTGCGAAAGCCTACACGTGAAGCGGCAAGGAAGGGTGAGGTAGCAAGGAAGGCTCTGCCAAAGGATGATGCTTGTGATGACCTTGATATTGGCAATTTTGTGTCTTACAAGGCCTTGTCACCTTCATATAAGGCGTTTGTTGCCTCTGCAAACTGTGTCTATCCCTAAGGATTGGAAGGCTACAAAGCAAGATCCGAAGTGGCGTGAATCGATGAAGCACTGAAAAAAAAAACAAGACATGGGTGCTAACCACATTGCCAACAGAAAGAAAGCAGTGAGTTGTAAGTGGAATTTTACCGTGAAGCAGAATCCTGAGGGCAAGGTGGAACAATATAAGGCTAGATTGGTCGCCAGAGGATAAAGTCAAACTTATGGAATTGACTATGATGAGACATTTGCTCCAGTTGCAAAGATGAACACAGTAAGGGTATTGGTCTCGTGTGCTGCAAACTTTGGGTGGAAATTGCACCAGTTACATGTCAAGAATGCCCTCTTACATGGTCACTTGAAAGAAGAGGTATACATGGAAATACCACCAGGTTTTGGCATAAAACAGACTACGGGAAAGGTATGCAGGCTGAAGAAATCCGTGTATGGTCTGAAGCAATCGCCGAGGGCATGGTTTGATAGGTTCAGACAAGCTGTTTGGAATATGGGGTATGGCCAATGTAATGGTGATCACACTGTGTTCTATAGACACACTGATAAGAAGATCACCATTCTTGCAGTGTATATTGATGATATCATCACTGGAGATGATGAGGAGGAAATAAAGGAGTGAAGGGGTGTCTGAGGAAGGAGTTTGAGGTAAAAGACTTGGGCAATCTAAAGTACTTCCTTGGCATAGAAGTGGCTCGGCCAGAGAAGGGAATATCTTTGTGCCAACGAAAATACGCCTTGGATCTCTCAAGTGACATGGGCATGATGGGATGTCGTGCAGCCCCTACTACGATTGAACAAAATCATCAAGTGACAGCACAATCAGGTGAGCTAGTGAATAAGGAAGATTATCAGAAGCTGGTTGGAAGGTTATTGTACTTGTGTCATACAAGGCCTGACATTACGTACGCCGTGGGGGTGGTGAGCAGATACATGCATGAACCAAGAAGTGGACATCTTGATATTGTTCACAGAATTCTGAGATACTTGAGGGGGACTCCGGGTAAAGGGTTGTGGTTTGCGAAGAGTGGACAGTGAATGGCTATAGTGACTCTGATTGGGCTAGCTGTCAAGATGATAGAAGATCAACTTCAGGCTACTGTGTGTTTGTGGGAGGAAATTTGGTGTCATGGAGAAGCAAGAAACAGACTGTTGTGTCTAGATCAACAGCAAAAGCTGAGTATAGAGCATCATCTCAAGGGTTGTGTGGTATGCTCTGGGTGAAGCACCTACTGTGCGAGTTGAAACTTCTGAGGAAGGGACCCTTGAGGGTGTGGTGTGACAATCAGTCAGCTATAGCCATTGCTAATAACCCAGTTCAACATGATAGGACGAAGCATGTGGAAATTGACCGCTTCTTCATTAAAGAGAAACTTGATGCTGGGATCATCAGCCTTACACATGTCAGCTCTGGGAAGCAATTTGCAGACTGCCTGACAAAGGGACTGGGAACAAAGGACTGTAACTTGGCCTGTGACAAGATGGGGATGATAGATATCTACCACCCATCTTGAGGAGGGGGGGGGGGGGGGGGGGGGTTGAACCAGTATGGGCCCTAGCCCATCTTGATATGTCTTTTGGGCCCAAGCCCATGAGTGGACCTGACCTAGAAGAGGTGCCCCTCCTCCTCTGCCCCGTGCAAGCCGCCACACACACACAAAAGACTCACGCGGAGAACAAGAGGAGGGGGCTCGAGCTGTCTGGAGGTACTCTCTCTCCCGATTCAACAATATGCATATGCCAGTGAAACTTCTGAGATAATGATTAAGAGCCTTGGGCGCAAACATATTCAGATTCCCCAGCCAGATCAAAGTGCATATAAAATAGATGTTTGAATTTGCTGTTGGAGATAATGATTTTTTTAGAATCTCCCTTTCTTATTATTCTTATGGAGGAATATCTTACCATATAATAATTCTGAAAACTTCCGCCACGTTGGTAGAAACGTGCAACAGCAAAAGCACTGTCTTCGGCAGGCCTATGAGGCAATGGTCCACCCCAGTCGGCATACCTGCGCAATACATCGGGTTGCAATTTTCAAGAGAACAAGAATATATCCTCAAATAGAACATCGAAACTAGAAGGTAGTTCAATTAGTAATTCTTGAAGAAATATAACAGAAGGGTAGTCATATTTGGTTTAGGTACATCATTCATTTGGACAAACATGGGACATTATTTATCCATGTGCATATGGTTACACATTAGGTCTGCTACTACAGCAAACCATAGAATTCAGCAGATTTTTTAAATTTTTGGCTTGAAAGCTAAACAAATACATGGAAGAAAGATCGATCATGGACATGCATACAGGAAAAAAAAATACTCCCTCTGTCCCAAAATGTAAATCGTATTTTGATTTGTTAACACAAAGTTTCGCCAACTATTTCTTTTTTAATAGGTAGTTTGTGTGCACACTGTCAAGAGCTAAATGTACATAGCCATGTAGCCTTTGTATCTTCCCCATTGTATAAGGGACTTTCTGCATATTGTACCACCTGTACGTGTATATATACTGGCCTATGGCCACCTGGGAATACAAGTTGCTATTTCCCTAATACAGACCAGGCCGGCTAACCAGGCATGTTGGAACAGCAGCACACCTGTACAGTTTAGCCCTGCAGCTGTGCTTATTTATCTTTCGTGTTCCATATTTGTTCTTAAAAAAGTGATCCACAGATCTCTCTTGCCTTTTGTTTATTTGTTTGTGTAGTTTGGTTTTCAGTTTGCAGTTGGACTTGTACATTTGGCGACATCTTGATAATAAAATAAGGGCAGCCTGGTGCACGTAGCTCCCGCTTGCGCAGGGTCGGGGAAGGGTCCGACCACTTGGGTCTTGTGTACACAGCCTTTCCCTATATTTCTGCAAGAGGCTGTTTCCAGGACTCGGACCCTTGACCTCATGGTCACATGGCACAGACAGACTGAAACAAATTTCTAAGGTGCAGTTCAAACTTGAAACATCGATGTGGTTTGTGGTGTGTTTGGATGGTGGGGATAATTGGCCCTACCAATTTTTTGGTTATGGCCAAAAAATTAGTCTTTGTATGTATTGTATGGATAGTTTTCCAAAAAAAAAAAAATCATGTCAATGCCTCTTTGCCCACTCTAGTTTCTTTTTCTAGCCAACCAACTCATGAGCGAGCAAAAGATAAACCCTAGCCAAATATTTGTAGGGCAAAGTTGGGGTAAAGCCAAACATACCCTCAATGATGTTGATGTCTGAATGTGATCTAGTAGACCTGCCTAATCACCACGTCTAAAGGAGGAGAATATGATATTCTCCACCTGCCTAACCCCATTGTATTAAAGCCATGTTCATCTTGGGTAGATTAAACACACGGGTCCATACTCCCAACTATCATATTTCACACAGCAAAGCACCTGATTATGCCATTAAATTTTCATAATAGTGGCTGAAGGAAACCAGGAACAAACTACATACCATCCATCCCAATCCTCAGTCCATATCTTTGGCTTATTGTAAGAATTTGGCTCAAACCCATCGCAGTAAAATGCATTGCAAGTATCAAGCTACCAAAAAAAGTATAGAGTCAGAACTCTGTTACAGATAGTAAACAAAACTAGTGGAATTATCACAAGGTTGTGAGATCACCTACAATTTGTTCTGGAGCATCAGTTTGCCGGCACATCACCCAAGGAATGCCAGTATCAAGCCCAAGCGCCATCTGAGCTGCCCATTGCATATATCTCTTGCCTGCTTGACCATACTTGCTTTGAATATTCCCATACTCATTTTCAATCTATATAACAATCTCCAAAGGATACCCAATAAGAAGAAAGGTCATGTAATCATTTTTGCTTCTAACGCATGCAACACAACTACTCCCTCCGTTCCAAATATAAGTCTTTGTAGAGATTCCACTATGAACCACATACGGATGTATATAGATGCACTTTAGAGTGTAGATTTACTCATTCTGCTTCGTTTGTAGTCCATAGTGGAATCTCTACAAAGACTTGTATTTAGGAACGGAGGGTGTAACATATAGCATCCTTGTCAGCTTCATATAAGTTTGTTGCACATATATGTTGGTTTTCGATAGAAAGAGGTCCACTTTTCAGCCTTGAACTTTCAAGGAAGTTCATCTTAGAATCTTCAACTCCTAAACCATTACTTTAGAACTTTAACAATCGAAACCATTTAATTTATAACCTTGATCCTGTCTAGCGTGGTTTCATGCTGATTTGGACGCCATGTGGCGGACAATTAGGAGTACAACAACACAGTACAACAACGTTTCCACAAACATAGCACGGTCTCAAGGGTCATTTACACAAACTGGGATGGGCCTTTTACCTCCAAGCCTCCATAATCGAGTCCAAGAGCAAGCAGACCTTAGACGCCGAAGGCCCCGATTTGTGAAGTCGAACCTCTAGTGTCTTGGCTTTGTGCTCTGAAGTCCGAGCCACACCCCGTGTCGTGCTAGCATCCTCCGCTGCCAGTTCTTTTCTCTTCCCAATCTCAATGAATTCGTCCTTAGCCTTCTAAAAGTGAAACTTAGGCCCCAATTGGGTTCTGGTGATTAATGACAAGGAAATTAAGAGCACTAAAGGTTTATCAAGTCTATTTCAGGAATGGACTAAGTATCCTCCATTTTGATGAGTGGAAACATCATTGGTGGCCCCTGCTTTTCGTGCTATCAAGTAGTTGGTTCTTCAAGCTCGTAGTTTGCAATTTATAGGCTTTTAGTGGATCCAAGATCCACACTGAGTTCAAGGACAACCGCACTATCAAGAAGGCACATGAAAAATAACTAGGGATGCACTCTATCTCAAGATCCACAACCAAATCCCCAAGTTCGCACTGCTTCCACTCAATTCCTCAAGTTCTCCACTTACCCGGTACTTATGAGTATTTCCTACTCGGTACTACTTGTTAGAGTTATATTAAGTGATGTCTTTTGGCCTTTTGCATTCTAGTCTCTTGGCATCCTCTTGTAGCCTTTTGGCATCCTCATGTATGTGTATATATGTTGGCATTGGCCTCCTAATAATACAAGTTGCTATTCTCAACATGGTATTAGAGCTCTAGGTGTTCTTTTTCCGCACGCGCAACTCGTGCTGCTCCCGATCCAATCTCCTACAGGAACTTCCAATCCAAGCTAGCTAGTTGATCCAGCCGCTGGCTAGTTGTTGCTCTCCCGTGGAATCCACTGTGAATCGATTTGGTCCCAATCAATTTGGCCCTCGCATGGAATCCGCTGGCTAATATTGGATCCGATCGGACTTGGTCTCAATCGATCCAGCCGCTGGCCGCTCGTCCTCCTCCAAGGTCGCTGCCGGCCGTGGGCCTCGTCCGCGCCGCCGCTGCTGCCTTATGCGGCGCCACCGGCCGCCGGCCCCGTCTGCGTCGCTGCTGCCGGCTGCCGGCTGCCGGCCCCGTCTGTGCCGCTGGCCTCGTCCGCGCCACTGCTGCCTTCTGCGGCGCCACCGGTCGCCGGCACCATCTGCGCCGCTGCTACCGGCTGCCAGCCCCGTCCTCTGCGACGCTGCTGTCTTCCGCGGCTGCCTGCGGGGCGCTTGCGTGGTTACATGAGTGGCTGTTGCCGTTTCTTGTCCGGGTGTCTACTGCTCCAGATCGTGACTCTGTCTAATCGATTTGGTCCTCGTTCGGCTGGCTTTTCGCCTGATTGATCTGCTGTTGGTTCTGGCCGCTCGCACCTTGGCCAGTTGAGTCTTTGTGACAGAAAAGAAGCACCATGTCTTTGGCGTCATCTGGCTATGTTGCCATCCCGCGCTGCCCGGTGATATTCGATGGGGCTAACTATGCTGAGTTCGTTGCCTTTATGCGCATTCACATGAGTGGCATTCGTCTGTCGGGTGTTCTTTCCAGTGAGGTCCCCTGTCCTCCGCGCACAGTGCCTCCTGTGGCTCCTACCCCACCGCCGACGCCACCGGCTCTTGACGCAGATGCTTCTGATGCTGATAGGGCTGCAGCCACGGTTGCTGATGATGATGCAGCTGCCGCTTATGACCAGGAGGTCTTGGATTATTCAAATGCTCTTTCTGTTTATCGTGACGATCTGGCTGCTTACACTCAGTGGTGTGATGATGATGCTCGTGCTGCGACTGTTCTCACTTCCAGTGTTTTGCCTCAGTTTGCTTCTGAGTTTATAGGCCTCGGTACTGTCTTTGAGATGTGGACTCATCTTCGTCAGCGCTATCAGCCCTCTGGTGATGCTCTCTACTTGTCTATGATCCGTCAGGAGCATGCTCTTCAGCAGGGAGACTCCACTATTGATGAGTTCTACACTCAAGAGTTCTGCTATCTGGTGCTAGCTTGACTCCCTTCGCACTACTGTTTGTGGCACTTGCCCGTGTTGCCAGACTGTGAGGTCAGACTTGGAGTTTCAGCGCGTCTATGAGTTCTTGTCACGGCTCCATGGGGAGTTTGAGCCTCGACGTGCTCAGTTGTTTACTCGTGGCCGTGTTCCTATTTCTGAGGTGCTTTCTGAGCTTCGTGCTGAGGAGACTCACCTTCGTGGTGTTGGTTTGCTTCAGGTTCCCTCTGTGCTCGCTGCTCGAGCTGCTACTCCACCAGTGTCTTCTCGCTCGAGTGCTCCGCCACTACTGCCCACTCCTCCGGGTCGTGAAGGTCGCTCTCGTCCTCGTACTCATTGTGACTACTGCAACAGGGATGGTCACCCCGAGTCTGATTGCTTCAAGAAGAAGCATGATATGCGTAATAGGGAGCGCAATTCTTCTTCTGGGACACGTGCTTCTTCCTCGACGCTGTCTACTGTCTCCTTGACTGAGCAAGATATTGTGAAGCTCAAGCGTCTACTTGCTGCTTCAGGTTCTTCGACAGGTACTGCAGGCTCTGTGACACAGTCAGGTACGTCCCCATGGGTTCTGGATTCTGGAGCTTCATTTCATATGTCCTCCGATTCTTCTATCTTGTCCTCTCGTAGATCTCTCGATTTTCCTATTAATGTTCTTACTGCTGATGGTACTCTTCCTGTTGCGAGTCGAGGCACTCTTGCCACTTCTTCCTTTTATGTTCCAGATGTTTCTCATGTGCCTCGCCTTACCATGAACCTATTTTCGGCGGGTCAGCTTACTGATTCTGGTTGTCGTGCCATTCTTGACGTTGATTCTTGCACTATCCAAGATCGCCACACGAAGGCTCTGGTTGGGGCTGGCCCGCGCTGCCATGATTCTCAGGGGCTTTGGGAGTTGGACTGGCTTAATGTTCCTTCCGCTACCACCACATTCGCCAGTCCATCTGCCTTCGTCGCTTCAGCTACCAGCTCCTTCCAGCAGTGGCATCATCGACTTGGTCACCTTTATGGTTCTCGACTATCGTCTTTAGTTCGTCGTGGTCTTCTGGGGCCTGTCTCAGGAGATGTCTCCTTACAGTGTCAGGGTTGTAGGCTTGGTAAACAAGTTCAGTTACCTTATCCTACTAGCGAGTCAGTGTCTCGGCGCCCTTTTGATTTAGTACATTCAGATGTGTGGGGTCCGGCTCCCTTCTCTCCTAAAGGGGGTCATCGCTACTATATTATTTTTATAGATGATTTCTCTCGCTACACTTGGCTTTAATTCATGTCTTCTCGTAGCGAGGTTCTCTCTATTTATAAGCGGTTTGCCGCCATGGTCCACACTCAGTTCTCTACACCTATTCGCGTGTTTCGTGTTGATTCTGCTGGCGAGTACATCTCCAAAATGTTGCGTGGTTTTCTTGCTGAGCAGGGTACTCTTGCTCAGTTCTCTTGTCCTGGTGCTCACGCTCAGAATGGCGTGGCTGAGCGCAAGCATCGTCACCTTCTTGAGATAGCTCGTGCGATGATGATTTCCGCCTCTCTTCCACCTCATTTCTGGGCTGAGGCTGTCTCCACTGCCACATATCTCATAAACATTCAACCCTCATCTGCTCTACAGGGAGGTATTCCTCTAGAGCGTCTTTCTGATCATTCTCCTGATTATTCTGCTCTTCGGTTGTTTGGTTGTGTTTGTTATGTTCTCCTTGCCCCCCGAGAACGCACCAAACTAACCGCTCAGTCTGGCGAGTGTGTTTTTCTGGGCTACAGTGATGAACATAAGGGTTATCGGTGTTGGGATCCTGTCGGTCGACGGATGCGTATTTCTAGGGATGTGACTTTTGATGAGTCTCATCCATTCTACCCACGACCATCATCTTCGACCTTTTCAGTAGAGGATATCTTTTCTCGCGTTTCCTGATACACCTCCCTCTGTGCCTCATATTCCTACTCCTCCTCGTCCCACAATTGCAGATCCGACACCATCTTCTCCTGTCGTTTCTTCTCCTTCCTTATTACATGACACTCCACCTTCATCACCGATGTCTTCTCCATTTCCATCACCTCTGATGGTTCCTTCTCATCCCACTTTTCCTTTTCATTATACCCGTCGCCGATGTGTTATGGATGAATCTACTGACGTGCCATCTACTTCTGGTGCACCGTCTTCCTCGTCCCAGCCAACTTATGGTCTTCGGGCTCGACTTTGCCCTCCTCCTGACCGCTATTCTCCTAGCCGATACGGCCTTTCGGTTGTACTTGAGCCTACCTCTTATCGTGATGTTGTTGTTCATCTTGAATGGCAGTTTGCGATGGCAGAGGAGATTGCCGCACTTGAGCGCAACGGCACATGGGATCTGGTTTCTCTTCCACCCCGTGTTCGTCCCATCACTTGTAAGTGGGTCTATAAGATTAAGACTCGCTCTGATGGTTCTCTTGAGCGTTATAAAGCTCGTCTTGTGGCTCGCGGCTTTCAGCAAGAGCATGGTCGTGATTATGATGAGACATTTGCTCCTGTGGACCATATGACCACTATCCGCACACTTCTCGCCGTGGCCTCTGTTCGCCACTGGTCCGTGTCACAGCTTGATGTTAAAAATGATTTTCTTAATGGTGAGTTGCATGAGGAGGTTTATATGCAGCCACCACCCGGGTATTCAGTTCCCGATGGCATGGTTTGTCGTCTTCGTCGCTCTCTCTATGGCCTTAAGCAAGCCCCTCGCGCTTGGTTTGAGCGTTTTGCCTCTGTGGTCACTGCTGCTGGTTTTTAACCCAGTGATCATGATCCAGCGTTGTTTGTCCACCTTCCTACTCGTGGTCGCACTCTTCTTCTTCTATATGTTGATGACATGATCATCACTGGCGACGATTATGAGTACATTGCCTTTGTCAAGGCCCGTCTTAATGAGCAGTTCCTTATGTCTGATCTTGGTCCTCTTCGTTACTTTCTTGGGATTGAGGTTTCCTCCACCTCTGCTGGCTTTTTTATTTCCCAAGAAAAGTATATCCAGGGCCTTCTTACTCGTGCGGCTCTTAGTGATGAGCGCACTGCTGAGACTCCTATGGAGCTCAATGTTCACCTTCGTGCTTCTGATGGTGAGCCCTTGTCTGATCCGGCACGTTATCGTCATCTTGTTGGGAGTCTTGTGTATCTTGTTGTCACTCGTCCGGATATCTCCTATCCTGTCCATATTCTGAGTCAGTTTGTTTCTGCTCCCACTTCAGTTCACTATAGTCACCTTCTTCGCGTTTTACGATATCATCGTGGCACGATCTCTCATCGTCTCTTTTTCCGCCGTTCCAGTTCGTTACAGCTCCAGGCCTATTCGGATGCTACGTGGGCTAGTGATCCTACGGATCGCCGTTCACTTTCTGCCTACTGTGTCTTTCTTGGTGGTTCCCTCATTTCCTGGAAGACGAAGAAACAGAATGTTTCTGTTACTACACCTACCACCCTCCTGTCAGACAGCACAGGTGCTATCAGTATTGCGCGGGACCCCGTGAAGCATGAGCTTACCAAACACATTGGTGTTGACGCTTTTTATGTGCGCGCTGCTGTGCAGGATCATGTTGTTGCTCTTCAGTATGTGCCTTCTGAGTTACAGCTAGCGGACTTCTTCACGAAGGCTCAGACTAGAGCGCAACATGGATTTCACCTCTCCAAACTCAGTGTTGTGGATCCACCATGAGTTTGAGGGGGGGTGTTAGAGTTATATTAAGTGATGTCTTTTGGCCTTTTGCATTCTAGTCTCTTGGCATCCTCTTGTAGCCTTTTGGCATCCTCATGCATGTGTATATATGTTGGCATTGGCCTCCTAATAATACAAGTTGCTATTCTCAACACTACTGACCCTATGAGCATCGAGTGATCCTGCCGTGTGAACCCTGTTCTACAAATGTTTGTCGGAACCACCTCTATTTTTCTCTGGTACCACCGAGCTTTGATCCTGCCAAGAGAATGCCTAGTTCCGATAACTCGGAGCCTAACCTTTTCCGACACTTCCAAGCACCTCTCGGTTTGTATAGGTCTAATACTCCCGAGCATATCTTATACGGCACCTCCGAGCTGAGAGATTGTCGTTTCTGCACCATTTAATTCTAAGGCTTGCCCTTTTTCTCCTTTTCTCCAGTACTTCAGAGCAAGTTTCTCCTTCACGCTGAGATGAGCTTCTTTGTGTTTGGTACCTCCAAGCTTTTTGTTTCCAGCACCTCAAGGTATTTAGACTTCTAAGATCATGGATGCAAGGTGCTTAGAAAAATAATCTGATTATTTTTTCTTAAGCAACATTGCTTATTTCAGTAGCAGGGGTGCCAAATTAATCATCTATGTTCTACAAATAAGCACGGATGCTTGGGAAAAACAGTTCTTTTTTGAACACTTCTCTAAGCACATTGCACTGTACATGGCCTAAGAGGCTTACTAGGCAGCCGGGACCTCCAAGCACCACGCACATCTAGGATGTTCGTTTTCCTGCCTAACAGTTCAAATTTGAATGGGCCCGCTACTACCAAGAATACCATGTGGTACTTCCAGGGTGGTTTGTCTTTTATGTTCAACGGTTAGATTTCTGCTTTTGCTATAAATAGACCCCACACTCCTTGAGTGGGTGAGCACTTTGTGAGCGTTTCCGAGAATAAAGCTTCTCAGCTGCTGAGCCAGAGTATAGTTAGTACTGGAAGTACAAAAGGCAGGACAAAAAGAATGTGTGCATCTCCGGCATCAAGCTGTTCCTTGTTGCTGCCCTTGTGCCCACCTTCCTCTATTCCTCTTTTCCTTGCAATGCTTTCCCGAGGAAAGATGGGAGAAGAAAAGCAGCGTTTGACTCTGTCTCCCTCCCTTCCCCTCCCTCTCCCTCCCTCTCGAACAAAAAAATATATCCAATAACTGAAATTTAAGAATTGGTTCATACCTGCTGCAATATAATGGGACCACCTTGCCAAGAATAAAGCTTCTCGGCTTTCATCATGTCTACAATTTTTGTCACAAAAGTCTCCATTTCAGCCTGTTGAAACATTTATACGGCTTAGTGGTTAAAGAGTACTTGAGGATGCTCCTCCCACTAAATCAGTGTTGTAACTGTACATCGTTTCTACACATAAGTGCAGGAATCATGTGATTTCATACAGCATGAAACTCTTATAAGATGGAAAATCTATGATCTGAAGAAAGCCATGGATCAAACAGTGAAATGTAATTTTTTTACCTTGTATGGCTCATTGTCAGTACGAAATTCTATGCCAGGGATATCACGTAACCAAACTGGGAAACCACTGCACAAATGTATGACAAAAGGACAGATTAATAAACACCATAAATAATACTAAATATTTTTTTCTCAAACACGCAGGAATAATTGTGCAAAGCTGTAAGGTTATGTTTATTATTACAGAAACTACTGACTTAATTCTTAATGTAGAGGGAGAGAAAACTCAAACGATAATCTACTATCAAAAGCTCAATTGCATGAGGAAGAAGAAATTTTGTAACTCTGAAATATAATAACTGGGGCCTCTAAGGTACATACGTGTAGCTCGTAATGTGTTTCAATTAGCTGCATTTATGAGTGCAATTGTGAAGTGTGATTGCTTTGATAAGTGGCAGCTATGAGATAAAAAAAAGAAGGTATACCAATTATAGAGCACCTCCTATAATTAGCCTTTTTCCTTTTTTTGTGGGTGATAGTTAGCCTTTTCCATAGCCACTGTATATTAGTAGAAACAAATTATTTGATTCGATTAACTCTTGACATACACCAACTGTAGTGTTCCCTTACGACTGTAGAACTACATTTTTGTTCACAAACACCTGTTCCTCTACGTTTCCAGAGCTTCACTAGCTTCCCTTTTTTAATGAAGGAGGGCAAAATATGTCATCCTCATAAAGTGTAGGACATGTGAAGTGTCAGGAAATCATGCGTATTGGACCATTTAAGATCCAATGGTTACTTACTAGGTAGCTAAGGTAAAGGTTCTCAAACATAGTGACTGACTTAAGCCTATACAGAGAAGCTAGAAAAGATTGTGTTGGTTGTAAAATGATGTGTATGTGTATGTGCATGAACACAACAAACACATGTGCATGTATACCAATTACTATAAAAATAGAGCAAGAAAAAAAATTGTAACACAATTGAAAACTCTAGTAATTAGTACGGATGTGATCAAGATATTTCAAAAGTCGACTGTTAAGATATAAACAGACCCGAAATTCCATTCAGCACAAGCATATGGGCCGATACGAAGGAAAAAAAATAGGCCTTCAGCAGCAACCAGCTTCACAAATCTCACAAGATCAAATCTGTCTTCGAAGTAATACTGGGAAAAATGGAAGATGCATAAGTTCATATTCAAGGACAAAATATGAACGACTGAAGTGAATAAATGGGCAACTACATTACCTGACCTTTGGCTGGTTCATGCCCATTCCAAAAGACATATGTCTCAATTACATCTGCACCACCTTCCTTGCACTTTGCAATTATACTAGGCCACATCTAGCACAATTTGCAAGAGTTTAGTTAGAGCTACAAGCAACAAAAACACCGTATTCCTGGGCAAACAAACAACAATGCTGGTGCAATATCCTGATTCCTGTGATCAAAATCGCTCAGCAATTAATTTCATGCAGCACCCAGCTTTTTGAAGCACAAGAAAACTACCAAAGTTTGATGTCCATACTAAAAGTGATAATGAACACGGTTACACCAACCAGACGCCCCAAGAAGAGCCAGTGTGAAAATCTCTCTGATACCCTCACGCACACCACCGTTAGTTCCAATTAAATCCGACACACTAACCGCAAACGAGCTTCGAAGGAAGTTCATGGAGGAGCTATCCATGGTTATCCACGGTGCTATGAAGAAAAAATACTCAGGTTTTCAGTCTATCCTAGTTTAACTTCTTTTTATTATGGGAAAAACACCAATTCTGTTCGTCTCTGCTCAATTGCAGCAGCCCCGACCACCACGGATCAAACCACACAAATCCCACATTTCCGCCGCCCCAACTCGAGCCTGATCAGGCATGAGTAAGCTCTTTGGCGGGGCGGCCTACGATATTGTGGCATTGAGGTAATGGAATAAACTCGCTCCGATAAGAGGGGCAAAACTACAGGGGGTTCCGCCCGATGCCAACAACTCCACCAGACGCTGCATTTTTTTTCCGGTGGCACCAGACGCTGCCCTTGCACAAGCCGCGGACGGGATCCTCACCTCGGGTGTGGCGCGGGGGTAGTGTACTCCCGCTGAGACGAGCATCCTCCGCTGCCCGCCGATGCGCACTGCGCGATGGTCGTAGCTCACGTTGAACGGCTCGAAGTAGGGGCCATCCGACTCCGTCCCCCTCCCCACCACCTGGCTCAGCTCCCCCGCCGCTGATGCTGAGACGGTGAAGTAACCGACGACGAGGAGGAGGAGGAGGGGGAGCAAGGGCGGCCCAAATCGCGAGGGCGGCGGCGAGGCGGCCATGGCCAGAAGCAGAGTAGAAGCACAGGGGGTACGAAGATAGTACTCACTCTCATCTTAAAAAGTTTGTTTTTCCGTTTTATAGAATGAGCCCGGGGAACGAAACCGACTCATTACATTTTACTTGGTGACACCAACCAAACACAAAGTCTCAATTCTACTACTACCATCATATATTCAGATTTTCAGATTTCAAGGTGTATTCAATCACTGCATGTAAGAGCATCTCCAGCCGCGTCTCCAGAACGGCCTCCCCAAGCGCTTTTTTCGTGCCGGCGCCGAAAAAACGGCCCAGTCGCGCCCCAGGAGCCCGATTTTCGCCGGCCTGGGCTGAAATCAGCGCCGGCGGACCCAGGCCAAACCCGGCGCGCTGGGGGCACCGGGGCGAGTGGTTTTGGCGCGAAGCAACCGCGGGCCCGCCGAGTCAGCGAGACGGGCGCTTCGTCGCCCTCATCGCCTCGGTTCCCGCGGGAATCAATGCCAAGGCTGCCGCGCTGCCGCCGTCGGTCAGCCTTGCCATTGATTCCTCACGGGCGGCGCGGCGTCACCTCCCCTCCCGCCGCGCGTACATACGGGCGCGGCTATATAAGTCGACGCCCTCCCTCGCCTCAGGCCACACCAGCCCTCGCCGCCGAGCCCTCTCCCTCTCCCTCTGCCGTGCACCGCCGCCTCCGAGCCCTCCCTCCCCTGATTTCTTTTTTTAGTTATATTTGTTATGTAAACGCGTCGCGAACATGTAATATATGCCAAAATTTGCCAAAATTTAGCCGTGTTTAACCGAACTTCGCTGAACGTTTTTTTTTTGAAAAATTAGACGCGCCTGGGGCGGCCCTGGGGACGGCGACTGGGGGGCAACTCGCCCCCAAGCCGTTTTTTTGCGCCGGCTGGCCCCCAGGCGGCGATTTTAGGCGCCCCCTGGGGGGCCAACGGCTGGAGATGCTCTAAGGATGAAGAAAAATTCACCAATGCATGTAAAAGTTCTTGGTCATTAAGTGGTCATGCATGCATGCGGTGTAATTAATGCATTGATATACATAAATTTTTGAGAAAAATAAGAGTATTAATTAGTATTTTTTCAAACTACGGAATTAATTCCATCATTCATCATCTATCTTGGTTGAAGAGATTTTTAAATTAAGCCCTATGAACCAGAAAGGAGAGAGTATAACAAAGGCGAGCGGCGGATGAAGCGAGGTTTTTCTATTTTATTAATTTATTTTGGATAATTTTGTTTTAGGGGAAGCTCTGACTAGGACAATGGATGCAAACAGAAACAACGGGAAACTTCACAAGATCAATCGGTAAATTTGCAATTTGGAGAGCATGAAACAAGATCCTAAATCTGAGGCCCAATACAATTTGCAGTCCGCAGGCTACATCGAACGAACAAAATAACCTCACGCAAAATAAAGAAATTCTTGTCCCCTATGGCTCTTTTAACCATTGCTATTGGAAACCATGAGAACGGGATGACTGACAAGGATCAAAAGTAAGGAATCGGACTCATATTCATCATGATCTCTTTTCATTGTTCGTATCCTTTTGAACCGGTCTCTTACTTTTCCTACTGGCGGACAAATCAAATTTACCGATCGGGATTATATAACATCTATGCAAATATGATTGCCAAACATTTGTACCATGTAGACACAAAACGAATAGCCACCCAATCATGATGAGTTTTGCAGACTTTGAGCCTTGAAGGTTTACACTAAAAATTGCGACATCGTTTGAGTACTCACTTGTGGCAAGGGCACCTACAAGGAAGAACCGGAATTGCTAGGAGCTGATATGCTTCTGGAAAAGAAAATGCATTTGGTTTAACCTGGACGCCTTGAGAAAAACTCATATATAAAAAGATATTTTTTGCTGTGTACACCTACCCAATAGAGATTGCTAATGTATAAGAAGTGCAACACTATTTACTTATAGAAATGAAACAAACTTATATCTGAAAAGAATCACCTGGTGTGGTATCATGAACTATGTGAAAACCTATAAGTAACAAGTATCAATATATTGATAAAAGCAAACAACTTTATCTTGGAAACAAAACAAGGTCGGCGAGGAGTTGCAAATTTACTCTGAATTTCTCAATAATACTCTTATGATGCAGGTAATCTGTTTTTGAACCTTGATTCATAAATCTAATTGCAAGCATATGTCTATTAAGTAAACTGTAGTATGACCAACACCAAACTTTTTTTATGTAACCTGACGATGGAGCAACACGCCTGAAAGAGCCGCTGGATGGCGGCCGTCTTCCTAGCGTGCCACGGCCTCCGTCTTGCCGCCGTCGTAGTCTTCGAAGGCAGCACAGCCACCACGGCACCACGCACCTCCTCTTGGCCGGCGGTTCGATCCGATTCAGTCCCAGCTTGTGCTATCGCGGCCTACGGTTGGGAAGAAATTCAGGCTTGAGGAGAAGGACGGCGACGATAGCAGAACGAGACCGAGGTGACAGGGCGGCGGCTGGTGGTTTACTGGATTTCTCCGCCGCATCGGCCGTCGAAAGGGAAAGAGAAAGGGGATGAAGGGAATACATATGGGGAGATGAGAATACGGGAGCTTCGTGATTTGTTTTGCTAGAAAAGAGACGTCGGGGAGGAAAATCCTGAAAAACGTTCAATGAAGAATTGACGGTGGGGAGCGGGCAAGCCTCGTCCATTTGAAACTCGGAGTTGGGTGGAAGAGTTGCCGATACCTCACGCAACGCATTAATGATTGGAGTTCATTTACGCGGGGAAATGATTGCGATACGTGGCTTACCAAGAAATAAATACTCTCGACCAGAATATTTTTGTTCAATTGGTTTGCCCCTGGCCTGTCCCCCCCCCCCCCCCCCGCGGGCGACCCGGGTGCGCGAACCCTAGCCCCAGTCTTCGATCCCCCCTCCCTCCTGCCCCCAGCCGCCGCTGCCGGCGGGGCCGCGCCGGGCAATGTTGGGGAACGTTGCATGGAAAACAAAAAAAATCTACGCACGCGCAATGATCTATCCATGGAGATGCATAGCAACGAGGGGAGAGTATGTCTACGTACCCTCATAGGCCGTAAGCGGAAGCGTTTCACAATGCGGTTGATGTAGTCGAACTTTCTTCGCGCTCCAACCGATCTAGTACTGAACGCACGACACCTCCGCGTTCTGCACATGTTCAGCTCGGGGACGTCCTACGCCTTCTTGATCCAGCAAGAAGGCGATGTAGTAGATGAGTTCCGACAGCACGACGGCGTGGTGACGATGATGGTGATCTCCGCAGGGTTTTCCCTAAGCACTACGAAAATATGACCAGGGGTGTAAACGGTGGAGGGGAGCGCCGCACACAGCTAGGCCATTGTCTGTTGAGTGCTAGGCGCCCCCCTCCCACATATATATAGCCTATATATATGTGGGAGGGAGGGAGGAGCAGCCAAAGGAGGCGCCCAAGTAGGAGGAATCCTACTTGGAGTCCCTCCCAAGTCGCGCCTCTGCCTTATATAGGTGCGGGGGAAAGGCAGGGAAGGGTGGCACCCCCCCCCCTTCCTTTCTCCCATGAGAGGGAAAGGCGGGAGGGGCTAGCCCTTCCCCCTTTCCTTCCCTTAGGTCATGCTGTCCAAAGAAGGGGCGCGCCAGGGGCTGGTATGTTCCCCCTTTGGCCCATTAGGCCCATATCTTTGCCGGGGGTGCCCGAAACTCCTTTCCGGTGACCCGATAAGTATCTGGTACCCTCCGAAACACTTCCGGTGTCTGAATACCATTGTCCTATATATCAATCTTTATCTCTCGACCATTTTGAGACACCTCATCATGTCTGTGATCTCATCTGGGACTCCAAAAAACATTCGATCACCACATCACATAACTCATATAATACTATATCGTCAACGAACGTTAAGCGTGTGGACCCTACGGGTTCGAGAACTATGTAGACATGACCGAGAAACCTCTCCGGTCAATAACCAATAGCGGAACCTGGATGCCCATATTGGCTCCTACATATTCTACGAGGATCTTTATCGGTCGAACCGTTATGACAACATACGTAATTCCCTTTGTCCATCGGTATGTTACTTGCTCGAATTCGATCGTCGGTATCTATATACCTAGTTCAATCTCGTTACCGGCAAGTCTCTTTACTCGTTTCGTAATACATCACCTCGTGACTAACTCCTTAGTCATTTGCTTGCAAACTTATGATGTGTATTACCGAGAGGGCCCAGAGATACCTCTCCGATACTCGGAGTGACAAATCCTAATCTCGATCTATGCCAACTAAACAAACACCTTCGGAGATACCTGTAGAGCATCTTTATGATCACCCAATTACGTTGTGACGTTTGATAGCACACAAGGTATTCCTCCGGTATCCGGGAGTTGCATAATCTCATAGTCGAAGGAATATGTATTTGTCATGCAATAGCAATGAAACTGAACGATCATTATGCTAAGCTCACGGGTGGGTCTTGTCCATCACATCATTCTCCTAATGATGTGATCCCGTTATCAAATGACAACGCATGTCCATGGTTAGTAAACCTTAACCATCTTTGATCAACGAGCTAGTCTAGTAGAGGCTTACTAGGGACACGGTATTTGTTTATGTATTCACACATGTATTTAAGTTTCCGATCAATATAATTCAAGCATGAATAATAAACCTTTATCATGAATAAGGAAATATAAAATAACAACTTTATTATTGCCTTTAGGGAATATTTCCTTCAGTCTCCCACTTGCACTAGAGTCAATAATACACATCACCATGTGATTTAACACCAATAGTTCACATCGTCATGTGATTAACACCCATAGTTCACATCGCCATGTGACCAACACCCAAAGGGTTTACTGGAGTCAATAATCTAGTTCATATCGCCATGTGATTAACACCCAAAGAGTACTAATGTGTGATCGTGATTTGCTTGTGAGAGAAGTTTAGTCACCAAGTTTGTTATATTCAGATCTGTATGTATTTTTGCAAATTTCTATGTCTACAATGCTCTGCATGGTGCTACTCTAGTTAATTGCTCCCACCTTCAATACGTATCCAGATTGAGACTCAGAGTCATCTAGATTAGTGTTAAAGCTTGCATCGTCATAACCCTTTACGACGAACCCTTTATCACCTCCATAACCGAGAAACATTTCCTTAGTCCTCTAAGGATAATTTTGACCGATGTCCAGTGATCTACTCCTGGATCACTATTGTACCCCCTTGCCAAACTCACAGCAAGGCACACAACAGGTCTGGTACACAGCATGGCATACTATATAGAACCTATGGCCGAGGCATAGGGAATGACTTTCATTCTCCTTCTATCCTCTTTCATGGTCGGGCTTTGAGTCTAACTCAACTTCACACTTTACAATACAAGATATAACTCCTTCTTTGACTAATCCATTTTGAACTCCTTCAAAATCTTGTCAAGGTATGTGCTTTGTGAAAGTCCTATTAAGCATCTCGATCTATCTCTATAGATCTTGATGCCCAATACATAAGTAGCTTTACCGAGGTCTTTTTTTGAAAAAATTCTTATTCAAGTATCTTTTTATGCTATCCAGAAATTCTATATCATTCCAATCAACAATATGTCATCCACATATCGTTGGGGAACGTAGTATTTCAAAACTTTCCTACGATCACACAAGATCTATCTAGGAGAAGCATAGTAACGAGCGGGGAGAGTGTGTCCACGTACCCTCGTAGACCGAAAGCGGAAGCGTTTAGTAACGCGGTTGATGTAGTCGAACGTCTTCGCAATCCAACCGATCAAGTACCGAACGTACGACACCTCCGCGATCTGCACACGTTCGGCTCGGTGACGTCCCTCGAACTCTTGATCCAGCTGAGGCCGAGGGAGAGTTCCGTCAGCATGACGGCGTGGTGACGGTGATGATGAAGTTACCGGCGCAGGGCTTCGCCTAAGCACTACGACGATATGACCGAGGTGTAAAACTGTGGAGGGGGGCACCGCACACGGCTAAGAGATTGTCTGTTGTGCCCCCTGCCCCCGTATATAAAGGAGGGGAGGAGGAGGCTGGCCAACAAGGGGCGCGCCAGGGAGAGGGGAGTCCTACTAGGACTCCAGTCCTAGTAGGATTCGGCCCCACCCTTTTTTCCTTCTACCGGAGGGGGAAAAGGGGAAGGAGAGGGAGTAGGAGAAGGAAAGGGGGGTGGCACCCCCTTCCCAAGTCCAATTCGGCCTCCTCCCTTATGGGGGCGCACTAGCCCCTTGTGGGCTGGTTAGCCTCCCTCTTATGGCCCATAAGGCCCATATCTTTCCCCGGGGGGGTTCGGTAACCTCCTGGTACTCCGGAAAAATGCCCGAATCACTCGGAACCATTCCGATGTCCGAATGCAACCTTCCAATATATGAATCTTTACCTCTCGACCATTTCAAGACTCCTCGTCGTGTCCGTGATCTCATCTGAGACTCTGAACAAACTTCGGTAGATCAAATCACATAACTCATAATACAAGTCGTCATCAAACGTTAAGCGTGCAGACCCTACGGGTTCGAGAACTATGTAGACATGACCGAGACACATCTCCGGTCAATAACCAATAGCGGAACCTGGATGCTCATATTGGCTCCTACATATTCTTCGAAGATCTTTATCGGTCAAACCGCATAACAACACACGTTGTTCCCTTTGTCATCGGTATGTTACTTGCCCGAGATTCGATCGTCGGTATCATCATACCTAGTTCAATCTCGTTACCGGCAAGTCTCTTTACTCGTTCCGTAATGCATCATCCCGCAACTAACTCATTAGTCACATTGCTTGCAAGGCTTATAGTGATGATCATTACCGAGAGGGCCCAGAGATACCTCTCCGATACTCGGAGTGACAAATCCTAATCTCGATCTATGCCAACTCAACAAACACCATCGGAGACACCTGTATAGCATCTTTATAATCACCCAGTTACGTTGTGACGTTTGATAGCACACAAGGTGTTCCTCCGGTATTCGGGAGTTGCATAATCTCATAGTCAGAGGAACATGTATAAGTCATGAAGAAAGCAATAGCAATAAAACTAAACGATCATTATGCTAAGCTAACGGATGGGTCTTGTCCATCACATCATTCTCTAATGATGTGATCCCATTCATCAAATGACAACACATGTCTATGGCTAGGAAACTTAACCATCTTTGATTAACGAGCTAGTCAAGTAGAGGCATACTAGGGACACTCTGTTTTGTCTATGTATTCACAGATGTATTAAGTTTCCGGTTAATACAATTCTAGCATGAATAATAAACATTTATCATGATATAAGGAAATATAAATAACAACTTTATTATTGCCTCTAGGGCATATTTCCTTCAGTCTCCCACACTAGAGTCAATAATCTAGTTCACATCGCCATGTGATTTAACACCAATAGTTCACATCGTCATGTGATTTAACACTCTATAGTTCACATCGACATGTGACCAATACCCAAAGGGTTTACTAGAGTCAATAATCTAGTTCACATCGCCATGTGATTAACACCTAAAGAGTACTAAGGTGTGATCATGTTTTGCTTGTGAGCGAAGTTTAGTCAACGGGTCTGCCGCATTCAGATCCGTATGTCTTTTGCAAATTTCTATGTCTACAATGCTCTGCATGGAGCTACTTTAGCTAATTGCTCCCACTTTTAATATGTAACCGGATTGTGACTTAGAGTCATCCAGATCGGTGTCAAAGCTTGCATCGCCGTAACTCTTTACGACGAACTCTTTATCACCTCCATAACCGAGAAATATTTCCTTAGTCCTCCAAGGATAATTTTGACCGTTGTCCAGTGACCTACTCCTAGATCAAAATTGTACTCCCTTGCCAAACTCAGGGCAGGGTATACAATAGGTCTGGTACACAGCATGGCATACTTTATAGAACCTATGGCTGAGGCATAGGGAATGACTTTCATTCTCTCTCTATCTTCTGCCGTGGTCGGGATTTGAGTCTTACTCAACTTCACACCTTGCAACACAGGCAAGAACTCTTTCTTTGACTGTTCCATTTTGAACTACTTCAAAAACTTGTCAAGGTATGTACTCATTGAAAAAACTTATCAAGCGTCTTGATCTATCTCTATAGATCCTGATGCTCAATATGTAAGCAGCTTCACCGAGGTCTTTCTTTGAAAAACTCCTTTCAAACACTCCTTTATGCTTTCCAAAAAATTCTACATCATTTCCGACTGACAATATGTCATTCACATATACTTATCAAAAAGGCTGTAGTGCACCCACTCACTTTCTTGTAAATACAGGCTTCACCGCAAGTCTGTATAAAACTATATGCTTTGATCAACTCATCAAAGCGTATATTCCAACTCCGAGATGCTTGGCACCTTTAGGATCGACAAAACCTTCTGGTTGCATCATATACAACTCTTCTTTAAGAAATCCATTAAGGAATGCAGGTTTGACATCCATTTGCCAAATTTCATAAAATGCGGCAATTGCAAAGATGATTCGGACAGACTTTTAAGCATCGATACAAGTGAGAAAATCTCATCGTAGTCGACACCTTGAATTTGTCGAAAACCTTTTTCGACAATTCGAGCTTTGTAGATAGTATCACTACTATTAGCGTCCGTCTTCCTCTTGAAGATCCATTTATTCTTAATAGCTTGCCGACCATCGGGCAAGTCCACCAAAGTCCACACTTTGTTCTCATATATGGATCCTATCTCAGATTTCATGGCCTCAAGCCATTTCGCAGGATCTGGGCTCGTCATCGCTTCCTCATAGTTTGTAGGTTCGTCATGGTCTAGTAACATGACTTCCAGAACAAGATTACCATACCACTCTGGTGCGGACCGTACTTTGGTTGACCTACGAGGTTTGGTAGTAACTTGATCTGAAGTTTCATGATTATTATCATCAGCTTCCTCACTAATTGGTGTAGGAATCACTGGAATTGATTTTCTGTGATGAATTACTTTCCAATTCGGGAGAAGGTACAATTACCTCTTCAAGTTATACTTTCCTCCCACTCACTTCTTTCGAGAGAAACTCCTTCTCTAGAAAGTATCCATTTTAGCAACGAATATCTTGCCTTCGGATCTGTGATAGAAGGTGTACCCAACAGTTTCCTTTGGGTATCCTATGAAGACACATTTCTCTGATTTCGGTTCGAGCTTATCAGGTTGAAACTTTTTCACATAAGCATCGCCGCCCCAAACTTTAAGAAACGACAGCTTAGGTTTCTTACCAAACCACAGTTCATATGGTGTCGTCTCAACGGATTTAGATGGTGCCCTATTTAACGTGAATGCAGTTGTCTCTAATGCATAACCCAAAAATGATAGTGGTAAATCAGTAAGAGACATCATAGATCACACCATATCTAATAAAGTACGGTTGCGACGTTCGGACACACCATTTCGCTGTGCTGTTCCAGGTGGCGTGAGTTGCGAAACTATTCCACATAGTTTCAAATGAATATCAAACTCATAACTCAAATATTCACCTCCACGATCAGATCGTAGAAACTTTATTTTCTTGTTATGATGATTTTCCACTTCACTCTGAAATTCTTTGAACTTTTCAAATGTTTCAGACTTATGTTTCATTAGGTAGATATACCCATATCTGCTCAAATCATCTGTGAAGGTCAGAAAATAATGATACCCGCCGCGATCCTCAACACTCATCAGACCACATACATCAGTATGTATTATTTCCAATAAGTCAGTTGCTTGCTCCATTGTTCCGGAGAACTAAGTCTTAGTCATCTTGCCCATGAGGCATGGTTCGCAAGCATCAAGTGATTCCAAAAGCCCATCAGCATGGAGTTTCTTCATGCGCTTTACACCAATATGACCTAAATGGCAGCGCCACAAACAAGTTGCACTATCATTATTAACTTTGCATCTTTTGGCTTCAATATTTATGAATATGTGTATCACCATGATCGAGATTCAATAAACCATTTATATTGAGTGTATGACCATAGAAGGTTTTATTCACGTAAATAGAACAACAATTATTCTTTGACTTAAATGAATAATTGTATTGCAATAAACATGATCCAATCATATTCATGCTCAATGCAAACACCAAATAACATTTATTTTAGGTTCAACACTAATCCCGAAGGTAAAGGGAGTGTGCGATGGTGATCTTATCAACCTTGGAATCACTTTCAACACACATCATCACCTCGCCCTTAACTAGTCTCTGTTTATTTTGCAACTCCCATTTCGAGTTACTACTCTTAGCAACTGAACCATTATCAAATACTGAGGGGTTGCTATAAACACTAGTAAAGTACACATCAATAACATGTATATCCAATATACCTTTGTTCACTTTGCCATCCTTCTTATCCGCCAAGTATCTAGGGCAGTTCCACTTCCAGTGACCATTTCCTTTGCAGTAGAAGCACTCAGTTTCAGGCTTGGGTCTAGCTTTGGGCTTCTTCATGGGAGTGGCAACTTGCTTGCCATTCTTTCTTGAAGTTCCCTTTCTTTCCCTTGCCCTTTTACTTGAAACTAGCAATCTTGTCAACCATCAACACTTGATGCTTTTTCTTGATTTCTACCTTCGCCGATTTCAGCATCGCAAAGAGCTTGGGAATCGTTTCCGTTATCCCTTGCATATTATAGTTCATCACGGAGTTCTAGTAACTTGGTGATAGTGACTAGAGAACTCTGTCAATCACTATCTTATCTGGAAGATTAACTCCCACTTGATTCAAGCGATTGTAGTACTCATTCTGAGCACATGCTCACTAGTTGAGCTATTCTCCTCCATCTTGTAGGCTAAGTACTTTGTCAGAGGTCTCATACCTCTCGACTCGGGCATGAGTCTGAAATACCAATTCCAGCTCTTGGAACATCTCATATGCTCTGTGGTGTTCAAAACGTTTTTGAAATCCCGGTTCTAAGCCGTAAAGCATGGTGCACTAAACTATCAAGTAGTCATTATACCGAGCTTTGTCAAACGTTCATAATGTCTGTATATGCTCCTACAATAGGTCTGTCACCTAGCAGTGCATCAAGGACATTATTCTTCTATGTAGCAATGAGGATAATCCTCTGATCACGGACCAAGTCCGCATCATTGCTACTATCATCTTTCAACTTATTTTCTCTAGGAACATATCAAAAATAAACGGGGAGCTACATCGCGAGCTATTGATCTACAACATAGTTATGCAAATACTATCAGGACTAAGTTCATGATAAATTAAAGTTCAATTTAATCATATTACTTAAGAACTCCCACTTAGATAGACATCCATCTAGTCATCTAAATGATCACGTGATCCATATCAACTAAACCATGTCCGATCATCACATGAGATGGAGTAATTTTCAATGGTGAACATCACTATGTTGATCATATATACTATATGATTCACGCTCGACCTTTCGGTCTCAGTGTTCCGAGGCCATATCTGCACATGCTAGGCTCGTCAAGTTTAACCCGAGTATTCTGCATGTGCACAACTGGCTTGCACCCATTGTATGTGAACGTAGAGTCTATCACACCCGATCATCACGTGGTGTCTCGAAACGACGAACTGTAGCAACGGTGCATACTCAGGGAGAACACTTTTACCTTGAAATTTAGTGAAGGGATCATCTTATAATGCTACCTCCATACTAAGCAAAATAAGATGCATAAAAGATAAACATCACATGCAATCAAAATATGTGACATGATATGGCCATCATCATATCATGCTTTTGATCTCCATCTCCAAAGCATCGTCATGATCTCCATCGTCACCGGCTCGACACCTTGATCTCCATCGTTGCATCGTGGTTGAGGGAGTCCTAGATTAAGGGGTCCTCGGACAGCCGGACTATATACTTTGGTCGGACTGTTGGACTATGAAGATACAAGATTGAAGACTTCGTCCCGTGTCCGGATGGGACTCTCCTTTGCGTGGAAGGCAAGCTTGGTAATTCGGATATGTAGATTTCCTTCTCTGTAACCGACTCTGTATAACCCTAGCCCCCTCCGGTGTCTATATAAACCGGAGGGTTTAGTCCGTAGAACAACAATCATAATCATAGGCTAGCTTCTAGGGTTTAGCCTCTACGATCTCGTGGTAGATCAACTCTTGTAATGCTCATATCATCAAGATCAATCAAGCAGGAAGTAGGGTATTACCTCCATCGAGAGGGCCCGAACCTGGGTAAAACATCGTGTCCCCTGCCTCCTGTTACCATTAGCCTTAGACGCACAGTTCGGGACCCCCTACCCGAGATCCGCCGGTTTTGACACCGACATTGGTGCTTTCATTGAGAGTTCCACTGTGTCGTCGCAGTAAGGCTCGATGGCTCCTTCAATCATCTTCAACGATGTGGTCCAGGGGGAGGTTTTTCTTCCCGGACAGATCTTCGTATTCGACGGCTTCATACTGCGGGCCAACTCGCTTGGCCATCTGGAGCAGATCGATAGCTACGCCCCTGGACATCAGGTCAGGTTTGGAAGCTTGAACTATACTGCCGACATCCGCGGAGACTTGATCTTCGACGGATTCGAGCCCATGTCAGGCGCGACGGACGGTCACGATGGGCAAGACTTTGATCTGCCATCGGGCACTATTCAGGAGGTTGCGCCTGCGGCGGCGCCGGGAATCAATCCGGAGCAGATCGTTCCCTCCGAGGACTGGTGGATGGACCCCGCCACGGAGGCCGCGCACTCATCGGCGTTGGAGCCGAACACTGAAGCCACCTCCTGTGAGGATGGTATCCTCGGACCCTCGGACTCATCTCCGGCCACAGGATCCGAACCGCGTACGGCCATGCCTATCGAATCTGACGGGGCACCAGTCATGGAGTTCACCTCCGCGGATATTTTTCAGCACTCGCCCTTAGGTGATGTGCTAAACTCATTAATGTCTCTTTCCTTGTCGGGAGATTCTTGGCCGAACTATGTCCGGTTCGAGTGGGACGCGGACGACGACGAAATTCATTACCGACCCACCACCCACTTCATAGCCACTGTCGATGACCTAATCGACACGATCGATTTCGACTCTGAAGACGTCGACGGTATTTACGACGAAACAAGAGAAGAACAGGAACCACCGCCCACTGGGCGTTGGACTGCCACCTCATCATATGATGTATATATGGTGGACACACCAAAAGAAGGCGATGGTGATGATGCAACGAAGGATAATCCCCTCGATAAGCCACCAAAGCGGCGCCGTAGACGCCGCTCTAAATCCCGCCACAGTAAAAACAGCGACAACAGCGCAAGACATAATAATACCCCGGTTGACTCCAAAGGAAACGACGACCCCATGGACCCAGCGATGGAGCAGGATGAGCCAGGGGATGATGGACATAGTCCGGAGCCAACGTCAGATGACGCCGATCCCGAGGGTAAAATTCACCAACCTGTCTCCGGAGAGAAGAACAACCCGGACGATGATGCACTTATCATCCCAGAAAAACTCTTGGAACAAGAGAACCTCCACAGAAGTCTTATCGCCACCGCGAGGAGCCTAAAGAAGCAGAAGCAAAGGCTTAAGGCCGCGCAGGATACGCTCAACCGCAGGTGGAACAAAGTGCTCGACACAGAAGAAAAATACGGCGGCGATCGTCACACAAAGAGCTATCCAAAGCGCAAGCTGCTGCCCGAATTCGACGACGAGGCCATAGAGCCCATTCAGCCGAAACCGACCGATCAGCCGGACCAACCACCCCGTGGCCGTGACAAGACGGCTAATGATGCCGCACACAAGTCAGCACACGATTTACGTGAGCTCCTGGACAAAAAGTCCGGTATGGCCAGATCCATCTATGGATCTAGGAAGCGCGCTTCGGCACAGGATCAGAGCTATCGAAACGATCACATTGATCGAACACCAGCTAGGAATCAGAACCGAACACAACAACCATCGACAGCATGCCATGACACGTCCAAATACAGGGGTGCCGCACACCCCCTGTGCTTCATCGATGAGGTGCTGAACCATGAATTTCCGGAAGGATTTAAGCCCGTGAATATAGAGGCATACGACGGAACTACAGACCCTGGGGTATGGATCGAGGACTTTATCCTTCATATCCACATGGCTCGCGGAGACGATCTCCACGCCATTAAATACCTACCCCTCAAATTGAAAGGACCAGCTCGGCACTAGTTGAAAAGCCTCCCTGAAAACTCAACTGGAAGTTGGGAGGAACTTGAGGATGCTTTTAGGGCCAATTTTCAAGGGACCTATGTCCGACCTCCAGACGCAGACGGCCTAAGTCACATAATTCAACAGCCCGGAGAGTCAGCCCGAAAACTCTGGAACAAATTTCTTACTAAGAAGAATCAAATAGTTGATTGCCCCGACGCCGAAGCCCTAGCAGCCTTCAAACACAGTATCCGGGACGAATGGCTTGCTAGACACCTCGGCCAAGAAAAGCCGAGGGCAATGGCAGCCTTAACAAGCCTTATGACCCGCTTTTGCGCGGGCGAGGACAGCTGGCTGGCCCGTAGCGGCACCAGCGACCCAGGCACATCCGAAGTCAGGGACGGCAACGGGAAACCGCGACGCAACAAAAACAAGCGTCGAAACAATGATGACAACCCAGAGAACACGACGGTCAACGCCGAATTCAGGGGCTCTCGACCCGGTCAACGGAAGAAGCCATTTAAAGGCAGCAGAGATGGACCGTCCAGCCTAAACAAGATTCTAGACAAATTATGTCAGATTCACGGCACCCCCGAAAAACCTGCAAACCACACCCACAGAGAGTGTTGGGTCTTCAAGCAGGCCGGCAAGCTAAATGCCGAACAAAAGGGGAGGGAGACGCCAAGTGAAGATGAGGATGAGCCTCGCCAGCCGAACACTGGAGGACAGAAAAAATTCCCACCAGAAGTCAAAACAGTGAATATGATTTACGCAACTCACATTCCAAAGAGTAGGTGCAAACGCGCACTCTGAGACGTATACGCCGTGGAGCCCATCGCCCCCAAATTTAACCCCTGGTCGGCCTGCCCAATCACCTTTGAACGCAGGGACCATCCGGCTAGTATCCGGGACGGAGGATCGGCTGCCTTGGTGCTCGACCCAATAATTGACGGATACCATCTCACACGAGTCCTTATGGACGACGGCAGTAGTCTAAACCTGATATATCAGGACACTGTCCGCAAAATGGGGATAGACCCTTCAAGAATCGGCCTAAGCAACACTACCTTTAAAGGAGTGATACCAGGCGTCGAGGCCCACTGTACGGGCTCTCTAGTACTAGAGGTTGTATTCGGTTCCCCCGACAACTTCAGAAGCGAGGAACTAACCTTCGACATCGCTCCATTCCGAAGCGGCTATCACGCACTACTCGGAAGAATGGCCTTTGCTCGTTTTAATGCAGTACCGCATTACGCCTACCTTAAACTTAAGATGCCCGGTCCACGCGGCGTCATCACAGTTAGCGGAAATACAGAGCGGTCCTTACGCGCGGAAGAATACGTGGCGGCTCTAGCAGCCGAACACTGAGCGGTCCCTCCAACCAGGATAAATGGTCGGTCGTCAAGACCACGGACACGGTTAGACGAGTCCGGCGCTCCGCCCAATGTAACAGCCCAGTTGGGATTTCCCCATAAAAGATGCCAGGGGCTGCCCGCAAAAAGAGCCCATAGTTTGGCTCGACCCTATCAATACAATGACATATTGCATTTTCACGGTTCATTCAGATTAACGAACTCCGCGCACGAAGTCTTTCACCTGGGCTTTTTCTTTTTACAGACGATCATCGTGCTACACCCTTCCAGGATATGGCACAACGGAGATAAAGGCGCAGACGTGCAGCAGGGCCCCGCTCAAAGGTTTCTTTTTAGATTAAGACCCTGAGTAAACCTTTTAAATGTCTCTTGTTGCTTCTTCCCCTCCGGAAACTTTATAAAACCGGGAGGGACACTGGCGTTTTCGGCATTTTTGTCACACCAGACTATTGCTCATACCTGGAAACTCAGGGCTTATTATCAAGGGCGTTATTCAGCCCAGTACACATTATAAAGTCCGAATACCTTAGGGAGTGTTCGGTGTCGCGAGTTTGGCCTTATATGCATCAGCTCCGAATCATGTCTTTGGTCAAATGTTGGGTTTGCCCGGCTCCCGTGTTTTGCTACCTTACGTTCCGCTCTATCGGCTAAGGCGGCACCGGGAGAACTACTGCGATTGTGCCCTGGTTCATCTGGATGAGCACCTCAGTAGAGAAAGCCGAAAACTGACTGTCATGATACAGCGCGAGACTGGTCAACCACTCGATGACCCAGCGGAATCTTCACGATTCCTCCGCATTAACGAAGGACCGGTTTCCCGGTCACGTACATACGCGCACCATATCCGGATGAACGCGAAAGTACCAGGGGCTATATAGTAGCCCCGCCGTCAAACTCCTATGGCTAAGTGAACGAGTTAAAGCTATATAGTCCGATCGCCTGGTTCGCCACGCTATCACCTCCTTAACGGACCAAGACGTTGGATCAAGTGTGACTACGCGTTTTCTCGAACACCCCCGCATTATACGCGTGGGGGCTGAAGCCGACGACTACAAACTTTCAGGTCATATACATACATAAACGGCCGCACAGGAGGCATTATAATACTTTCGGGCAAAAGTATAAACATAGCCTTTATAATCAAAATAGCATTGTCTTTACAATCGAGATACATGTCATTCGAACATGGCACTCTTCGAGCACTGAGCCTCTATTAAACGGGCGCCTTCTAAGACTTCTTCAAAATAGTGCTCGACCGGGTCCTGGCCTTCTGCCGCACCCCGGGTTGCAATAGCGGTGGTCTCCATCCCAGCCCAGTATGTTTTAACACAGGCAAGAGCCATCCGCGCACCCTCTATGCACGCCGACCTCTTCACAACATCGATATGCGACACAGCACCAAGGAATTGTTGCACCAATCCAAAATAGCTGTCCGGCCTTGGTCCACGTGGCCAAAGATGATCCACGACAGACCTCATAGCAAGCCCGGACAACCTATGGAGTTCTGCCCATGTGGCCATCTTTTCATTCAATGGCAGCGGACGCGTCGGGGCAGTGAACTACGACCAGAATAACCTCTTAGCCTTATGGTCTTTCCGATCTTTGAAAAACTCGGTCGCATCAGCAGCACTCTTTGCCAGATCCGCATACGCGTCCGCCGCACTCCACAACTGATCTAGAGGGGCATACTTCGGATCTCCGAATTTCATCTGCAACAAATAGGGCTTCCTAGCCATGATATCTCCGGCTTCACGAAGCTCCTCCCTCATCCCCCTCATTTCAGAGCGGGTTTCCTTGGCTGCCTCCAGGGCCTTCTTCAGGTTAGCCGCTTTTGCTTGATTTTCCTTTTCAAGGAGCTCACGGCGGTTGGCGGCATCTTCCAGCTCGGTAGCCATCTGGGCTATCTTTTCTTCGCTCCGGCGATGAGCAGCCTGTTCGGCTCTTAACTCTTCGACCGCCTTCAGAGCGGCCGCATCACTTATTCGGGCTTGCTCCTTGGCTTGGGCAAGCTCCGCCCGAAGGATCTCCACGGCAGCAGCTCCATCTGCAGTCACAACATATTATAGATACTAGCATCATGCTCCTCTTAAACATTTGCTGACAAGCCGAATATACATACCCTGGGCCTTGTCAAGCCGCTTGTTAACCAGCGCGATGTCGGCATCGGCCACGTCCAGCTGCCGCTTTAGTTCGGCAAAATCAGTAGATCGGTCGGCCGCCGGACCCTCAGCCACCTGCACATAAAGCAACGCGCTTATTACCAGAGATTATGATCCTCTGTTCGCCACATTGATGGCAACCAGAGTCTCAGGGGCTACTATCTATACAGAGCACACTTAGCATGTGCGGTACCATCAAAAATACATTTTTTGCGTACCTCAAAGCCTTTCAGCAGACTCGTAAAAGCTTCATTCAAACCGCTTTTCGCGGATGAAATCCTCTCAACCACCGTACCCATTAAGGCACGATGTGTCTCTGAGATGTCCGCTCGCTCCAGAAGGCCCATTAGTGTGTCCGGCTGTGTGCCGGACAATCCTGGACTCCTCCTGAAGCTCTCTTTGGGAGCCGGATATACCAGACTCTGGGCAGTCAAAGTGTCAACTTCTGGCCTTGGTGGATTAGGAGAAATCCTCCGTGACGACACCTCGGGGTCGTCCGCCCCATGTGACGGGGAGGCAGGGGGAGGCGTCTCGCTCTCCATCATCTACGGAGGAAGATCACCTGAGGACGAACTCTGTGGAGAAGGGCTACGAGCTGGACTGCAACAAATATGTTTCGGTCATTATCCTCAGAGACAAAACGGGGTATATTTACCAAGTACTCTTTTACTTACGGCTCGGTGGAGGGCCGGCCCCCTTGCGGGCGCTGTGCGGCAAGAACGCCCTCGGGGGCAGGGCCCCTTGGCGAGGTTTTCTTCCCTCATTTAGAAGCCTCCGTTTCCAAATCTTCAGAGGCGGCCCTTTTCTTACCTTGAGGAGAGGGGACTTTAGGTTCCCCTCCCCGAGTATCCTCCTTCGTGGAGGCGCTTACTCCCCCAATTTGGATGTGTAAAAAATGAGGCCCACCTGTGGCTTCTCTATTCCTCCCCTCGTCTTCTCCTGATGGCACCTGGTACGGCGCGCGCTCGAGCATCCTGGTCAACAAAGGATCCGGCGAGCCTTCGGGAAGAGGGGCCGAACACCTAATCCTCTCCTCCTTCCTTAGCCAGTCCTGGCAGATAGCAATTTTTCAGAATGATGTTATAATAAACATAAAGGATGGTGTGTTCGGTAGCGGAATTACTTACTTGGGTATCCGGACGGTTGCAGAGACCCACGTCCTCGGTGGTGTCCGGACACTTTATTCGTGATCCGAAGAATGACCCATGCATCTCTTTGAGCATCATGCCGAAGAATTGTTGAATGGTTCGCGGTCCTTCGGGGTTGAACTCCCACATACGGAGAGGACGACGCTGGCAAGGCAGGACTCGACGAACCAGCATCACTTGCATTATCTTGACAAGACTGACATCCCTCTTAAGGAGGTCTCGGATGCGGCTTTGCAGTGTCAGCACGTCGTTAATCGGCCCCCAATCCAGCCCCTTGTTGACCCATGACGCCAGTTGCGGCGGGGGGCCCGAGCGGAACGCTGGAGCAGCCGCCCGCTTTGTACCTCGGGGAGCTGTGATATAAAACCACTCTCGCTGCCATAAATCAGATGTTTCCGTGAAATAACCCTTTGGCCATGAGGCATCGGCGCCTTTGCTTATTATAGCACCTCCGCACTCCGCGTGACGCCCGTCATTCACCCTCGGCCTCACATTGAAGGTCTTGAGCCACAGGCCGAAGTGGGGGGTAATGCGGAGAAAGGCTTCACACACGACGATAAACGACGAGATGTGAAGGATGGAATCCGGAGCTAGATCATGGAAATCTAGCCCGTAATAGAACATATGCCCCCTCACAAAGGGATCGAGACTAAAACCTAGCCCTCGGAGGAAGTGGGAAATAAATACGACACTCTCGTTGGGTTCGGGAGTGGGGATGACCTGCCCTTGAGCAGGCAGCCTGTGCGGGATTTCAGCGGTGAGATACCTGGCCTCCCTAAGCTTCCGGATGTCCTCCTCTGTGATAGAGGAGGCCATCCACCGGCCTTGAAGATTGGATCCGGACATGGTCGAAGGTCCAAAGTGCTTTAGCTTGAGCCTTGGGTGTTGGAACTCGAGGTGCGGGAGGGGAAGGATCAAGCGTGGGAAGAAAAGGACAGGCCTTGGCCCCCCTTATAAAGAGGACGAATATCAAGCGTCCCCCGCGTGACCGTTTGGGACTTGCCTAAAATCGAGGAGTCATATTAAACAAACACGGTTAGGTTACCCACACCTGTATTGATGAGAATCCCGTGATAAGGGGGACATGATCTCTGCTTCGACAAGACGTGCCAATAAAACCGCCTCGCAGCGCGTGTAGTGGCTGGTTGTGAAAAACGGTTCGAATAATGACCGGACCGTGGCGTAATGCCATAAAAAGCTGTCAGCAGATTAGATTTGTGGAATATTGTACTCTCTACGGTGGTATGTGGAATTTGTCTTGCAGAGCCGGACACGATTCTCGTGTTTAAAATCTTCTATGGAGTATTCGGAAAAGGAACCCTCCTTGCAATGCCGAAGACAATCTGCGCGCTGGACTCATCGTCATTGAAGCCTGGTTCAGGGGCTACTGAGGGAGTCCTGGATTAAGGGGTCCTCGGACAGCGGGACTATATACTTTGGCCGGACTGTTGGACTATGAAGATACAAGATTGAAGACTTCGTCCCGTGTCCGGATGGGACTCTCCTTTGCGTGGAAGGCAAGGTTGGCAATTCGAATATGTAGATTTCCTTCTCTGTAACCGACTCTGTATAACCCTAGCCCCCTCCGGTGTCTATATAAACCGGAGGGTTTAGTCCGTAGAACAACAATCATAATCATAGGCTAGCTTCTAGGGTTTAGCCTCTACGATCTCGTGGTAGATCAACTCTTGTAATACTCATATCATCAAGATCAATCAAGCAGGAAGTAGGGTATTACCTCCATCGAGAGGGCCCGAACCTGGGTAAAACATCGTGTCCCCTGCCTCCTGTTACCATTAGCCTTAGACGCACAGTTCGGGACCCCCTACCCGAGATCCGCCGGTTTTGACACTGACAGTGGTCGTCTCGCCAACTATTGCTAATGCGTAGCGATAAAGTAAAGCAATTACATGGCGTTTGCATTTCATACAATAAAGAGACAACCATAAGGCTCCTGCCGATTGCCGATAAATTACAAAACATGATCATCTCATACAATAACATATATCACATCATGTCTTGACCATATCACATCACAACATACCCTGCAAAAACATGTTAGACGTCCTCTACTTTGTTGTTGCAAGTTTTATGTGGCTGCTATGGGTTTCTAGCAAGAACCGTTCTTACCTACAGCAAAACCACAATGGTGAATTATCAAATTTGCTTTTTAAACCTTCTTCAAGGACTGGCTGCAGTCAAATCCGGTTCAACTAAAGTAGGAGAAACAGACACCCGCCAGCCACCTTTATGCAAAACTAGTTGCATGTCAGTCGGTGGAACCTCTCTCATGTACGTGGACATGTATTCATCCCATAATGCCGCTGAATCAAAATAAGACGTTGGTGGTAAGAAGTATGAACATCACCTCCCACAACTTCTTTGTGTTCTACTCATGCATATCATCTACGCATAGACCTGGCTCGGATGCCACTGTTGGGGAACGTTGCATGGAAAACAAAAAATTCTACGCACACGCAATGATCTATCCATGGAGATGCATAGCAACGAGGGGAGAGTATGTCTATGTACCCTCGTAGATCGTAAGCGGAAGCGTTTCACAACGCAGTTGATGTGGTCGAACTTTCTTCGTGCTCCAACCGATCTAGTACTGAACGCACGACACCTTCGTGTTCTGCACATGTTCAGCTCGGGGACGTCCTACGCCTTCTTGATCCAGCAAGACGGCGAGGTAGTAGATGAGTTCCGACAGCACGAGGGCGTGGTGACGGTGATGGTGATGGTGATGTTGAAGGAAATATGCCCTAGAGGCAATAATAAAGTTGTTATTTTATATTTCCTTATATCATGATAAATGTTTATTATTCATGCTAGAATTGTATTAACCGGAAACTTGATACATGTGTGGATACATAGACAAAACACCGTGTCCCTAGTAAGCCTCTACTAGACTAGCTCGTTAATCAAAGATGGTTAAGTTTCCTAACCATAGACATGTGTTGTCATTTGATGAATGAGATCACATCATTAGGAGAATGATGTGATGGACAAGACCCATCTGTTAGCTTAGCATATTGATCGTTCAGTTTTATTGCTATTGCTTTCTTCATGTCAAATACATATTCCTTCGACTATGATATTATGCAACTCCCGGATACCGGAGGAATGCCTTGTGGGCTATCAACCGTCACAACGTAACTGGGTGATTATAAAGATGCTCTACAGGTATCTCTGAAGGTGTTTGTTGGGTTGGCATAGATCGAGATTATGATTTGTCACTCTGAGTATCGGAGAGGTATCTCTGGGCCCTCTCGGTAACATCATAAGAAGCCTTGCAAGCAAAGTGACTAATGAGTTAGTTGCATGGTGATGTATTACAGAACGAGTCAGGAGACTTGCCGATAACGAGATTGAACTAGGTATAAAGATACCGATCTTGGGCAAGTAACATACCGATGGACAAAGGGAATAACGTATGTTGTCATAACCGTTCGACCGATAAAGATCTTCGTAGAATATGTAGGAGCCAATATGAGCATCCAGGTTCCGCTATTGGTCATTGACCGGAGAGGTGTCTCGGTCATGTCTACATAGTTCTCGAACCCGTAGGGTCCACACACTTAACGTTCGATGACGACATAGTATTATATGAGTTATGTGATTTGGTGACCGAATGTTGTTTGGAGTCCCAGATGAGATCAAGGACATGACGAGGAGTCTTGAAACGGTCAAGAGGTAAATATTGATATATAGGACGATGGTATTCAGACACCGGAAGTCTTCCGGAGGGTATCGGGTACTTATCGGTGATGGGTTGCGAGAGTGACAGAAGCTTAAACCCGAGTTTATGCGCTATTCCGTAAGGGACCGATTGGATCCAAAAGTTTAATGCTATGGTTAGAATTTATTCTTAATATTTTCTCATAATTGCGGATGCTTGCAGGAGGGTTAATCATAAGTAGGAGGTTTGTTCAAGTAAGGACAACACCTAAGCACCGGTCCACCCACATATCAAATTATCAAAGTAGCGCACACGAATTAAACCAACATGATGAAAGTGACTAGATGAAATTCCCGTGTACCCTCAAGAACGCTTTGCTTATCATAAGAGACCGTTTTGGCCTGTCCTTTGCCTCAAAAGGATTGGGCTACCTTGCTGCACTTTTGTTACTACTATCGTTACTTGCTCGTCACAAATTATCTTGCTATTAAACTACTCCGCCACATATAATTTCAGCACTTGCAGACATTACCTTACTGAAAACTACTTGTCATTTCCTTCTGCTCCTCGTTGGGTTCGACACTCTTACTTATCGAAAAGTGATACAATTGATCCCCTATACTTGTGGGTCATCAAGGCTGTTTTCTGGCGCCGTTGCCGGGGAGTGAAGCGCCTTTGGTAAGTGGAATTTGGTAAGGAAACATTTATATAGTGTGCTAAAATTTATTGTCACTTGTTACTATGGAAAACAATCCTTTGAGGGGTTTGTTCGGGGTATCTTCACCTCGACCGGAACCACAATTAGCTACCCCTCAACCTACTGCACCTACTGAAAATATTGAATATGAAATTCCTTCGGGTATGATAGAACAACTGCTAGCTAATCCTTATGCAGGAGATGGAACCGAACATCCTGATATGCACTTGATATATGTGGAACAAATTTGTGGATTGTTTAAGCTTGCAGGTTTTCCCGGAGGTGAAGTTATGAAAAAGGTTTTCCCTTTATCTTTGAAGGGAAAATCATTGACATGGTATAGTCTGTGCAATGATACTGGGTCATGGAATTGGAATCGCTTGAAATTGGAGTTCCACCAAAAAAATATCCTATTCATCTAGTTCATCGTGATCGGAATTATATATATATATAATTTTTGGCCTCGTGAAGGAGAAAGTATCGCTCTAGCTTGGGGGAGGCTTAAGTCAATGTTATATTCATGCCCCAATCATGAGCTCTCAAGAGAAATTATTATCCAGAATTTTTATGCTCGGCTTTCTCGTAATGATCAAACCATGCTTGATACTTCTTGTGTTGGTTCTTTTATGAAGAAGACTATTGAATTCCGGTGGGATCTTTTGGAAAGAATTAAATGCAACTCTGAAGATTGGGAACTCGACGAAGGTAAAGAGTCAGGTATTAAACTTAAGTATGATTGTGTTAAATCTTTTATGGATACCGATGCTTTGCAAAAGTTTAGCACTGAATATGGACTTGACTCTGAGATAGTAGCTTCCTTTTATGAATCATTTGCTACTCATGTTGAACTCCCTAAAGAGAAGTGGTTTAAATATCACCCACCTATTAAAGAAGAAATTAAAGAACCGGTACCAGTTAAATAAGAAACTATACTTTATAATGTTGATCCAGTTGTTCCTTCTGCTTATATTGAGAAACCACCTTTTCCTGTTAGGATAATGGAACATGCCAAAGTTTCAACTGTGGTTAACAAAATCTATATTAGAACACCTAAACTTGATGAACAAATTAAAGTATAACCTAGCATTGCTATGGTTAAAGATCTCTTGGAAGAAGATATGGATGGGCATGTTATTTACTTCTGTGAAGAAGCTGCTAGAATTGCCAAACCTGATAAAAAGGATAAACATAGACCTGTTGTTGGCATGCCTGTTATCTCAGTTAAAATAGGAGATCACTTTTATCATGGTTTATGTGACATAGGTGCTAGTGTGAGTGCTATTCCTTATTCCTTATATCAAGAAATTATGAATGGCATAGCACCCGTAGAGATAGAAGACATAGATGTTACTATTAAACTTGCTAATAGAGACACTATATTGCCAATTGGGATTGTTAGAGATGTTGAAGTCTTGTGTGGGAAAATAAAATACCCTACTGATTTTCTTGTTCTTGGTTCCCCACAAGATGACTTTTGTCCCATTATTTTTGGTAGACCTTTCTTGAACACCGTTAATGCTAGAATAGACTGTGAGAAACAAACTGTCGGTGTTAGTTTTGGTGATGTGTCCCATGAGTTTAATTTTTCCAAGTTTAGTAGAAAACTTCATGAAAAAGAATTGCATAGTACTCTTCTTAAACACAATTTGCTAGACCATGAAAATGATTTTCATATGCATGAAAGGAATGAAATAGATAAGATTTTCTTTGAACAACGTCCTCTGCTTAAACACAATTTGCCTATTGAAACTCTAGGAGGTCCTCCTCCACCTAAAGGTGATCCTGTGTTTGAATAAAAACAATTGCCAGACACTTTGAAATATGCTTATCTTGATGAAAAGAAGATATATCCTGTTATTATTAGTGCTAACCTTTCAGAACATGAAGAAGAAAGATTATTGAAAGTTCTAAGGAAGCACCGAGCTGCTATTGGATATACTCTTGATGATTTAAAGGGCATTAGTCCCACTCTATGTCAGCACAAAATTAATATGGAACCTGATGCTAAACCCGTTGTTGATCACCAACGTCGGTTAAATCCGAAGATGAAAGAAGTGGTAAGAACGAAAATATTAAAACTTCTGGAAGCAGGTATAATCTATCCTATAGCTGATAGTAGATGGGTAAGTCCCGTTCATTGTGTCCCTAAGAAAGGAGGTATAACTGTTGTTCGTAATGATAAGAATGAACTTATTCCACAAAGAATTGTTACAGGCTATAGAATGGTAATTGATTTTAGAAAATTAAACAAAGCAACTAGAACAGATCATTACCCTTTGCCTTTTATTGATCAAATGCTTGAAAGATTATCTAAGCACACACACTTTTGCTTCCTTAATGGATATTCTGGCTTTTCACAAATACCTATTTCTCAACCTGATCAAGAAAATACTACTTTTACTTGTCCTTTTGGAACCTATACTTATAGACGCATGCCTTTTGGTTTATATAATGCACCTGCTACCTTTCAAAGATGTATGACTGCTATATTCTCTGACTTTTGTGAAAAGATTGTTGAGGTTTTCATGGACAATTTCTCTATTTATGGGAAGTCTTTTGATGATTGTTTAAGCAATCTTGATCAAGTTTTGCAGAGATGTGAACAAACAAATCTTGTCTTGAATTGGGAGAAGTGCCACTTTATGGTTAATGAAGGCATTGCCTTGGGTCATAAAATTTCTGAAAGAGGTATCAAAGTGGATCAAGCTAAGGTTGATGCCATTGAGAAAATTCCATGTCCTAAAGATATAAAAGGTATTCGTAGTTTCCTAGGTCATGCTGGTTTCTATAGGAGATTTATCAAAGACTTTTCTAAAATTTCTAGGCCTCTCACTAGTCTTTTACAAAAGGATATTCCTTTTGTTTTTGATGATGATTGTTTAGAAGCCTTTGAAACACTCAAGAAAGCCTTAATTTCTGCACCTATTGTTCAACCACCTAATTGGAACTTGCCTTTTGAAATTATGTGTGATGCTAGTGATTATGTTGTTGGTGTTGTTCTAGGACAAAGAGTTGATAAGAAATTGAATGTTATCCATTATGCTAGTAAAACTCTAGACAGTGCTCAAAGAAATTATGCTACTACTGAAAAAGAATTCTTAGTAGTGGTGTTTGCTTGTGATAAATTTAGAACTTATATCGTTGATTCCAAAGTAACTGTTCACACAGACCATGCGGCTATTAAATATCTTATGGAAAAGAAAGATGCTAAACCTAGACTTATTCGTTGGGTTCTCTTGTTACAAGAATTTGATTTACATATCATTGATAGAAAAGGAGCTGAGAACCCCGTAGCTAATAATTTATCTAGGCTTGAAAATGTGCTTGATGACCCACCTATTGATGATAGTTTTCCTGATGAGCAGTTAGCTGCAATAAATGTTTCTCATAATACTCCTTGGTATGCTGACTATGCTAATTACATTGTTGCTAAATATTTGCCACCTAGCTTTACTTAGCAACAAAAGAAAAAAATTCTTCTATGATTTAAGACATTACTTTTGAGATGACCCACATCTTTATAAAGAAGGAGCAGATGGTATTATTAGACGTTGTGTACCTGAGCATGAGCAGGGACAAATCCTACGGAAATGTCACTCCGAAGCTTATGGAGGGCATCATGCTGGAGATAGAACTGCTCACAAGGTATTGCAGTCTGGATTTTGTTGGCCTACTCTCTTCAAGGATGCCCGTAAGTACGTCTCATCTTGTGATGAATGTCAAAGAATAGGTAAAATAGGTAAGCGTCAAGAAATGCCTATGAATATTCACTTGCGGTTGAACCATTTGATGTTTAGGGATTTGATTACATGGGACCTTTTCCTTCCTCGAATGGGTATACACATATTTTGGTTGCTATTGATTATGTTACTAAATGGGTAGAAGCTATTCCAACCAGTAGTGCTGATCACAACACCTCTATTAAAATGCTTAAGGAAGTTATCTTCTCAAGGTTTGGAGTCCCTAGATATTTAATGATTGATGGTGGTTCACACTTTATTCATGGTGCTTTCCGTAAAATGCTTGCCAAGTATGATGTTAACCATAGAATTCCATCACCCTATCATCCTCAGTCTAGTAGCCAAGTTGAACTTAGCAATCGAGAAATAAAATTAATTTTGCAAAAGACTGTCAATAGGTCCAGGAAGAATTGGTCTAAGAAATTAGAGGATGCACTTTGGGCTTATAGAACAACATATAAAAATCCTATGGGTATGTCTCCTTATAAAATGGTTTATGGAAAAGCTTGTCATTTGCCTCTTGAGTTAGAACATAAAGCATTTTGGGCCATCAAAGAGCTCAACTATGATTTCAAGCTTGCTGGTGAAAAGAGGTTATTTGATATTAGCTCATTAGATGAATGGAGAACCCAAGCTTGTGAAAATGCAAAATTATTCAAATAAAAGTTAAAATATGGCATGACAAAAGAATCCAAAATCATGAGTTTAAAGTTGGAGAATATGTTCTTTTGTACAACTCTCATTTTAGATTCTTTGCAGGAAAACTCCTCTCAAAATGGGAAGGCCCATATGTTATCGACGAGGTTTATCGGTCTGGAGCCATCAAAATAAATAATTTTGAAGGTACTATCCCGAAGGTTGTCAATGGAAAACGAATAAAGCATTATATCTCAGGTACGCCCATTAATGTTTAAAGTAATATTATCCAAACTTTGACACCGGAAGAACACATAAAAGAGTCTTTCCGGAACACTACATAATCGTGAAAATAAGGAGGTACGTGATACGGTAAGTAAACGGACTCCGAAAAATATGCAAAAGTAATTTTTATCAGTTTTGGAATATTTAAGAATTTAGGAAATAAAGAAACTTCCAGGGAGCGCCCCCTGGTGGGCACAAGACACCAGGGTGCGCCAGGCGCCTAGCGCGCCCAGGTGGGTTGTGCCCACTTGGGACACCTTCCGGACTCTGTTTTTCTTCCGTATGCTTGTCCTCTAAGATAAAAAATCTATATATACTTCCTGAACCTGTTGGTCACCGTATCGTGAAGAAATCCTTTGTTCTCTTTTCTTGCTATTTTCTGACAGATTCAGCTAGACCAACATCATGTCTTCCTCACCCTTCAACAATGGAGAAGGAGACACAACGTTGATTCAGGAGGATTTAAGGAGGGATGAAGCTGGAGGTTGCTATGGAGGAAGAAGAGGGAAATTCTTTTGGGGTTCACTCTCCGGCCTCCGAAAGGGGCACATTAGCTGGCACCTCTACTCACCCTAATCCTCATCAAGCCATGGGATCCTCTAACAATCAAGCGAGCCTGGAAGTGCAAGAAGAACTTCCACCGAGGAGACCTTTACACAAGTTACATCGTAACCATTTTCGCAATTTGATTCACAATTATGGGTTCGAGAATACTCCTCGTAGGCACATCCCGTTCAACTGGGACATATCTAGGCCAAGAGAAAATAGTGCAGGAACAAAACCGTGGGGCCCGGAGAATAAACACATAATGGCTGAGGTGAAGAAAAATAGTGAATTAATTCATCAAGCCCTTCGAGAGATTCAAGGTTTGAAGGATCTGCTCATGGTTATATTGGAGAATATTTCTTCATCACCACCACCATCTTCTTCACCACCAAAGGAGAATTGAGTATCGGGTATGGGCACTCCCCTTGGCTTACGCCAAGCTTGGGGGAGGTACCCCAGTATCGTATCATCCCACTATCTTTCGCTTTTACTTATTTTAGTTCAATCTTTTTCTTTAGATGAATACAAGTTTAGTTTGATCCTTTCTTATTTGAGAGTTTGCTTAGTGATCTATCCTTGTAATCGTGTGCAAGTTATATAATAAAGTTTAGTTTGAGTTTTTGCTTTCTTTACTTTCTTGTTGCAATTAAAGAAAAGAAATAAGAAAGGAAAAAGAGAAAGGAAATAAATAAAAGAAAGTAAATAAATCAATAAGATCATATACTAATCCTATGGTAGGTGATAGCACCACATAAGGAAAACTATAAGTAGAAAATTTTATTAGAGATTGACAAACATAACATTAGTCAATGATGCAACTCATGAAAGAATTAATAAGGGAAGAGAAGATTCACATATAAATATACTATCCTAGAAATATTTTGTGATTGTGAGCCCTCATCAAAATATTATATGCCAAAATTGTTGACGTTGGACAAGGAACACAACTTAATGGTTTATGTTTGTTTATATTCACATAGAAGTCATATTGTCATAGATCCTTTAACATGTAATGCTTGCCCCCCCATCTTTGCTAGCCAAAAATTCCGCACCAAGTAGAGATACTACTTGTACATCCAAAAACCCTTAAACCCAAATCTTACTTTCAAGTTCCACCATACCTACCTAGGGGTTGAGCAAGATCCCTCAAGTAAGTTGTCATCGGTGCAAAAAGGCAATAAAAATTGCTTCTAAATGTGTGAGATCATTTAGTGTAAGAGAAAATTGAGCGTTGCACGAACTTGTGATGGTGAAGAATAAAAGCGACAGACTGCATAATAAAGGTTGCTATCACAAGGGGCAATGCAACGTGACGTTCTTTTGCACAAAGGGGTTGAGCATACAAACAAATAAGCGCATGGCAACCTCTCCTTCCCTCTGCGAAGGGCCTATCTTTTAATTTTATGTATTTACTTTTATGCAAAGAGTCAAAGTTTTCCTTCCATTCCTTTTTATTTTCTCCTTTGGCAAGCATCATGTGGTGAGGAAAGATCTAGGCACATATGTCAGTTGAATATAGATAGCATGAGTTATTATTGTTGACATCACCCTTGAGGTGAATATGTTGGGAGGCAAAACCATAAGCCCCTATCTTTCTATGTGTCCGGTTGAAACGTTTTGCTCATGTGTACGCGGTGAGTGTTAGCAATCATAGAAGGCTATATGATGGTTGAGTATGTGGACTTGCCTAAAGGCTCCGCCACGTGACCCTTCCTGAAAAGATGATGAATTTTAGTTGCAAAGTTGACTGAGAACATAGTTTGTTGGTTTCTAATAGAGTTTTTGCTGTATACTTCGATTGTGTGATGAACTGTTACTTATTCATGAGAAGTATATGATAAAAGTTTTATGACAAAAGTCTTATGTTTAAATTTGTTGCTGTTATAATAATCTACATGATGCTTCTATGTCCGTATTTTGTTTTTATCGACACCTCTCTCTCAAAGCATGTGGACATGTTTTTCGATTTTGGTTTTCGCTTGAGGACAAGCGAGGTCTAAGCTTGGGGGAGTTGATACGTCCATTTTGTATCATGTTTTCTTATTGTTATTTATAATGTTTTTATCCATAATAATGCTTTATGGAGTAATCATACTGCCTTTTCTCTCATAATTTTCAAGGTACACACCAAGACGGGGAATTACGGCAACTGGAAATCTGGACCTGGAAAAGCAACGTCAGGCTACCTATTCTGCACAACTCCAAACAAGCTGAAACTTCACGGAGATTTTTATGGAATATTTAAGAATTATTGGAGCAAATAACTATCAGAGGGGGCCCACCAGGTGGGCACAACCCACCTGGGCGTGCCAGGGAGCCCAGGCGCGCCCTGGTGGGTTGTGCTCACCCAGGCCCACCTATGGTGCCCATCTTCTGGTATATAGGTCATTTTCACCTAGAAAAAATACGGAGAGGACTTTCGGGACGGAGCGCCGCCGTCTCGAGGCGGAACTTGGGCAGGAGCACTTTTGCCTCCGGCGGAGCGATTCCGCCAGGGGAACTTCCCTCCTGGAGGGGGAAATCATCGTCATCATCATCACCAACAACTCTCCCATCTTGGGGAGGGCAATCTCCATCAACATCTTCAACAGCACCATCTCATCTCAAACCCTAGTTCATCTCTTGTGTTCAGTCTTGTTACCGGAACTATAGATTGGTGCTTGTGGGTGACTAGTAGTGTTGATTACATCTTGTAGCTGATTACTATATGGTTTATTTGGTGGAAGATTATATGTTCAGATCCTTTATGCTATTTAATACTCCTCTGATCATGAGCATGATTATTATTTGTGAGTAGTTACTTTTGTTCTTGAGGTCACGAGAGAAATCATGTTGCAAGTAATCATGTGAATTTGATATGTGTTCGATATTTTGATAGTATGTATGTTGTGATTCCCTTAGTGGTGTCATGTGAACGTCGACTACATGACACTTCACCATATTTGGGCCTAAGGGAATGCATTGTGGAGTAGCAGTTAGATGATGGGTTGCGAGAGCGACAGAAGCTTAAACCCTAGTTTATGCGCTATTCCGTAAGGGACCGATTAGATCCAAAAGTTTAGTGCTATGGTTAGAATTTATTCTTAATACTTTTCTCGTAGTTGTGGATGCTTGCGAGAGCATTAATCGTAAGTAGGAGGTTTGTTCAAGTAAGAACAACACCTAAGCACCGGTCCACCCACATATCAAATTATCAAAGTAGCAAACACGAATTAAACCAACATGATGAAAGTGACTAGATGAAATTCCTGTGTACCCTCAAGAACGCTTTGCTTATCATAAGAGACCGTTTTGGCCTGTCCTTTGCCTCAGAAGGATTGGGCTACCTTGCTGCACTTTTGTTACTACTATCGTTACTTGCTCGTTACAAATTATCTTGCTATCAAACTACTCCGCTACTTACAATTTTAGCACTTGCAGACATTACCTTACTGAAAACTACTTGTCATTTCCTTCTGCTCCTCGCTGGGTTCGACACTCTTACTTATCGAAAAGCGATACAATTGATCCCCTATACTTGTGGGTCATCACATCCCCAAGCTTAGGCTTTTCGCCTCCTTGAATATTACCTTGGGGTGCCTTGGGCATCCCCAAGCTTAGGCTCTTGCCACTGTTTATTCCATAGTCAATCAAATCCTTACCCAAAACTTGAAAACTTCACAACACAAAACTTCAACAGAAAATCTCGTAAGCTCCGTTAGTATAAGAAAATAAATCACCACTTTTGGTACTGTTGTGAACTCATTCTTTATTTATATTGGTGTAATATCTACTGTATTACAACTTTTCCATGGTTCATACCCGCCGATACTAGCCATAGATGCATCAAAATAAGCAAACAACAAGCAAAAAACAGAATCTGTCAAAAAGAGAACAGCCTGTAGCAATCGGGATATTTCGAATACTTATATAACTTTAAACATTACGAGAAATTAGGAAGTCCTAGATAATTTGTTTATTAATATGTTTCAAAAAGAATCAGTATTTGATCGCTTTTATGCTAAAAATTAAAACTAATCATCTGAGTGCAAAAGTTTCTGTTTTTTAGCAAGATCAAATTAACTACCACCGTAGGCTATCCCAAAGGTTTTACTTGGCACAAACACTAATTAAAACACAAAAAACACATCTAACTAGAGGCTAGATAAAATAATTATTTCAAAACATAACCTAAAAAGCAAAAACAAAAATAAATTTGGGTTGCCTCCCAACAAGCGCTATTGTTTAACGCCCCTAGTTAGGCATGAAACACGAATAGATCTAAGTATTATCATCTTTGGCATGCAATCCATACGTGGCTCTCATAATAGACTCATAAGGCAATTTTATTTTCATTCTAGGGAAGTGTTCATGCCTTTCCTTAACGTAAATTGAAATCTAATGTTTCATTCTTTCATATCAATAATTGCACCAATCGTTCTAAGGAAAGGTCTACCAAGGATAATAGGACATGTAGGATTGCAATCTATATCAAGAACAATGAAATCTATGGGCACATAATTCCTATTTGCAACAATAAGAACATCATTAATCCTTCCCATAGGTTTCTTAATAGTGGAATCCGCAAAATGCAAATTTAAGAAACAATCATCAAAGTCACGAAAACCTAACACATCACATAAAGTTTTCGGAATTGTGGAAACACTAGCACCCAAATCACACAAAGCATAGCATTCATAATCTTTAATTTTAATCTTAATAGTGGGTTCCCACTCATCATAAAGTTTTCTAGGGATATAACTTCTAATTCAAGCTTTTCTTCAAAAGATTGCATCATAGCATCGACGATATGTTTAGTAAAAGCTTTGTTTTGATTATAAGCATGAGGAGAATTCAACGTGGATTGCAACAAGGAAATAAAATCTATTAAAGAACAATTATCATAATTAAATTCCTTGAAATCCAAAAGGTGGGTTCATTGCTACTTAAATTTTTGACCTCTCTAATCCCACTTTTATCAATTTTTGCATCATTGGGATGCCTTATAACTAAAGTTGACTCATCTCCAATCCCATCTTTATCAAGATTCACATTGGAAAGCAAAGATTCAATTGGAGTCACATCAATTACTTTAAGATTTTCATCATTATTTTCACGGAAACTAGAAGAACACGCTTTTATAAACCAATATTTCTTAGCCCGCATCTTAGCGGTTCTTTCTTTACACTCATAAATGGAAATTCTCATGGCGTTGAGAGACTAAATGATATCATGCTTAGGTGGAATAGATCTAAGTTTCAAAGAATCAACATCAAGAGAAATTCTATCCACGATCCTAGCCAAATCATCAATCTTAAGCAATTTTTCTTCAATCAAAGCACTGAAATTCTTTTGCGAATTTATAAATTCTTTAACACTATTCTCAAAATTAGAGGGCATATTATTATAATTTCCATGGGAATTGTTGTAGGAATTACCATAATTATTAGAGGAATTACTAGGAAACGACCTAGGATTAAAATTACCTCTATACGCGTTATTACCAAAATTGTTCCTACCAACAAAATTCACATCCATAGATTCATTATTTTTTCCAATCAAAGTAGACAAAGGCATATCATTAGGATCAATAGGAGCACTCTTATTAGCAAACAATTTCATAAGTTCATCCACCTTTCCACTCAAAACATTAATCTCTTCAATTGCATGCACTTTTTTACTAGTGGAAGATCTTTCGGTATGTTGGGGATCGTAGCAGAAATTTAAATTTTCGATGCATCACCAAGATCAATCTATGGAGTCATCTAGCAAGGAGAGAGAGGAGTGCATCTACATACCCTTGTAGATCGCGAGCGGAAGCGTTGAAGTGAACGGGGTTGATGGAGTCGTACTCGTCGTGATCCAAATCACCGATGACCGAGCGCCGAACGGACGGCACCTCCGCGTTCAACACACGTACGGAGTAGTGACGTCTCCTCCTTCTTGATCCAGCAAGGGGGAAGGAGAGGTTGATGGAGATCCAGCAGCACGACGGCGTGGTGGTGGAAGTAGCGGGATTCCGACAGGGCTTCGCCGAGCGCTGCGGGAGGAGGGAGATGTGTCACGGGAGGGAGAGGGAGGTGCCTGGGGCTGTGGTGCGGCTGCCCTCCCTCCCCCCTCCTATATATAGGCCTCCTGGGGGGCGCCAGCCCTGGGAGATCTGATCTCCAAGGGGGGCGGCGGCCAAGGGGTGGCTCCCCCCCCAAGCCAAGTGGGGGGGCGCCCCCACCCCTAGGGTTTCCAACCCTAGGCGCATGGGGAGGCCCAAGGGGGGGCGCACCAGCCCACCAGGGGCTGGTTCCCCTCCCACTTCAGCCCATGGGGCCCTCCGGGATAGGTGGCCCCACTCGGTGGACCCCCGGGACCCTTCCGGTGGTCCCGGTACAATATCGGTAACCCCCAAAACTTTCCCGGTGGCCGAAATTGGACTTCCTATATATAATTCTTCACCTCCGGACCATTCCGGAACTCCTCGTGACGTCCGAGATCTCATCCGGGACTACGAACAACTTTAGGGTTACTGCATACTAATATCTCTACAACCCTAGCGTCACCGAACCTTAAGTGTGTAGACCCTACGGGTTCGGGAGACACGCAGACATGACCGAGATGACTCTCCGGTCAATAACCAACAGCGGGATCTGGATACCCATGTTGGCTCCCACATGTTCCACGATGATCTCATCAGATGAACCACGATGTCGAGGATTCAATCAATCCCGTATACAATTCCCTTTGTCAATCGGTACGTTACTTGCCCGAGATTCGATCGTCGGTATCCCAATACCTCGTTCAATCTCGTTACCGGCAAGTCACTTTACTTGTACCATAATGCATGATCCCGTGACCAACCACTTGGTCACTTTGAGCTCATTATGATGATGCATTACTGAGTGGGCCCAGAGATACCTCTTCGTCATACGGAGTGACAAATCCCAGTCTCGATCCGTGTCAACCCAACAGACACTTTCAGAGATACCTGTAGTGTACCTTTATAGTCACCCAGTTACGTTGTGATGTTTGGTACACCCAAAGCACTCCTACGGCATCCGGGAGTTACACGATCTCATGGTCTAAGGAAATGATACTTGACATTGGAAAGCTCTAGCAAACGAACTACACGATCTTTGTGCTATGCTGAGGATTGGGTCTTGTCCATCACATCATTCTCCTAATGATGTGATCCCGTTATCAATGACATCCAATGTCCATAGTCAGGAAACCATGACTATCTGTTGATCAACGAGCTAGTCAACTAGGGGCTCACTAGGGACATGTCGTAGTCTATGTTTTCACACATGTATTACGATTTCCGGATAACACAATTATAGCATGAACAATAGAGAACTATCATGAACAAGGAAATATAATAATAACCATTTTATTATTGCCTCTAGGGCATATTTCCAACAGTCTCCCACTTGCACTAGAGTCAATAATCTAGTTACATTGTGATGAACCGAACACCCATAGAGTTCTGGTGTTGATCATGTTTTGCTCTAGGGAGAGGTTTAGTCAACGGATCTGCTACATTCAGGTCCGTATGTACTTTACAAATATCCATGTCTCCATTTCGAACACTTTCACGAATGGAGTTGAAGCGACGCTTGATATGCCTGGTCTTCCTGTGAAACCTGGGCTCCTTGGCAAGGGCAATAGCTCCAGTGTTGTCACAGAAGAGAGTCATCGGGCCCGACGCATTGGGAATCACCCCTAGGTCGGTAATGAACTCCTTCATCCAGATTGCTTCTTGCGCTGCCTCCGAGGCCGCCATGTACTCCGCTTCACATGTAGATCCCGCCACGACGCTTTGCTTGCAACTGCACCAGCTTACTGCCCCTCCATTCAAAATATACACGTATCCGGTTTGTGACTTAGAGTCATCCAGATCTGTGTCGAAGCTAGCATCGACGTAACCCTTTACGACGAGCTCTTCGTCACCTCCATAAATGAGAAACATATCCTTAGTCCTTTTCAGGTACTTCAGGATATTCTTGACCGCTGTCCAGTGTTCCATGCCGGGATTACTTTGGTACCTTCCTACCAAACTTACGGCAAGGTTTACATCAGGTCTGGTACACAGCATGGCATACATAATAGACCCTATGGCTGAGGCATAGGGGACGACACTCATCTTTTCTCTATCTTCTGCCGTGGTCGGGCATTGAGCCGTGCTCAATTGCACACCTTGCAATACAGGCAAGAACCCCTTCTTGGACTGATCCATATTGAACTTCTTCAATATCTTGTCAAGGTACGTACTCTGTGAAAGACCAATGAGGCGTCTTGATCTATCTCTATAGATCTTGATGCCTAATATATAAGCAGCTTCTCCAAGGTCCTTCATTGAAAAACACTTATTCAAATAGGCCTTTATACTTTCCAAGAATTCTATATCATTTCCCATCAATAGTATGTCATCCACATATAATAAGAGAAATGCTACAGAGCTCCCACTCACTTTCTTGTAAACACAGGCTTCTCCATAAGCCTGTGTAAACCCAAACGCTTTGATCATCTCATCAAATCGAATGTTCCAACTCCGAGATGCTTGCACCAGCCCATAGATGGAGCGCTGGAGCTTGCATACCTTGTTAGCATTCTTAGGATCGACAAAACCTTCCGGCTGCATCATATACAATTCTTCCTTAAGAAAGCCGTTAAGGAATGCCGTTTTGACGTCCATTTGCCATATCTCATAATCATAGAATGCGGCAATTGCTAACATGATTCGGACGGACTTCAGCTTCGCTACGGGTGAGAAAGTCTCATCGTAGTCAACCCCTTGAACTTGTCGATAACTCTTAGCGACAAGTCGAGCCTTATAGATGGTCACATTACCATCCGCGTCTGTCTTCTTCTTAAAGATCCATTTGTTTTCTATCGCTCGCCGATCATCGGGCAAGTCAGTCAAAGTCCATACTTCGTTTTCATACATGGATCCTATCTCGGATTGCATGGCTTCAAGCCATTTGTTGGAATCCGGGCCTGCCATCGCTTCTTCATAGTTCGAAGGTTCACCGTTGTCTAACAACATGATTTCCATGACAGGGTTGCCGTACCACTCTGGTGCGGAACGTGTCCTTGTGGACCTACGAAGTTCAGCTGTAACTTGATCTGAAGCTTCATGATCATCATCATTAACTTCCTCCCCAGTCGGTGCAGGCACCACAGGAACATCTTCCCACGCTGCGCTACTTTCCGGTTCGGAAGGGGTGACTATCACCTCATCAAGTTCCACTTTCCTCCCACTCACTTCTTTCGAGAGAAACTCTTTCTCCAGTAAGGACCCGTTCTTGGCAACAAAGATTTTGCCTTCGGATATGAGGTAGAAGGTATACCCAATGGTTTCCTTAGGGTATCCTATGAAGACGCATTTTTCCGACTTGGGTTCGAGCTTTTCAGGTTGAAGTTTCTTGACATAAGCATCGCTTCCCCAAACTTTTAGAAACGACAGCTTAGGTTTCTTCCCAAACCATAATTCATACGGTGTCGTCTCAACGGATTTCGACGGAGCCCTATTTAAAGTGAATGCGGCAGTCTCTAAAGCATAGCCCCAAAATGAGAGTGGTAGATCGGTAAGAGACATCATAGATCGCACCATATCCAATAGAGTGCGATTATGACGTTCAGACACACCGTTTCGCTGAGGTGTTCCAGGCGGCGTGAGTTGTGAAACGATTCCACATTTCCTTAAGTGCGTACCAAATTCATGACTTAAATATTCTCCCCCACGATCTGATCGTAAGAACTTTATCTTTCGGTCACGTTGATTCTCCACCTCATTCTGAAATTCCTTGAACTTTTCAAAGGTCTCAGACTTGTGTTTCATTAGGTAGACATACCCATATCTACTTAAGTCATCAGTGAGAGTGAGAACATAATGATAGCCTCCGCGAGCCTCAACACTCATTGGACCGCACACATCGGTATGTATGATTTCCAATAAGTTGGTTGCTCGCTCCATTGTTCCGGAGAACGGAGTCTTGGTCATCTTACCCATGAGGCAAGGTTCGCACGTGTCAAATGATTCGTAATAAAGAGACTCCAAAAGTCCATCTGCATGGAGCTTCTTCATGCGCTTGACACCAATGTGACCAAGGCGGCAGTGCCACAAGTATGTGGGACTATCTGTTGGAAATATGCCCTAGAGGCAATAATAAAAGGTTATTATTATATTCCTTTGTTCATGATAATCGTCTATTATTCATGCTATAATTGTATTGTCCGGAAATCGTAATACATGTGTGAATACATAGACCACATCGTGTCCCTAGTAAGCCTCTAGTTGACTAGCTCGTTGATCAACAGATAGTCACGGTTTCCTGACTATGGACATTGGATGTCATTGATAACGGGATCACATCATTAGGAGAATGATGTGATGGACAAGACCCAATCCTAAGCATAGCATAAAAGATCGTGTAGTTTCGTTTGCTAGAGCTTTTCCAATGTCAAGTATCTTTTCCTTAGACCATGAGATCGTGCAACTCCCGGATACCGTAGGAGTGCTTTGGGTGTGCCAAACGTCACAACGTAACTGGGTGACTATAAAGGTGCACTACGGGTATCTCCGAAAGTGTCTGTTGGGTTGGCACGGATCGAGACTAGGATTTGTCGCTCCGTGTGACGGAGAGGTATCTCTGGGCCCACTCGGTAATGCACCATCATAATGAGCTCAATGTGACTAAGGCGTTAGTCACGGGATCATGCATTGCGGTACGAGTAAAGAGACTTGCCGGTAACGAGATTGAACAAGGTATTGGGATACCGACGATCGAATCTCGGGCAAGTAACATACCGATTGACAAAGGGAATTGCATACGGATTGATTGAATCCTCGACACCGTGGTTCATCCGATGAGATCATCGTGGAACATGTGGGAGCCAACATGGGTATCCAGATCCCGTTGTTGGTTATTGACCGGAGAGGCGTCTCGGTCATGTCTGCATGTCTCCCGAACCCGTAGGGTCTACACACTTAAGGTTCGGTGACGCTAGGGTTGTAGTGATATATGTATGCGGAAACCCGAAAGTTGTTCGGAGTCCCGGATGAGATCCCGGACGTCACGAGAGGTTCCGGAATGGTCCGGAGGTGAAGAATTATATATAGGAAGTCCAGTTTCGGCCACCGGGAAAGTTTCGGGGGTTACCGGTATTGTACCGGGACCACCGGAAGGGTCCCGGGGGTCCACCGGGTGGGGCCACCTGTCCCGGAGGGCCCCGTGGGCTGAAAGTGGAAGGGAACCAGCCCCTAGTGGGCTGGGGCGCCCCCCTTGGGCCTCCCCCCTGCGCCTAGGGTTGGGAACCCTAGGGGGGGTTTCCCCTTGCCTTGGGGGGCAAGGCAACCCCTTCCCCCCCTTGTGGCCGCCGCCCCCCCTTGAGATCCCATCTCTTGGGGCTGGCGCACCCCCCCAGGGGCCTATATAAAGGGGGGGGAGGGAGGGTAGCACACAACAGCCTTGGGCGCCTCCCTCCTCCCCTGCAACACCTCTCTCTCTCTCTCGTAGAAGCTCGGCGTAGCCCTGCGGAGACCCGCTACATCCACCACCACGCCGTCGTGCTGCTGGATCTCCATTAACCTCTCCTTCCCCCTTGCTGGATCAAGAAGGAGGAGACGTCGCTGCACCGTACGTGTGTTGAACACGGAGGTGCCGTCCGTTCGGCACTCGGTCATCGGTGATTTGGATCACGGCGAGTACGACTCCGTCATCCACGTTCATTGGAACGCTTCCGCTCGCGATCTACAAGGGTATGTAGATGCACTCCCTTCCCCTCGTTGCTAGTATACTCCATAGATGCATCTTGGTGAACGTAGGAAAATTTTAAAATTATGCTACGATTCCCAACACTATCGTTATCAACTTTACATCTTTTGGTATTCACACTATGAATATGTGTAACATCACGTTCGAGATTCATTAAGAATAAACCATTGACCAGCAGGGCATGACCATAAAACATATCTCTCATATAAATAGAACAACCATTATTCTCAGATTTAAATGAGTAGCCATCTCGCATTAAACGAGATCCTGATACAATGTTCATGCTCAAAGCTGGCACTAAATAACAATTATTGAGGTTTAAAACTAATCCCGTAGGTAAATGTAGAGGTAGCGTGCCGACGGCGATCACATCGACCTTGGAACCATTCCCGACGCGCATCATCACCTCGTCCTTCGCCAGTCTCCGCTTATTCCGCAGCTCCTGTATTGAGTTACAAATATGAGCAACCACACCGGTATCAAATACCCAGGAGCTACTACGAGTACTGGTAAGGTACACATCAATTACATGTATATCACATATACCTTTGGTGTTGCCGGCCTTCTTGTCCGCTAAGTATTTGGGGCAGTTCCGCTTCCAGTGACCACTTCCCTTGCAATAAAAGCACTCAGTCTCAGGCTTGGGTCCGTTCTTTGGCTTCTTCCCGGCAATTGGCTTACCGAGCGCGGCAACTCCCTTGCCGTCCTTCTTGAAGTTCTTCTTACCCTTGCCTTTCTTGAACTTAGTGGTTTTATTCACCAGCAACACTTGATGTTCCTTTCTGATCTCCACCTCCGCTGATTTCAGCATTGAATATACCTCAGGAATGGTCTTTTCCATCCCCTGCAATTGAAGTTCATCACAAAGCTCTTGTAGCTTGGTGGAAGCGACTGAAGGATTCTGTCAATGACCGCGTCATCCGGGAGATTAACTCCCAGCTGAGTCAAGCGGTTGTGCAACCCAGACATTTTGAGTATATGCTCACTGACAGAACTGTTTTCCTCCATCTTACAACTGAAGAACTTGTCGGAGACTTCATATCTCTCGACCCGGGCATGAGCTTGGAAAACCATTTTCAGCTCTTCGAACATCTCATATGCTCCGTGTTGCTCAAAACGCTTTTGGAGGCCCGGTTCTAAGCTGTAAAGCATGCCGCACTGAACGAGGGAGTAATCATCAGCACGTGACTGCCAAGCGTTCATAACGTCTTGGTTCTCTGGGATGGGTGCTTCACCTAGCGGTGCTTCTAGGACATAATCTTTCTTGGCAGCTATGAGGATGATCCTCAGGTTCCGGACCCAGTCCGTATAGTTGCTGCCATCATCTTTCAGCTTGGTTTTCTCTAGGAACGCGTTGAAGTTGAGGGCAACGTGGGCCATTTGATCTACAAGACATATTGTAAAGATTTTAGACTAAGTTCATGATAATTAAGTTCATCAAATCAAATTATTCAATGAACTCCCACTCAGATAGACATCCCTCTAGTCATCTAAGTGAAACATGATCCGAGTCAACTAGGCCGTGTCCGATCATCACGTGAGACGGACTAGTCAACATCGGTGAACATCTTCATGTTGATCGTATCTTCTATACGACTCATGCTCGACCTTTCGGTCTTCCGTGTTCCGAGGCCATGTCTGTACATGCTAGGCTCGTCAAGTCAACCTAAGTGTATTGCGTGTGTAAATCTGGCTTACACCCGTTGTATTCGAACGTTAGAATCTATCACACCCGATCATCACGTGGTGCTTCGAAACAACGAACCTTCGCAACGGTGCACAGTTAGGGGGAACACTTTCTTGAAATTATTACGAGGGATCATCTTATTTAAGCTACCGTCGTTCTAAGTAAATAAGATGTCAAACATGATAAACATCACATGCAATCAAATAGTGACATGATATGGCCAATATCATTTTGCTCCTTTTGATCTCCATCTTCGGGGCGTCATGATCATCTTCGTCACCGGCATGACACCATGATCTCCATCATCATGATCTCCATCATCGTGTCTTCATGAAGTTGTCACGCCAACGATTACTTCTACTTCTATGGCTAACGTGTTTAGCAATAAAGTAAAGTAATTTACATGGCGTTATTCAATGACTCGCAGGTCATACAAAAAATAAAGACAACTCCTATGGCTCCTGCCGGTTGTCATACTCATCGACATGCAAGTCGTGATTCCTATTACAAGAACATGATCAATCTCATACATCACATATATCTCATTCATCACATCCTTTTGGCCATATCACCTCATAAGGCACATGCTGCAAAAACAAGTTAGACGTCCTCTAATTGTTGTTGCATGTTTTTACGTGGCTTCTATAGGTTTCTAGCAAGAACGTTTCTTACCTACGTAAAACCACAACGTGATATGCCAATTTCTATTTACCCTTCATAAGGACCCTTTTCATCGAATCCGTTCCGACTAAAGTGGGAGAGACAGACACCCGCTAGCCACCTTATGCAACTAGTGCATGTCAGTCGGTGGAACCTGTCTCACGTAAGCGTACGTGTAAGGTCGGTCCGGGCCGCTTCATCCCACAATGCCGCCGAAACAAGATAAGACTAGTAGTGGCAAGAAAATTGACAACATCTACGCCCACAACAAGTTTGTGTTCTACTCGTGCATAGAAACTACGCATAGGCCTGGCTCATGATGCCATTGTTGGGGATCGTAGCAGAAACTTAAAATTTTCTACGCATCACCAAGATCAATCTATGGAGTCATCTAGCAAGGAGAGAGAGGAGTGCATCTACATACCCTTGTAGATCGCGAGCGGAAGCGTTCAAGTGAACGGGGTTGATGGAGTCGTACTCGTCGTGATCCAAATCACCGATGACCGAGCGCCGAACGGACGGCACCTCCGCGTTCAACACACGTACGGAGCAGCGACGTCTCCTCCTTATTGATCCAGCAAGGGGGAAGGAGAGGTTGATGGAGATCCAGCAGCACGACGGCGTGGTGGTGGAAGTAGCGGGATTCCGACAGGGCTTCGCCGAGCGCTGCGGGAGGAGGGAGATGTGTCACGGGAGGGAGAGGGAGGCGCCAGGGGCTGTGGTGCGGCTGCCCTCCCTCCCCCCTCCTATATATAGGCCTCCTGGGCGGGCGCCGGCCCTGGGAGATCTGATCTCCAAGGGGGGCGTCGGCCAAGGGGTGGCTTCCCCCCCAAGCCAAGTGGGGGGCGCCCCCACCCCTAGGGTTTCCAACCCTAGGCGCAGGGGGAGGCCCAAGGGGGGGCGCACCAGCCCACCAGGGGCTGGTTCCCCTCCCACTTCAGCCCATGGGGCCCTCCGGGATAGGTGGCCCCACCCAGTGGACCCCCGGGACCCTTCCGGTGGTCCCGGTACAATACCGGTAACCCCCGAAACTTTCCCGGTGGCCGAAACTGGACTTCCTATATATAATTCTTCACCTCCGGACCATTCCGGAACTCCTCGTGACGTTCGGGATCTCATCCGGGACTCCGAACAACTTTTGGGTTACCACATACTAATATCTCTACAACCCTAGCGTCACCGAACCTTAAGTGTGTAGACCCTACGGGTTCGGGAGACACGCAGACATGACCGAGACGACTCTCCGGTCAATAACCAACAGCGGGATCTGGATACCCATGTTGGCTCCCACATGTTCCATGATGATCTCATCGGATGAACCACGATGTCGAGGATTCAATCAATCCCGTATACAATTCCCTTTATCAATCGGTACGTTACTTGCCCGAGATTCGACCGTCGGTATCCCAATACCTCGTTCAATCTCGTTACCGGCAAGTCACTTTACTCGTACCGTAATGCATGATCCCGTGACCAACCACTTGGTCACTTTGAGCTCATTATGATGATGCATTATCGAGTGGGCCCAGAGATACCTCTCCGTCATACGGAGTGACAAATCCCAGTCTCGATCTGTGTCAACCCAACAGACACTTTCAGAGATACCTGTAGTGTACCTTTATAGTCACCCAGTTACGTTGTGATGTTTGGTACACCCAGAGCACTCCTACGGCATCCGGGAGTTACACGATCTCATGGTCTAAGGAAATGATACTTGACATTGGAAAAGCTCTAGCAAACGAACTACACGATCTTTGTGCTATGCTTAGGATTGGGTCTTGTCCATCACATCATTCTCCTAATGATGTGATCCCGTTATCAATGACATCCAATGTCCATAGTCAGGAAACCATGACTATCTGTTGATCAACGAGCTAGTCAACTAGAGGCTCACTAGGGACATGTTGTGGTCTATGTTTTCACACATGTATTACGATTTCCGGATAACACAATTATAGCATGAACAATAGACAATTATCATGAACAAGGAAATATAATAATAACCATTTTATTATTGCCTCTAGGGCATATTTGCAACACGGTATGCCATTGAGAATAATTAACCATAATATTATCTAGGAGTTTAGTAGCTTCTCCTAAGGTAATTTCCATAAAAGTGCCTCCTGCGATCGAATCTAAAAGATTTCTAGAAGCAAAAGTCAATCCGGCATAATTTTTTTGTATAATCATCCACAAATTCAAACCATGAGTAGGGCAATTTCTAATCATCAATTTCATCCTCTCCCAAGATTGTTCAACATGTTCATGATCAAGTTGCTTAAAATTCATAATATCATTCCTAAGGGAGATGATCTTAGAGGGAGGAAAATACTTGGAAATGAAAGCATCTTTACACTTGTTCCATGAATCAATACTATTTTTAGGCAAAGATCAAAACCAAGTTTTAGCGCGATCTCGAAGTGAGAATCGAAATAGCTTCAATTGAACAATATCATTATCCACATCTTTTTTTTCTTTGCATATCATACAAATCAATGAAATTATGAAGATGGGATGCGGCATCTTCATTGGGAAGGCCGGAAAATTGATCTTTCATTGTTGTTGGTATTGGAAAATTCACACAATTTGGTATTATCTTGAGCCATCGTGGCAAAGCAAGCAATCCAACACACGAGCACACAAAAAGCAAGCGAAGAAGATGAACGGAAGAGAGGCGAAGAAAAGGCGAATCCTTTCGAAAATCGTTTTAGAAGTGGGGGAGAGGAAAACGAGAGGCGAATGGCGAATAATGTAATGCGAGGGATGAGAGTTTATGATGGGTACTTGGTATGTCTTGGCTTGGTGTAGATTTCCCCGGCAACGGTGCCAGAAATTCTTCCTGCTACCTCTTAAGCTTGCGTTGGTTTTTTTCCTTGAAGAGGAAAGGGTGATGCAGCAAAGTAGAGTAAGTATTTCCCTCAGTTTTGAGAACCAAGGTATAAATCCAGTAGGAGACAACGCGCAAGCCACCGAATACCTGCACAAACAAACACCAACCTTGCACCCAACATGATAAAGGGGTTGTCAATCCCTTCACGGTTATTTGCAACGTGAGATCTGATAGAGATGGATAAATGGTAAAGTAACATTTTTGGTATTTTTGTTTTATGGAACGGAAAGTAAATTGCGAAGAAAGTAAATAGGAAACTAGAATTATAGATCGGAAACTTATATGATGGAAAATAGACCCGGGGGCCATAGGTTTCACTAGAGTCTTCTCTCAAGATAGAAATTATTACGGTGGGTGAACAAATTACTGCCGAGCAATTGATAGAAAAGCGCAAAGTTATGACGGTATGTAAGGCAATGATCATGAATATAGGCATCACGTCTGTGTCAAGTAGACCGAAACAATTCTACATCTACTACTATTACTCCACACATCGACCGCTATCCAGCATGCATCTAGAGTATTAAGTTCATAAGAACAGAGTAACACCTTAAGCAAGATGACATGATGTAGAGGAATTAACTCAAGCAATATGATGAAAACCCCATCTTTTTATCCTCGATGGCAACAATACAATACGTGCCTTGCTGCCCCTACTATCACTTGGAAAGGACACCGCAAGATTGAACCCAAAGCTAAGCACTTCTCCCATTGCAAGAAAAACCAATCTAGTTGGACAAACCAAATCGATAGTTCGAAGAGTCTTGCAAAGATATCAAATCATGCATAAAAGAATTCAGGGGAGAATTGAATAATATTCATAGATAAGCTGATCATAAATCCACAATTCATCGGATCTCGGCAAACACACCGCAAAAGAGTATTACACCGAATAGATCTGCAAGAACATCGAGGAGAAATTTGTATTGAGAATCAAAGAGAGAGAAGAAGCCATCTAGCTACTAGCTATGGACATGTAGGTCTGTGGTAAACTACTCACGCTTCATCAGAGAGGCAATGGTGTTGATGTAGAAGGCTTCCGTGATCGACTCCCCCTCCGACAAGATGCCGGAAAAGGCCCCTAGATGGGATCTCATGGGTACGGAAAGTTGCGGCGGTGGAAAAGTGGTTTCGTGGCTCCCCTGGAAGTTTTTGGGGTATATGAGAATATATAGGAGGAAGATCTAGGTCAGGAGGTCACCGAGGGGCCCACAAGGTTGGGGACGCGCCCTACCCCCCATGGGCGCGCCCTCCACCCTTGTGGCTGCCTCGTGGCTCTTCTGACTTGCACTCCAAGTCTCTCGGGTGTCTTTTGGTCCAAGAAAAATCATCGCGAAAGTTTTATTCCGTTTGGACTCCGTTTGGTATTCCTTTTCTGCGAAACTCTAAAACAAGGAAAAAACAGAAACTGGCACTGGGCTCTAGGTTAATAGGTTAGTCCCAAAAGTCATATAAAATAGCATATTAATGCATATAAAACATCCAAAATAGATAATATAATAGCATGAAACAATCGAAAATTATAGATACGTTGGAGACGTATCAGATTTATTAAAGAAGAGTTGTATATGATGCAACCAGAAGGTTTTGTCAATCCTAAAAGTGCTAACAAAGTGTGCAAGCTCCAGCGATCCATCTATGGACTGGTGCAAGCATCTCAGAATTGGAATATACGCTTGATGAGTTGATCAAAGCATATAGTTTTATACAGACTTGCGGTGAAGCCTGTATTTACAAGAAAGTGAGTGGGAGCATTACAACCTTTTTGATAAGTATATGTGAATGACATATCGGAAATGATGTAGAATTTTTTGGAAAGCATAAAGGGGTGTTTGAAAGGAGTTTTTCAAAGAAAGACCTCGGTGAAGCTGCTTACATATTGGGCATCAAGATCTATAGAGATAGATCAAGACGCTTGATAAGACTTTCGATGAGTATATACCTTGATATGATTTTGAAGGAGTTCAAAATGGATCAATCAAAGAAGGAGTTCTTTCCTGAGTTGTAAGGTATGAAGTTGAGTAAGACTCAAAACCCAAACACGGCAGAAGATAGAGAGAGAATGAAAGTCATTCCCTATGCCTCAGCCATAGGTTCTATAAAGCATACCATGCTGTATACCAGACCTATTGTGTACCTTGCCATGAGTTTGGCAAGGGGGTACTATAGTGATCCCGGAGCAGATCACTCGACAGTGGTCAAAATTATCCTTAGGTACCTAAAGAGGACTAAGGAAATGTTTCTTGGTTATGGAGGTGACAAAGAGTTTGTCGTAAAGGTTTACGTTGATGCAAGCTTTGACACTGATCCGGATGACACTGAGTCTCAATCTGGATACATATTGAAAGTGGGAGCAATTAGCTAGAATAGCTCCGTGCAGAGCATTGTAGACATAGAAATTTGCAAAATACATATGGATCTGAATGTGGCAGACCCGTTGACTAAACATCTCTCACAAGCAAAACATGATCACACCTTAGTACTATTTGGGTGTTAATCACATAGTGATGTGAACTAGATTATTTACTCTAGTAAACTCTTTGGGTATTGGTCACATGGCGATGTGAACTATGGGTGTTAATCACATGATGATATGAACTAGATTATTGACTCTAGTTCAAGTGGGAGACTGAAGGAAATATGCCCTAGAGGCAATAATAAAGTCGTTATTTTATATTTCCTTATATCATGATAAATGTTTATTATTCATGCTAGAATTGTATTAATCGGAAACTTGATACATGTGTGGATACATAGACAAAACACCGTGTCCCTAGTAAGCCTCTACTAGACTAGCTCGTTAATCAAAGATGGTTAAGTTTCCTAACCATAGACATGTGTTGTCATTTGATGAATGGGATCACATCATTAGGAGAATGATGTGATGGACAAGACCCATCCGTTAGCTTAGCATATTGATCGTTCAATTTTATTGTTATTGATTTCTTCATGTCAAATACATATTCCTTCAACTATGAGATTATGCAACTCCCGGATACCGGAGGAATGCCTTGTGTGCTATCAAACGTCACAACGTAACTGGGTGATTATAAAGATGCTCTACATGTATCTCCGAAGGTGTTTGTTGGGTTGGCATATATCGAGATTAGGATTTGTCACTCCGAGTATCGGAGAGGTATCTCTGGGCCCTCTCGGTAATACACGTCAGAAGCCTTGCAAGCAAAGTGACTAATGAGTTAGTTGCAGGATGATGTATTACGGAACAAGTAAAGAGACTTGCTAGTAACAAGATTGAACTAGGTATAAAGATACAGACGATCGAATCTCGGTCAAGTAACATACCGATGGACAAAGGGAATAACGTATGTTGTCATAACGGTTCGACCGATAAAGATCTTCGTAGAATATGTAGGAGCCAATATGAGCATCCAGGTTCCGCTATTGGTCATTGACCGGAGAGGTGTCTCGGTCATGTCTACATAGTTCTCGAACCCGTAGGGTCCACACACTTAACGTTCGATGACGACATAGTATTATATGAGTTATGTGATTTGGTGACCGAATGTTGTTTGGAGTCCCAGATGAGATCAAGGACATGACGAGGAGTCTTGAAACGGTCAAGAGGTAAATATTGATATATAGGACGATGGTATTCAGACACCGGAAGTCTTCCGGAGGGTATCGGGTACTTATCGGGTCACCGGAAGGTGTTTCGGGTACCCCCGGCAATCCTATGGGCCATATGGGCCTTGTGAAGGAACACACCAGCCCACAAGGGGCTAGTGCACCCTCTAAGGCCATAGGAGGAGGAGAAGGAAAGGGTGGAAGGGAAAGGAAAGTGTGGATTAGGATTCCCACTTCCTTCCCTCACCCCCCTCTTTCCTTCCCCTTCCTGTATACAAGGAAGGGGGGCGAACCAGGGCAGGAGCCCAAGTGGGATTCGGCCCCACTTGGGGAGCCCCTTGGCCACTCCCCTCTCCCTCCCACCTATATATATGAGGAGGGGGTGACTAGAACACACACCAACAATTGTTAGCCGTGTGCGGCGCCCCCCTCCACAGTTTATGCCTTCGGTCATATCTTCGTAGTGCTTAGGCGAAGCCTTGCGCGGATCACTTCACCGTCACCATGCCGTCGTGCTGACGGAACTCATCTTCTTCCTCGACACTTTGCTGGATCAAGAGTTCGAGGGACGTCATCGAGCTGAACGTGTGCAGAACTCGGAGGTGTCGTACGTTCGGTGCTTGATCGGTCGGAACGAGAAGAAGTTCGACTACATCAGCCGCGTTGTCAAATGCTTCCACTTTCGGTCTACGAGGGTACGTAGACACACTCTTCCCTTATTGTTGCTATGCATCTCCTAGATAGATCTTGCGTGAGCATAGGAATATTTTTGAAATTACATGCTACGTTTCCCAAAAGATGTGATCTCCGCAGGGCTTCGCCTAAGTACTACGAAAATATGACCGGGGGTGTAAACGGTGGAGGGAAGCGCCGCACATGGATAGGCCATTGTCTGTTGTGTGCTAGGCACCCCCTACCACATATATATAGGTGGGAGGGAGGGAGGAGCACCCAAAGGAGGCGCCCAAGTAGGAGGAATCCTAGTTGGAGTCCCTCCCAAGCCGCGCCCCTGCCTTATATAGGTGCAGGGGAAAGGCAGGGGAGGGTGGCACCCCCCTTTCCTTTCTCCCATGAGAGGGAAAGGCAGGAGGGGCTAGCCCTTGATACGTTCATTTTGTATCATGCTTTTATATTGATATTTATAGCATTATGGGTTGTTATTACACATTATATCACAATACTTATGCCTTTTCTCTCTTATTTTATAAGGTTTACATGAAGAGGGAGAATGCCAGCAACTAGAATTCTCGACTGGAAAAGGAGAAAATATTAGAGATCTATTCTACACAACTCCAAAAGTCCCGAAACTTCACGGAGAATATTTTTGGAATATATAAAAAATAATGGGCGAAGAAAGCACCGGAGGGGGGCCACCAGCCAGCCATAATGGTGGAGGGCGTGCCCTACCCCCTGGGCGCCCCCATCCTTGTGGGCCCCCTGGTAGGCCTCCGACGCCCATCTTCTGCTATATGGTGTCTTTTTCCCTCGAAAAAATAAGAAGGAAGCTTTTGGGACGAAGCGCCGCCGTCTCGAGGCGGAACTTGGGCAGAACCAATCTAGGGCTCCGGCGGAGCTGTTTTGCCGGGGAAACATCCCTCCAGGAGGGGGAAATCAAAGCCATCGTCATCACCAACGATCCTCTCATCAAGAGGGGGTCAATCTCCATCAACATCTTCACCATCACCATCTCCTCTCAAACCCTAGTTCATCTCTTGTATCCGATCTTTGTCTCAAACCTCAGATTGGTACATGTGGCTTGCTAGTAGTGTTGATTACTCCTTGTAGTTGATGCTAGTTGGTTTATCCGGTGGAAGATTATATTTTCAGATCCTTAATGATAATTAATACTCCTCTGATTATGAACAAAAATATGTTTTGTGATTAGTTACGTTTGTTCCTGAGGACATGGGAGAAGTCTTGTTATAATTAATCATGTGAATCTGGTATTCGTTCGATATTTTGATGAGATGTATGTTGTCTTTCCTTTAGTGGTGTTCTGTGAATGTCAACTAGATGACACTTCACCATGATTTGGGCCTAGGGGAAGGCATTGGGAAGTAATAAGTAGATGATGGGTTGCTAGAGTGACAGAAGCTTAAACCCTAGTTTATGCGTTGCTTCGTAAGGGGCTGATTTGGATCCACATGTTTCATGCTATGGTTAGATTTATCTTAATTCTTCTTTCGTAGTTGTAGATTCTTGCGAGAGGGGTTAATCATAAGTGGGAGGCTTGTCCAAGGAAGGGAAGCACCCAAGCACCGGTCCACCCACATATCAAATTACCAAAGTAACGAACGCGAATCATATGAGCATGATGAAAACTGACTTGACAACAATTCCCATGTGTCTTCGGGAGCGCTTTGCATTATATAAGAGTTCGTCCAGGATTGTCCTTTGCTACAAAAAGGATTGGGACACCTTGCTGCACCTTGTTTACTTTTGTTACTTGTTACCCGTTATGAATTATCTCATCATACAATTACCTGTCACCGATAATTTTAGTGCTTGCAGAGAATACCTTGCTAAAAAACCACTTGTCATTTCCTCCTGCTCCTCGTTGGGTTCGACACTCTTACTTATCAAAAGGACTACGATAGATCCCCTATACTTGTGGGTCATCAAGACTCTTTTCTGGCACCATTTCCGGGGAGTGAAGCGCCTTTGGTAAGTGTAATTTGGTAAGGAAACATTTATATAGTGTGCTGAAATTTACTGTCACTTGTTACTATGAAAAATAATCCTTTGAGGGGCTTGTTCGGGGTATCTTCACCTCGACCGGAAGAGCAAAGAGTTGGTCCTCAACCTACTGCACCTACTGAAAATATTTATTATGAAATTCCTTCGGGTATGATAGAGAAACTGCTAGCTAATCCTTATGGAGGAGATGGAACATTACATCCCGATGTGCACCTAATCTATGTGGATGACGTTTGTGGATTATTTAAGCTTGCAGGTATGCCCGAGGATGTGGTCAAGAAGAAGGTCTTCCCTTTATCTTTGAAAGGAAAGGCATTGACATGGTATAGGCTATGTGATGATATTGGATCATGGAATTACAACCGATTGAAATTGGAATTTCATCAGAAGTTTTATCCTATGCACCTGGTTCATCGTGATCGGAATTATATATATATATATATATATATATATATATATATATATATATATATATATATATATATATAATTTTTGGCCTCGTGAAGGAGAAAGTATCTCTCAAGCTTGGGGAGGATTAAGCCAATGTTATATTCATGCCCCAATCATGAGCTCTCAAGAGAAATTATTATTCAAAAATTTTATGCTCGGCTTTCTCATAATGATCGATCCATGCTCGATACTTCTTGTACTGGTTCTTTTATGAAGAAGGATATTGAATTCAAATGGGATTTATTGGAAAGAATTAAATGCAACTCTGAAGATTGGGACCTCGACGAAGGTAAGGAGTCAGGTATAAACCTTAAGTTTGATTGTGTTAAATCTTTTATGGATACCGATGCTTTTCGTGATTTTAGCACTAAATATGGACTTGACTCTGAGATAGTAGCTTTTTCTGTGAATCGTTTGCTACTCATGTTGATCTCCCTTAGGAGAAGTGGTTTAAATATCATCCTCCTGTTGAAGTTAAAGTAGTAGAACCTATTAAAGTTGAAGAGGAAATTATTACTTATAATGTTGATCCTATTGTTCCTACTGCTTATATTGAGAAACCACCTTTTCCTGTTAGAATAAAGGATCATGCTAAAGCTTCAACTGTGGTTCGAAAGAGTTATACTAGAACACCTACACCCCCTGAACAAATTAAAGTTGAACCTAGTATTGCTATGGTTAAAGATCTCTTAGTCGATAATATTGATGGGCATGTTATTTATTTCTGTGATGAAGCTGCTAGAATTGCTAAACCTGATATGAAAGATAAACATAGACCTATTGTTGGCATGCCTGTTGTTTCCGTTAAAATAGGAGATCATTGTTATCATGGCTTATGTGATGTGGGTGCTAGTGTGAGTGCAATTCCTTATACCTTGTACCGAGAAATTATGAATGATATTGCACCTGCTGAGATAGAAGACATTGATGTTACTATTAAGCTTGCCAATAGAGATACTATTTCACCAATTGGGATTGTTAGAGATGTTGAAGTCTTGTGTGGGAAGATAAAATATCCTACTGATTTTCTTGTTCTTGCTTCCCCACAAGATAAATTTTGTCCCATTATATTTGGTAGACCCTTCTTGAATACTGTTAATGCTAAGATAGACTGCGAGAAAGATATTGTTACTGTTAGTTTAGGGGATATGTCTCATGATTTTAATTTCTCTAAATTTCGTAGACAACCCCATGATAAAGAATTGCCTAGTAAGGATGAGACTATTGGTCTTGCTTCTATTGTTGTGCCTCATACTGATCCTTTAGAACTATATTGTCTAGACCATAAAAATGATATGTTCATGAATAGAAGGGAAATAGATGAAATATTCTTCAATCAAGGGCCTATTTTGAAACACAACTTGCATGCTGAAATCCTTGGGGATCCCCCTCCACCCAAGGGTGATCCCGTGTTTGAGCTTAAACAATTACCCGATACTTTGAAATATGCTTATCTTGATGAAAAGAAGATATATCATGTTATTATTAGTGCTAACCTTTCAGAGCATGAAGAAAAGAAATTATTGAAAACTCTGAAGAAGCACCGTGCTGCTATTGGATATACTCTTGATGATCTTAAGGGCATTAGTTCCACTCCATGTCAGCACAAAATTAATTTGGAGAATGATGCTAAACCAGTTGTTGATCACCAACGAAGGTTAAATCCTAAGATGAAAGAAGTGGTAAGAAATGAAATACTAAAGCTTCTGGAAGCAGGTATAATTTATCCTATTGCTGATAGTAAATGGGTAAGTCCTGTTCATTGTGTCCCTAAGAAGGGAGGTATTACTGTTGTTCCTAATGATAATAATGAATTGATTCCACAAAGAATTGTTACAAGTTATAGAATGGTAATTGATTTTCACAAATTGAATAAAGCTACTAGAAAAGATCATTACCCTCTACCTTTTATTGATCAAATGCTAGAAAGACTATCCAAACATACACATTTTTTGCTTTCTAGATGGTTATTCTGGTTTTTCTCAAATACCTGTGTCAAAAGATGATCAAGAGAAGACCACTTTTACTTGCCCTTTCGGTACCTTTGCTTATAGACGTATGCCTTTTTGTTTATGCAATGCACCTGCTACCTTTCAAAGATGTATGGCTGCTATATTCTCTGATTTTTGTGAAAAGGTTGTTGAGGTTTTCATGGATGACTTCTCCGTTTACGGTACTTCTTTTGATGATTGCTTAAGCAACCTTGATCGAGTTTTGCAGAGATGAAGAAACTAATCTTGTCTTGAATTGGGAGAAGTGCCACTTTATGGTTAATGAAGGTATTGTCTTGGGGCATAAAATTTCTGAAAGAGGTATTGAAGTTGATAAAGCTAAAGTAGATGCTATTGAAAAGATTCCGTGTCCTAAAGATATCAAAGGTATAAGAAGTTTCCTTGGTCATGCTGATTTCTATAGGAGGTTTATTAAAGACTTCTCTAAAATTTCTAGGCGTCTCACTAATCTCTTGCAAAAAGATGTTACTTTTGTTTTTGATGATGATTGTGTAGAAGCATTTGAAATACTTAAGAAAGCCTTGATTTCTGCACCTATTGTTCAGCCACCTGATTGGAATTTACCCTTTGAAATTATGTGTGATGCTAGTGATTATGCTGTTGGTGTTGTACAAGGACAAAGAGTTGATAAGAAATTGAATGTTATTCATTATGCTAGTAAAACTCTAGACAGTGCCCAGAGAAATTATGCTACTACTGAAAAAGAATTTTTAGCAGTTGTATTTGCTTGTGATAAGTTCAGATCTTATATTGTTGATTCCAAAGTAACTGTTCACACTGATCATGCTACTATTAAATATCTTATGGAAAAGAAAGATGCTAAACCTAGACTTATTTGATGGGTTCTCTTGCTACAAGAATTTGACTTGCATATTGTTGATAGAAAGGGAGCTGAGAACCCCGTTGCAGACAACTTTTCTAGGTTAGAAAATGTTCTTGATGACCCACTGCCTATTGATGATAGATTTCCCGATGAGCAATTAAATGTCATAAATGCTTCTCGTAATGCTCCATGGTATGCTGATTATGCTAATTACATTGTTGCTAAATTTTTACCACCTAGTTTCACATACCAGCAAAAGAAAAAGTTTTCCTATGATTTAAGATATTACTTTTGGGATGACCCACACCTTTATAAAGGAGTAGATGGTGTTATTAGACGTTATGTACCTGAGCATGAACAGGGACAAATCCTACGCAAGTGCCACTCCAAGTATTACGGAGGACACCACGCTGGAGATAGAACTGCACACAAGGAATTGCAATCTGGTTTTTATTAGCCTACTCTCTTCAAGGATGCTCGTAAGTTTGTCTTGTCTTGTGATGAATGCCAAAGAATTGGCAATATTAGTAGACGTCAGGAAGTGCCTATGAATTATTCACTTGTTATTGAACCATTTGTTGTTTGGGGCTTTGATTATATGGGACCTTTTCCTTCTTCTAATGGGTATACACATATTTTAGTTGCTGTTGATTATGTTACTAAGTGGGTAGAAGCTATTCCAACTAGTAGTGTTGATCATAACACTTCTATTAAGATGCTTAAAGAAGTTATTTTTCCGAGGTTTGGAGTCCCTAGATATTTAATGACTAATGGTGGTTCACATTTTATTCATGGTGCTTTCCGTAAAATGCTTGGTAAGTATGATGTTAACCATAGAATTGCATCTCCTTATCATCCTCAGTCTAGTGGTCACGTAGAATTGAGCAACAAAGAGATTAAATTGATTTTGCAAAATACTGTTAATAGATCTAGAAATAATTGGTCTAAGAAACTTGATGACGCATTATGGGCTTATAGAACTACTTATAGAAACCTTATGGGTATGTCTCCTTATAAAATGGTTTATAGAAAATCGTGTCACTTACCTCTCGAACTAGAACATAAGGCATATTGGGGCTATTAAAGAGCTCAACTATGATTCCAAACTTGCCGGTGAGAAGAGGTTATTTGACATTAGCTTGCTTGATAAATGGAGAACCCAAGCCTATGAGAATGCCAAGTTGTTTAAAGAAAAAGTTAAAAGATGGCATGACAAAAGGATACAAAAGTGCGAGTTTAATGGAGGTGATCATGTTTTGCTATACAACTCCCGTTTAAGATTTTTTGCAGGAAAACTTCTCTCTAAATGGGAAGGGCCTTACATTATCGAGGAGGTCTATCGTTCTGGTGCCATCAAAATTAACAATGCCGAAGGCACAAATCCGAAGGTGGTAAACGGTCAAAGAATCAAACATTATATCACAGGTGCTCCCATAAATGTTGAGACCAATATAATCGACACCGTAACCCCGGAGGAGTACATAAGGGACACTTTCCAGAATGTTTCATACTCCGAGAAGGAATAGGTATGTGGTACGGTAAGTAAACTGACTCCAAAACTGTTCTAATAGCAAATTTTCTCCGTTTTGGAATATTAAAAAAATTAGGAAAATTAAAAGTAGTCTGAAAGAGACACGAGGCGTCCACAAGGGTGGAGGGCGCGCCCTACCCCCCTGGGCGTGCTCCCCGACCTTGTGGCCACCTCGTACCCTCCGTACTCTGTTTTCTTGCACAATACTTATTTTGGTCGGTAAAAGTTCATTATATAATCTCTCGAAGGTTTTGACCACCGTACCATAGCAAAATCTCCTGTTTTCGTGTTGAGCTATTTTCTGCCAGAGTTTTCAAGGCCAGACATCATGTCGTCCCCCTCCTCCAACAAGGCGAGCGACGATGCTTGGCTAATGAAGATAGAGATGAAGAAAGAAGAACTTGGGGGAATCAACGAAAGTGATAAGATCAAGAAGGTCGCGGAAGATCAAGTTCCGGTAGCAGAAGAAGAAGACATCCTTCAACCTTACTACAATCAGCTTACCCCTACGAAAATTGAAGCTTTCAAGATTATTGAATTAGTTCGTGTGCAAAATAAATATCTCACTCGTGAAAATATTCTGTTGCAAGAGCACATCACCACACTCAAGGGCATTATTCGTAAACTAGAGCATCACCTATGCTCGATGTGTGGCACTACTTCATCAATAACTCCATCATCACCACCCCCGAAGAAAGAGACATAAATACATGGGTATGGGCACTCCCCTTGGTAACTGCCAAGCTTGGGGGAGGTGCCACGGTATCGTATCACCATCACATCTTTATCTTTATCGTTTTTCTTAGTTCGATCCTTTTGGTTATATCTTGATCTAGTAGAATACAGTTTTTAGTATGATCTAGCTTTGAGTTTTGTTTTGATCTCTATTTATGTAATCGAGTCTGTGAGTTATATATAATAAAGAGTAGTTTTGAGTTGAGGGTTTTGCTTTCTTGCTATGATCTTGAGGGAATTAAATAAAAGAAAGAATAAAAATAAATAAAAAGATCATATATTGATCTTATGGAGAGTAATGACTTCACATATAAGGAGTGTGATGAATAAAAGTTTTTGAGAGTTGACAAACATAGTTTTGGTCATGTTGCAATTAATAGGTAGTAATAAAGAAAGAGAGGCTTCACATGTAAATATACTAACTTGGTCATCTTTTGTAATTGTGAGCACTCATTAAAATATGACATGCTAAAGGTTGATGTTGGACAAGGAAGACAACATAATGAGTTATGTTTGCTTATATCTGAATAGAAGTTATATTGTCATGGATCATCCAACATGTTGAGCTTGCCTTTCCCTCTCATGCTAGCCAAATTCTTTGCACCAAGTAGAAATACTACTTGTGCTTCCAAACATCCCTTAAACCAGTTTTGCCATGAGAGTCCACCATACCTACCTATGGATTGAGTAAGATCCTTCAAGTAAGTTGTCATCGGTGCAAGCAATAAAAATTGCTCTCTAAATATGTATGATCCATTAGTGTGAAGAAAATAAGCTTTATACGAACTTGTGATATGGAAGAAATAAAAGCGACGGACTGCATAATAAAGGTCCTTATCACAAGCGGCAATATAAAGTAACGTTCTTTTGCATTAAGATTTTGTGCATCCAACCATAAAAGTGCATGACAACATCTGCTTCCCTCTGCGAAGGGCCTATCTTTTACTTTTATCTTCTACCCTATTACAAGAGTCATGGTGATCACCACCTTTCCTTTTTACACTTTTTCCTTTGGCAAACACTATGTGTTGGAGAGATCCGGATATATATATCCACTCGGATGTAGGTTATCATAAAGTATTATTGTTGACATTACCCTTGAGGTAAAAAGTTGGGAGGCGAAACTATAAGCCCCTATCTTTCTCTGTGTTTGATTGAAACTTTGTACCCATAAGTATCGCGTGAGTGTTAGCAATTGTGAAAGATTAAATGATAGTTGAGTATGTGGACTTGCCGAAAAGCTCTTGAATTGACTCTTTCCGATGTTATGATAAATTGCAATTGCTTCATTGACCGAGATCATAGTTTGTTAGTTTTCAATGAAGTTTCTGATCCATACTTTACCTTGTGAGAGAATTGTTACTTTAGCATAAGAAATTATATGACAATATATGTTGCTGTTCTAAATATGCTCATGATGCCCTCATGTCCGTATTTTATTGTATCGACACCTCTATCTCTAAACATGTGGACATATTTTCCGATTTTGGCTTTCGCTTGAGGACAAGCGAGGTCTAACCTTGGGGGAGCTGATACGTCCATTTTGCATCAATCTTTTATATTGATATTTATAGCATTATGGGCCGTTATTACACATTATATCACAATACTTATGCCTTTTCTCTCTTATTTTATAAGGTTTACATGAAGAGGGAGAATGCCGGCAGCTGGAATTCTCGACTGGAAAAGGAGCAAATATTAGAGACCTATTCTGCACAACTCCAACAGTCCTGAAACTTCACGGAGAATATTTTTGGAATATATAAAAAATAATGGGCGATGAAAGCACCAGAGGGGGGCCACCAGCCAGCCACAATGGTGGAGGGCGTGCCCCCCGTCCTTGTGGGCCCCCTGCCAGGCCTCCGATGCCCATCTTCTGCTATATGGTGTCTTTTGCCCTGGAAAAAATAAGAAGGAAGCTTTAGGAATGAAGCGCCGCCGTCTCGAGGCGGAACTTGGGCAGAACCAATCTAGGGCTCCGGCGGAGCTGTTCTGCCGGGGAAACATCCCTCCGGGAGGGGGAAATCGAAGCCATCATCATCACCAACGATCCTCTCATCAAGAGGGGGTCAATCTCCATCAACATCTTCACTAGCACCATCTCCTCTCAAACCCTAGTTCATATCTTGTATCCGATCTTTGTCTCAAACCTCAGATTGGTACCTGTGGGTTGCTAGTAGTGTTGATTACTCCTTGTAGTTGATGCTAGTTGGATTATCCGGTGGAAGATTAATTTTTCAGATCCTTAATGATAATTAATACTCCTCTGATTATGAACAAAAATATGTTTTGTGAGTAGTTACATTTGTTCCTGAGGACATGGGAGAAGTCTTGTTATAAGTAATCATGTGAATTTGGTATTCGTTCGATATTTTGATGAGATGTATGTTGTCTTTCCTCTAGCGGTGTTATGTGAACATCGACTACATGCCACTTCACCATGATTTGGGCCTAGGGGAAGGCATTGGAAAGTAATAAGTAGATGATGGGTTGCTAGAGTGACATAAGCTTAAACCCTAGTTTATGCGTTGCTTCATAAGGGGCTGATTTGGATCCATATGTTTCATGCTATGGTTAGATTTATCTTAATTCTTCTTTTGTAGTTGCGGATGCTTGCGAGAGGGGTTAATCATAAGTGGGAGGCTTGTCCAAGGAAGGGCAGCAACCAAGCACTGGTCCACCCACATATCAAATTATAAAAGTAACAAACGTGAATCATGTGAGCATGATGAAAATTAACTTGACAACAATTCCCATGTGTTCTCGGGAGCGCTTCGCATTATATAAGAGCTCGTCCAGGCTTGTCCTTTGCTACAAAAAGGATTGGGACACCTTTCTGCACCTTGTTTACTTTTGTTACTTGTTACCCGTTATGAATTATCTCATCATACAACTATCTGTCACCGATAATTTCGGTGCTTGCAGAGAATGCCTTGCTGAAAAACCACTTGTCATTTCCTTCTGCTCCTCGTTGGGTTCGACACTCTTACTTCTCGAAAGGACTACGATAGATCCCCTATACTTGTGGGTCATCAGCCCTTCCCCCTTTCCTTCCCTTAGGTCCTTCTTTCCAAAGAAGGGGCGCACCAGGGGCTGATATGTTCCCCCTTTGGCCCATTAGGCCCGTATCTTTGCCGGGGGTGCCCGAAACTCCTTTCTGGTGACCCGATAAGTACCTAGTACCCTCTGAAACACTTTCGGTGTCCGAATACCATCGTGCTATATATCAATCTTTACCCCTCGACCATTTTGAGACTCCTCATCATGTTTGTGATCTCATCCGGGACTCCGAACAACATTTGATCACCAAATCACATAACTCATATAATACTATATCGTCAACGAACGTTAAGCGTGCGGACCCTACGGGTTCGAGAACTATGTAGACATGACCGAGACACCTCTCCAACCAATAACCAATAGTGGAACCTGGATGCCCATATTGGCTCCTACATATTCTACAAAGATCTTTATCGATTGAACCGTTATGACAACATACATAATTCCCGTTGTCCATCGGTATGTTACTTGCCCGAGATTCGATCGTCAGTATCTATATACCTAGTTCAATCTCGTTACCGGCAAGTCTCTTTACTCGTTTCGTAATACATCACCTCGTGACTAACTCCTTAGTCATTTGCTTGCAAGCTTATGATGTTTATTACCGAGAGGTCCCAGAGATACCTCTTGCTACTTCTCAAGCTTGCGTTGGTTTTTCCCTTGAAGAGGAAAGGGTGATGCAGCAAAGTAGAGATAAGTATTTCCCTCAGTTATAGAACCAAGGTATCAATCCAGTAGGAGACAACACACAAATCAGCTAATACCTGCACAAACAATCAAACAACTTGCACCCAACTCGATAAAAGGGTTGTCAATACCTTCACGGTTACTTGCAAAAGTGAGATCTGATAGAGATAGATGAAAATAAACAAACGGTAAAGTAAATATTTTTGGTATTTTTGGTTTATAGATTGGAAAGTAAAAGATTGCAAAATAGTAGATCGGAAACTAATATGATGGAAAATAGACCCGGGGGGCATAGGTTACACTAGAGGCTTCTGTCATAATAGCAAATAATACGATGGGTGAACAAATTACTATCGAGCAATTGATAGAAAAGCGCAAAGTTATGACGATATCTAAGGCAATGATTATGAATATAGGCATCACGGCCGTGTCAAGTAGACCGAAACTATTCTGCATCTACTACTAATCTACTATTACTTCACACATCGACCGACTCCTACCTGCACCTAGCGTATTAAGTTCATGAAGAACAGAGTAACGCATTAAGTAAGATGACATGATGTAGCGGAATTAACTCAAGCAATATGATGAAAACCCCATCTTTTTATCCTCGGTGGCAACAATACAATACGTGCCTTGCTGCCCCTACCGTCACTAGGAAAGGACACCACAAGATTGAACCCAAAGCTAAGCACTTCTCCCATTGCAAGAAAAAACAATCTAGTTGGCCAAACCAAACCGATAATTCGAAGAGACTTACAAAGATATCAAATCATGCATATAAGAATTCAGAGAAGATTCAAATAATATTCGTCAATAAGCTGGTCATAAATCCACAATTCATCGGATCTCGACAAACACACCGCAAAAGAATATTACATCGGATAGATCTCCAAGAACATCGAGGATAACATGGTATTGAGAATCAAAGAGAGAGAAGAAGCCATCTAGCTACTGGCTATGGACCCGTAGGTCTGTGGTAAACTACTCACGCTTCATCGGAAGGGCAATAGAGTTGATGTAGAAGCCCTCCATGATCGAATCCCCCTCCGGTAGGGTGCCGGAAAAGGCCCCTAGATGGGATCTCACGGGAATAGAAGGTTGCGGCGGTGGAAAAGTCTTTTCGTGGATGTTTCTAGTGGTTTGGGAATATATGTGAATATATAGGCGAAAGAATTAGGTCAGGAGAGTCACGGGGGGCCCACAAGGCAGGGGGGCATGCCCTCCACCCTTGTGGCCGCCTCGTGACTCCTCCGACTTCATCTCCAAGTCTCCTAGGTGTCTTCTGGTCCAAGAAAAATCATCGCGAAGGTTTTAATCCGTTTGGTATTCCTTTTCCACGAAGCTAAAAAACAAGGAAAAAACAGAAACTGGCACTGGGTTCTAGGTTAGTAGGTTAGTCCCATAAATAATATAAAATAGCATATTAATGCATATAAAACATCCAAAACAAATAATATAATAACATGGAACAATAAAAAATTATAGATACGTTGGAGACGTATCAAGCATCCCCAAGCTTAATTCCTGCTCGTCCTCGAGTAGGTAAATGATAAAAACAGAATTGATGTGGAATGCTACCTAACATATTTATCCATTTAAGTTTCTTTATTGTGGCATGAATGTTCAGATCCATAAGATTCAAAACAAAAGTTTAATATTGACATAAAAACAATAATACTTCAAGCATACTAACAAGGCAACTATGTCTTCTCAAAATAACATGGCCAAAGAAAGCTTAGCCCTACAAAATCATATAGTCTGGCTATGCTCCATCTTCATCACACAAAATATTCAAATCATGCACAACCCCGATGACAAGCCAAGCAATCGTTTCATACTTTCGATGTTCTCAAACTTTTTCAACTTTCACGCAATACATGAGCGTGAGCCATGGACATAACACTATAGGTGGAATAGAATATGGTGGTTGTGGAGAAGACAAAAAGAAGGAGATAGTCTCACATCAACTAGGCGTATCAACGGGCTATGGAGATGCCCATCAATAGATATCAATGTGAGTGAGTAGGGATTGCCATGCAACGGATGCACTAGAGCTATAAGTTTACGAAAGCTCAAAAAATAAAACTAAGTGGGTGTGCATCCAACTTGCTTGCTCATGAAGACCTAGGGCAATTTGAGGAAGCCCATCATTGGAATATACAATCCAAGTTCTATAATGAAAAATTCCCACTAGCATATGAAAGTGACAACATAGGAGACTCTCTAACATGAAGATCATGGTGCTACTTTGAAGCACAAGTGTGGAAAAAGGATAGTAACATTGCCCCTTCTCTCTTTTTCTCTCATTTTTTGGCTTCTTTGGCCTCCTCTTTTTTTCCTCACATGGGACAATGCTCTAATAATGAAGATCATCACACTTTTATTTACTTACAACTCAAAAGATTACAACTTGATACTTAGAACAAAATATGACTCTATATGAATGCCTCCAGCGGTGTACCGGGATGTGCAATGACTTAAGAGCGACATGTATAAAAAATGATGAAAGGTGGCTTTGCCACAAATACGATGTCAACTACATGATCATGCAAAGCAATATGACAATGAGGAAGCGTGTCATAATAAACGGAACGGTGGAAAGTTGCATGGCAATATATCTCGGAATGGCTATGGAAATGCCATAATATGTAGGTATGGTGGTTGTTTTTAGGAAGGTATATGGTGGGTGTATGTCGGATTCTGGGTTCCGGCAAACCCTTGAGGTTCGAACACTGGGGTGCGCACGAAGATCTCTCTCTCCCTAGATCACTCTCGCAACGATTTCAAGGCCTAGCTCGCCAAACCCAAGGAACAAGAGACACAAGAGTTTATACTGGTTCGGGCCACCGTTGTGGTGTAATACCCTACTCCAGTGTGGTGTGGTGGATTGCCTTGTTGGCTGGGGATGAACAAGTACAAGGGATGAACAACCTCCTGAGGAGAGGTGTTCTTGAGCTCGGTGAGCTTGTGTGTGTGAGGGTGATCTGAATGATCCGTCCCCAGATGAGTTGTGTCCTATGGTGGTGGCTAGTCCTATTTATAGAGGCCTTGATCCTCAACCCAAATGTAGGCGGGAAGGGATCCCACAACGGCCAATTTTGAAGGGAGACAACCAGTACAAGTTATCCTGACTGAAGGTGGTCTTCGCCTGCCAAAGCCTCCGGCGGTGATGTAGCTGTGGGATCCGCGATGACCTTCGTCCTGCCGTCCTGCTGGTCTTAATCTTGTTGTACCGATATGGAAACCTTTGCCTGATGCCTCAGGACTCCCCGCCTACGCCTGCCTCTTTAGCACCAAAGAGGAAACTGGTACTCTGCACCCGCTGGCGCCCGCCTGGCTTCGGTCGTCATGGCTCACGTCATGTGAACCTTGCGAGGTGTCCCATGCCTTGATATCTCTGCTCCTCGCGAGCCAGCCTAGCGAGGCTGCCCTTGAGGAGGTCTTGTGTTGTCCGTCTCGCGAGGCTTGGCCCCTCGCGAGGGTCTTGAGTGGTTGTCGATGAAGATGGGTCGTACCAGGCCGCTGAGAGAGCCACGCCGTGGGCCGCAGGCAGGCAAGTCTAGGGACCCCCGTTCCCAGAACGCCGACAGTAGCCCCCGGGCCCAAGGTGCGCTTGTACTTGGCTTCGAGGCGAAGCCAAAGGGCAAGTGCGGAGCGCCGCGGGCCCTAACCGCCTGCAGCCTTGATTGACGCGTGGTGATTGACAGGACGTGGGTGCCTCCGCTTCCCCACGCTACCTCGGCAATTGCCCGACTTGACGAGTCCCTGGTGCATGCAGAAAAACCATCATTACCTGCGATCGTGGAGGTCGACGGTTGGCCTCCTCCTGGCTATAAATGAGGAGAGGGACAAAGCCCCCGTTGCCCATATCTTCCTCCATTTCGCCTGCCTCGTCTTCTTCCTCCTTGCTTCATCGCCTTGCAGCGACACCCATGGCACCGACGAAGAGGTTCTCGGCCGCAGAGAAGGGAAAGGCTTGCCAGGAGGGGTCTGAATCGCCTTCGCCTAAGAGGGGGCGTGGCCGCCCCTGCAAGCATGCCGCAACCCCCGTTGTGGTCCTTCATGGGTGCAGACGAATGTCATCAGGGTTCGGCGCCATTCCTGGCAGCCGTGGCGGCGCCTCCTCACGCGGCGGGAGCCGCTCAAGACGTGGCAGTCCTGCCAACGAAGGGCAGCGCGCCATGGTCGCCCGGCCTCCCCGGACGTGCTTCCACTCGGAGGAGGTGCTGCCGGAGTTCATCGTGTGGTCAGAGAACCCGGCTGGCACCTGGCTTCAGCTTCCGCGCTCCTTTGCGGGTGAGCTGCCGGCCATGGGTCCTGGCGGCCTCTAGCTGCAGGCCGACGGCTGCTACAGCAAGGCCTTATGGGTCGCGGTGGAGGTCTCCGCCGCAGGCAATGTAGCCCTGGCCCGCGGCTGACAGACGTTTGCCCGCATGGGCGGTCTGAGCAGGCGGTCCACCCTCCACTTCAAGTACGACGGTGCCGCACCCCTCTTCGTGAGGGTGTTCGGGGAAGACGATCGCTGCTCTGGGTGCTGCCCCGAGGACAGCGACGGTGACGAAGTGCTCGGCCTCAGCGACGGCCGTGACGAGGAGGAGGGCGAACTCGTCCTCGGCGATGGCCATGGCTCGTCCGACAGCGGCAGCTCTTCCTTCGGCGAAAGCTCCAGCAGCGTCGGCTATGACCAACCGCCGTGCCATCGTGCTCGCTTCAAGGACGGTGGCAGGTCGTCCCATCGCCACGCCCCAATGAAGCGCGAGGAGGGCTCCGGCTGAGTCTCGGGGGGTATTGGGAGCTGATCCTCGTGAGCAGCCGCGGGCGTAGGAGCGCTTTTGCCTGTCTTTCCCTTTCTTCCTGCATTTCAGAAAAAAATATGGGGCCCTGCGAGGGCGTGTAATGAACCGTAATGCTTATGTTGCTTTATGCTTATGTCTACTGTTTCTGGGCTGTGTTGTGGCATCTGTGCTTTATGTAGGCCTAAGGGGATAACTTAGCTTGGTACATCCGAGGTAGTTTCCACTTGGTGTGGGCGTGCGCCTCCTAGCCTCTGGTGAGGCTTCCCTGCTGCCGACTTGGGGGACAACGAGAAATTGAAAAAAATCGTTAGGAAATCCTTATCCCTTCTTGCGCAGGGCCTTGAGCATGGGCTGACCATGGCCTAGCGCACCGCATCGCGATACCCGTGGGGTACGAACTTAAAAGGGGGTGCGCCAGCTACGAGCTCGATCGAGGGTGCCTCGCGGAGATCAAGGGAGCGCACACGCACGCACCTGTCTAGCCCCCTCACGAGGCGTGCGAGGGAGAGCGTCGGGCAACTGCCGCCCTCCCTGGCATAAAGCAAAGAACTGAGGGGAGAAATAGAGAGAAGAGGAAATCCAACCAAGCCAATGAGAAACGCCAGAACTTCAAATTCCATTAAAAAGGGGTGCAAGCCAACTACAGAAAGCAAATGAACAGCCGCGTCCGGCACCTAGTCTAGTCTTCTCACCAAAGCGGAGCTAAGTGCTGCCACTAGGACGTGGGAGGGAGCCCTCGAGGCCCAAGGGCGGCACTCCAGAGACTCCGGGGCATGTACAGCCCCACTCATTATTACGTGAGAGTGTCACGACCGGAGACCTTCACAGGCACTGGGCCTTGCTTCATGGGTAGAACTTCCAGAGGTGCTAGATGTTCCAGGCGTTCTGGATGGGGATCCCGTCCTGCGTCTCCAGGCGCACGGCGCTAGGCCTGGAGACGTGGGCAATCCTAAACGGGCCCTCCCACATGGGTGAAAGCTTATGCAGCCCTTCCCTAGAGAGCACCCGCCTCAGGATGAGATCACCCACCTCGAGCGTCCTGGAGCGGACGTTGCGGCAGTGATACCGTTGCGGCGCCTGCTGGTATCTTGCCGCCTGGAGCGAGGCTTGACGGCGGCGCTCCTCCCTCAGCACGAGGTCCATCCCCCGCATGGCGTCTTGACGTGCCTCGTCAAACGCCAGGACCCGCGCGGAGCGATGCTTGACCTCGTGAGGGAGGACTGCTTCGGCCCTGTAGACGAGGAAGAATGGGGTCTCGCCTATTGGCTTGGTGGCGGTGGTGCGGATGGACCACAACACGGACTGCAGCTCATCGTGCCAGCCCCTTCCGCAGGCCTCAAGCTTCTTATTGAAGGTCCTGGTCTTGAGGTCTCTCATGACCTCTGCATTGGCGTGCTCGGCCTGGCCATTGCTCCTGGGGTGTGCCACTGAGGCATAGCATATCAGCGTTCCAAGGTTAGCACAATATGTCTTGAAGAGATTGCTAGTGAACTGTGAGCCGTTGTCGGTGATGATGCGGTTAGGGACCCCAAACCGGCTCACGAGGCCCTTGATGAACTTAACTACGGACCCGGCTGGGATGGTGTGGACGGCCTCCACCTCTGCCCATTTGGTGAACTTGTCGATGGCGACGTAGAGGTAGCGGTAGCCCCCAGGCGCTCGAGGGAACGGACCCAGGATATTCAGCCCCCAGACTGTGAACGGCCACGAGAGCGGGATAGACTGGAGGCCCTGGGCAAGCTGGTGGATTTGCTTGGCATGGAACTGGCATGCCTCGCAGGACCTTACCAACTCGGCTGCGTCATTGAGTGCAGTGGGCCAGTAGAATCCGCTGCGGAACGCCTTGCCAACCAAGGTGCGCAACGACGAGTGATGCCCGCAATCTCCGCCGTGTATGTCAGCTAGCAGCTCGCTCCCCTACTTCCTGGAGATGCATCGCAAGGAAACATCATTTGGATGTTTTCTGTACACCTCACCGTCTTGGATGCAGTATGTCATAGCTTGCCGGGCCACGCGCTCCGCGTCCTCCTCCTTCTCCGGCATCGTTCCTTGCATCAATTATGCCCTGAACTCCTCGGTCCAGCACCCTTCCTGGGGCTCGAGTGCCAGGAGCAGGCGAGCTCCTGAGGTCGGGCCACAGGCAGGGGCTCCTGAGGTTGATGGCGGGGGAAGCTCCTCCTGAAGCGGTGCAGGCTCAGCGACCGGGGAGCCGCTGAGGGCTTGAAGAGTCGCTCCTCGAAGACACCAGGTTCTTGGGGCTGATGCCTTGATTCCCTCTTGGCGATCTCATCGGCTTCCTTGTTTGTGCCGCGGGGCACATGCTGCAGTTCCAGGCCCAAGAATTGCTTCTCCATCTTGCGCACCTCCGCGAGGTACGCCTCCATGTGCTCGTCCCTTGACTCGTACACCTTGTTGGAGAAGTTGACGAGGAGCTGAGAGTCGCCCTTGATGGTGAGACGCTTCACTCCCAGGGCTGCCACTGCCTTGAGGCCAGCGATCAGCCCCTCATACTCCACGATGTTGTTGGAGACCTTCTCGCCCCGCTGGAAGCAGAGCTGCACGGCGTAGTATAGCTTGTCTTGGGTGGGCGAGATGAGTGCGGCTCCAGCCCCCGCGCCTTGGTGTGCGAAAGCGCCGTCGAAGTACATGACCCAGCCATCCGGTGCTTTGCTTCCTGGCGAGAGGGATCGGCTCTCGCCTGCTTCAGGTTCCGGAGCGTCGGTCCATTCGGCCACGAAGTCAGCGAGGGCGGCTCCCTTGATGACCCTGGTTGTGCTGAACTCTAGCTGAAATGCCTGCAGTTCGATGTTCCACTCAGCAACTCTTCCCGCAGTGTTGGGGCTCTGGAGCACCCTCTCCAGTGGGTAGGCTGAGACTACCTTAATTGGGTGGCCTTGGAAGTAATGACGCAGCTTGCGTGAGGCCACCAGGAGCACGAGCAGAAGCTTCTGTGGCATGGGATATCGTGCCCTTGCGTCCCGCAACACCATGCTGACGAAGTACACCGAGTGCTCAACGAGGGCAGGAGCGTCAGCGGGACCTGAGGCCTCCGGAGGTTGGGGTGCCTCCTGAGGTAGGGGGACCTCGAGAGCTTGGTCATCCATCAAGGCCTCCGGAGGCCCTAGAACACCGTCTTGCAGGGCCTGACCATTCGCTGGCGCCGTCGTAGCCCCCGTGGCGTCGTCTTGGTGCCGCACCATCCCGGCTGAAGGTGCGGCATTACACGGCGGACTCTTGGCCCGGCGCTCTTCCCGGACCGCCACCAATGTTGTGCTGGCGGAGTGGGGAGTGGCGGCTAGGTAGAGCACCAGGGGCTCGAGGGGACGAGGCGCTACCATCACCGGAGGGCTGGTCAGGTATCTCTTGAGGTCTTGAAACGCCAGGTCGGCCTCTGGGGTCCACTCGAACAGGCCCTTCTTCTTCATCAGCTTGAAGAACGGCAGGGCGCGCTCCCCTAGCTTGGAGATGAAGCGCCCCAGTGAGGTCATGCAGCCCGCAAGCTTCTGCATTTCCTTGAAAGTTTGTGGTGGGCTGATGTCTTCTATCGCCTTGACCTTCTCCGGGTTAGCCTCGATCCCCCTGTGGGACACGGGGAAGCCCAGTAGCTTGCTGGAGGGAACACCAAACACACACTTCTCTGGATTGAGCCGCAGGTCCACCTGGCACAGACTGGCGAAGGTCTCCTCCAGGTCCTGAATCAGGGTCCTTGCCTCCCGAGATTTTACCATGATGTCATCGACTTAGGCCTTCGCGTTCCTCCCGAGCTACTGGCCCATGGCGATGTGCATCAGCCGCTGGAAGGTCGCCCCAGTGTTGAACGACATGCAGGTGTAGCAGTATACCCCGCACGGGGTCAAGAAGGCCATCTTCTCGACGTCCTCCACCGCCATCTTGATCTGGTGGTAACCCGAGAAAGCGTCCAGGAAGCACAACGGGTCGCACTCGGCAGTGGAGTCGATGATCTGGTCGATGCGCGGAAGCGGGAACGGGTCTTGAGGGCAGGCTTTGTTGAGGTTGGTGAAGTTGATGCACATGCGTTCCTTTTCGCCTTTCATGGGCACGACGACGGGGTTCGCCAGCCACTCAGGGTACCGGACCTCGCGGATGACGCCCGCCGCTTGCAGCTTGCGGGTCTCCTGGACGATGAAGGACTGCTTCTTCGTGGATTGTCGCCGCGCCTTCTGCTTCATGGGGCGCATGTTGGGGCACACCCTTAAGTAATGCTCCATTACCCCCCTTGGGACCCCTACCAGCTATTTGGGTTCCCAGGCGAATACCTCCTTGTTCGCGCACAGGAACTTCACCAATGCCTCCTCTTGGTCTGGCTCGAGGTTGGCGCCTATGGTGAAGGTGGCTCCCGAGGCTCCGCCCTCCTCGACCGACACTTGCTTCGTTTTGGCTCGATCTTGAGTGAGCAGCTGCTTCTTTTTCGCCGGCGCGGCCCCGCTTAGCCCCTGGGGCGGCTTCATTAGCCGGGCACGCTACCGCGGTGGCCCGGAAGGCGAGCTTGAGAGCTGCCAAAGCCTCCTTGGTATTTCCCGCCACCGTGAGGACACCACTGCTCCCCGGCATCTTCATGAGGTTGTAGGCCGGATGGGTCGCTGCCATGAACTGAGCCAGGGCTGGGTACCCAAGGATGGTGTTGTATGGGAGACCGACACGGGGATGTCAAAGTCGTTCAGCTCGGTGCGGTAGTTGTCCCGGGTACCGAAGGTGACCGGGAGGCGTATTTGCCCTAGGGGCCTGGTGGATCCGCTACCGAGTCCAGAGAAAGGCTTGGTAGGGCGGAGCCGACCGTGCGACATGTGAAGCAAGCCGAAAGCTTCCACAGAGAGCATGTTGAGGCCAGCTCCACCGTCAATGAGGGTCTTGGTCACGACTACATTGCAGATGGTGGGTGTGCAGAGCATCGGGAGCGCGCCCGAGCCGGCAGTGGTTGCGGGGTGGTCCCCTGAGTCGAAGGTGAGGTCGGCCTTGGGTGCCGCCCATCCTAGAGGGGCTCCCTGCTGCACAGAGGCGGCGCCGATCTGGCGGAAGAACTACTTGGCATGGCGGTCCGAGGGTGGCGCTTGTGAGCCGCCGAGGAGGGCTGCGACAACGACCGGCGCTGGTGCCGTGAAGCGTGTGACAAAAAGGCCACGTAGCTCCTCCCAAGAAGCCACAGAGGATCCCAGCAGGTGGAGTAGCCAGGCGCGTGGCACACCAGCGAGGGCCATGGGGAACCAGTTGGCCATGACCTTGTCGTCGCCCCCAGCCTCCAAAACGGCCTCCTCGTACGCCAGCACGAAGATGAACGGATCTGCCGCATCGTCGTAGTGGGGTGGCATCTCCGGCCTGAACTTGTGCGGCCACTGCATCCGCCGCAAGGCAGGGGTGAGGGCCCTGAGCCCCATGGCACCGTTGGGGGCATCCGTCGGAGCGGCTCCAGCCATGGAGATCGGACGGAGAGGCGAAGCTGATGGAGGAGCGAAGCTTCGGCGCACCCCTACCTGGCGCGCTAAATGTCGGATTCTGGGTTCCGGCAAACCCTTGAGGTTCGAACACTGGGGTGCGCACGAAGATCTCTCTCTCTCTCCCTAGCTCACTCTCGCAACGATTTCAAGGCCTAGCTCGCCGAACCCAAGGAACAAGAGACATAAGAGTTTATACTGGTTCGGGCCACCGTTGTGGTGTAATACCATACTCCAGTGTGGTGTGGTGGATTGCCTTCTTGGCTGGGGATGAACAAGTACAAGGGATGAACAGTCTCCTGAGGAGAGGTGTTCTTGAGCTCGATGAGCTTGTGTGTGTGAGGGTGATCTGAATGATCTGTCCCCAGATGAGTTGCCTCCTATGGTGGTGGCTAGTCCTATTTATAGAGGCCCTAGTCCTCTCCCCAAATGTAGGCGGGAAGGGATCCCACAACGGCCAATTTTGAAGGGAGACAACCAGTACAAGTTATCCTGACTAAAGGTGGTCTTCGCCTGCCAAAGGCTCCGGTGGTGATGTAGCTGTGGGCTCCGCGATGACCTCCGTCCTGCCATCCTGCTGGTCTTGGTCTTGTTGCACCGATATGGAAACCTTTGCCTGATGCCTCGGGACTCCTCGTCTGTGTGCCTCTTTAGCACCAAAGAGGAAACTGGTACTCTGCGCCCGCTGGCGCCCGCCTGGCTTCGGTCGTCATGGCTCACGTCACGCGAACCTCGTGAGGTGTCCCTTGCCTTGATATCTCCGCTCCTCGCAAGCCAGCCTAGCGAGGCTGCCCTTGAGGAGGTCTTGTGTCGTCCGCCTCGTGAGGCTTGGGCCCTCGCGAGGGTCTTGAGTGGTTGTCGATGAAGATGGGCTGTACCAGGCCGCTGAGAGTGCCATGCCGTGGGCCGCAGGCAGGCAAGTCTGGGGACCCCCGTTCCCAGAACACCGACGGTGTATGGTACTGGCAAAAGTTGCGCGGTACTAGAGAGGCTAGCAATGGTGGAAGGGTGATAGTGTGTATAATCCATGGACTCAACATTAGTCATAAAGAACTTACATACTTACTGCAAAAATCTATTAGTCATCGAAACAAAGTAATACGCGCATTCTCCTAGGGGGATAGATTGGTAGGAAAAGACCATCGCTCGTCCCCGACCGCCACTCATAAGGAAGACAATCAAAAAATATCTCATGCTCCAACTTCGTTGCATAACGATTCACCATACGTGTGTTAGGGAACGTAGCATGCAATTTCAAAAAAATTCCTACGATCATGCAAGATCTATCTAGGAGATGCATGGCAACAAGAGGGGGAGAGTGTGTCCATGTACCCTCGTAGACCGAAAGCGGAAGCGTTAGGTTAACGCGGTTGATGTAGTCGAACTTCTTCACGATCCAATCGATCTAGTACCGAACCTACTGCACCTCCGAGTTCAACACAGGGTCAGCTCGATGACGTCCCTCGAACTCTTCATCCAATAGAGGGTCGAGGGAGAGTTTTGTCAGCATGACGGCGTGGCGACAGTGATGGTGATGTGATCCGCGCAGGGCTTCGCCTAAGCACTACGACGCTATGACCGGAGGAGTAAACTGTGGATGGGGGCACCGCACACGGCTAAGCGAACAACTATTGTCCTTTGGGGTGCCCCCTTCCCCCGTATATAAAGGAGGGGAGGAGGAGGCCAGCCACCAAGGGGGGGAGTCCTACTAGGACTCCACTCGTAGTAGGATTCGCCCCCCCTCTTTTTCCTTTCTCATCGGAGGGAAAAGGGAAGGAGAGGGAGAGGGATAGGGAAAGAGGAAAGGGGGCCGCGCCCCCTCCCCCTTGTCTAATTTGGACTCCCATGGGGGGCGCCACCCTGCGGGCTCCCCTCTCTTTCTCCCCTATGGCCCATGAAGGCCCATTACTTCCCCAGGGGGTTCCGGTAACCCCTCGGTACTCCGATAAATATCCCAAACATCCCGAAACCATTCCGGTGTCCGAATACTATTGTCCAATATATCAATCTTTACCTATCGACCATTTCGGGACTCCTCATCATGTCTGTGATCTCATCCGGGACTCCGAACAATCTTCGGTCACCAAAACACATAACTCACAATACAAATCGTCATCAAACGTTAAGCATGCGGACCCCGGGTTCGAGAACTATGTAGACATGACCAAGACACATCTCCGGTCAATAACCAATAGCGGAACCTAGATGCTCATATTGGTTCCTACATATTCTACGAAGATCTTTATCGGTCAAACCGCAATAACAACATACGTTATTCCCTTTGTCATTGGTATGTTACTTGCCCGAGATTCGATCGTCGGTATCCTCATCACTAGTTCAATATCATTACCGGCAAGTCTCTTTACTCGTTCCGTAATGCATCATCCCACAACTAACTCATTATTCACATTGCTTGCAAGGCTTATAGTGATGTGCATTGCCGAGAGGGCCAGAGATACCTCTTCGATACTCGGAGTGACAAATCCTAATCTTGATCTATGCCAACCCAACAAACACCTTCGGAGACACCGGTAGAGCATCTTTATAATCACTCAGTTACGTTGTGACGTTTGATAGCACACAAGGTGTTCCTTCGGTATTCGGGAGTTGCATAATCTCATAGTCAGAGGAATATGTATAAGTCATGAAGAAAGCAATAGCAATAAAACTTAACGATCATTATGCTAAGCTAACAGATGGGTCTTGTCCATCACATCATTCTCTAATGATGTGATCCCGTTCATCAAATGACAACACATGTCTATGGTTAGGAAACTTAACCATCTTTGATTAACAAGCTAGTCAAGTAGAGGCATACTAGGGACACTTTGTTTTGTCTATGTATTCACACATGTACTAAGTTTCCGGTTAATACAATTCTAGCATGAATAATAAACATTTATCATGATATAAGGAAATATAAATAACAACTTTATTATTGCCTCTAGGGCATATTTCCTTCAGTCTCCCACTTGCACTAGAGTCATTAATCTTGATTACATAGTAATGATTCTAACACCCATGGAGTTTTGGTGTTGATCATGTTTTGCTCGTGGAAGAGGCTTAGTCAACGGGTCTGCAAGATTCAGATCCGTGTGTATTTTGCAAATCTCTATGTCTCCCTCCTTGACTTGATCGCGGATGGAGTTGAAGTGTCTCTTGATGTGTTTGGTTCTCTTGTGAAATCTGGATTCCTTCGCTAAGGCAATTGCTCCAGTATTGTCACAAAAGATTTTCATTGGACCCGATGCACTAGGTATTACACCTAGATCGGATATGAACTCGTTCATCTAGACTCCTTCATTTGCTGGTTCCGAAGCAACTATGTACTCCGCTTCACACGTAGATCCCGCCACGACGCTCTGCTTGGAACTGCACCAACTGACAGCTCCACCATTCAATCTAAATACGTATCTGGTTTGTGACTTAGAGTCATCCGGATCAGTGTCAAAGCTTGCATCAACGCAACCATTTAAGACGGTCTCTTTGTCACCTCCATAAACGAGAAACATATCCTTAGTCCTTTTCAGGTATTTTAGGATGTTCTTGACCGCTGTCAAGTGATCCACTCCTGGATTACTTTGGTACCTCCTTGCTAAACTAATAGAAAGGCACACATCAGGTCTGGTACACAGCATTGCATACATGATAGAACCTATGGCTGAGGCATAGGGAATGACTTTCATTTTCTCTATATCTTCTGCAGTGGTCGGGCATTGAGTCTGGCTCAACTTCACACCTTGTAACACAGGCAAGAACCCTTTCTTTGACTGATCCATTTTGAACTTCTTCAAAACTTTATCAAGGTATGTGCTTTGTGAAAGTCCAATTAAGCATCTTGATCTATCTCTATAGATCTTGACGCCCAATATATAAGCAGCTTCACCGAGGTCTTTCATTGAAAAAATCTTATTCAAGTATCCTTTTATGCTACCCAGAAATTCTATATCATTTCCTATCAACAATATGTCATCCACATATAATATAAGAAATGCTACCACTACAAAAAAATACACTTCCGTGATGATACATGTTTGTCATAGTAGGTCGCGTTTTTTGTCATGCATGTACATCCATGATGATTTTATGACAGAATCAAGATAGTCATACATGTGCTGTCGTAGAAGTGTTCCATGACATTACCAAAATTATCATCACGGAAGTGTCCACTTCCATGACGATAAATCGCGCGTCACAGAAGTGCTTTCATCAAGGGTGACCGACACGTGGCATCCACCGTAACGGAACGCTGTTAAGCTATCGGGTCCGGTTTTGGATCCGATAACCCGTTAACAGCCCGGACCAATGGGGATTTTCCACGTGTAAAATCATCATTGGCCGCAGGAAACACATGTTGCCTCACCGTTGGGACAAATGTCATCCACTCATTGGACAGGAGGCGCCTATGATAGGTCGACACGTGGCACGGCCCAACAGTGACCCATTCCGGTGAAAAAGGCCGGCCTAGTAAAAATTAGCAGGCCGACCCATATATGGCCTACTTGTGTCAGGTCCATTTAAGCCCACGTCCCATACGAGATGTGCCAATTCGGCCCGTCAACGGCCCGTTAAAGTTTGACACCATTGCAGCCCATCATCAGTTCGAGCCCGTTAACAGCCCGCTATATATTTGGGCTCAATATCGGCCCGATGAGATTTTGGCCTGTTAACGGCCCATTCAATGGATGGGCCAATTTTTAGGATGTACATCTTTCGGCCTTTTAGCGACACATTTAAATGTTGGGCTAATTTCCGGCCCGGTGTGTCTTTCAGCCTGTTGACGGCCCATAAATCTGATGGGCCATTTGTAGTCGGACCTAAGTTTCGGCCTTTTAGCGGCCCATTTAAGTGTTGGGCCAATTTCCGGTCCGGTGTCACGTTCAGCCTGTTAACGGCCCATAAATCAGTTGGGCCATTTGTAGTCGGACCTGAGTTTTGGCCTTTTAGCGACCCATTTAAGTGTTGGGCCAATTCCCGGCCCTGTGTGCCTTTCGGCCTGTTAACGGACCATAAATGAGTTGGGCCATTTGTAGTCGGACCTTAGTTTTGGCCTTTTAACAGCCCATGCCCTTCATGGTCCAATACCAGCCCGGTTTCTCTTTCGGCCTGCTAAAGGCCCACAACACAGTTGGGCCATTTACAATACGACCTGACTTTCGGCCTCTTAGCGGCCCATGCTCTTCATGGTCCAGTACAAGCCCGCTGTCTCTTTCGGCCTGCTAAAGGCCTACAGTATAGTTGGGCCATATGTAGCCCAAACTTAGTAATAGCCTGTTAACGGCCCGTGAAATAAATTGGGCCCACCTGTTGCCCGCTTCGATGTCTGCCTGTTAACGACCCGGGAGGTAAGAGGGCCGACCATTAACTTTCGGCCTAGTAACGGCCCATTAACTTAATGGGCCCACTAAAGTTCGTACAAGTGTTTAGGCCAAATTAGATAATTTGAGCCCATTACGACGAGAAATTATGCACAGGACCAAAACCGATCAAGCAAAGGTACGGCATACAGGGAATAACGTTGCACATCCAGCATATATTACAGGAAATTACATCCACTGGGCAATCAAAGATTGATGCCAGTGCAAATAAATGAGCAGAACCTAACCATCTACAACGTCACAATCTGCAACCTCAGCACAGATGACGCCCATAAGCATGTGGGCAAGTTCTTGCTGCTTTTCTACACTGTCTCTGAAAACATTGATCAGTTGTTGTGTCGCACGACTCTGCACCTCTGATTCATCCACCATTTCCATCATTGCTTCAGCCATTAATTGGTTCACAAACATACATTTATTTCGTTGCATTCGAGACAGAGGATACTGAACAGATTCAGATGGCGATTTTGGCAGGCTTGTATTATTGATAGTGGAGAGTGTCTCGACCACTGCATCATAACATAAATTAGGACGGGAACCAAACAGATTAATCATGAGTTATTGCCATATTACCTGGCCTAGATTTACTGGAAAGAAACAATGGGGTTGCCTTGCTGTTTTCAGAGTTTGTCTTCTTATCTTCAGCAGCCTGCACAAAATTAACACACTAGCATTGCTATCATTGGCCAAGTCAGATAATAGGAAAGCAACATTGACACAACGAACGTTTGGGCAACTAGCCTACACCAAATTAACATAATATGGCACAGCTATCATCAGCCAGGTAAGGTAATACGAAAGCAACATTGACACAATGAATGAATGGGCAACCAGAGAAGCACTACAATTCAGTAATGTGCGTGATATGAGATAGTACACTCATGCAGCTCAGTATGCAAAACTACCAGGCAGTTTTCCTTACAAAAATCAACATTGGCGCCTTTAACATTTTGCTACAACTAATTTTAGATCAGATAAAGGTTAGATTCACGCCGATTAACAAAATACATGCTGATGTAAAAATATAGTGATATACAACAGGTACTTACATCAGCATTGGAGCACAGAGAATTCCCGCAAGATATTTTCCTCGAATACGATCCCAATGGAGGAAGTCTTCTATCATTTAACCTTATTTTCTAAAAGAGAGATGGGTAAGAAACATGTAGAAAATATGATCAGAATGCTATAAAATTTCATGATGCGAGGATACTGATACGTCTCCAACGTATCTATAATTTTTGATTGTTCCATGCTATTATATTACCCCTTTTGGATGTTTATGGGCTTTATTTTACATATTTATATCATTTTTGGGACTAACCTACTAACCGGAGGCCCAGCCCGTATTGCTGTTTTTTTGCCTATTTCAGTATTTCGAAGAAAAGGAATATCAAACGGAGTCCAAACGGAATGAAACCTTCGGGAGCGTGATTTTTGGAACGAACGTGATCCAGAGGACTTGGAGTGCAAGTCAAGAAGCAGCTGAGGCGGCCACGAGGGTGGAGGGCGCGCCCACCCCTACAGGGCGCGCCCCCCTATCTCGTGGGCCCCTCGGGCGGCCTCCGACGTACTTCTTCCTCCTATATATATCCACGTACCCCGAAAACATCCAGGGAGCCAACGAAAAACAGTTTCCACCGCCGTAACCTTCTGTATCCGCGAGATCCCATCTTGGAGCCTTCGTCGGCGCTCCGCCGGAGGGGGAATCGACCACGGAGGGCTTCTACATCAACACCATAGCCCCTCCGATGAGTTGTGAGTAGTTTACCACAGACCTTCGGGTCCATAGTTATTAGCTAGATGTCTTCTTCTCTCTTTTTGGACCTCAATACCATGTTCTCCCCCTCTCTTGTGGAGATCTATTCGATGTAACTCTTTTTGCGGTGTGTTTGTCGAGATCCGATGAATTGTGGGTTTATGATCAAGTTTATCTATGAGAAATATTTGAATCTCCTCTGAATTCTTTTATGTATGATTGAATTATCTTTGCAAGTCTCTTCAAATTATCAGTTTGGTTTGGCCTACTAGATTGATCTTTCTTGCCATGGGAGAAGTGCTTAGCTTTGGGTTCAATCTTGCGGTATCCTTACCCAGTGACAGCAGGGGTTGCAAGGCACGTATTGTATTGTTGCCATCGAGGATAAAAAGATGGGGTTTATATCATATTGCTTGAGTTTATCCCTCTACATCATGTCATCTTTCTTAATGCGTTACTCTATTCTTATGAACTTAATACTCTAGATGCATGCTGGATAGCGGTTGATGTGTGGAGTAATAGTAGTAGATGCAGGTAGGAGACGGTCTACTTGTCACAGACGTGATGCCTATATACATGATCATGCCTAGATAATCTCATAATTATTCGCTTTTCTATCAATTGCTCGACAGTAATTTGTTCACCCACCGTAATACTTATGCTATCTTGAGAGAAGCCACTAGTGAAACCTATGGCCCCCGGGTCTATCTTTTATCATATAAGCTTTCAAACTACTTTTATTTGCATCTTTACTTTTCCAATCTATATTATAAAATACCAAAAATATATTTATCTTATCATACTATCTCTATCAGATCTCACTTTCGCAAGTGGCCGTGAAGGGATTGACAACCCCTTTATTGCATTGGTTGCGAGTTCTTTGTTTGTTTGTGTAGGTGCGTGGGACTTTTGAGGAGCCTCCTACTGGATTGATACCTTGGTTCTCAAAAACTGAGGGAAATACTTACGCTACTATTGCTGCATCACCCTTTCCTCTTCAAGGAAAACCAACGCAAGCTCAAGACGTAGCAAGGAGGATTTCTGGCACCGTTGCCGGGGAGGTCTTCGCTCAAGTCAAGACATACCAAGTACCCATCACAAACTCATCTCCCTCGCATTACACTATTTGCCATTTGCCTCTCGTTTTCCTCTCCCCCACTTCACCCTTGCAGTTTTATTCGCCCTTCTTCTATTCGTCTTTTCGTTTGCTTTGATGTCTTACTTGGCTCGTTTGCTCGTTTGGTTGGAATAGTTGTTTATTTATTGCTAAACAGAAGCTAATATCTATGGATCCTCATCCGCTTGCTAATCTTTTTAAGAGATCCAATTATGATGAACCAATTGCTAGTGAGTTTTGTGCACTAGATTATCTTTATGAAGCTTTGCTTGAAATTCATGAATCTGAAAATTGTGATGAAGAACTTTATGAAGTGATTCACGATAGGCCTTTGAATAAAAAGCATGATTGCAATGATTTTACTATAAATTCTCTTGATGTCAATTGTGCTAATAATATGCAAAACCCTAAGCTTGGGGATGTTAGTTTTGCTATGTCTACTACTTGTTGCAATGATCATGATTGGAGTGATTCTTCTTATGATCTTGAAAATTTATTTAAGCCCCATGATGAATATGTGATTGATAATAGTGTTTGCAATAATATTGAAGGTGGGTTTGGAAGAGTGTCAACTTTAGATCCCACATATTTGGAGAATATTCAATCTTATGGTATTTTTGATAAAAGTGGGTTTGGAAAGGTCATGACTTTAGTTAATGTTAATCCCACTATTTTGGAAGAGTTTCAAAATCGCATGCATGTGGATCGTGTTGGAAATATTTTATGTGATAGTTATTTTTTTGAATTTGCTTACGATCCTACATGTAATTATTATGAGAGAGGAAAATATGGTTGTAGAAATTTTCATGTTACTAAATTACCTCTCTTCATGTTGAGATTGCTACCATCTCTTTGTTTTTCCTTGCATATGCTAGTTTTTGCTTGCCTTGATAATTTGTTTTCTTACAAGATGCCTATGCATAGGAAGTATGTTAGACTTAAGTGTGTTTGTCACATGTTTTATGATGCTCTCTTTGTGCTTCAATTCATGTCTTTCATGTGAGCATTATTGAAATCTCAATGGCTAGCTAAAAAGGCTTTAAAGAAAAGCGCTTGTTGGGAGACAACCCAATATTTTTCCTTGCTGTTATTTAATAAATTTTTGCATCTACCTTCTGTTTAGATGTGTTTTTATGTTTTAATTAGTGTTTGTGCCAAGTAGAACCTATAGGATAACCTATGGTGATAGTTAATTTGATTCTGCTGAAAAACAGAAACTTTGCGCGCACGAAATTAGTTTTGTTAAATCACAGAATCGTGCTTTTGCGTTGATTCTTTTTGCTGCTGATCAATAGACAAATTGTCCAGGACTTCCTATTTTGGTAGGATTTTTAGAGTTCCAGAAGTTTGCATTAGTTACAGATTGCTACAGACTGTTCTATTTTTGATAGATTCTGCCTTTCGTGTGTTGTTTGCTTATTTTGATGCATCTATGGCTAGTATTAAGTGGTATGAACCATAGAGAACTTGGAATACAGTAGGTTTAACAACAAAATAAATAAATAATGAGTTCATTACAGTATCTTATGTGGTGGTTTTGCTTTCTTTCACTAACGGAGCTTATGAGATTTCCTGTTGAGTTTTGTGTTGTGAAGTTTTCAAGTTTTGGTTAAAGATTTGATGGACTATGGAACAAGGAGTGGCAAGAGACTAAGCTTGGGGATTCCCATGGAACCCCAAGATATTCAAGAGTAGCCAAAAGCCTAAGCTTGGGGATGCCCCCGGAAGGCATCCCCTCTTTCGTCTTCGTTCATTGGTAACTTTACTTGGAGCTATATTTTTATTCGCCACATGATATGTGTTTTGCTTGGAGCGTCGTGTATGATATTAGTATTTTCTTTTTAGTTTACCACAATCATCCTTGCTGTACACACCTTTTGGGAGAAGTCCACTTTATTAGAATTTGCTAGAATACTCTATGTGCTTCACTTATATCATTTGAGCTTGATAGTTTTTGCTCTAGTACTTCACTTATATCTTTTAGAGCACGGCGGTGGCTTAATTTTGAAGAAATTGCTAGTCTCTCATGCTTCACTTATATTATTTTGAGAGTCTTTTAGAACAACATGGTATTTGCTATGGTTATAAATTTGGTCCTAGAATGATGAGCATCCAAGTTGGGTATAATAAAAACTATCATAGAAAGTGCATAAAACACTAGGATCAATTTGATGCTTGATAATTGTTTTGAGATATAGAGGTGGTAATGTTAGAGTCATGCTAGTGGGTAATTATGAAATTGAGAAATACTTGTGTTGAAGTTGGCAAGTCTCGTAGCATGCACGTATGGTAAAAGTTGTGTGACAAATTTGTTGCATGAGGTGCTCTTTTAATTGTCTTCCTTATGAGTGGAGGTCGGGATCGCGCGATGGTTAACTCCTACCAACCCTTCCCCTAGGAGCATGCGTAGTAGCACTTTGCTTCGAGGGCAAGTAGACTTTTGCAATAAGTATATGAGTTCTTTATGACTAATGTGAGTCCATGGATATACGCACACTCACCCTTCCACTTTGCTAGCCTCTATTATACCGCGCAACTTTCGCCGGTATCATGCACCCATTATTTACCTTCCTCAAAACAGCCACCATACCTACCTATTATGGCATTTCCATAGCCATTCCGAGATATATTGCCATGCAACTTTCCACCGTTCCGTTTATTATGACATGCTCCATCATTGTCATATTGCTCTTTGCATGATCATGTAGTTGACATCGTATTTGTGGCAAAGTCACCTTCATAATTTTCATACATGTCGCTCTTGATTCATTGCATATCCCGGTACACCACCGGAGGCATTCATATAGAGTCATATCTTGTTCTAGTTTTGAGTTGTAATTCTTGAGTTGTAAATCAATAAAAGTGTGATGATCTTCATTATTAGAGCATTGTCCCAGTGAGGAAAGGATGATGAAGACTATGATTCCCCCACAAGTCGGGATGAGACTTCGGACTTTAAAAAAAAGAAAAAAAAAGGAGAAAGGCCAAAAAGAAAAAAAAGGAAAGGCCAAAGAAAAAAAAGAGAAAAGGAAAAAAAAGAAAAAAAAGAAAATGAGAGAAAAAGAGAGAAGGGACAATGCTACTATCCTTTTTACCACACTTGTGCTTCAAAGTAGCACCATGATCTTCATAATAGAGAGTCTCCTATGTTGTCACTTTCATATACTAAGTGGGAATTTTTCATTATAGAACTTGGCTTGTATATTCCAATGATGGGCTTCCTCAAAATGCCCTAGGTCTTCGTGAGCAAGCAAGTTGGATGCACACCCACTTAATTTCTTTTGTTGAGCTTTCATATATTTATAGCTCTAGTGCATTTGTTGCATGGCAATCCGTACTCACTCACATTGATATCTATTGATGGGCATCTCCATAGCCCGTTGATATGCCTAGTTGATGTGAGACTATCTTCTCCCTTTTTTGTCCTCACAACCGCCACCATATACCACCATAGTGCTATGTCCATGGCTTGCGCTCATGTATTGCGTAGGAGTTGAAAAAGCTGAAGCGCGTTAAAAAGTATGAACCAATTGCTTGGCTGAAACCGGGGTTGTGCATGATGGGAGTATTTTGTGTAATGAAAATGAGGCATGGCCTAACTATATGATTTTGCAGGGATAAGCTTTCTTTGGCTATGCTATTTTGATAGGACATGATTGTTTGTTAGTATGCTTCGAAGCATTTTTTATGTTTTATAAGCTTTTATCTTGAATCATTTGGATCTGAACAATCATGCTACAATAAAGAAAATTACATTGAGAAATATGCTAGGTAGCATTCCACATCAAAAATTCTGTTTTTATCATTTACCTACTCGAGGACGAGCAGGAATTAAGCTTGGGGATGCTTGATACGTCTCCAATGTATCTATAATTTTTGATTGTTCCATGCTATTATATTACCCCTTTTGGATGTTTATGGGCTTTATTTTACATATTTATATCATTTTTGGGACTAACCTACTAACCGAGGCCCAGCCCGTATTGCTGTTTTTTGCCTATTTCAGTATTTCGAAGAAAAGGAATATCAAACGAAGTCCAAACGGAATGAAACCTTCGGGAGCGTGATTTTTGGAATGAGCGTGATCCAGACGACTTGGAGTGCAAGTCAAGAAGCAGCCGAGGCGGCCACGAGGGTGGAGGGCGCGCCCACCCCTACAGGGCGTGCCCCCTATCTCGTGGGCCCCTCGGGTGGCCACCGACGTACTTCTTCCTCCTATATATACCCACGTACCCCAAAAACATCTAGGGAGCCAACAAAAAACAATTTCCACCGCCGTAACATTCTATATCCGCGAGATCCCATCTTGGAGACTTCGCCGGTGCTCCGCCGGAGGGGGAATCGACCATGGAGGGCTTCTGCATCAACACCATAGCCCCTCCGATGAGTTGTGAGTAGTTTACCACAGACCTTCGGGTCCATAGTTATTAGCTAGATGGCTTCTTCTCTCTTTTTGGACCTCAATACCATGTTCTCCCCCTCTCTTGTGGAGATCTATTCGATGTAACTCTTTTTGCGGTGTGTTTGTCGAGATCCGATGAATTGTGGGTTTATGATCAAGTTTATCTATGAGAAATATTTGAATCTCCTCTGAATTCTTTTACGTATGATTGAGTTATCTTTGCAAGTCTCTTCGAATTATCAGTTTAGTTTGGCCTACTAGATTGATCTTTCTTGCCATGGGAGAAGTGCTTAGCTTTGGGTTCAATCTTGCGGTGTCCTTACCCAGTGACAGCAGGGGTTGCAAGGCACGTATTGTATTGTTGCCATCGAGGATAAAAAGATGGGGTTTATATCATATTGCTTGAGTTTATCCCTCTACATCATGCCATCTTTCTTAATGCGTTACTCTGTTCTTATGAACTTAATACTCTAGATGCATGCTGGATAGCGGTCGATGTGTGGAGTAATAGTAGTAGATGCAGGCAGGAGTCGGTCTACTTGTCACGGACGTGATGCCTATATACATGATCATGCCTAGATAATCTCATAATTATTCGCTTTTCTATCAATTGCTCGACAGTAATTTGTTCACCCACCGTAATACTTATGCTATCTTGAGAGAAGCCACTAGTGAAACCTATGGCCCCCGGGTCTATCTTTTATCATATAAGCTTTCAATCTACTTTTATTTGCATCTTTACTTTTCCAATCTATATTATAAAATACCAAAAATATATTTATCTTATCATACTATCTCTATCAGATCTCACTTTCGTAAGTGGCCGTGAAGGGATTGACAACCCCTTTATTGCGTTGGTTGCGAATTCTTTGTTTGTTTGTGTACTTTTGAGGAGCCTCCTACTGGATTGATACCTTGGTTCTCAAAAACTGAGGGAAATACTTACGCTACTATTGCTGCATCACCCTTTCCTCTTCAAGGAAAACCAACACAAGCTCAAGACGTAGCAGATACGCACACACTTCTTAGAATGGAGTTGGCATTCTTTTGCTGGACTGGAGCGGACTAGTTCTTTGGCCACTGGAATCTGCTTATTATCGGTGGGAGTTGGGTTTGTCTGTGCTGGAGCAGTATCTATGAAAAATGGAGTTGGTTTATTATCTCCTGGCTTTTGGATCTTTTGCAAAGACCTGGTTTGTAACCCTTCAGATTCTAACATAGCCGTGTTCCCCTTGCATGCCTTATATAGAAGAATGGTGATTCAGTTATAAAACATGCTACAATAGAGATGGAATAGGTACTGAAGAATAGAAAGGCATGACATATTGACATGTATTCCCTCCATCTGGAAATAAATGGATGGGTCTAGGCGTATTTCAGTTCTAGATACATCCAGTTTTATCCATTTTTGCGACATGTAATCCGGACGGAGGGAGTATGATGTAAGAGCTAGGGATACGACAGGACAACACAGTAAAAAAACACTGAAAAACCCACTGCAGAACCAAAGTATTCAAACCCACTGATATGACATAGTACACTCATGCAGCTCAGGATGCAAAACTACCAGGCAGTTTTCCTTACAAAAATCAACATTGTGGCCTTTAATCATACATTTTGCTACAACTAAATTTAGATCAGATAAAGGTTGGATTCACGCCGATTAACAAAATACATGCTGATGTAAAAATATAGTGATATACAACAGGTACTTACATCTACATTGGAGCACAGAGAATTCCTGCAAGAATCTTTCCTCATAAACGATATCATTGCAGAAATTCTTCTATCTGTTAAGCTTATTTTCTAAAAGAGAGATGGGTAAGAAACATGTAGAAAATATGATCAGCATGCTATAAAATTTCATGATGCAAGGATACGCACACGCTTCTTAGAATGGAGTTGACATATTTTTGCTGGACTGGAGCGGACTAGTTCTTTGGCCACTAGAATTTGCTTATTATCAGTAGGAGTTGGGTTTCTCTGTGCTGGAGCAGTATCTATAAAACTGGAGTTGGTTTATTATCTCCTGGCATTTGGATCTTTTGCAAAGGCCTTGTTTGTAACCCTTCAGATTCGAACGTAGTCGTCTTCCCCTTGCATGCATTGTATAGAAGAATGGTGCTTTAATTATAAAACATGCGACAGCAGAGAGATGGAATAGGTACTGAAGAATAGAAAGGCATGACATATTGACATGTATTCCCTCCATCCGAAAAAAATGGATGGGTCTAGGCGTATTTCAGTTCTAGATACATCCTTTTTTATCCATTTCGGCAACATGTAATCCGGACGGAGGGAGTATGGTGTAAGAGCTAGGGATATGACAGGACAACACAGCAAAAAAAACACTAGTTGAATGTAAAACTGTATGCTAGCGGAATACGTACAGAAATAACTAAGGCAACATACACGTGTATGATTGGGAAACTAAGATGGCATTGCAACAGAGCACTAGAACAGCACTTCAATGTAAAAAAACATGGTATGGTAGATAGATGAAGTACATACTGATGAATAACAATGCATAAGATATTCAGAAGCATGATGTCCAAATTAAGCAGATGGCATTGCGATAGAGTAGAATGACAATACTTGAATTGGAAAACATGTTATCATGAATGGAATAGGTACTGAAAAACAGGAAGGCATGACATATTTACATGCATGATCAGCATGCTAAGCACATGGCATTGCAACAGAGTAGATACACTCCAGGACATTATATGCATGTTGTACCCATATCACAGGCCAAGTTAGAGCAAGGACCTTATGGGGTGAAGAGGATTCATCATCTATCTGCAAGTCTTCTGAAGAACTGCCTTTACATGTTCCATCATATTGGGTATCATTGACATCAAGTTTATTGGCCTTTACATTGCTCCGTGAGGTTCTTGTGGATATATCAGTGTGTGCAATTATATCCGACATGCATGGAAGACAACTAGTAGTTAGATTTATGTAATGAGTGCCTGTAGGAGACGACATAAATAGTAGGACTGGGGTTAACTAGCAGCAACAGGTCTCATAAACTAAAGGGAGAACACAGATGAAAGCTACAGAATATGTATCGTTTGTACTCGAGATTAACTAGATGGCACACAAAAGTATTAAAGAACAACACAGGTAATACTAGAAGTGGTATAATACTATAATCACCAGCCTGTGGGATAGCATTGGCTGATGGATGATAACTATGGAACAGCGTTACCTAAAGAACAAGTATCTTAGCTGAACTATGGAACAGCGTTAACTCCTGAACAAGACCCGTAAGAGATCATCATGAATATACAGTGAAATGTGATGATCTATTTTCCATGCTTAGATGAATAACAAAGCCATAAATGTTGCACACAAGTAAGATGAGGGTACAACCTATCTGGCTGCCATCCATAGGAGTGAGCATCATGTGCTGACTTGTCGATGGCACTGCAGTTGTTGTGGCTGTCCATGTCGGGCACGCGCATTCGATGCAGGGCACTGTTGAGTGGGGACTATAGCTCCCTTCTGGTGTATGCTTCCCTTGTTGGAGCAGCTGCGGTGAGTCGGAAGACGGTGTGTCTGAAGATGCAGATAACGTATAATGTTAAGAACGACATATCTCTTTGATCTGAAGAAATACACTAAGAGATCAATAGCAAGGTACGAGAGTGGTCACACGTCTGTTGACTGAAGACTAAATTGGGGTCACATGATTTTATTTTATTTTGGTACTGTCCGATCTACGCCGGATGGCTTGATGGCCGTCTTGTGCCTCCCGGCTGACACTGTTCGGAATCTTCCCCGAAGAGCCAGCGACCAACGGCAGAGCAGCCTGCCTCCGCCGTCCGTGGCCCGGGCCAAAACCCCGCTCCCCGCCCCACCGCACTGCCGTGGTTGCGCCACCCCCGGGCCAATCCACAAAGACCCCCCGTCATCCAGATTCGGCTGCGGCAGTACCTTCAACCCACGCAACTCTAAAAGATAGCCATCTAAGCGCTGCTTCCGCGGAGAACTTGCGGCCCCGCACCCTTACGTTAGACACCAGCCAACCGGCAGCCTAGGAGCTCCGCTGCCTCGAGGGGTGCTGCTTCCCATTGGGAATCGGTTGGCCCAGAATAAAAATTTAGACAACTGACGCCTAAATAAAGTGATTTGAGATGAGGGTGCGACCTATCTGGCGGCATGGTGAAGTAGGCAGGTCCAGCTGCCGAGTCGGTGAGGCCGGCGCGGTTGCGGTGGCGACCGGCGGCAGGGAAAGAGCGATGTCGCAATGGTCGACGGCTACGGGGAAGCAGCGCCAGGACTCTGGACGGATCCGAAGTTGGAGCCGCTCCGGCGCCGTGAGCAACAGCGGGGGTGAATCGGCTCCGGTACGGTTCACGCAGCCGTTGTCGAGGCAGCACCAGCAGCACGGAGTAAGAGGCACACGGCCCATTGCACGACGGCAAATGGACAGCGTCTCCGGCATTAGGGAGGAGGGCGGTTGCGAAATTGGTGCGGTGGGGGTGCCATGGAGGTGGGGCTGAGGTTTCGCGGCTCGGGAGAAGGGAGCTTCGCGGGAAGAAGGTGATTTGGCGCCCACGAGGTATGAATGGGGGCGGGCGCGGGGGGGGGGGGGGGATTGGGAGGGGAGTGGAACCATGTCTTACGGGCGCATTTGTCTGAAATGTGAGGGGGAGTTACAGTTCTACCCTTGCCTATAGGCTTCTCGGCTTGGGTCTGTGTACTGAGGGTCGGAGATAGTACAGTAACTTTGCTTCTCCCCAAATAGTGGACGGGAGCGATTTCGGGCGAGGAGGGCGTGTTTTGAACTATAGTGGGCGCGAGCGATTTCGGGCGAGGAGAGCGTGTTTTGAAATAGTGGGCGCGAGCTATTTCGGGCGAGGAGAGCGTGTTTTGCCGACCATGGTTTATGAATTATTCGGCACATGTCATTTCGGCCGAGGAGAAGGCGCGTTTGGATGAAGTTACGAACCTACCCTCGATGTACAACGGGCCAATTGATGCGTGTCCCACATAGGACGGTAATTTCGCGTTTCCCATTTATTTGCTCGGGCGAATTCCACCGAGGAAAGAGGATGTTTAATGGTTCGTTCAAATTTTGGGAGAACGAGCATCCACGTCTACCTTACCAAGTCGATTCGAATCAAATTTTGAAATATTAGCTTGCCACTTCTTTTTTAGATGGAGAGATGATGCTCGGGATTAATGTGTTTTTACATGCTCGTTGCTAGCGATTTACTATATGACAAATAGTTGACCCACTCAAAAACGCGAATCAAACCCAAAATGAAATATCTCGATTCAATGAAATAGCTCGTTCACTAGGTCAAAATAGTGAACTAAATCCAAAATTGAACACCTCAATCGAGTAGCATGTTGTACAGTATTATAGTACTCCATGAACATGTTCAAAGTCAAATTAATGAACTTGTTTGATATACGCATATATCCGTTCATGTGTGGATTGCAGACAACATGTTCTCCAATTTAAATATTTGAATGCAAGTTTATATCGAAACATGGTTTATATCAGTCTTTGATGCATAAAACGCGACCTCCCCCTCTCCCGGACTCCTGTTCTCTCTCTCTCTCTCTCACCGACAATCTTCAATTCTGTCGCACGCATCCGACACAAAAACCTTGTTGGTCCCTCTCCCTTTCTCTCCATCTCTCTCTCTCTCTTTGTGTGTGTGTGTGGGGGGGGGGGTCTTTCTAGTTCGCATGCATATATACACCATCTATAGGTCTCTCTCGCACACTATGTATGATACTCTAGCTAGTCCAAGCTAGATATCTTGGGTGCACTCATCATACGCACACAAATTCCTTGGCTCTTTGCCCGTAACTCTCTCATGCACCACTCTATCGTCTCGGAGCTCTTCCCCCCTCTCTCAAACTCTCCATCCACCTGGGTCACACATACACATACATATCTCACTTGCACTCGATAGGCCCACTCTAAAACTCTATCTCTCTCCCTCGTTCTCTCTCCATCTCACACGCAAACACACACACAATCTCATGCCTAGCTAGCCAAGTATGATGGTCTCTCACTCAATTGTAGGCACACGCAGTCCCCCCTATATGTATATGACTAGCTAATCTTAGTCTCCATCACAAACATGTGCATTGTCTATCTCGATTTCTCTCGGGGCATCTTTCTATCGCGCACGCACTCCCTCGATCTCCCACCCATATAGTCCCCTCACGATCTTGAGGGGATCTCTCTATCACAAACACACCCTCTCTCCCTCCCCATGCGTCCATGCCATCCATGTGTCCCTCTCGACCTTTGTCCCTTGTTGGCCAGACCTCTATTGGACATGTGCTACAGGGGTGTCTCTCTCCGTTGCAAACAATCACACACTAGCTATCTTTGTGTATCTCCTCGCCTCGCTTTTCCATCTCGGAGATGCATGCGTGATATGTTCGCATAAGAAACGAAAACACACACACTCTCTCTAATTTATCGTTTGTTGTCACTTTCTCTTTCACACACATACTCTTTTTGCACACTTACTCATTCTGCTTCACACGCACTTGATCTGTCTCGACTTACGCACCCTCCTCGGTCCATAGCATATAGATTTATTGAAAAGTCAAACATCACAAAGTTTGACCATGTACGTGGAGAAAAACAATTACATCTAGTACGGCAAACATATACCATTAGATTCACCATGAGATGTAGTTTTGTATGATGTATCTTTGGTATTGTAGATATAAATAACATTTGCGTAAACCTGATCAAAGTTTCCAAAGTTTGACTTCTAAAAAATTTACATGCACTGCATTATCAAGCGGATGGAATATCTCTTTCCCCCTCTCAGCTATCTGATGCACCACTCAGCCTTATCGGGGCTCCTCAATCTCTCTCAAACTTTATTGGTCAGTTTGGTTCGTGACCTGACCCTCATGCCTTGATGGCCAGTACTACCTGGTGTGGACGTGAGATGTAAAATATTTCTGCCTGGCCAGGCTTGTGTGGTGCTGAAGCGTTTGGTTCATGCCTGGGCCAGGCAAAGCATAAACGTCCCATCAATCAATCCATGCAGCAATTATTTAATGCTAATATCCATCCATGTTGCTGTTAGCCTCGTGGCCGCACGACCAGGCACGGCCAGGCGTTCGAAATCGGTCGCCTGGGCCAGGCTACTTGCAGTGTCTGGAGTCCAGCCAGGCTAATTAAAGTGCAAGGGAACCCAGGCCAGGCGGGCTTTCTTTTTCACAGGGTAGCAACCAAACAAGCGTGCATGAAATCCAGCCACAACCCCAGGCCAGGCAAAAGATGCTCAGGACGCAAGCCAAACTGATCTTATATCTCCCTGGTTCACACATACACATGTCTCGCTCGCACTATACATATAGACCCATCCAACACTCTCCGCCCTTGTTCTCTCTCCATGTGACACGCACCCCCCTAAGTACCATAATCCCCCACTCCATCATAGGCGCAAGCACTCCCCCCTCCTAAGTATGATTATCTCTTACTGGCCATCAGGAACACACGTATTGTCTCCTTCCATCCATACGTCTATCTCGATATCTCTCGGGGCATCTTCTATCGCGCAGACACCTTGTCACTCGATCTCCCACCCATGTAGTCCCATCACGATCTCCAGGGGATCTCTCTATGACAAACATACACTCTCTCCTCCCCATGTCTGCATTTTCTCCGTACGTCTCTCTCGACCTCTCTCCCTTGTTTGTCAGACCCCTCTTGGCCACGTGCTAGGGGTGTTGCTCTCTCGGTTCCAAACAACCACACACTATCTCCTCACCTTGCCTCCGTTGTCGAAGATGCATGTGTGATATGTTTGCATAAGACACGCACGCTTTTTCTCTACTTTTATCGTGTGTTGTCCATGTCTCTTTCACACACGCACACACACTTTTTCACTCACTCTTTCTATCTCTCTCTCTCTCTAGTTAGGGACTCTATCACGTCCATAAGCATATGGATGTTTTGAAAAGTCAAACCTCAGAAAAGTTTGACCAGGTATATGTGGAGAAAAACATTTACATCTGGAACGATCATTAGATTCATCACAACATGTACTTACTTCATACTATCATTTATCTTTGGTATTGTAGATATAAGTAATTTGTTTATAAACTTGGTCAAAGTTTCAAAAGTTTGACTTTAAAAAAAATGTTGGAACTACATTATCGAACGGAGGGAGTAGCTCTTTCTCTCTCTCTCTGCTATCTCTCACGGGCCTCCCCTCTCACTCGAACTCTCTATACCGATGGATTATACGCTCACTGTGTCAGCGTATAGCTCCGTATATTGTTTAGTTGACCGGTCAACCAATCCACATGCTGCCTTGTCAGCTCATGTTCTGTATCTTCGTGTGCTGGCCCATGTGGCAGTGGGTGAAAATAAGTAAACTAGAGGCCCATCTGACATGCGGTGAAGTAAACAAAGTTGAAACCACTCGGGGTAGCACCCCGCACGCTAGTAAATTGAGGGCGCATTGAGGACACACTTCTTGTGCGTGAAGGACGTACTCGCGCACAATTCACCACTGCGCGGCGGCATGCACAGAAGGACGCACTCGCGCACACCCAGCACACAACACACACCAGCACACATGTACACTGGCGTCGCCGCCGGTTGAGATGGACGGTGAGGCAGCCAACAAGCGGAGGCGGCTCGAGCCAAAACCACATCCGGCGAGCCTGGACTTCATCAGCAGCCTCCCCGATGACATGCTGCTCGTCATCATCGGCCTCCTCCCCACCAAATCTGCCGTGTGGACCGCCCTACTCTCCCGGCGGTGGCGCCCCCTCTGGCGCTGCGTCCCCCGCAACCTCACCGACAGCTGCCTCTGCGATGGGGATTGCAAACGCATGGCCGCAGTCTCCAAGATCATTTCATCGCACCCTGGGCCAGCCAGACGCCTTGACATCTGCATGTTCAGTACCAACTGCAAGGTCCAACCCAAGTTCGACGAGTGGTTCTTATCCCCCGCCCTAGATCAGCTCGAGGAGCTCAGCTTTGAAGCTGGACGATGTCGCTCTCTGCCGCCGTCCGCGCTCCGCCTCACGCCAACGCTGCGCCGCGCCAGCTTCAGCTCCTGCTATCTTCCCCAGATTAATGCCGCGCCCGCCCTTCTTATCCCTCAACTCAAGCAGCTCGACCTCTTCAACGTTGTCATCTCGAAGAAGGCTATGGAGTACCTGCTCCGCAGCTGTACTGCGCTCGAGTACCTTCGTCTTGAGCAGATCCACGGGTTCATTAGCCTCCACATCGCCTCGACGAATCTTCGATGGATTTATGTGTCTTGCTGGCCCCGCAACAAGACATCAATTGAGAAGAGATCACTCCAGCTGTTCCACGTTATGGTCATTGAGAATGCGCCTTTCCTTGAGAGATTGCTTGTATTGGATCTAGAAGGTCCAACAAAAATCAGGGTCATTGACGTGCCGAAATTGATAGCATTGGTGTACTCGTCTGCCAAATTCTCCAAACTCTTTATTGGATCCGTAATCGTTCAGGTACAACACTCATCTTCTTCTCCGTCTTCGTGAAATTCACATTTTTAAATTTCTTCTTGATGTATTTATGACCGTCTTCCAGAAAATGATTCCCACAAGCTTGACCCAGTCCATGCGCACAGTGAAGATCTTAGCACTAAAATCTATCGGCCCCAATCTGGATCAAGTTGTTGGATTCCTTACATGCTTTCCGTGCATGGAGAAGCTACTCATCGAGGTGAAACTTCTTTCCTATAAGTAAACGGTAATCACAGCGTAGCTCAATTTTTTCGTAATTTTCCCAAATTACGATGACAAGTGTAGTGTTCAAAACTGCATCTACGCACTGCACCGAAAGAAATGTTTTTAGTATTTTTTCTCACGTGATCACCTGCATCATTTTTATGCTGTACTACTATAGTAGCCTAGGCTAGTCATAGTGGAAAGTAACTTAGACTACTCCAGTAACTCTATGGTTACCCTAAGAGAAAGTACTACCTCCGTCCTGGTTTACTCTTCCAATTATTTAGTATCAAAATTTGACCATAGATTTAACTGACAAAATGTTAATGCATGTCACTAAGAACTATATCGTTGGATTTGTATTTGAACATAATTTCAAATGGTGTAATGTTTAGTGACATGCATTGGCATTTTCTTAGGTAAATCTATGGTCAAAATTTTATACTAAATATGAGGTAGTATTCCCTCCATCCCAAAATTCTTGTCTTACATTTGTTTAGATACGGATGTATCTAACACTAAAATGTAACTAGATACATCCGTATTTAGACAAATTTAAGACAAGAATTTTGGGATGGAGGGAGTACAAAAGTGGGCTATGTAGGCCAAAACACGTGCCAAATTCACTTGTGATGCATTTGGCATCGATGCCCCTCCATTGCTCACCTGGTGCCCCAATCTGGATCACCTACTTTGCTCCGGTGCCAAATTAACTCACGCAATGAAAAAACACTGCGTGGGAGAGAGAGAGAGAGGACTGAGGCAATAAAAAACACTTGTTTGGGAGAGTGAGAGGCTGGTGTAGTTGGCTTGATTGATTTGTTTATACATGTGGGTCTGTGTGCACAGCGGTGCCAACTCTCTCACATCGCGAGAGCGGTGCAAAAATCTTTTGATTTGACATCGATGCGTATTATGTGGCATACTTTTGCGAAATATGGCATCGGCCACATAGTGGAAGGCAACAAATGCCCAAGCTCTTCACGTGCTCCTAGTTAAATGAGAGGAAACAGAAAGAGAGAGAGAGAGAGAGAGAGAGAGAGAGAGAGAGAGAGAGAGAGAGAGAGAAAATATCACTAGCCAGCCAACCCGATCGTATGAGCGAATGATATTGGTACCTCTTGATGACACGGCAATCTTATACAGCCAGCTGCTCTAATATGTTCTCTTCTTTTGCAGATAAAAAAAGACCTGAAAGTGAAAAATGTGCTGCACTATAACAATCTCATCGAATGCCTTGATCTCCATCTTACAGAAATTGATTTGATCGACTACCGAGGCAGCACCCTGAGATTAAATTGGCCAGGTTCTTTGTTCTGGAGGCAAGTGTGCTCAAGGTAATGAGGTTTGGCGTTCTCTGGCGCAACAATGAATGGCGTGCTGATCACCGCAAGCGTCTAAGCCTAAATGGCAAAGTCTCCGCAGAAGCTGAATTTGTTTTTGAAACATCAAGTGGCCAGAGACTCGAAAACTTATTTTCCCATTAGTGACTTGTCAGGGTGGTGGATTTTAGTTTGTACGATAATGCTGCATCCACCTAAAGTAACGAAAGTTCTTACGTAAACTTCCTAGTAATTCCCTCTTCGTAGGTGCAGCATTACTCCTAACATTTGTAATATCAGTTTGAAACTTGTAATATTGCCGTGTCCTATTCCTGCGTTTTCAAAATCCTGCGAATCAAACAGGTCCTGAGTTGGTGATGATGTTGTGCCTCCCATCTTTCACCAATAGCCGTCAGATCTAGATCTGACGCATACAAACCAAGCTTCTCCATTTTTGCAAAAAGATGCCCGCACTTGTTCCCTATTTACAAAGAACTCCTTGTCTCTCACAATCTGCCTTATCTCCTTCCCACCACATCTAGAAGGCCATGGAAAAATCTGGCGCGATGGCTACTGCCGGCGCCGTCCAGCCCCAATCTTGGTGTTCCGTGCAATGCACGGGCATCTACGCACGGGAAATTATGTCGAACAGGGCTAGTTGTAAGCATGCTAGCTCTACAACCATGATGATAGTGACTGCAGACGGTGAGGCTGACTATGGTATGCCGAACACGGCGCCTATACTCAGGTGTCATCTCCGGCAGGGTCTTGTCACTTCACTGTGAGGAGCAGCACGTAATAATTTGACCAACGGGTAGTACAATGCTAGTACTCCTACTACATTGGTAGTACTACTACTATTACTAGTAGCACCACCGTCTGGATTTAGGAGTACTACCACGTCCATCTGGATTTTAGTATTTGACTAGCAATATCTAGTAATGCATGTCACAAAAAATGTACTACTCCCTCTGTAAATAAATACATGGTGTTTTATTCCTATCGGCGAGAGAACTTAATGTCTTTTTGCTAACTAGAGTACTAATAGGACTACATGCAATGAACTAAACACTGCATGTCATGTTTGGTAGTCTCAATTCATTGAAAGCATGCACGACCCACATCTCTCATTGGTTGATATGTCATGAAATAAGAAACAAGGAGGGAGTTAATGCACCGTGCCTAAGTGTTTTGGGATTATTTGGTTTTCGTAAGGTGACTTACACAACATTTTTGTTTACATGCATTAACATTTTATTAGTTAAATCAAAGGTCAAAACTTGGCGCAAAATGCAAAGGGGACCAATAAACCAGTAAACATCAAACTTCTCTCGTTTGGCCCCAACTAGAGGTCCGGTGAGATGACTATACTGCACCGGCACGGAGGGGGACGCAACTTCATTGACTTACGGCAACTGCCTTTGGGTGAATGACACGTGGGCCCAAGGGGTGGCTGGCCCACCTATCATACAGCCAAAGGCAGGTGAAGTAGAGGGTCGAGGAGTAGTACAAAATCCTATGCACCTACGCATGCTAACCAAGGGCAAGAGTGATCACTCGAATCGCAAGATCAGTTGACTAGAAGCTAAGCTAGACCCATGGAGGCGATGAGCGCGAGCATCAGCCGGCTGTGCCAGATGGTCCACGACGCCGGCCTGCGGCCCGGCACCGAGGAACATCTCCAGGTAGTATTGCTTGAGGCCGCCAGGGCGAGGGGCCGCTTGGACGACAACTTCGTCTCCTTGTTCGACGAGGTCCTCGTCGGTTTCCTCGACAAGTTCACCGTCGTCAAGAAGCTCGCGAACGACTTTGACGTACGCCTCCAGCTGACGCGCCCAGGTTCTGCGATGCCCGCCACCCTCAACGGCCACTATGGTGACAACCTCTTCGACGCACTGGTGGCCCTGCGACTACCCGCCATCGCGCCAGAGAATGTCCACCTCAAGGTCGCGCTCGCCGCGCAGCGCCTGGCGCAGCAAGACACCATCGGCATAAACACCCACGTCTACGCGCAAATCATCCACAAGGACTACTACATGCAAGAGGAGGACGATAGGACGCTGGCCTTCTTGGACCGCAGGGCAACCTTGGACGACATTGTTCAGAAGCACGTTGAGCTCGCCGCCAACGCCGCTGCTCCTCACGCGTCGGTTGGTGACCCGGCGCACTAGGGCGTGAGGATGTCGTTGATGGATCCGTATGTATTTTTATCTTTCTGTCAAATCCATGTAGTAGTATATGATACTACTAGTAATTATCTTACCTTTGGCATCAACTTCATAATTTTCGTACGTACTCCATGCATGAACGGCGCCAGAACCAAACCTCTCATTACTCTAGGCAAAATCGTTATTTTCTATCTATCGGTCGCGCCATGGAACATAACCAAATTTTACAAGTTACGAGTTCAAAAGGAAAAGCCTGCCGTGTTCGCGTCGCACCCCCACACGGTTGGTCCGGCACGCCGCTCAAGCGGGAATGCGTGCGGTGTTTCATTTTCACTTACAAGTGGGACCGCAGTTGAGCAAACCAACTATCGGCAAACCCCCACCCCGCCCACCACGCGATGGCTGAGAAAACAGGAGGGAGAAGAGATGACTGTAGCACGGACTCCAAGAAAATTGGTGTCGGATGGGACTCGTGTGGGTGGCGTGTGCCGTACTGCTAGACGTGAATGCTAGTTATGGCCCATGCCACCCCACTATATCGAGCCTATATCGAGGTACGTAGAACAAATTTCCTGGAGTCTGTGCTCAGCCCTCCTCTATCTCTCTTCTCAGCCAGCCAGCGGACGCGCGGAGCCCATCGTCTGTTTGCTCACATGCGGTCCCACATGTCGGTGAAAACGCAAGAGGACCCACTGAACCTGCACATCTTTCACCTCGACGTGCTGGTGATGAAAAACAAATCCAATAAAGATCTTCGGTGGCCGCTTTTGGAGTTACTCAAGAGTAGTAAGATTCTATTTACAGTTTAACCCAAGATGCACATCACGTGGCTTCAACTACCACTCTATTTTCTTGCATGACACGACCTGGATGCTGGATGTCCCACGTGTCGGCAAAAGGAGGAAGAACCCGACCAAATCTTTGGTTGTGCTCTCGAATTAGACTAGTTGTGCTAACTTAAAAAAAATTATTGTGTATTCCCTCCGTTCCAAAATACTTGACTTCCATTTGTCCAAAAATGGATGTACCTATATACTAAAACATGTCTAGATACATATATATATATTGACAAATAGAAGGCATGTATTGTGCAACGGAGGGAGTAGAATGGATGCAAGTTTTTGTATTGGGAAGAAGAGTACATCCATATATTGATAGAGCACAATTTAGTAGATGTTCTAGCACTTTTAACTAGCATAGAGGCTAGAGATGAGACTAGTGCACTTGTTGATACTCCTACTAGAATAGAGGCTAGACATGAGACTAGATGCGAGGAAGCAACGTCAACTTCTTTACACTCGAAGAAGAAAGAAGCACGCAAGATCGAGCCTCCGCAGATCAACAATGAATGCATCGAGAAGGCACTAATCCAACTTACAGGAGCAGTTATGGAAGTTGGATATCTTCTAGAGTAGTAAAATGTATTCTTGTGGCTCTTGTTTTCTTTGGTCTTGCTTTTCTAGTCAAAATTATCATTGGAGTTCGTGCAAAACAGAGGTCTGTTTGGGGTCGTGCGTTGGAGTTGGCCTTACAAGTGGGACCGCAGTTGAGGAAACCGACTATCAGCAAACCCCCACCTCGCCCGCCGCGCGATGGATGAAGTTAGAGAAACGACGAGGTTGAAGAGATTGCTCTAGCACGGACTCCAAGAAATAATATGGTGTCAGATGGATGTCGTGGTGGTGGCGTGTGCCGTACTCCTGGACGTGAATGCTTGTTCTGGCCCATGCCACCCTACTACTCCTACTACTTACTATATAGTACTAGTATCGAGGATTCGAGGTGCTGGTTACATACAGCGAACACATTAACATATGGCTACAGTAAAAACACCCGCCCGACGCGCGAAGCATGTGAAGCTAGTACAAATAGTGTACTACTATTGTTGATTGGCCTCATCCGATAACCTGTTGCAATGCACGTACAATTATGTATTCGAAAAATATTTTTTTGCCTCGTCGCACCACTCACTCAGAGAAGCGACTCGAAAGCCATTCATAAATTTAGTAAGTTTATCACAGGCATATCATTTTATTACATACAACAGGTCATCAACCCACATCGACAACGAGGATACATTATAAATACTAAAGTTTTCACCACACAACAAATAACAAGCAATGAAATGAACTTCAACTCAACCATTCCTCGGCGTTGGAAACGCTTGCTTTGAACCACAAGTGATTCTCTGGGACGGGCCATCCATTGTCGATCTGGAGACCAACGTAGGACTGATCATCCGGGCTGAAGCGGCCTACTATATCAGTACTAGGGTAGGGAACCACCCAAATGTCTGAGGTATAGACACAGTTGCTTCTCATAAATGGTAGTAATGTTGTGTCAACAGCAGTTGGATCGCCTTTCACCATCATTGGATAGTTTTGTCCAAGGAAGAGCGAATTTTTTCCAAGACTATCAATTCTGTACCTGGGAGAAGGAGTTGGCGCTAGCACACTAGTATCCATCCCGAATACCATGCAACGGGTGTTGGAATAGGTCTGGAGAGTGCGACCATGGGAGACTACACCTGCTTCCTTAGTAGTAACATCATCAGTGGGCTGTATACACACAAGAAGAGGTGATCCATCGGAATTAGTTGCCAGGCGCCACCGAGTATATGGGCGCTGCTCGTACTCATGCTCGTGATCATCACCATCGTCATCTCCCCCTTGGTTATAAAAATTTTCAAGTATAGGTGGTGGAATGTTCACAGGACCTTGGAAACACAAGAAGGTTAATTAGTAAAGGGAAACTTGCTAACCCGCATGCATGTGGATGAAACAATTATAATTACGGTGGAAGACAAACGTACCGAAATCATAAGGATTCCATGCAAAAACAGTGCCACGAGTGGTGGCAGCAAACACAAGGCCCTCGTATTGAATTGCATCACAGTACTCATCCGTGTACAGAAACTGATTTTTGAGCAATATCCATCCAGTCAAACCACGAAGGACGGCAACAAGCTTGTCGAAGATAGCAACAACTTCATGGTTGTTGTAATTCCAAGAGCGGTTGGGAACTCGACAAATTGCTATCTTCCGTAGAAGACAGTCACCATGATCGTATTTGAACGTGCGTACAATACCGATGTGCTCAACCTCTGGGCAGTATGCTGAGATTTTTGGAAGTGGAACCCGGTCACGAGTGTACACATTCACAAGTTCCCACTCGCAGTTGGACCCAATGTAAACAACCCAATCTCCATTTGCACCTGCCCAAGCCTTACCCTCAAGCGATGGCATCTTAACATCATACGTATCATTATCAAGCGGCATCAACTTGCACAGGGCGAGGCCTCCGTCGTCCCCGCGCCAGTCATCAGGGTCATGACGAAGAAGATAGGGGAGATCAAACCGCTCCTTGACTCTTGGGTTCCTTGTAATGATGTTATTAGTTGAGTTGAGAATGGGCTTGAACGAACTTGCCATGCTAGCCGAGGTGATGACGTCGCACCAATCAATGAGTTCCTCCACCACGTCATCTTTCAGATCGGGGCAAGAATAACGGGGTCGTTTCCAGCTTGTTCCCTCCATGGAGAAGACGATCGAACAATGGCTGAAGAAAGGGTGAAGGGCTGCAGGAAAATGGAGGAGGGAGAGGAAGAGCGTGCGACAGCAGTTCCAAATCGAGAGGGAAAGGTGAAGAGACGGTGGACGGTTGCCAGTTTGCCACAGTTCACGAAGAGGCGCCCCGGCCTACACGTCCGTTCGGAAATACTACTAGTAGAAAAGGACTCGCCGTCGTCTCACTGATATGTTGGAACGGGACCACATGTCAACGAAACATGGTGTGTAATTTCTTGTGCAAAACGCGATCTGGCCACGTTGGCCCGAGGTGCCGCATTAGTTATCGACCTTTATTTTTTTAATGGCGTGCCGTTCAGTTTTGAAGCACGACTAACTGGTACTGTATGCAGAGAAAATATAAACTACTCTACCACTACTCCACCTCCAGTACTAGTAGTATAAAAAAGATATATAGGTTGGAGCTTCAGCGCTTTCTTGCTAAGGGCTGCCAACTTGCTTCTCACACTACCACCCTCTCTCCAGATCTAAAAAAGACGGCCTCTCTCTCCCTCCTCACCGGTGGTCACAGATCCGCCGGGGAAGAAAAGGACGTGCAGCGTTGACACACTCGTCGTCGGCGAGCGAGGTCACGCACTGATGACAAGGCCGTCCTCTCAGAGCTAGCGCCCGCGCGGGATGGCCTCCGTCCCCAAGCTCACTGCCGTAGTGTGTGCGGAGGACGACGACCACGAGCGAAGCCACTTCCCGCCGACCCTCAGGTATGCTACCTCTTTTCGAACCATACCCTTGTTCTATTGCCCCATCTGCCACGTCGTTGCATGTGGATCTTTTTCCACTCCACCATCTTCCCAATTTGCTATCCTCTGCTCTGCTGGCCACGCAGACAAAAACCATAATTTGAACTATTAAAGGAAACCCTACTTCATGCAGACTAATCCATGTCTGGGTTGAATAAGGAAAGGAAGGGAGACTGTACTGTCCAAGAGAGTAGGCATCGAACCCGCATCTAGGTTGAAAAGGGGAAAATCAGTAGCTAAGGAACGAGTCTCGTGTCTCTTGGTTGAAGAAGGGTAGAAAGGCATGACAACGCAATAGAGAATGACCAGGTCAATCGGTTTGTTGTCCTCACATAGGAAAAAGGTGGCTAAAGAGAACAAAAATGGGACGTAATCCACATATGTTGCCTGGATATTTGTTGCTCTGGGTAAGCATACCTCCCTCACCACTCTGCGTCCGTGGAGGTACATCGTACTGGTGCGCCCACTGTCCGAATGGGCCTCCCATGCTCTTATTGCCACTTTTTTTGCTGTTAGTATAACGCCAGCAGTCAAGTGAAGCAATGCTACTGCTAAAGTGATGCCACATTTAACTAATGCCGCTCTCAGTCTAATGCCACCGATAAATTTAAGCAATGCCATTTAATGTCACTGGATTATTTCAGGGTTAGCTGTTGATTGTGGATGTATTAAAGATTTTTCAGCTAAGGCATTCTAATGCCGTTGCACAGCCAGTATACCAACGATGAAACTTGTTACTACCTTCAGATTTTTGCACTGTTAATGCTTATAGATTACATACCTCACTTTCATGAGATAAGTTAATTTTTTTGTACAGTGTCACCAAAATGCCAAGGCGCTGATGTCATTTTATTTTGGTTAAACTGCACAAAAAATTATGAAGACAAGAGGAAAGGTCAAGAGTGGGCACCTCCTCCTCCGGCTGTTCTCTTGATTCGTTCGATCAAGTTTTTATGTTTGATCGATTATCAAGATTGGGATAGCAATTTTTAAGGTCCCCCCAAGTTTGAAATGATATTTACCTTGGAGGTACATGGTTTGCAATTTTTTTATACTGTCTAGTTAATAATGCTAGTTACCTTCAGACTTTTGTATTTGGTTTAATGCTCATGCACAGCTAGTATATCAATGCTGAAACTTGTTACCTTTACATTTTGTATTGTTAATTCTTATAGAAATCTTCCAGTGCTAGAGTTTATTCAAATCTGTTCAGTAAAACCATTGTACTGTACCCTGTAATAAACTAACTACTCTACTGTTGCACTAGCCACTGGATTAGTGTATATTTGTAGTATTCAAATGGTGTTGCATTAGCGTATGGACATAAATAAAGTATGGCAAGCTTTCCCAGATATGTGCTCAAGAAAATTACTACCTGTTTTTCTAAATACTAGACGTTTGGGTACTTTAAATTGAACCGCGAAAGCATCTTATATTAAGGAACAGAGAGTGTAGAGTTCACTCAAATTATCCTGGTAAAGCTAGTCACACCTTTGTTAAAATTAATGTTCATTATGTTATCGGAGGAGGTCTGTATGTTTGTCTCTAATGCCTGTCGACTACATACCTGACATCATGATGTAATGTTAAGTCATTTCCTTTTGTACAGTGTCACTTAATTGTCAAGGCGGTGATGGCATTTTATTTCAGTTGAACTGCACAAAATATGCTTAAAAGAAGAGGAAAGGTCAGGAATGGCTCAATTTTTCAGAAAAAACTATGTATGCCTTCCTGACATCAGCCGCTGTTGCTTTATTTATTCCTTCAAACAGGTGGTTAGAAACAGTCTTGCTACCTTTTCCCATTAAGAAATGGGAATGCTTATATTTGTGAGTCTATGCTTCAACTAGTGCCACTTTTATAGTAATCACACTTTCAATATCTATGCAAACAGGGATGCTCGATTTTAGTGGAACTGCACAAAAAGTCCAACTGGTTCAACATCAGGAGCATGTTTTTTCCAAGCCTTTATATCCAATTGGTGGCACTATGAGCTATTCATTACGAAGGTACATGGTTTGCTACTATCTTGCTACTCTTTTTGTACTGTCATTAGATAGTAATACTAGTGGTTTGCATGTGAATTTATTGGCAGGGTGGACCTACATTGGAGGTGCAGGACATGATTCAATGATTGGATGCTCAATTTCGGTTGAATCGATTTCACCTCTTCTATCACTGCGAACATGGATATCCTGGTCTGATGAAGAATAGGCGCTATATTTCTGCTCTGAACCAGCAAATCAATTCAGTATGAAATTGTCCAGGGCAAAACATAACTGTATCAGATTGTCCAGTGCAGAACATGACAGATGCTAAGCGGAAGAGACATGTTTAAACCGAAAATACATGGTGTTGTATATGTTTACTAGCTGCTTGATATTTGTGTAGATAGAGATGTCTGGCCGTTGCTATTTGGCAAACAAACAAAGTGTCCGCAATTTTGGTTGAACTGCACAAGAGAATAGTATAGTCATTGCATGCAGTGCCATTTGAAAATAGACACAGAAAGATTGGATAGTCACTTCATGGACTGCAGAAAAGTAGTACTGTACTATTTATTGGCCAACACTAGGTGCTTCATTGCTTTGGTCTGATTATACAATGGGCATCATTTTGCCTAAGTTAAAGTTTGTATTCCGAAAATAGTCTCGCGGTGTGATCGAGAGAAGACCAAATCATATTGCAGTGGATGTTCCTCCATCATGTGTGGTTCATTCTCATGGTTCCAGTTGTTGGTGAAACCACTTACGTTTGCAAGAGGAATTGTAGACTTCACAGACAAATTTGTCTTTCAGTCTGTACTGAATGTTGGCCAAGAGAAGCATCCATGTTAGTAGGAAGAACAGATGTTTTTTCTAGATCTTTGCTTTTGGAGCTACATATTTGTATATGATCTGTGAATCATTGAGATGCATTAACATGTTGATCTTATGTATGGGAATCGTACTAGTTAGTTTTAGTTGCGACGCAAGATCCGAAGTGGCTGATCTTTGCTTTTGGAGCTACATATTTGTATATGATCTGTGAATCATTGAGATGCATTAACAGTTACTTATTTTTGTTCGCTCAGTGTTTACAAGTTACTGATCGATCACTAGCTAGCCTACAAATGCGCTCCTGGCAGTTTTATTTGCGACGCAAGATGCAAAGTGGCAGTTTTTTGAATAAAAATGCCTACCTCTGAAGAAACTGACAAGCTACACTATCCTACCTACTCAATCCTACACGGATAAATAGCGGATAACGCATGTACTACCTCCTTTCCGGTTTGCAGGGCTCAATTCAAGAAACGACCTACTCGATCCTACACGAATAAATAGCGGATCACGCACATACTAGTACCTCCTTTCCGGTTTGCAGGGCTTAATTCAAACCTCTCACCAACCAAGGTACTCCCTCTGTCCGGGTTTATTAGTCCCGTGAGCAAAGCAGCAAGACCAAGGCATGGCAATAATTAACGGCATGCAGAAGTTTAAGCCTAATTAATTCCAGCGATTTAAGTGGCTGCATGTGTGCCCTCGGCTGCGACTCATTGCATGCTGCTCCGCGTACTGGCTGCGAGCGATTCTGAGTGCCTACATGCAGCCGGCCGTAATTAAGGCAGCTAACTGATGCGAAAAAGATGCGCTTTAATTGTTGCGGGCTTTTTAAATCCGTGGAATCATTATTGACAAGGAGGTAGATGATTCGAGTGCACTCGTTTGACTGCCATGCCGGCGTGCGACCCAGACGGGACGGGACGGCACAGTCATAATTTCAGTTTCTCTAGTTTTCCACGGCAAGCTGGCGCGCTAAGCCATTATGCATTGAATTCCGATGACCGTCGCGCTACCTTCCGCCTATAAGTACTGTTTCCCGGCCTTCTCCGGTGGCACCGTGACCCAACTCGCCATATCCTCAAAAGCCCCCACCGGCCCGACGTCTCTCGCCACGTCCGCCATGCCCCCGCCCGTCCGCGGTAGGCGATGCCAGAGGCGTTCACTGCCGGAACTAGTGTTCGGTTTTTCACCGGAAGGCAGACGGAGGGAGGAGGCATTCTATCTGTCTTTAGATGGCAATGCGGAGATCGAGGAGTTGTTGGAGCGCGATCGCCTGGCGGAGGAGCAGGAGTTGTTGGAGCGTGACCGCCTGGAGGAGGAGCAGCGTATCGCCGATTTGCGCCGCCAGCGGGACATGGAGCAGCAGCGCACCGACGCTCTGAGTCGCGAGCAGAGCAACAGAAACTGGGCCGACTACGTGGAGGCCGGTGCCCGACAAATAGCCGTGGAGGCTGTCGGGCACGCACGCGTTCGCGACGCCGATTTTTACTACCAGCTCGTCAAGTGGGTTTCCCGCTTGGAAGCCGAAGCTTCGGTGGACCACGCCGGCATGGAAAGGGCCAACACGCGCGAGCAACGTGCCCTATCGCTCCTCTTGCAAGTCCGAGGCGAGGCGCAGGACGCTGGTGCCAACGTTTAGCGTGTACCACAGATGGCGGCCGACATCGTCTAGTTAGCTAAGAGTAAGTTAGTACTTGTATGCTACTAGAGTATTAGTGGGAGTAGATAGTTAACTTGGCTATGATGGTTGTCAACGTGGAAGTTCAATACTCTATATGTGGATCAGACCTGTTACTTTGCTCTGAATGTTGAACTTTCCGTTTGAACGTATGGAATGGGCTGTTATTTTTTTAAATGGGTTGTATTTGTCCTCCACGGGTTTAGAGGCTGACTCGTGGGCCTACCAAGTTGACGCGTACACAATCAGGAGATGATTGTACATGGAGAGGATGACAGCAGGGACCCGCCAAGGTCATGACAGTACGCACGCAACTGCCTCCTTATTTCAAGCCAATAAAAAATGGCTCCTCCTAGTGGATTTCTGACATCTGGGTCCCATGCCATTGTCAACGTAGTCAATAAATGAGAGAATTGCACAACGAGCGGCTGGCACCAGGGACCCAGCAGCTCGCCCAGTTATTTTTGTTTTGGGTTAATTTGATAAATGCCACTCCAAATCTGGTGTATCCGAGAAATGCCACTGCAATTTCCAAACTTTGAAAAATGCCATTTCATGCCATTTCTAGTGGCATTTTTCGAAGTCTGGAGTGGCGTTTTTCAAAGTTTGCAGACTGCAGTGGCATTTTTCGAAGTTTGCAAAAATTGCAGTGGCATTTTTATGAATCGCCATAATTGGAGTGGCATTTATCTAATTTGTTTTTGAGACGGAAGCAGGGTGTCAACTGGGCTGTGCGGGACACTCTGGCCTGTCTAAACAACCTTTTCTTTATGTTTACCACAGGCCAGCCCAGTAGTTTTTGTTTCTTTCTGAAAATGGCTAGCCCAGTTTTTTTGTGATTTGTCAAGTAAGTCGCTTTATCAGGCCTGTTGGGCTGCTAATCTTTCAAGACGAGGAGAGCTTCATTCGGCTGCCGAGAAAATGGCCTATCAGTAATGAGAAATGGGTTGTACATTTTTAAAACACATCAAACCGGCAATTAGTTTCAAATATCTTTTTTTCATTTCGAGATTTTAAATTGCATTGATTTTTATGCGTGGACAATTTATTGGATTTTATATTGATATACATTTATTTTTAAAATTATTCTGAATGTGACTCAAAATTTCGGGATTAAAAACAGTTCAGACCGCACCGACATATGCAAAATTTCATATAATTTTTTAACTGTGGCCACAATATGGGCTGTAATGCTAACAAAAAGAATATGGGCTCCAAAAAAACCCGTAAGAATTAGCAAATGGGCTGTAAATTATTTGAAATAATGGCAGATGGCCTGTATGCTGTTTTCCACAGATTTGAGGCTTTCCTAAAAAAGGTTGACGCACAAGCAGTGACTGTTGGATGTCCATCCAACGGCCGTCGTGCTTCTGCAATCTCTGCTCTTCCTGCTCCAGCCGCTCAAACAAGCACCGGCGGGATTGCCTGCTCCCTCCTCCCCGCGATCGGCTGTGCTGTCGCGCAGGCCTCACCGCCCCACCGTACTCCCATCGCTGGCCTAGCCATCCCTCTACTCACCCACAGTCCCACACCTGCTGTTATTCTCCGGCGACGATAGACGAACCAGTAAACCCTCGTACAGTCGTACTCCCCTCCGCGTGGGAAACAACTGCCGAGTCTTCCCTGGCTCCGTGTCGTTCCCTTCCTAGGCCTCGCCGTCATCCACCGCCCTAGTGTTCCCGGCGTGGCGCGGTCAACGTGGTCAAAGACCGACATGCATCTGAAGTGGACTGTACGTGGAGAGGCTGATAGCTGGGTCCACGGCCGCACGCAAGGAAATGCCTCCTTATTATGCGCAAAATAATGATTCCTCCACCTGACATGTGGGACCCATCGAAAGGGCCTCTGTATTTCCCCAAAGAAACATTACCGCCGCTGACAGCTCGGACCCACCAGCTATATCTTCGCATGCAAGGAAGTGCCTCCTTATTACGGACAAAAAAATGAATACTCCCCCTGCTAGCTGGGACCCAGTATAGTGGGCCTACTAAGTTGACGGGGACGAAGGGCTTTGTCAACTTAGTCAATATGCACGATTCTAGCTCGACTGACCGTACGATGTCCATCCAACGGCCGTAGTGCTTCTTCAACCTCTGGTCTTCTTGCTCCAGCCACCCAAAGCAGCGCCGGTCGTGCCGCCTGCTCCTGCCTCCCATGGCCGGCTGTGCTGCCGCGGAGGCCTCACCGCCCCCTACTATTCCCACCGCTGGCCAGGCCCTGCGGCGACGGCAGCCTCACACCGCAGCCGAACCAGTGAACCCTCGTACTCATCTCCGCGCGGGCTTCCACTGTCGTGTCTTCCCCGGCTCCCCGTCGTCCCCTTCCTAGGCCTCGCCGTCGTCCACCGCCCTGGTGCTCTCGGCGCGGCGTGGTCAACGTGGTCAAGGAACGACTTCCATCGGACGTGCACTGTACGTGGAGAGGCTGACAGCTGGGTCCATGGCCACAGCAAGGAAGTGTCTCCTTATTACGCGGAAAATAGTGATTCCTCCACCTGACAGCAGGGACCCACCGGACGGGCCATCGTATTTTGAGAAAAAAGTTCCCCCCTGACTACTGGGACCCACCAGCTACACCTTCGCACGCAAGGAAGTGCGTCCGGGCAAAAAAAAACGATTTGCCCCCCTGACTGCTGGGACCCACCAGCTACATCTTCGCACGCAAGGAAGTGCGTCCGAAAAAAACGATTCGCCCCCTGACTGCTGGGACCCACCAGCTACATCTTCGCACACAAAGTAGTGCCTGACAGTCGGGACCCACCTGGTCGAAGCGTACGTAGCGTTGTCATCCTGGTCGCAAACGTGTACGTACATACTGGTCGATGTAGAGGCGCGCATGTGTCGTAGTAGAGGCGCGCACGTGTCATAGTAGAGGCGCGCACGTAGCATGTACACGTACGTACAATGGCCAGGGTGCAAGAAAGAAAATATGGCCACGTGTGTGTACATACGGGCGGGGTCTCGAATGCCTACTCGCGCATACGTACGGCCAGGGCTCGTGTACGTGGCTGGGTCGGAACAAAGAAATAGCGTCGTCATCGTGTTCATGGGGAGGCAACGGAATGCGTCGTGTTCATCGGGAGGCAACGGAACGCGTGGGAGCCAACCGGCTTGGACGGAACAGGTGATGGAAACGAGGCCTGGCGTACCGCAGAACGGAGGAAACGGCCTTGTGTTCGACCGGCCACGTTCGAAATAGGATCCTATTCATCGGGAGGGGTCTGGCATACCGCAAAACGGAGGAAACGGACCTCCTACGGTCGAAACGGGGGTCCTGTTGATCGGGAGGGGTGTGGCGTACCGCAAAACGGACGAAACGGACTTGTGTTGGAGCGCTACGGTCGAAACGGGGGTCCTGTTCATCGGGAGGGGTGTGGCGTACCGCAAAACGGGACTCCACGGGATACTGTTCATCTCCACCATTGACCTCCTCCAGCCTCCACGGGCTACGGTCGACCTCCTCCAGCCTCCACGGGCTCCTGTTCATCCAGCCTCCACCGTGCTACTGTTCAACCACCCCTCCACGGGCACCCCTCCACCATCTACTGTTCATCCAGCCCTCCACGGTGTCGTCCTGTTCATCCAGAGGCAACGCCACGGGGTCCTGCATCCACCCCACAACTCACTGTTCATCCAACCCCCCACCCGCAACGCTCACTATTCATCCAGAGAGGCAGCATCGATCGGCTTCAGTTAGCAGCAGTAGCGAAGGAATCGCTCTATCGGGTTCAATTAACAGCCATCAATCGATCGCTCGGGTTCAGTAACGCGTAGCCTGCAGTGCAATCACTTGGGTTCAGTTAGAGCCCAATACCTCGCTCGGGTTTAGTTAGAGCCAACGCCTCGCACACACGTGCGTACGTGTACGAGAGAAACGCGCATCGCTCGGCCCCCGACCGCCCACCGTAACCGGGAACTCCCCGAAATTTTCCTCGCCCTCGCTTCTACCACGGTTTTTTCCGTCATGGACGGCCCAAAGAATGTCATGTAGCTGCGTCTCCGGCCCGCCCAGGATGAAAAGCCCATTTTCTGTCATGATTTTTTGTCATAGAAGTAGGAGCCCACCACATCTATGATGATACCGGGTTTTGTTACAATTATCGTCATAGAAGTGTCATATGTATGACAGAAAAAAGTTTCGTTCGGCTCAAAATGTCACGGATGTGTCTTTGTTTTGTAGTGTATAGAGCTCCCACTCACTTTCTTGTAAATACATGCTTCTCCAAAAGTCTGTATAAAACCATATGCTTTGATCACACTATCAAAGCGTATATTCCAACTCCGAGATGCTTGCACCAGTCCATAAATGGATCGCTGGAGCTTGCACACTTTGTTAACACCTTTAGGATCGACAAAACCTTCTGGTTGCATCATATACAACTCTTCTTTAAGAAATCCATCAAGGAATGCAGGTTTGACATCCATTTGCCAAATTTCATAATCATAAAATGCGGCAATTGCTAACATGATTCGGACAAACTTAAGCATCGCTACGAGTGAGAAGGTCTCATCGTAGTCAACTCCTTGAACTTGTCGAAAACCTTTCGGAACAAGTCGAGCTTTGTAGACAGTAACATTACCATCAGCGTCAGTCTTCTTCTTGAAGATCCATTTATTCTCTATGGCTTGCCGATCATCGGGCAAGTCAACCAAAGTCCACACTTTGTTCTCATACATGGATCCCATCTCAGGTTTCATGGCCTCAAGCCATTTCGCGAAATCTGGGCTCATCATCGCTTCCTCATAGTTTGTAGGTTCGTCATGGTCTAGTAACATGACTTCCAGAACATGATTACCGTACCACTCTAGTGCGGACCGTACTCTGGTTCACCTGCGAGGTTTGGTAGTAACTTGATTTGAAGTTTCATGATCACCATCATTAACTTCCTCACTAATTGGTGCAGGCATCACTGGAACTGATTTCTGTGTTGAACTACTTTCCAATTCGGGAGAAGGTACAATTACCTCATCAAGTTTTACTTTCCTCCCACTCACTTCTTTCGAGAGAAACTCCTTCTCTAGAAAGGATCCATTCTTAGCAACGAATATCTTGCCTTCGGATATGTGATAGAAGGTGTATCCAACAGTTTCTTTTGGGAATCCTATGAAGACGCACTTCTCCAATTTGGGTTTGAGCTTATCAGGTTGAAGCTTTTTCACATAAGCATCACAACCCCAAACTTTAAGAAACGACAGCTTAGGTTTCTTGCCAAACCACAGTTCATATGGTGTCGTCTCAATGGATTTAGATGGTGCCCTATTTAACATGAATGCAGCCGTCTCTAAAGCATAACCCCAAAACGATAGTGGTAAATCAGTAAGAGACACCATAGATCGCACCATATCTAATAAAGTACGGTTATGACATTCGTACATACCATTACGCTGTGGTGTTCCAGGTGGCGTGAGTTGCGAAACTGTTCCACATTGTTTCAAATGAAGACCAAACTCGTAACTCAAATATTCGCCTCCGCGATCAGATCATAGAAACTTTATTTTCTTGTTATGATGATTTTCCACTTCACTCTGAAATTCTTTGAACTTTTCAAATGTTTCAGACTTATGTTTCATTAAGTAAATATACCCATATCTGCTCAAATCATCTGTGAAGGTCAGAAAATAACGATACCCGCCGCGAGCCTCAACACTCATCGGACCGCATATATCAGTATGTATTATTTCCAATAAGTCAGTTGCTCACTTCATTGTTTCGGAGAACGGAGTCTTAGTCATCTTGCCCATGAGGCATGGTTTGCAAGCATCAAGTGATTCATAATCAAGTGATTCCAAAAGCCCATCAGCATAGAGTTTCTTCATGCGCTTTACACCAATATGACCTAAACGGCAGTGCCACAAATAAGTTGCACTATCATTATTAACTTTGCATCTTTTGGCTTCAATATTATGAATATGTGTATCACTACGATCGAGATTCAACAAAAATAGACCACTCATCAAGGGTGCATGACCATAAAGATATTACTCATATAAATAGAACAACCATTATTCTCTGATTTAAATGAATAACCGTCTCGCATCAAACAAGATCCAGATATAATGTTCATGCTCAACGCTGGCACCAAATAACAATTATTCAGGTCTAAAAATAATCCCGAAGGTAGATGTAGAGGTAGCGTGCCAACGGCGATCACATCAACCTTAGAACCATTTCCGACACGCATCGTCACCTTGTCCTTAGCCAATCTTCATTTAATCCGTAGCCCCTGTTTCGAGT